>NC_092137.1:119034283-119642811 GCF_043159975.1 Macaca nemestrina
TATTCCACTATACAAAGAGAATAAGGGAGAAAAACCACATGATCCTCTAAATAGATTCAGAAAAAGCTTTTGGCAAAATGGAACACCCATTCATGATTTAAAAAGAAAAAAAAAGCCACTCTCAGCCAACTAGGACTAGAAGGAAATTTATTTAATCTAATGATGGCCATCTGAAAAAAAAAAAAACCTGAAAAACTTACTGCTAACATCATATTCAATAGCGAATTTCCAACCACTTCCTCCTAAGATCAGGAATACCACAATGATATCTACCCTTATCACCTCTATTCAACATTGTCCTGGAGGTTTTGGTCAGTGCAGTAAGGCAAGGAAAGGAAGTAGTAGACATAAAGCCTGAAAATAATTATTGTTTATGGACAAAGTCCTAAGAATCTAAGGACTACTACTAAACAACTGCTAGAATCAGTAAGTAAACTTAAAAAGGTCAATATCCAAAAATCTATTGTGTTTCCATTTATCAACAATAAACAATTGGAAAATGAGATTTAAAAAGCAATTCCATTTAAACTGACATAAAAAAACATAAAAACTGAATAAGTGTAGCCAAAGACCTGTGTAAGACCTGTATAATGAAAGTTACAAAACATTTATGAGAGAAATTTAAAACCTAACTAAATGGAGAGATGTTCGTGAATTGGAAAACTTGAGAGTGCTGACATCTTGATTTTTCTCATTCTGATCTATGGATTCAACACAATCTTGATCCGAAGGCCTGCAGGACATTTCTGTAGAAAATGGTTTTACAGATTCTAAAATCTTTATAGAAAATCAAAAGAGGTAGCCAAAATAATCTTGAAAAACAACAAAGTTGGAGGCCTTACAGTACCTGACTTCAAGACTTATTGTAAAACTGAAGTAATTTAAGACAGTGTGGCACTGATATAAGGGCAGACAAATCAATAGAAAAAATAGTCTAGAAATGGATCCACACAGATATGGTCAACTGATTTTCCTCAAAGGCACCGAAGCAGTCCAGTGGGGAAAGCCGGGTCTTTTGAACGAATGATGCCAGAGCAACTTCTCGGGAAAAATGAATCTCATACCACACACAACTGAGATGGTGCATAGATCTCAATATAAATGCTAAAACAACAAAGTTTCTAGAGGAAAACAGAAGACAGTATCTTTACAACTAGGAACAGACAAAGATGTCTTACAGAGGTCACAAAACCACACAACATGAAAGAAAATTCTAATGGATTGGACTTCATCAAAATTTAAAGATAACTGCTCATCAGAATGAAAAGTCAAGCTACAAACCGGAAGAATATATTTGCAATACAAGTATCTGACAAATAATTTGTATCTAGAATATATAAGATACTCTAACAATTCAATGACAAAATGATAAATTTCTTAAATGGACAAAAGCTTTGAACAGAAAAAAGAAGATACACAAATTGGCCAATAAGCAGATGAAAAGGTGCTTTTCACTAATAACATTTATTTTAGGGAAATACAAATGAAAGCCACAATGAGATACCACTATACACTGACTAGAATGGCTCAAATTAAAAAGACCAATACCACTAAATCATGGTAAGCATATGGAACAATGTAAACTCTCATGCATTGCTAGTAGGAGTGTAAAATGGCGTAACAATTTTTGAAAACTGTTTGTTTCTCATAAATAAACACACATTTATTGCATGACCTAGCCATTGCATTTGTAGGCATTAATACAGGAAAAATGAAAAACATATTCATTAAAAAGATGCATGCAAGAATATTCATAGCTAATTGATTCGTAACAGTGCAAAACTGAACCCCAGTGTCCATCAACTGGTGAATAAACAGTTGTGGTATATTCATACAACAGAATACTTCTAATCAAATAGCAACAAACTGCTCACACTATAGCATGGATCAGTCACAGAAGCTTATGTTAAATGAAAGAAGCCAGACACACAAGAGTGTATACTATAAAATTTGCTTTATATGAAGTTCAAAAAAGCAGGCAAAACTAATCTACAGAGATAGAATTTGGAACCGGGGTTGCTCTGAGAGGCTGGGGATTGATTGGGAGTTGCCATGATGGGATATATATATATATATATATTTGTTGTTGTTGTTGTTTGTTTGTTTTTGAGATGGAGCCTCACTCTGTTACCCAGGCTGGAGTGCAGTGGTGTGATCTCAGCTCACTACAGCCTCCCCCTCCTGGGTTCAAAAGATTCTCCTGCCTCAGCGCCCCCAAGTAGCTGGGATTACAGGCAAGCACCACGACGCCCAGATAGTTTTTGTATTTTAAGTACAGATGGGATTTCACCATGTTGGCCAGACTGGTCTCGAACTCCTGATCCAGTGATCCACCCACCTTGGCCTCCCAAAGTGCTGCAATTGCAGAAGTGAGCTACCACACCCAGTCTATGTATTTATATACATATATGATAAAAATATTTATGTGACAGCTTTTTTACCTGATAATAATTAACCTGTTTTGAACACTTACCTTAACAAGGTACAACTCTTGGCACTTGACATGTTTTATCCCCTCTAACCCTTACAACAATCCAGAAATACTCCCTTTTAACCAGCAGAAAGAGGCGAATTAATGTCCCTGCATTTATTAGCTTAAAGTGGCAAAGCCAAGAGTTGAACCCAAGATTCAGGTCCTAGAAGCCAAGCTCTCAACCACTGTCCCATTCTGCTACTATCCCAGAGCTCTTATATTGTTTCTCTAGAGACGACAACCATCCCAAGAAGACCAAGTAATTGAAATAATGCCTGAAAAGCAGCAGGTCAACATCCTGCTAGACTGTTGACTGTACTAGAAAAAATTCTAGGAATAATGAGCAAATGAAGATTTCCAAGATTCTGTGAAGGCCACAATTTGGCAGGATCACTGTGCATGCTCAGTCCCCATTGACCACTACTGAAAATCCACTCTCAAGTCAAGGGTCAGTTACACAGGCTTTTAGACAGATCCCAAGAACATACCATTCTACCTTTGTAGATAACCCTCAATTGTACAAAGTAACTGTAGCCTTAAAGAAAAAAATGAAGATTTGAGGCCAGGCACAGTGGTTTACACCTGTAATCCCAGCACTTTGGGAGGCCAAGGCGGGCGGATCACGAGGTCAGGAGATCAGACCATCCTGGCTAACACGGTGAAATCCCATCTCTACTAAAAATACAAAAAAATTAGCCGGGCATGGTGGCGGGCACTTGTAGTCCCAGCTACTTTGGAGGCTGAGGCAGAAGAATGGCATGAACCCAGGAGGCAGAGGTTGCAGTGAGCCAAGACCGCACCACTGCACTCCAGCCTGGGTAACAGAGCGAGACTCCATCTCAAAAAAAAAAAAAAAAAGATTTGAAATGACCTACATAAATCAGAAACAGGATTAAACACAGAGTGTTTAAATGAGGCAGAAGGAAAATGATCCAGCCAGGTGTGTACCATTGTACAGTAAAAGACCTGGAAACTATTATAAGCTCAGACTGCATTATAAGTCCTATAACTATTATAAGCTCAGACCCATGAAATGTTCCTTCTTCAAAAATTAATATATTAGTTGGAATTAATATATGGAAAGTACCTGTTTCCTAATAGGCACTAAATAAATCATTGTTCCTCCTGTTATAACAATATTCATAACTTATAAAAGCTATAAAACAGCTTCATGTCTGCCGTTGGTACTGATCAGAGCTTTACTAGAATTTTTCTCTTCTTTTTTAAAAGTAAAAAGTGGAAAACTAAGAAGATGTTAAGGGTGGTAAAAACAAAAATTAATAGAAAGTTTTAAAAGATCTCGTGAAGCTAGGGGCTGAGGAGAAGAGAGACTGAGTGGTCTACTCCAGAGATGCCAGCCAGAGTGAGCTCTTCTCCAAAGACAGGACCTTCTCCGAGAGTAGGAACATCAGCAAGAAGCGTGTAGCTTTACCTCTCCCCAGAGTGAAGGATGCAGGTCCTGCAGGAGGCTGAAGAATTCACCTCCACCACTGACTTCTATTTCAAAATGTATTGGAAGACGTGAGCACCACAGATTGGTGGAGCCGGTCTGGATGATACCAAAGGCTCTTTCCAGGTACATAATGTGCAACGGAGTCATCATGCAAAGTGCAACATGTTCATGTCAGTGTCCCTGCATTGATATAGTATTCATTTAAAATGTTTCATTAGCTCATTGTGGCACTATCTTAGAAAACATTAAATATGGAGGGAAGAAATACAGAGGAACAATTGTGTGCTAAACATATCAAGAAATCTATCATTTATGCAAGTGCATTTAACAGTAACGTTACACAAACTGATCATAGAATAGTGTCTGGAAGTTGAGAGATTAAGGTCGATTTGAGAATTGTGATGAAAAGTTGTTTTTTTTTTTCCGGAGAAACTTGAAACCTTCCTGATACTTATTTTGGCTCCAGCAATACGTGTCTAAAATGATGAACTGTGGCTGATCTTTTCGTCTATGAGGTGCCTGTCCACAGAGAACTCCTTTTTGTATCTGTTTAAATGATTTGCCGTAATCGTTTCGGCTAAGAAAATGAAAAACCTAGCATACAGCCTTTGTCTAGAGAAAGCTGGCCAGATCCTGTTTCTCCAACTATTAGATACCAAGAATAAAAAATGAAATAGGAAGGGCCTCTTCAAGTTCCTCAGACCCCTCATTAATTAGAATCACAAATTAGACTGAAGGCCTGCAAAGGGGCGTGGCTTATCAATGAGTAAGGAAGGAAGACTTTGACCAGGCTTCGCCTACCAAAGAGTCAGCTTTGGGCTGGGGAGAGTTACTGAAGGAGAAGAAGTGAGGAGGAAAGGTCAGTTTCACCTGAGAGGGCGATTAGGCTTTGCTGTTGTATTTGTTTTGCTCTCGGAATAAAACAGTAAAACACAGGACTGTCTATTGGAAATGATCCCATCATAGAACAAGACTGCAAACCCCATCTTCTGTGTTCTGGCACCACATTGGAAGGTCCGGAGTCCCTGAGGTCAGAAAAGAGAGTTTTTAAAATTAGGGAGTCTGGCTGGGCATGGTGGCTCACACCTGCAATCCCAGGCAGATCACCTGAGGTCAGGAGTTCAAGACCAGCCTGGCCAACATGGTGAAACTCCATCTCTACTAAAAATACAAAAATTAACTGGGCATGGTGGCGGGCACCTGTTATCCCAGCTACTCAGGAGGCTGAGGCAGGAGAATCGCTTGAACCTGGGAGGCGGAGGCTGCAGTGAGCTGAGATCACACCATTGCACTCTAGCCAGAGCAGCAGACCAAGACTGTCAAAAAAAAAATTAGGGAGTCTACATCCCCCTGTCTCCTGTTTGATTGCTCAGGGGCCCACCCTTTGTCTTCTACACCCAGGCTTCTTCCAAATGTACCTTTACTCAGGGGGTTATCTAGGCCAAGATTCCTCAAATATTTTTAATTTAATTTTTAAAAATTTTAATTGTCTGTAATCCCAGCACTTTGGTAGGCCAAGGCAGGTGGATCATGAGGTCAGGAGATTGAGACCAACCTGGCCAACAGGGTGAAACCCCGTCTCTACTAAAAATACAAAAATTAGCTGAGCATGGTGGCATGTGCCTGTAATCCCAGCTACTCAGGGAGGCTGAGGCAGGAGAATCGCTTGAACCAGTGAGTCAGAGGTTGCAGTGAGCTGAGATTGTGCCACTGCACTGCAGCCTGTCTCAAACAAACAAACAAAAAAATTAACTCTGGTGGCAAAATATACATAACATAAAATTTACCATCTTAGTGATTTTCTGGTATGCAGTTCAGTGGCATCAAATGTTAATACATTTACATGTTGAGCGGCCATCACCACCCTCTCCTTAGAACTCTGTTTTTATCTTCCCAAACTGAAACTCTGTACCCATTAAACAGTAACTCCTCGTTCCCTGCTCCTCCCCATTTCTGGTAATCACCATTGCTGTCTCTTCAAATTTAACTACTCTGGGGACTTCATATAAGTGGAATCATACAGTATTTGTCCTTGGGTGTCTGGCTTATTTTCCATACTGTAATATCCTCAGGGTTCACCCATGTTGCAGCATGTATCAGAATTTTCTTCCTTTTTTAAGGCTGAATAATATTCCATTCTATGTACAGACCACATTTCGTTTATCCATTTATCCATCAATGAACACTTGGGTTAGCTCCACCTTTTGACCATTGTGAATAAGGCTGCTAGGAACATGGGTTTACATTACCTCTTTGAGCCCCTGTTCTTGATTTTTTGGGGTATATACCCACCTCAAAACTTTTTGACTATAACTTACACAGTCAGAAATATATTTTATACCATATCACATGTGTACTGAATATGGTATAAAATATATTTGGTATAAATAAAATAAAATATACCAAATAAAATATATTTATACCAAATTTTATTTACCATATAAATAAAATATATTTATACCAAATATATTTTATACCATATTCAGTACACATGTGAATGTGTGTACTGAAGCCAAAGTGTTGCAGACATCACCTGCCGTTACTCTGACATTTTCTGTTCTTCGTATTTTTAAATGAAAGTCACAATTGCACACATTCACTTTTGTCAGCCCCTGTTCACAAAACACAATAGAGGTTACTGACCAGCTCCTGAGATGCTTTGTGCCAAAGGAGTGAGGAAGGAGAAGGAAATGGCGTGCAGGGGGCCCTGCCGTGTTTCCAGCCCTGGCCTTGTCCCTTTCTGTAAATGATCTCTTCAGTCCTCCCAGTAGCTCTGAAAGGTGGGCTCATCTTTCCTCATTTGACAGATGAGGAGACCGAGGCTGAAAGAGCTCGGCCAGTGAGCGTCTCCCTACACAGGCCCTCCCTCTGGCGCGCTGCCTAGAGGCGACTAGAGTGTATGGCTCCCTGAAGCATTCCCCTTGGAGAACCCAGGAGCATGCCAGTAGGACCTAGGAAAGTTTTAACCCAAAGGTGACAACCCAGAGTGTTTTAGGTCCCATTCACGGGTTCAGCAAGTAGGCCTTTGGAGTATATGTCATGGGAGGAGGGAAGTTTTCAGTGACTCCCGTTAGACCACATAAACAATGGTTCACTTCCGTCGTGATTACGGTGGGGCACAGTCTCTGGAAGCGAGTTTGGCTCTTTTGCAATGAGCTCTTCAGTCCACAAAGACATGAGTTAAGGAACTTCATCTACTCCGTACTCACCGCGGCTTTAACAGTTGCCAACGTTTTTCTGAGGAGTCGCCCAGACGGTGGGAGAGTGTGGCTTGTATTACCATATTTATTGACTGCAGCAAGCAATCAATAAATATTGCCTGGCTTTGACAGACTGCCTGTGCTTCCTCCCAGTGTTATTTTTAATGAATCTTCATGCTCTTGTGTTGGAGTGTTTCTAGCATTGAGAGCATCGTACTTATTCAATAAGCAAGTACGGTATGAAGAAATGAAGAAATGCAGGATACCACAAAGGATGGTTGGAATACATACATTGACTGTGCATCTTCTTTCAGAAATACTGTCCGCTGGATTTGTTCTCACTCTCCCTCGGATTCTAGTTAAGATGTAAACCTCCTAAATGCCGAGCTTGCATATTTGTACACTGAAGCCCACCCACCTTCCATCCCTAGATCGCAGGTTCTCTTTGCACCTGCATGCCTCTAGTGCTGACCCCTTCTCACGCAGCCTGGGACCATAAAGATACTTCCCATGCCTTAGATGCCTGTTTTGTACCAGGCAATCTACTGGACATGTTGTCTCATTTAATCCTCATAACAATCCAATGAGATGTATTATTACATGATTACATCTCGTATTACAGAAGAGAAAAACGAGGTCTCAGAGAAGTGAGTTGGCTCCTGGAGGGGTTTGCAGTCATGAGCCGTGGAGCCAAGATTCCGACTGGGTCCGCCTGCTCCAGAGCCGCTTGGAGACACCGCACGTGGCCTGGCACAGAGGGCGCGTGAAATGGGAGAGATGTTAAGGAAGAAACCCCATTTCTGAAGAAAGGGCTGGTATTTCCCTAAAAGCCCTTAATATCTGCCCTCCCTCCCTACTGTCAGGAGAATTGCAGCTTGAGGCTGTGAGGAGGCCGGGGAGGAGCGACAGGAGGAAGCCTGGCTCCCTCCCGTTGCTGAGTGAGCCTGGTATTTCTGTGCAGTGATGGGGGCCTTGGAAACCGCAGGGGCTGCAGTCTGGGATTCATCTGACATTCCGAGTAGCTGGCAGAAGTCAAGTGACAGCTTCCAAGCCTCGTCCCACCTGCTCACCTCAGAGGGCCTTCTGCTGTTGGCAGAGTGTATTTCAGTAAAGCTGTGTTCACATGATCCTGCCAAAGCATGTAAAATATGTTAGCCTCTGCCTCCGAGGTTCCACCGCAGAGAATTCCACCCCTACTTTTAACTTCTTCAATGACTGAAATATCCAAAGGGACAGGGAATGTGGAGATAATGGGCAGGTGACCAAACTTTCACACTCAGGCAGGCACTCACCGTTTTATGTCAAAAAAAGGCTATTCTTGCTTTAAAAATAAGGATTCCATGGGATTTCAAGGATTGAGTTAGAATACTACAGGTGTTGGTGTATCATGACTAAGAGGTAACAAATACTGAATACTGGCCAGGCGCGGTGCCTCACACCTGTAATACCAACACTTTGGAAGGCTGATCACTTGAGGTCGGGGGTTCGAGGCCAACCTGACCAACATGGTGAAACCTCATCTGTACTAAAAATACAAAAATTAGTCGGGCATGGTGGTGCACGCCTGTAATCCCAGCTACTTGGGAAGAAGCTGAGGCATGATAATCCCTTGAACCCAGGAGGCAAAGGTTGCAGTAAGCCAAGATCGTAACACTGCACTCCAACCTGGACAATAGAGTGAGACTCTGTCTCAAAAAAAGAAAGAAAAAAACAAATACTGAATACTGTGTACTGGGCTCTGTATTAAATGCTTTATAAAAATAAAGGTAATAGTGTAACAATTCTGCAAGGGCAATAAGTGTAAAGTGAAATACAGGATCACCCTATAGATGAATCAGCTCTTTGAATTTTTATAGCAACTCAGAAAGGAGACAACATTAGAATCTCCCATTGTATAGATAAAGAAACCAAGGCAGAGAGAGCTCACCCAGGTAGGCAGTGTGGCCAAGCCAGGATTTTACCCCGGAGGTGTTTGAGGCAGAAGCACTTGTTTTCCTCACTGCCTGAGACTACAGACACCTGAGCTGCATTAAAAACATGGATAAACAAATGAAGTTCAAAGTGGTTTCCAGATGGCTGGAAACCCAGTGATTTGGGACTATTTCATTTGAAAATCTGCTTAACACTAAAGCTAGACGATTGAGTTCGATTAATTGACTTTTGGGGGTAGGGATGAGAAAGAGTGTCATTTATTTGCTTGTGGAGTTTCTAGGAGTAAATAGAATAATAAGCAGGGTGAGACAAGAATAACCAAGAGTTGGATAGAACTATAACCATATAGCTTCACTTGTCGGAACAGTAGTAGCATGCTGATTTCACACAACCTTGGAAGTTGTATCCTCTGAAAATAAAGAGAAGTTTCTTTTTAATGAGTAAATACATAAAATATTGCTATTTATAATTTTTTAAAAATACGCATTTGACTGCAAGAGAAACATCTTTTCTCTCATGACCGTGTTATCAAAGTGGAGACATTCTCTGATTTTGTGAGTTTTATCTTTCTGTTGACAGTTTGGGCTACATTGTGTGATCTTCACCCCCAAAACTTACTGAGCATTTACTGTGTTCTTGGCACTGTTCTGAGTGCTTGACTCATACTCTCACGGCTCTCTGGGGTGGTTACCCCCATTTTCAGATAAGGAATATGTGCACAGAGAGATTAGGAAACTGGACCAGGCTCACACAGCTAGTTTGTGACAGAGCTAGGATTTGAACCCAGTTCGACTCCTGAACTCATACTTTTTTACAAAAAGACAGACATCTCCCTACTTGCCTGGGCTGGCCTTGACCTCCTGGGCTTCAGTGATCCTCCCTGCTCAGCCTCCTGAGTAGCTGGGGTCACAAACAGGTGCTAGAATGCCTGAGTCTGAACCCACCTAGAGCCCACACTTTTAATCACACCTCTGTGTGATGATTTTCTTTCTCCTTCTGGTACTTTCTCCCTTGACCCCCTTCTGTTTCTCCTCCTTCTTCACCTATCTTGTAGTATTCTGTGAATTGAACTAAGAATTTGAAGTCCGGTTTAAGAATTTAAAGTACGGCCTCCATTTCGGCTATTAAGCATCAAAATATTTCCAAAATACTGAATATCAATGTGTCTCTAAATAAGAGAACGGCATTTTGGAATTATGTATCACCCTCCTGGATTTCTTTAGATGTTCAAAAATACACCTGAATTAATAATTAATGTAATTAAGATCTACATCTTATCTTTAAATGTCAGAAGCATATCAGTATTTTTATCTGCCCTTTCAAACGCCCAAGAAGTGATCATTTTATTATGTTTCAACATTCATGTGAATTCTATTGGTTTTTCTGATAATCACTGTTACTAATCATGCTGAATTGCCCCAAAGTGAGCATCGAGGAGAGAAAACTATATCAGTGCCTTTAAAAGTACTAAATTTGGTGTTCAAATTTTGAAGGAAAAAATTAAAACTGGAGTATTTGCATTGTTCTGTTACTGCACTGAGGCCCTTGTTGCCTGGGGGACCAATTTTGCAAGCTCTGGTCTGGCGTGATAGTGAGACCTGAAACCTGGGGTAGACTTCTTTAATATCAGGATGTGACATGCTCTGTGGAGCTTTTAGTACAACTTACTGGGTCGAAAATAAACTAAAATGATGCAGTCGAGAACATTACATCTAGACAAAAAGCGTTCAAAAGGATAGGAGTGGAAATTTCTCTTCTTCCAGGAATTGTAAATGGATGCCTTTGTTTTTTTTTAATCCCTTCCCTTGAACCTCCAAAGTAGTATTGCCAGATAAAATATAAGACGCCCAGTTAAATTTGAATTTCAGATAAGCATGAGTAATTTTTTACAATATGTATGTCCCATGCAATACCTGAAAATAATTTGTGGTGTAAACATGTCTCATGCAATATTTGGGACATAGTTATGCTAAAAATGTGTTTATTGTTTGCCTGAAATTCAGATTTAACTAGGCATCCTATATTTTCATTTGCTAATTCTAACAAGCCTACCAAGCACCGTATAGGCTGTAGTCCAGTCCACCAACTGAACTTTAAATTCTTAACTCAGTTCATAGAATAATACAAGATAGGTGAAGAAGGAAGAGAAACAGAAGGGGGTAAAGAGAGAAAGTACCAGAAGGAGAAACAAAATAAGAATGAATTCTGGCAATCTGCCAACTAAAATAACTAAATTTTGCGAGAAAGAAATCCTAAAACTGAGGTCATAGGATGGAAAAAGTCTGCTTCACAGACTCTTTAGCCTGAAGATTGGCCAAAAAAGAAAAAAAAAAAAAAAAAGGCAGGCATCCTATGAACATCTAAATACCAAAGCTCTTCCAGGAATGGAAAGATTTGGAATGTGAAGATTCTTAGCTTTGGAACTTTGTTAAAATACCACAATTTGTTTATTAATTGCAAGGGGGATTTTTTTTTTCAGCGAGATACTTCGGTAATTCAATATCAAAGAAGGCTACCTAACTTCAGTTTATGTTACTAAGACGCGTTTGAAACTTCGTGGATAACCTTTTGTTTGTTTGCCTCCTGCTGAAATGCAAAAAATTATCTGATACTTGATACAGACAGGAATTTACCTCTGTTTAAAAATCACACATTTCTCCCATGAAGCATGAAGATGACTTTTTTAATTTAAAAATATTAACTGACAGCTTCAAGATTTTTTTTTTCTTTAATCTCTAACCAGACAAATTACTAAAAGCAAGAAGGCTCTTCCCTTAATCTTGGACACGTCACAGATGTGACACTGTTCTGTAGGAGACGGCTTTTTAACTGTGGATGGGGCAGAATAACCTTTGGAATTTTAGGATGTTGTTACAGGCAAGTTTACTAGTTTTTGACTTGCTAAGCCACAACTGGAGCCAGCCTTCATCGGGGTAAGAATATTTTCATTTTACTATTATATCTTCAGTATTTCAAGAGTATGATTATTGCATTCTGGGGAATATGGCCTTTGAGGCTTGTGCTGTCTGCTGAATATGCAAATGTGAATGTCCTATAAAAGAGGAGAGGAGCTGACAGTTTCTGTCTGTGCCGTAAACTTTAAAGAGTCCAACAGATGATATGTTGGGGCTGCTGGAGCAGGAATTGGATCACACCATCATTTTAGATAAAAGAAGAATTTGTATTTCTTTGAGAGGCATTTAAAGGGCTGGGCTTACAGCTTCCCTCAAAGCCACACAGCTATATGCGAGACTATCATTTCTGTAGTTGTTTGATGATGTTACTGCTGCTTTAAAACAAATCGAGCTAATGGTGCAAAGAATTTTCTCACCAAATTAATGATGGATCTACCTATTTTTTTTTTCTAATTAGTGAAATATGAACTATTATTGCTTTTTCTGTAGTCCTTCCTCCATTCTGTGTCTTATTATTTCTTTTATAAGGTGCATTGTGTGGTTAGTTCAGATAAAGAACAATGAGATTTCATATACTTTACATTAAAGATACTACAAAAACTTCCAAAGCCAGGCTCTCTCCAAAGGGCCAGAGATGGTAACCCCACAAGCCTGGCTGCCTGGGGAAATCAGCTGAGAAGCCACAGGGAACCATCAGCCCACGAGTGACAGCCAGGATAGAAGCAGGTGCTGTTTTAATAGGAGAAAAGTGTAAAGAGAACTGTCAGGTGATCTGAATGACAGAGGACCAATCAGTATGGTAAAGTCAAGTATCCTATTCATACGGGTTATTTTTCCAATCCAGTCTCCTGACTATGGTTCATAACCAGGGTGTACATCAGAGCACTTGCAGAGCTTTTTAAAAATATTAATACCTGTAATCTGGAGAGTCTGGGTCCACCAATATCTGCCTTGTGATTCTAATACACATACATGGCTGAACATCAGAGCTCAAGAGGTCCTAAACCTGGTTTAACCCTCTAAATCACAAAAGAAACTTTAAAATGCTGCTTCCTGGGCCCCTCTACCAGGGATTCTGCTTAAGTATGGCTGGGTTGGGGCCTGGGAATCTGTATTTTTGCAAAGTTTCTTAATCGATTTTGATCAGATTTGGAAACCATCATTGCCCCAACAGAATCACATTAATTTTAGCAACCTAGAGGACTTTCTTTTTGTTTGTTTTTTGTTTTTTATTTTTTTTGAGGCAGAGTTGCACTCTTGTCGCCCAGGCTGGAGTGCAATGGCATGATCTTGGCTCACTGCAACCTCTGCCTCCTGGGTTCAAGTGATCCTCCTGAGTAACTGAGATTACAGGTGCCCGTCATCACACCCAGCTAATTTTTGTATTTTTAATAGAGACAGGGTTTCACCACGTTGGCCAGGCTGGTCTCAAACTTGTGACCTCAGGTGATCCACCCACCTTGGCCTCCCAAAGTGCTGGGATTACAGGCGTGAACCACCACGCCTGGCCAACCCAAAGGTTTTTTAATGCAAAAGAAAAATAAGCTAGTCAGCTGTGTAGTGCATTTGGAGCAGCATCCTAAATTTCCACTTTTTTTCACCTTAAACTTATTTCTTTCTTTTTTTTTTTTTTTTTTTTTTTGAGACGGAGTCTCGCTCTGTCGCCCGGGCTGGAGTGCAGTGGCCAGATCTCAGCTCACTGCAAGCTCCGCCTCCCGGGTTCACGCCATTCTCCTGCCTCAGCCTCCCGAGTAGCTGGGACTACAGGCACCCGCCGCCATGCCCAGGTAACGTTTTTTGTATTTTTAGTAGAGACGGGGTTTCACCGTGTTAGCCAGGATGGTCTCGATCTCCTGACCTCGTGATCCGCCCGTCTCGGCCTCCCAAAGTGCTGGGATTACAGGCGTGAGCCACCGCGCCCGGCCTCTCTTGTTGTTTTCTTAATTGTTCTTCCTACTTAGGCTTATAACATGTCCATATTTTCACAAACAATACAAACACAGGCAAATCCATCAACCACTGTGCCTACTGAGCGCTCTCTCCCTTTCCCATCCTTTAACTTCTCACTGGCCCTTCCTCCCTCACAGCTGGTTCCCAGCATCTGTGCTTTGTGGACCCCCATGGTTTAGTTGCCACTGGGCCAAGCCTATGACATCTTCCCAGTCTAACTTCCTTGACCTCTTTGCAGCATGGAACCCCATTGACAAGGCCTTCTTCGAACCGTCTATTCTTTGCTGCCATCCTACTATATACTCTTGATAGTCCTACCAGGGTTCAGCCTTTGGTCTGTTTTGGTTTTTTTTTTTTTTTCCTCTCCGTTCTTCTCAGGGTGATCTCATGGATTCCTATAGCTTCAATTTTCATCTCTGTCCAGATGCCTCCCAGATCGAGATCTCTAACTCTGATGTCTTCCTGGAGCTCTTAGCCAATCCTTCTGCTAAGAGTTTTTGACATCTGAGGTCTGAGCCATACTGAATGGTTATATTCTTATTCCTGTAAGGTACACCGCTGGGCATAAAGGAGGGTGTGTTATATGTGGTACCTTCAGGCCTGGGGCCTGTGCCAATAGAGTACTACAGGATATAGGAATGGCTCTGACACCTCAAGGTCATACTAAAAGTTCAAGGATTTCAGGACTCACATATTTTAGACTCAAACTTCTAGAACACTATTCTGACCCGACTGAGCTATTGAAGATAGTTTTCATGGCACTCCTCTCCTTGATTGACCTCCTAAGGAATCTGTCTCTCTTGAGAATAGGCCTCAACTCTAATTTCCGTGGGCCCAAGACCAAGAGTGGGCAAGGGGAACCTAGGCTGCACCTGGCCACCTGGTGTTGGCCATTACCAGGGTGCCAGGAGCTGAGGTGATGCATGTTAGTGTCTACAGAGTGCCACGTGGGTAGGTGCTAGGTCTTCCAGGAGGCTCAGCCACTGATGACTTTAAGGCATACAGGTCTCCAGCATGGCTGCAGGAAAAGTAAGAGAACTTGTTTCTAGTAGATCTGCCCTTAAGAAATAGCTAAAGGAAGTTCTCCACCGGAAAGAAAATGGTAACAGCACAAAGCTAGGATTTTCAGAGCAGGGAGAACAGGATGAGTTAAAATAGAAGTAAACATACTAGACTATTCTTTATCTCATGAACTTCTTTCATCATATGAAAGAAATGGTGATGCAGAAGTTATAATGACATCTGATGGTGCTGCTTAGTGCATGTAGAAGAAGTACTTAAGATAATTGTATTTTAAAACTGGAGGAGATACAGAGATCTAAATGGAGGTAAGATTTCTACACTTCACTGGAAGTGGTAAAACGTTGACACCAGTAAGCTGTGATAAGTTATCTATGTGTATGCAATACTTAGAACAGCCCCTAAGGAAACTGTGTACAAAGCAGTGTACTCAGAAACATTACAAGTAAATCAAAATTCAACTCTAAGAAATGTTCAGGCCAGTTGCAGTGACTCATGCCTGTATTCCCAGTGCTCTGGGAGGCCAAGGCAAAAGGCTTGCTTGAGGCCAGATGTTTGAGGATGTAGTGAACCACGATAATGCCACTGCACTCCAGCCTGGGTGACAGAGTGAGACTCTGTCTCTAAACAAAAAGAAAAAAGAAGAAAAATGTTCAAGTAACCCACATGAAGGCAAGAAAAGAAAAAAAAAGAGAAATGAGAAACAAAAGGAATAACACAGTAAACGAAGAAAATGGCAGACTTCGATCCTAACATATCAATAATTACTTTTAATGTAAATGATCTAAATATATCAATTAAAAGACAGATTGGTGGAGTGGAACGTTTTCAGTGAATGGTGTTGAAACAATTGGATATTCATAGGCTAAAAAAAAAAAATGAACTTCGATCCAAACTTCACATCATATCCAAAAATTAATTCAAAATGCATTCGAACTTCTAGAAAAAAACTGTGATAGAATAATACCCCCTGCCATATCATTCACATCCTAATCCCCAAAACCTGTGAATATGTTACCTTACATGGCAGAAGGAGCTTTGCAGAGCCAGTGACAGATTTGGAAATGCTGAGCTGCTGACTTTGAAGATGGAAAAATGGGTCCATGAGTCCAGAAAGGCAGGCTGCCTCTAGAAACAACAACAACAAAAAAACAAGGAAATGGATTCTTTCCTAGAGGCCTCGGAAGGAACGCAGCCCTGCATCATCTTAATGTTAACCCAGTGATACTGATTTTGGACTTCTCACCTGCAGAATAGTAAATACATTTGTGATGTTTTAAGCTACCAAATTTGTGTAATTTCTTATAGCAGTAATAGGAAACTAATATGAAAACTTAAGAAAATATCTTTGGGACCTGGAAACGGACAAGTTCTCTGACTTGACACCAAAAGCTTGATCCATAAAAGGAAAAATTGGTAAATTGGACTTCATCAATATTAAAAACCTTTTGCTCTGTGAAAGACCTACTAAGGATGTCAAGAGAAATTATGGCTTGGGAGAAAGTATTTGTAAACCACATATTCAACAAACGACTTGTAACTGGAATATAGTAAGAACTCCCAGACCTTAGCATTAAAGAAACCATCCAATTAAAACAATGGATGAAAGACATACACAGACATTTCACTGAAGTGAATATACAGATGGCAAATAAGCACATGAAAAGATACTGAACTTCATTAGCCATTAGAAAATACAACTTAAGGCCGGGCACGGTGGCTCACGCCTGTAATCCCAGCACTTAGGAGGCTGAGGCGGACAGATCACTTGAGTCAGGGGTTCAAGACCAGCCTGACCAACATGGTCAGAAACCCTGTCTCTACTAAAAATACAAAAATTAGCTGGGCGTGGTGGCCCATGCCTGTAATCCCAGCTACTCGGGAGGCTGAGGCAGAAGAATTGCTTGAACCCGGGAGGCGGAGATTGCAATGCGCTGGGATGGTGCCACTGCACTCCAGCTGGGTGACAGAGTGAGACTCCGTCTCAAAAAAAAAAAAAAAAAAAGAAAGAAAAGAAAGGAATATGCATCTTAAAACCACAATGAGATACCACTACACACCTACCAGAATGCGTAAAATAATGATAACACCAAACACTGGTGAGGATGTGGAGTAACTGGCTCACGAACATATTGCTGGTGAAAACGTAAAATGGTATAGGCACTCCAGAAAATAGTTTGGTAGTTCCTTTTATAGTTTAAAATGGACCCAGCAGTTACACTCCTGGGCATATATCCCAGAGAAATAAAAATATATTTTCACACAGCAACTTGTACGTGAAGGTTCAGAGCAGCTTTATTTGCAATAGCCAAAAACCAGAAACTACCTAAAGGTCCATTGAATGCTACCCAGCAATAAAAGGAATAAACTATTAATACACACAACTTGGATGGATCTCAGGGAATTTATGCTGAGTGGGAAAAAAGAGCCAATTTCAAAAGGATAGATACCTCACATTCCACATATATAACATTTGTGAAATAGCATAATTAGAGAGATGGAGAACAGATTAGTGGTTACCTGTGGTTAGGGTTGGGGTTGGAGGGTGCCTATACAGGGCTAGCATGAAAGACCTTTGTGGTGATGGTGCGGTTAAATACTTTGGTTGTGGCAGACTGTTACATGTAGCTACATGTGTGATAAAATTACATATAGCTGCGTGCACACACATGCACAAATGAGTCCATGCGTAACTGGTGAAATCTGAATCAGCTCTGTGGATTGTTCTAATGTCAGTTTCCTGGTTTTGACATTTTACTACAGTTATGTGTGACTCTTACCTTGGCAGAGGCTGGGTGAAGAGTGCTCAGGACTTCCCTGTACATTTTGTGACACCGTCATGGGAAGCTAGAAATATTTCAGATTTAAAGTTTTTGAAAATATCCTCATCATCCTTTAGGATGACCCTGAATTGAGGAAGGTTCCCATGTGTTAGGAAACCCATAGACACCACAGAATGCGATTGGTTCGAATCATGCTTACCCCTCAATTGCCTTTCAGCAGTTGTCCACAAAGAATTGACACACAGAAACCATTATAGTTCTGAACAGAAGGAAAGCATTGTGGTGACCTCAAGGAGTGAGGCAGAGATCGGCACAGCTGTACATGAAATTGCCCATGGCCTATACTTGTAATCCTGTTCCGCACTTGTGTGTGTGTGGATCGAGGGGCAGGGAGAAGAGTTCTCCCATAAACCCGGTACATAAAGCTGAAGGAAGCCTGTGCCACTGCCCACCTCTGTGGGTACTACCATCTGAGATGCAAATTCAGTCTCAGTTTAAATTCTCCCAGAAGTTACTTTATCCCTAGACGTTCACTTTATGATTAATGCAGGTTTAGGAAAACATCATTAACTACAACAGACGATGAGAGAATTGTTCTCCCCACTTTTACTAGGCCAGGCGATAGGTCCTGTCACCTCAAGGATTTGGATGTTGTTATTGAATGAGTGTTATTTAGGTGAATCCCGTGGTCCCTCTTCTTACAGTTTCACGTCCTGCCCATGACCCAGTGGCCCAGGAAATTGAACTGACCCCAGTGATCAAAGGGTGCCCATCAGAAACCAGCAAAAGCCCTAGGTGAAGGGGTGGAAGATGGCAGGCAGCTGGAGGGGCACCGCTTTGAACACCTGAGCAGAGGTGTCTCTGCATTCCTAGGAAAACCCAGTGATTTTTCAACTGGACACTCGTGTGAAACCTTTATATTATGTAACTGTTACCCCGAAATGATCGCATCATTTAAATGTCTCATCCACAGAAACCATGTGTGTGGTCGCCTAGGTCTGCAGCTTTGTAAGAAACTGGCATTCTGAGTTGGTGAAGGGATTCGAGTTTTTTAAACCCCTGTTTACCAAAGTTTGTTATATATTTTGCTAAAGCCATACACTGTTCTTACATTGATGCGCTCCCTTGACTGTTTTTTTTTTCTATTTAAAGGTAAATATTAACATCAAAATAAAGCTAGAACGGGTAATCATATTTTTATAGAATCCAGTACAAACTAAAAATAACATTTTGGTTATTTTTATGTTTCTTTTGATTAACCAATACAATAAAAAGTTACCACCTAGTTAAAAATGCAAGGTTTCTCTAAGGTACAATAATAAAACTAAGCTTATGCCTAAAATATTCTCACTGGGTGCCTGTGAATCCACGACGATTGGCACCGTGGAGCAATTTCTCCTTGCAGAAGAGTGCTAACTCCATCCATTAAAGCCTTGGAAATTGCTGGTAAATATGTAAAAAATCAAGTGCTTAAGTGGATAGCAATTATTGGCAGGACCTAAACCGATATAAAAGTTTTCCACTGTCTCAATATCAAAAGCCCAAGAATGCCAGATTCCCAAAGTGAGTCAAAGTGCTTGGATTGCTTTGCATAAACGTGGTTAGCCGGAATCTACACCCTGGGAGCAGAGCTTGAGGTGGAATTTCCAAATCCTGCAAATGTTACGGCTACAGCCCCCAGCACCCCGATGCTGGACAGCCTAAGCCATGAGTCACAGGCAGACTCTTGGCCAGTCAGCACTCTGCAGATACCAGCTTGGCCCTAATACTCCCTCATTAGTGGTGCTGGAAGATATAGAGCTATCCTGTAGGTGGAGAAATGAACTTTAAAAAACACAAATAAGCTACTAAAACAGTACTCCAAAGGCAAGTATGAGAGATGCCTATCTAGAGATCATTGTTGCACAGATTAGATTAGGGTTTTCATGCTGGTGAGAAGTTCAGAGATGGGCTGGCTCTTGGAACTTTGGGTTAGGTTCAGGAACAACATAGTTCTCTGCCCAGTTCTACAGATGATACACACTTGGAATTGTATTTTGAACAGCTGGGAATACACAGAAAATGTTTAAAGGAAAAATATAACAAACGTAGAGCATCATAAATGAGGCCGTATGATGCAGGTGTGCAGATATTGGCAGCATGCAAATTCACGAAGTCAGGTATTTGTTCACTACCTTACGTTGCGTTCATAAAACAATGCTTGTGAAAGTAGTTCCAATTCTGTTACATCATGTTGTCTTCAGCGGTAGCCTGTGGAGAAGATAGGGCTGGTTTTATTATCCTCATTGTAAAGAGAGCACGAGGAAGTTATGGCTGAGGAGTTCACACCAGAACTCGGGCTAGAACTCAGATCCACTGATTCTCAGCTCTTCACACCTGGCAGAGATGTCAGACCCTAAAAGGTGTTCTCAGAACCTGGGTCCTTACCAGGATCTGTTTGCTTATTCTGATCCCAAGGGCCTTTCTGCAAGAGCAGAAAGCCTTGCCTATTTAAATAAAGAATTACTCTTAACAGTAGAGGTATGTCCAGAAACCTAATTTAGTATTTCACAAATTGCTCTTCCTCACTGTATTTGCTCTGTAGTCCTGAGACTTGCATTTTTTCTCTGTAAAAACTCTGGACTCTTCACAGTTGCTCTTTGGGCTGGAAAGTCCTTTTCAAAGTAAGATATCCACAATCTCAACCATACATACATGCCCCCCCCAATCCCCCACACCCAGGACAGTGATGGGCCGAAGTTGGGCAGAATTTGGGCAGGAAGGCCATCTCGCCCCACCTGCCGTGCTGCCCAGCTGAGTGGGTGGCAGGACTCCAAGTGGCATTTAGGATTCTCAAATCTGCAGGAAGCTGACTGGAACTCTCGTAAAACACGCCCTCGCCAGCTTTTTCCTACTTCTAGTCTCTGCTTATCAAGAGCTAGGTGGACTTTTTTCCCTGGACTGAAATTCTGAGGTGAGAAGAGAAGTTAGATTAAGAGACTTGATGCCTTCAAAACTTTCAGGGTATGACAAGGGTCTCACCCCCTTAGAAGGAAATGGGTGGTAGAAGAGGAAAGCAAAGGGAACTGCAAGGCTGGCAGGTCCCTCCCTGTAGTCATCAAGAATTTCATCAGGCCAGGCATGGTGGTTCACATCTGTAATCTCAGTGCTTTGGGACGCCAAGGTAGCAGGATCACTTGAAGCCAGGAGTTTATGAACAACCTAGGCAACATAGCAAGACTCCATCTCTACAAAAAAATGTTAAAATTAGCTGGGCATGGTGGCGCATGCCTGTAGTCCTAACTACACTAGAGGCTATGACAGGAGGATCGCTTTAGCTCAGGAGTTTGAGGCTGCAGTTAGCCATGATTGCACCACTGCACTCCAGCCTGGGCAACAAAGTGAGACCCTGACTCAAAAAACAAACAAACAAACAAAAAATTTCATTATTGCATAGTTAGAAAGCACATGCTGTGCTGTAAGATGTGGCAGAGCTTGTTAGTCCATGTTCTGGGCTTCCAGAGACCATGTCTAGTACAGAAAGAAGAAAGAGCAATACTAGTATAATATTAAGTTTGACCTGAATCTCTTCTCTTTGTAGAAAACCACGTGGGTGCAGATATAACTGTGTAGGATGCTGTTGCACTGCCTGGATTAGACCTTTTGCAAATATTAAATGCAGAGTTTGAGTAATGGAAGTGTTAGATAGACCGACTTAAAATTGCACACTCTTTGGCTGAGATGCAATGATTTCTGCTCCCTGTGTGTAAATCACCTGAGCCTTGATGCTCTAACGTGCCATGAAGTTGGTGCAAAGAGTTGGAGTGGAATGAAGCTCTATGTTAATGAAACTTTTTATAGTTCTTCCAAGCAGCAAAGATTTTATGGGATATTATGTCAAACTGACTTCTCAGGCAATTCGTTTGAGAATTTTATGTGCACCCCTCACCAAAAAGAAAAAAATAATCAATTTTGTCTGAATGGGTTTGGACAGCTAACTTGTCTGAGGCTGTGAGGCTGTGAGGAGTGAATGTCATTCTTGGGAAGGGGATGACCAATGTTCAGTTAAAGAGCCCTGTTGGAGAGCTTGGGGCTTTGTTTGTTTGTTTGTTTTTTGGTTTTTGATTTTTTTTTTTCGTTTTCTCCAGTAAGTAATCTTTTCACAGATTCTAGAGAGCTCTCTGGCTAGGGAAAACGACCCTGTGATTGATCATCTTTGTTTTCACAGATGTCTTATTGCAGTCTCTTCATCACCTCAATCATCTGAGAGCATAAAAGTGCTTATGAGTGTCCACGAATTCTCAGGATTATACATTACAAATGAAATCCCATCGCTTGCCAATAAAAAAAGTAGAAATGGAGTACTGTGTTGTGCAGTTGAGAAATCTTCTGCTTATTAAGGTTGTTGGAACTGAACATGTTCTTTTAAAACAGAGCAAAGTAGGGAAGGGCAGCCCCTCCTTCTCTGTCCTGTGTGGCAGCCCTGACTGCGGTGGCTGTGGGCATGCATGTAAAATCAGAGCTTTTACAGGAAAAGGCATTTCCCAGATTTTTTTTCCCCTGCAGTTTAAGGGCATACTTCCAGGCTCTTTCAAGAGACCTGACTAAAAAGAATACGTGTGTGCCCATAGAGGTAGGAGCCAGCAGTACATCCCCTGGTTGTTAGGAAGCTAATGAATTAAATGAATCAAGCTGTCAGCAAGGAGGGTCCCACCCTGGGAGACTCACCCAGTGAAGAACTGAGTGTGAGGCCAGAAACACCCAAGATACGAAGGACTGGCCCAGCCGGGGGCACTGGTGCTGTCCATTCCAGGAACCCCTAGGCACACGTGGCTGTCAAACCCTTGAAATGTGGAGCCTGAACTGAGGTAGGCTTAAATACACAGATGATGGTGAACACTTTGTACCAAAATAATGTAAGCAGTATCGTAAGTTATTTTCATATGTTTAAATGGCAGTATTTGGACAACATAATTGGATTGAGTGAAATATATTATTAAAATTTACTAATTTATTATTAAAATTAATAAATAATTATTAAAATTAACTCCAGCCACGGTGGCTCACGACTGTAATCCCGGCACTCTGGGAGGCCAAGATGGGCAGATCCACGAGGTCAGGAGTTTGAGACCAGCCCAACCAACATAGTGAAACCCCGTCTCTACTAACAATACAAAAATTAGCCGGGCGTATGGCACGTGCCTGTAATCCCAGCTACTCAGGAGGCTGAGTCAGGAGAGTTGCTTGAACCCAGGAGGCTGAGGTTTCAGTGAGCAAAGATCATGCCACTGTACTCCAGCCTGAGCAACAGAGCAAGACTCCATCTCAAAAAAAAAAAAAAATTCATTGATTTTTGTTTTTGTTTTTTTTTTTGGCTTTTTTAACATAGCTCCTAGAAAATTTAAAACTACATAGGCAACTCACGTATTTCTGTTAGAGAACATCGTTCTAGAGAAACATTCAGCATGTGGGGTGGACGGGGAAGGGACTTACAGAGAGCAATGCAAAAAATGTCACACTGATTAGTAGGCGTCTGTGTTCTTAAAAGCCCTCAGCCACCCTGGCTTCTCCTTGGCTCCTCGGTGGCCTCAGCACACACCCAGCACCCTCACTCATGTCCAGGGCACCCAGCTTCCTCTGCCTGCCACTGTGGTCTACTGCTCATGGCTCACACCAAATGTGCCCCTGTCTTTACACCTGCTGTCTGGCTAGTGGGCGGAGAGTGCCCAGTGGATCTTCCCTTCAGTCAGAATTTGACCTTAATGTGCGTAAAATCCTTTGAACATCTAAAACACCTATCTCTAATGTATTGACTAGAAAGTTCTAACAAAGGATTAAGGAATGAGGCCAGACACGGTGGCTTGCACTTGTAATTCCAGCACTTTGGGAGGCTGAGACAGGCGGATCAGCTGAGATCAAGAGTTCGAGACCAGCTTGGCCACCACGGTGAAACCCCGTCTCTACTAAAAATACAAAAATTAGCCGAGTGTGGTGGTGCACGCCTGTAATCCCAGCTACTCAGGAGGCTGAGGCAGGAGGATCACTTGAACCCAGGAGGTGGAGGTTGCGGTGAGCCGAGATGGCATTGCTGCACTGCATCCTGGGTGACAGAGTGAGACTCTGTCTCGAAGAAAGAAAAAGTATTAAGGAATGAGAAATGTAGATTTCTACAGGGAAAAGCCTAGATTTTAGATAGGATACCTTGACATTGGAAATAATGATGCAGTGGGAAATAAGTGTTTGGGGTGTTTTTCTTTATTTACAAACCTAAGAGTATGAATAAGGAACCCAAACCTACTGGCTTTCACTTTTATTCCTTAAAAATATTTTAATGACATTATTTTTTGGTAATAAGGGAAAGATAGAAAGAAATATTAGAATAATTGGATAAAAAGAATCATGCCTGGGAACATACAATAGCTATTTCTCTGCTCTTAAGGAACCGGCCATAAATCTAAGACTTACAAATTGCAGTATCCAGGAGGCCATTTCTCTATTAATACTCATCAACTCTTTGATTTTTCTTTGACTGAAATCATCCTGACTTCTCAAAAAATTATGCATTTTTCTTTAATAGAAGAAAATTCAAAATCCCACAGATTAAAAATCCTAGTAGTATATAAACTATTTCCATATGAAAATTAGATTTGGGCATATCCAGTTCTTGCAGTATCCAGGAGTAGAAAGAAAGTTTATTTCCAAGAATCTGATTAAACATACACAAGAAAAAATAAGATTTTTCTTGCACAGTCGCATTGAAAATTACCCATTTTGGGCAATAATTTTCATGTCACTATTAGTTAATGCTGACTTTGATTCCAGTTTATAATGGAATTTGCATCATGACTTTTTTAAATCCCACTTCTCCTTATTCATCAACCAGTTTTTTTTTCTGTATCTTCACAGTAGTGTCTTAATTTCCATTTGGTTTGTTGGGAATCTGTCCATTTGTTGAGTTCCTGCCCTGTTAATTCTATGCAATGCCCTGGAAATAACAAAATGAATATGGGAGTATGGATTGGGGACTGCAGCAGTTTGCCCTGCAGAGGGTGAGGCTGGAGTGAGAATGGTCACTTCAGTAGAAGGTGACAGGAGGTACCCATTCACAGAGGCTCAGAGCTCTACAGAGCCACCTGTCCCAGGAAGGCACTTGGGCCTTCAGGAAGCTGATACAGCTTGAGACTAAGTCACCTCCTTCTGCATTA
The DNA here is from genome assembly GCF_043159975.1 of Macaca nemestrina. Taxonomy (NCBI): domain Eukaryota; kingdom Metazoa; phylum Chordata; class Mammalia; order Primates; family Cercopithecidae; genus Macaca; species Macaca nemestrina. The sequence continues at coordinate 119,059,194 of NC_092137.1, forward strand.
GGCTAGTGCCTGATAACCTGGCTCTCTGGAGGACACAGAGGAGTTTAATGCGTCATCTCAGTCCAGAAGTCTGGTGAAGGAAGATCTGCCAGGGCTCAGTTCAAGACAACATGTCCTCCATGGGGCTCAGAGAAGAGGGAAGGTCGGGGAAGGCAGGAATGTCCGGTGGGCTTCTAGAGGAGTGATGCTTGGGATGGACTCTCAGAGGTGTGTAGGATATGAATTGGCAGAGGAAGGCGGCCAGGCATTGCAGGTGGGAGCCCAGCATATAGCACCATGGGATGAGGCTCACTGCCCCCTCCCCACTCCCCTCCTAACCTTCTTCCAGGCCCTTCATCAGCCTGTCCTTTGCGGTCACTCGCCTGTCTGAAGCATAGCCCCTGCCTCCTGCCCCCATATGCTGTGACATCTTCCCAACTGTTGCCGCCGTGAATGAGAGAGTGAGAATGAGGAACGCGCTGCTGAAGAAGGGGGAGAGCAGAATCCACTCTCCTGTCTCCCTGGCCACAGGGGCCACCGTGTCCATGGAGAGCTCACCAAGGGCCAAATCAGAGTTAGCAACTGGGGCTTTCCTGGGCCTTAGGACTGAGTCCTGCAGGAGGAAGAGTTAAGAGTCCTCTCTGGATTTGGGCAGGAGGAGGCCTCAGTCCACAGAGGCAGGGTGTGGACCAGGGCTGCAGAGGCAGCCACACCCTGGCTTTGAGCAAAGCTCTTCTGACCCCGCCACACCCACGGGCTCTGCTGCCAGCTCCAGAGGCTGAGCACGAGTCGCTACTTGAAACAGCTGCCTCCAAGAAGTGGGAGAAGGCTGTTCAGAAATGTACATAAAGCCTTCCATACTTTAGACCATCCTAAATTACACGAATGTCGTCCTTTTCTGGCCTCTTGCTGCTAATTAAATATGCTTGTAGAAACCTCTGAACAAGACCTCCGTTAGAATGAATTTCTACCCTCTAGCTAAGAGCCCTACGATTGTGGGAGCTTTTCCCTGGAGTTAATCTTCTTCCTGACCTAATCCTGTGATCATGGACTCTGCAGGGCTCATCCCATTACCCGGCACCCTGTCACTGACAGCAGGTGAGCAACTGACTCCAGAGACAGCAGAGTGACCACTTGTATTTTTGCAACTCTGTCTCCACAGGAAGGATAAGCGATACCACTTTCCTTAAGACTCTTTTGAAGAAAAGGTTGGGGTGCCACAAACAAGAGCAAAAGTTGATAAACTGTTGGTCTTGATAATCACTAAAGCCTCTTCACCTCTAAAAACTTCTCTAGGTTGTTTTGAGGATGACCAGGCGGCAGTTGGTCTGGTGCACAAGCTCATTAATAGTGTGAGTCTTTTGTGGCCTCGAGTCACGGCAGCTCTAAGAAAGCAAGGAAATGCTCCAAGTTTGGACACCAAGCAGGGACAAGGGCAGAAGAGCCTCAGCAACACTGAATGCTCCAGAATAACACTCTGTCCCAAACCGCAGGCTGCGGAAGCTCAGGAGAAACATGCATTTTTAGCAGAAGTGTATTCTGGAGCCCTCTGTGAACAAATGAGACGCTAAGTATCCCCTTGAACCTTTTCCTCCACATGGGCAGAATGAGCAAGGACTGAGCACAGCCTGGTTTGGGTCCAGCCTTGGTAATCTGGCAGCCTGAGATTTTTCTGGAACAGGGAATGCATTCTGGATAGGAGGTGAGGAAGTCCTGGCTAATACCATTTTGGTGAGGGAAAAGAGGAGACAAGGCCAGAAATGTCCAACAGTTGCTTGCTTGGCGTCAGCTGCCTTAGTGCCTGATCCTCTGGGCCCTAGACACGAGGGCAAATGAGAGATGGATCCCTCTAACATGCATTCCTTACTTCCCTTTGTCACAGCCTGAACATTCAAACAGAAACGCACCCAGTGTGCCTGGCACTGCCCACTGTGCCTTTGTCCACCCCCATCTCCCTCCTCCTGGCCTCTCTGCTTCTGCCTTTCCCACCAAGAAAACAGAAAGAAGGGATCTCCACTAAGCCTGAGTATAAACTCTTCAAAATACCCCTTACATTGGGTTAGTATACTTTTAACCAAAATATATTTGTGAAAAGTCTATTTTTTTCTGGGAAAAGCTTTGGCTAAAAAGTCGTACATGGATTCAAACAGCAGTACATGTTCACTCATTCTCCAACTTTTATTTCATAAGCAGCCCCACAACCAGTCGAAGCCCTGGGATTCTCAGCATTTTCCAGTTGAGCCCTTCCCGCTGCTGGTCTGATGATATAATAGACAAATCTGCCCAACTACTCCTTTGCTTTTAAAGATAAAAGACTATGAACTTTAAAGATTGTGGTTATTACAAATTTAGGTGTTATGGGGGCTTTGGGGTTTTTTTGTTTGTTTTCTGAGATGGAGTCTCGCTGTGTCACCCAGGCTGGAGTGCAGTGATGTGATCTCGGCTCACTGCAACCTCCACCTCCCAGGTTCAAGTAGTTCTCCTGTCCCAGCCTCCCAAGTAGCTGGCATTACAGGCACACACCATCACACCCAGCTAATTTTTGTATTTTTGGTAGAGATGGGGTTTCATCATATTGGTCATGCTGGTCTCAAACTCCTGACCTCAGGTGATCCGCCTGCCTCAGCCTCTAAGTGTTGTTTTTTTTGTTTTGTTTTGTTTTGTTTTTTTTTTTGAGGCGGAGTCTCGCTCTGTCGCCCAGGCTGGAGTGCAGTGGCGCGATCTCAGCTCACTGCAAGCTCCGCCTCCCGGGTTCCCGCCATTCTCCTGCCTCAGCCTCCCGAGTAGCTGGGACTACAGGCGCCACCACCACGCCCGGCTAATTTTTTTGTATTTTTAGTGGAGACGGGGTTTCATTGTGTTAGCCAGGATGGTCTCGATCTCCTGACCTCGTGATCCACCCGTCTCGGCCTCCCAAAGTGCTGGGATTACAGGCTTGAGCCACCGCACCCGGCCTAAGTGTTGTTTTTTTAAAGTAAGCTTTTATAACGTATTTTGAGCTCATTTTTCTTTTTCTGCTCACTCCAGATGTATTTTAAATGTATTCCATTCCATTTGGAGTTGTGAATCGGGTGTTTCTGTGCTCTTTTGCAGGTCTTGTCTCCTATTTTGAAGGGGTGAATGCGCATGTTTTTTGCAATTAAATAAATACCTGTGTCTCCAAGGCACTGGAGGTACAGAAGGGAGTAAGGCTCAGACAGTACTCTCAAGGAGCTCATGAGTTAGGCAGATGAGACAGACATGATGACTAGTAATTCCAACGTGGAGTGGCAAGTGCACTAATAGACATGTGTACAGCAGAAGGTAATTCAATAAGGTCACTGAGCACCAAAAAGCTGTGCCCTTTGGGGTGGCCTTTGAGGAGTGAGTAATAAATGAGAACAGGGAGAAGGACATCAGGCAGGAAGGGCAGCCCAGGCCAAGACTCAGAGAAGCGGAACTGTAAAGTCTTTGCATCATTCCACTATTGAGTTACAGGACTGTGACCAGGCAGCAGCTGCCCTGAGCTGAGGCCAACCATGAAGAGCCTTGTATACCTTGAGAAGCAGCCGGTGTTAGGAGTTTAAATCATAGGGGGACTGCAGCAAGGTGGGAAATAGAGCCTGGAGAAGGGACTGAAGAGAAGAGTTAGTTACGCCAGTGAGAAATGAAATGTGAACAGAAGCAGCGTCACACGGGATGGAGAAAGGGAGGGATTACAAGAAAAGCTTGAGAAATAGGATGGACACTGCTAGGAGTTTTGTCGTCTATAGGGAGGAGAGAGAGGAAGTCAAAACCCACGTGTAGAGGACCAGGTGGGTGCACGCTGGATTCCAGGTGGGGAGAAAACAGGTTCTGGTTTGAGGCCAGTCAAGGTGGAGGCATATCCAAGTAGGGATTAATTTATTGGCTCAACAAACATTTATTGTGTGGTGATTGCATGCTGGGCATTTTCCTAGCTACTGAAGATGCCCAGTGAGATCAAATAGGAGCTCGAGCCTCCAGGAAGCCACAATGCAGAGATACCCAGACGCAGTGGCCCGAGGGGGCTGGCACTTGGAGGAGGCAGTCATGGATGTCATGCTTGGGAGTGGATGAGGACATGAGAGAGCACAGAAGAGAACTGAGGCCGGATCCTAGGGTGACAGCAGCTCTGAAGAGTGGCCAGAAAGGGGTAGAATCATCAAAGGAAAAGAAAGAGCACCTTGAGAATCAGAGAAGTTGCACAAGAGCAGCTCAAGGAAGGAATATACGAAATGTCACATAAATCAGAGTGACCAAGGAAGACAAGGAGACCAAGGTGGCCATTTGATTTGGCAGTTAAATGTCCCCACTAGTTCTAAGGTATATGTGTGGATATGCAGATAACTATAATTTGGAAAGAATACTGCTTTTGCTGGTCAAGCATCTGATTGCCTCGTTGGGACTGAAAATGTCCTTTTGGCCAGAATTTTAACCACTTTGCCCAGGTAATGATAAGCCTTGGATGTGTGTCCGTCACTACTATGGGCAGCACATGGTAATTCTGCCCCTTTGCTGTATGTGCAGAGTGTCTGCGCCACTGCAGTGTCGTACCTTTTATGTGATTCAGGAACAGTTGACTAGTATTGGATTATAATCCAAAGCAAGAAAGCATTCAAGAGTCCATACTGATAGAAATAAATGATTGGAATAAATAATAAGGCAAATAAATCTCCCATAAAACAGAACTCCAAATAACCTAAGCATTATAGATAATGCCCCTCAAGGAGGGAGAATATCACTGCGTGGTGGCCTCCGTGTCCTGTCTAGAAAGGGAGTACAAAGAGTAACTTTACAGCAGAGAAACCCAACAAACGCAGCCTCAGCCGCGTCCACAGTGATGGGTCATGTTGATGGGATGTGATGAAAATGGTCCTTTACTTCTGGGGTCTTCCTCCTAAAAACCTATCACCTCCATCTAATCGTGAGAAAAACATCAGACAACCCAAATTGTGGGACATTCTACAAAATCGTGGCCAATCGCCTCAAAACAGTCAAGGTTATCGAAAACAAAGCAAGTCTGAGAAACTGTCCCAGCAAAGAGAACCCTAAGGCGACATGATGACTAAATGTAACATTCTGTCCTAGATGGCATCATCCTGGGACAGGGAGAGAATAGTAGCTAATCGAAATAAAGGATGGGGCTGGGCATGGTGGCCATGTCCGTAATCCCAGCACTTTGGGAGGCCGAGGCGGGTGGATGGCTTGAGCCCTGGAGTTCAAGACCAGCCTGGCCAACATGGTGAAACCCCATCTCTACTAAAATCACAAAACATAGCTGCATGTGGTGGCATGCGCCTGTAGTCCCAGCTACTCAGGAAGCTGAGGCAGGAGAATAGCTTGAACCTGGGAGGCGGAGGTCACAGTAAGCTGAGATCACGATCACGCCACTGCACTCCAACCTGGGTGACAGCAAGACTCCGTTACAAATGGACTTACGTTATCATATCAGTGCAGGTGTATTTGTTGTGACAGATGTATCATTCTGCTGTAAGATCCTAAGGACAAGGAAAACTGGACACTTGAGTATTCGAGAACCCTCTGTGTTTTCTTGGTAACTTTTCTGTAAATCTAAAACTACTATAAAAAGCGTATTTAGAAATAACAACAGCTGACTGGCCACCCGCCTGATTCTCCCTCTAAGCCCCGTGCTTTCCTCCCTGCTTGTGGGACCCTCGCTCCGGAATGTTCGTCAGCCTCTTTATTCTGCAGGCCAGTGAGAGCCCGCCTCTCCTCTAGCTCCCCTCTCCTAGAGTTCCGAGAGCTCAGCCTCGTGGCTTGAAGAGTGTCCTCGCTGAGTTCTTAGAACACTCCCTCTGTTCTTCTTGACTTGAAGCTCCCACTCACTCCCATCACCCACCTGGCTCATATGATGAAACTGATTCTCCTGCCGCATCTGGCTCCTGCCATACTGGGACATTTCTCTTCTTGTCTTGGTGTCCTGGTAGTGTTTCCCTAGCCTGACACTACCCAAATCAAATAAATAATTGCCAAGTGCCTATTTCTGTGTGTTTAGCTCTTTACTATTAACAATGGCTGCGTGGGTGACGATGATCACAGTGCCTCAGAAGCCGGGGATACATTTGTGGTAGCTACACATCTCTTGGCCACATAGGAAATTGCATTCCTAGATCCTTCTCTCTGTTCTGAGTTTAATGTTACATACTCATTGCACTCAGGGAACTATTTAAAAGATCCTGGGATGGTTTGGTGCCTGGATAAGAAAATTCAGTAACCCTGAGTTCCCTCCCAGACTGGAATTCCCTAAGGGAGGAACCATTTCTTGTTCATCATTGGTTTGCTGTTGGCTGGCAACATGCCTGGCACCTAAAGGCAGTCAATGAAATATGACTTAAATAATTGATTACCATTGCCACAATGATAGAGGTTGTTGATGTGCAGTTATTACAGAACAGGGGAAGCTCCCAGCTGTAGAGGACCCTTTAGGGGCCCTACAGTGTCATCTCTGATTCCATCAGGCCATCACCAGGGCTCTCGGTCCTGCTGCTGTCTATATTTGCCATGCAATAAGATTAAATGAAGGAAAAATGGCCCATTTGGGGGCTACCACTGTACCTTAAAAATTCTACCATTAATGTCACTCCTTCAGGATCTCTGTTGCTCTTGGGGTTTTGTTTATTTGTATTTTTTGCAATTGCAGGTCAGTAGTGCTTGGGAACCTGTTAGAAGGAGTCAAATCTTACCAACTCTTCAATATGCAATGTGGCTGGCTCACAAGGAGTCCCAAGGATATGGGACTAAGAAGAGAAACATTTTTGCAAGTAGGCAGGAAAGGAGACGCATTCCAGACCATGGGAATGGCTCCAGTTCCTTCGTCAGAAAGGAATAGTCTGCATGGGGTTATGAGCCCTGGAGAGGGAGGGTGCACCTAAAGTGGTGGGGGTTTCTCAAAGGTAAACTCAACTTCCTTCACAGTGTTATTTGGTGTTGGCCCTGATATCAGTTGACTTTCTGTCATTTTAATTGTAACTGTGGATCAGGACTCTTGACTCATCTGAAATAGGAAAGTCAGAAAGTCTGCATTGGACTGGGATCCTGTCTGTTTTTTTGTTTTTGTTTTTGTTTTTGGAGACAGAGTCTCACTCTTGTCACCCAGGCTGGAGTGCAGTGGCACGATCTTGGCTCACCACAACCTCCACCTCCCGGGTTCATGCCATTCTCCTGCCTCAGCCTCCCAAGTGGCTGGGACTACAGGCACCCACCACCACCCCAGGCTAATTTTTTTTGTATTTTTAGCAGAGACGGTGTTTCACCGGGTTAGCCAGGATGGTCTTGATCTCCTGACCTCATGATCCGCCCGCCTCGGCTTCCCAAAGTGTTGGGATTACAGGCCTGAGCCACTGCACCCGGCCTGTTTTTATCCCTACTCTCCTGTCCTCCATCAATGAATAGACCCACTTTATTATTTTTTTTTTTTTCTTTTTTGAGACAGAGTCTCGCTCTGTCCCCCAGGCTGGAGTACAGTGGTGCGATCTCGGCTCACTGCAAGCTCCGCCTCTTGGGTTCATGCCATTCTCCTGCCTCAGCCTCCCGAGTAGCTGGGACTACAGGCACCTGCCACCTCGCCTGGCTACTTTTTTTTTTTTGTATTTTTAGTGGAGACGGGGTTTCACCATGGTCTCGATCTCCTGACCTTGTGATCTGCCCGCCTCAGCCTCCCAAAGTGCTGGGATTACAGGCGTGAGCCACCACACCCGGCCAGACCCACTTTAGCAGTATGGACACCATGACTTCTAGGATAGTAACTAAATATATCGTTATTTTCCTGGTTATTTTCTTAAGCACTAAGCAGAAGCAACACTATTCTGTAGTCTGATCCTATTTCAAAAGTGAACATTCCCACTTAGAGCTTTTCACATGAATTTTTTTCTTGTACTTAAGATTCCTTTCTTCTACCTGAAAGAGAAATAGATGAATATGTTTTAAAAGTTAGGTAGGCAACAAAGGACTTGATTCTGCAGTTTTACTCTTTTTTACGTAAACTCGAAATATACCTAATATATAAAACCATGACGAAATGCTGAGCCTTTCTTAAAGAGTGGCCTTGACTGGTCCTGGTGACCCCAGTTCCAGCCCAGTAAATGCACCACTCCTCTGCAATGGATATGGCGAGGCTTAATTTACATGGATTATTCGACACATTCTGTGTCACCTTGAGTTGAACAACTCCCAGGAGAATGTAATTGGTGACAAGAGATGCATGTTGGCTGGGTAATCAGGTTTCTCATTGCAAAAGCCAGTTATATGTACCTGAAAATGGATTTAGAACACTTAATATACTTGGCCTAATTTTCAGCTCTATTTTTCAAAAAGAAAGAGAGAAGGCCAGAGGCAGTGGCTGAGGCCTGTAATCCCAGCACTTTGGGAGGCTGAGGCGGGCAGATCACTTGAGGTCAGGAGTTTGAGACCAGCCTGGCCAACATGGCGAAAACCTGTCTCCACTAAAAATACAAAAATTAGCCAGGCGTGGTGGCGGGCACCTGTAATCCCAGCTGCTTGGCAGGCTGAAGCACAAGAATCACGTGAACCTGGGAGGTGGAGGTTGTGGTGAGCTGAGATAGTGCCACTGCACCCCAGCCTGGGCGATAAAGTGAGACTCAGTCTCCCAAAAAAAAAAAAAAAAAAAAAAAAGGAAGAAAAAGTCCTGGTATATAGTGAGATTTTTTGAGATTTGAGTTATTTGATTTCTATATTCAAACCACCTGGATTCGTTTTGTAATGAAAAATTCTGGAAGTATCAGAGATAACATGCCAAGTGCTACAAAAGTGGTAGTATTAAAGCTGAATTCATGGGCTGGACACAGTGTCTCAGGCTTGTAATCCCAGCACTTTGGGAGGCCGAGGTGGGAGGATCACTAGAAGCCAGGAGGTTGAGGCTACAGTGAGCTGTAATCACACCACCGCACTCCAGCCTGGGTGACAGAGTGAGATCCTATCTCAAAAAAAAAAAAAAAAAAAATGAATTCATGGAAATGCCTTAGTGTGAGGATCATCTACTGATCTCCAGCCAATAAACAGCTCATAGGATGCTTTTTCTTTAATATGGAACATTGAAGTATTTTTCTCCTCTTCACGTTTATACGATCTGCTTATGATGTTTGTGGCAGAGAGGATTTGTGGATTAGTGTGAAAGCCTCCATCTAGTCACGAGCAGCTGCAGGTCCTGGGAGCACGTGTTCCAGGGACTGGATGGCTGCAGGAGAGGTGGGGTGGCTGCACCCCTGTAGTACCCAGGTACAATGTGGTCCCCACTGCAGTCACAGGAGCCAGATGGTCGTCTTGGTCCACACAGCGTAGGATAAGGTTGTTAAAATTCCTTGATGAGTCTTAAGTGACCCCATGGCTGTCCTGAACAAGGGGACAGATGACGTTTTTCCTCAAGACATTTGGGGAAGGAGAGACTCAATGAGCTTAGGTGGAGAAAGCTTTAAGTTGTGGGTCTTAGGCCTTAATTCTCAGAGCTGTTGACTTGCAACATAAAGCAGGTCATTCTCCCCTACAGTCCATGACGATAGAGCCTGTAGAGTGGACTGTGTCCCACACATGACTATAAATTGGGAAGGACACTGGGGAACTTACAGAAGAGAACTACAGACTGAAGAATAAACCTACAAGGAAAAATAAAAGGGCTGAGATTGTCTGACAAGGAAAGAAGATGGTCATCTGTGCTCCCATAGTATTTATCACCTCACTGGCTTTCTTTTCTTCTTCTGTTCCCAGTAAACAGTGAGCCATTTGAAAAGAAAGACTTCTCCAGTTTTATATCTCTAACACCTAGAATGTGCTCATTGGCGGTGGTCGAGAAATTAAGAAGTTTATCTTCTCTGTTAGAGAAAGTAAATGACTATAATCCCAGCACTTTGGGAGGCTGAGGCAGGTGGATCACTTGAGCCCAGGAGTTTGAGACCAGCCTGGGCAACATAACAAAACCTCTCATCTCTACAAAAATTAGCCAGGCATGGTGGGCCACCTACAGTTCCAGCTACTTGGAGGACTGAGGCGGGAGGATCACTTGAGCCTGGGAGGTCAAGGCTGCAGTGAGCCGTGACATCACACAGCTGCACTCCAGCCTGGGCAACAGAGTGAGACTCTATCTCAAAAAAAGAGAGAAAGAAAAGGAAAAATTGTCTTAAATTGTAGCATAGTTACTGCCACAAGATGGAATGGGTAATAAAATATCAGTTAGAATACTGAATACTTATTAATTACTACATACCAGACACTGTATAGAATGTTTTATACATTTTCCCCATGTAATTTCTACAACATTCCTAGGAGGTAAACACTTCGTTTTTCCATTTTACAGATGAGGAAATGGAAGGCAGAGCAACTTAAATTCTTTGCATAAGGACACAACTAGCCGGAGGTACAGCATCTGGATAGAAATCAATAAACCAGGCTTTCTGACTGCAGAGCTCATGCTCTTAATTACTATACACATCAGTCAGTTTGATCTGGAGAAGAGGAACCACTCTAGGTATTTCAAGTAGAAAGACACTTAACATAGGGAATTAGTGCCTTGCAAACCCATCAGGAGGGCCAGGGAAGGGGGACTAACAGGAAATCAGTCATCAGTTCAGAAAGTCATTTCAAGAAATCAATAAATGCAAGAATAACAGAAAACTGCTAACAATAATCTCAGATGTCTGCAGCACCTGCAGGCATTATTCACTGAAGGGTGCCTGGAAGCCACTCACAGAACCTCGTATCTGCCATCTGCTGAAGTTTCTGCACCTGCTTCACTGTCCTGGGAGCAGTAAAGGCTTCTGTTAATCTTTGATTTTCCAAGCCCCATTCAGGTGCCTCTCACTGGCAACATTTAACCAAAAACCTTATCGGCAGGGATTCTGGGAAATGTAGTTCCTAGGCCTCCAGCCCCTGTGATAGAAAGGAGTGCTTCAAAGGGGAGATGATGCCAAGTTGCCACTGGACAGAAAACCCAGCATACTATCCTATGCAGTCTTGACGAAAGTGTGGGGTCTTCTCCAGGGAGCTTGAAGGCGTGGCATTCATATAATTTTCTGTTTCCTCCCAGAGGCTGAAGAACAAGCTGGGGATCTCAGATTCCCCAGCGCTGCCTTGTGGTTTCTGAAAACAACCACTGAAGAATTCTAAAATGCCTCATGGTAATTCCTTAACTTCTTAGTAATGATGGGCTTATGCCTTATCCTAGGCGTTGAGGAAACACACCCCTTCCCTTCAAGCATTCTTATTCCAGTGGAAGATGGCAGGGAGAGTGAAGCCAGATCAGTTAGAAAATTCCAACGTAATGCATTAGCTATGTACAAATTAGTCAGTTAGATACGAAGTGACTAATTCTGTCCTGTGGATTGGAGATGACTTTAATAGGAAGGTGATAGTTGAGTTAGAATTAAGGCAGTGGCCAGGCGTGGTGGCTCACACCTGTAATCCCAGCACTTTGGGAGGCCAAGGCAGACGGATCACCTGAGATCAGGAGTTCAAAACCAGCCTGGCCAACACGGCCAAACCCTGTCTCTACTAAAAATACAAAAATCAGCCAGGCGTGGTAGCAGGCACCTGTAGTCCCAGCTACTTGGGAGGCTGAGGTAGGGAGCATTACTTGAACCCGGGAGGCAGAGGTTGCAGTGAGCCAACACGCACCATTGCACTCCAGCCTGGACGACAGAACAAGACACTGTCTAAAAAAAAAAAAAAAAAAAAAAAAAAGAATTAAGGCAGTGGTTCTCAACCCTGGCTGAATAGAAGATTCACTTAGAATGTTCATGTCAGTTTATTCAGGCTGCTGTAACAAAATACCTCAGGCTAAAGTAACAAAATAAACTAGGAAGCATCTGACTGACAGAAATTTATTCCTCACGGTTCTGGGGGCCGGGAAGTCCAAGATCAAGAAACCAGATTTGGTGTCTGTTGAGAAACTGCTTTTTGGTTCATCAGCAGCACCTATGAGCTGGGTCCTCGTACGTTGGAAAGGACACCAAGTGGAAAGAGCTCTTTGAGGTCTCTTACGGGGGCACTAATCCCATGCATGAAAGCTCTGCCCTCATGAGCTAATCACCTCCCAAAAGACCCATCTCTGAATACTATCATATTTAAGGTTAGGTTTCAATATGTGAATTTTGAGGGAACACAAAACGTTCAGACCGTAGCAGCTTGTCAGAAGTACTCATGCCTGTGGCCAATCCAAGACAATTAAATCAGATCCCTGGGGGTAAGGCCCATAGACCAGTATCTTTCAAAACATCCCAGGTAATGCTAAACCCATTACTGAAAACTCCTGTGAAGCTTTACAGTTAACAGTGGGCTTTCACCTTTATTGTCTTATTTGAATCTCAACTATCATCCCCTTATATTAATGAACAGACTAAAACTTAGAGTGTGGGACTTTATCCAAGGTGCAGAGCTCTTCATGACTTTCAGCTCTTATGACTCAGTCCAGCTCTATGTTATAGAGTGCATCCCAAACTTTGCTGCGAATCAGAATATCTGGAGATGAGGCCCATGAATCAGCTCCCTAGGGAGCTTAAAAAAAAAAAATAGATGCCCAGATTGCACCCCAAACCTATCCCATCAGAATATGGGGTTGGAGTGGAGCCGGACATCAATAGTTTTTAAAGATCCCCAGGTGCCTCCAATGTGCAATAAAGGTTAGAAACCCCTGTGTGATGCCATTCTCAGGTAACGTGTGAATGTTGGTATAGCTTAAAGTGCATGAATTTGCTCATTAGGAGATGATGCTTGGTTCTCTTTTCTAATTCTGACCGTTTATGTGTTCAAACAAATCTCTTAATTAGGGACTCTTTTAGCAATTAACTTGTCAATAACAGCAGCCATAAAAATGCAAAAACTTACGTTTCCAACCAAAGAACAAATCTTAACCTGATGTATGTTATGACCCTTATAGATTCAATACATTCTTAATGTCAAAAGTTATTAAATAAGCAAACCACTAGTGAGCAAACAGAATAGGCAGCTAACTTATTTACTGATTATTAATATTCAACATCAGATTTGAGCCAAATAAATACATACATATCTCGTTTCCCCTCTGGTTAGGTGCAACTCCCCCTTTGAAGAGGTTTAAGTAATGTTCACCATCAAATCTGTACAGCCACAGAAACTATGTTCCCAGTTGGGATCCTCTGACCTGTCCTCTGCTGTCTGCCCGGGAAAGTGTTGTGTTCTTTCACAAACTGTACCTGCATTCATTTAGCCTTAGAAAGTCAATTCTTTAATACTGAGAACATCGAGCTCAGAAACTAATTTTCTGGAAGTCCTTATAACAGACAAAGACAGGATTTAAACCCATCTTCAGGGAGAAAGCACTCCGGGTTGAAGTGCTCTTTCTAAAGCCCCAGTTTTCTGATAGAAATGATAGAATACATCCAGCCCTCTTTCCCTGTAATTCTTTTAGCAGGAAGCAATTTTAAAGTCTAATATATTTGGAGAATGCTACTTCATAACTGTGGCCTACATTGCCCTAAGTGGAAAAGATGGAGCATTTTTATATTTTCACAATCACACATGAACCGTGTGTGGCACTTACATATTTCTGGGTGGAAAGCATCATGGGATGTTCAAGGAAAGGGGGCCCAGCCTCCCAGTTCTCTAAGACAAAGGGTTCGCTCTGTGCTGCTCCCCTAGCTAGCATTGCAATTCCAAGTGAAAAGGACAATCAGCACACTTTGTGAATACACTGTTTTTTGGGTTTTTTTTTTTTTCCTATCTTATTCTTTTTTTAACTTTTTATTTTAGGTTCAGGGGTGCATGTGAAGGTAGACTACATAGGTTACACAGGTAGACTCGTGTCATGGGGGGTTAGTTGTACAGATTTTTTCATCACCCAGGGATTAATCTCAGTACCCAACAGTTACCTTTCCTGCTCCTCTTCCACCTCCCAAAGTCTACCCTCAAACAGACCCCAGTATCTGTTACTCCATTCTTTGAAATACAGTTTTGTTTTGTTTTTTTAAGCTGGGAAGTTTCAGGTAACTTTAGTGATTTACTGTATGTCTTTACTGCATCCAAGAGAAATGGGGAAGAGATAAATCAGAGCAACAAGGGTACAGACTTACCTTGCCAAATGGTCAGTTTTACAGGATGTGTTTGCGAGCCTGCCTGCTGTGCAGTTTTCCTAGGACGTGGCTCCTAAACCCATTGCCCTGAGCTGAGCTTATTCCTCTTGTGGGCCACCTGCAGCTACATGTTAGTTTCTACTTCCCAGCTCTTCCGTGAAGCCGGTGCATACTGGAACCTTGTGGAGTGCCCGATCATAAATAAACAGTAGCATCAGAATTAGTAGCAAGATTTGTCATTGACAGGTTTAACTGGGACAAAATGGGCCTTTAGGATCCCACTACCCGCCAGGAAGAGTCAGTGGCGGTATGTATTTGTACTGATCCTGACCAAAGCCTCCCATTTCTCTTCCCTCAGCAATTCTACCTGCTTAAGTTTTCAGGATTGGCTGGCTGCAGTGGCTCATGCCTTTCATCCCAACACTTTGGGATGTCGAGGTGGGAGGATCACTTGAGTCTAGGAGTTTGAGACCAGCCTGGGCAACATAGCAGAACCTGTCTCAACAAAAAATACAAAAATGAGCTGGGCATGGTGGCACATGCCTGTAGTCCCAGCTACTTGGGAGGCTGAGGTGGGAAGATCACCTGAGTCCGGGGAGGTCAAGGCTGCAGCGAGCTGTGATTGTGCCTCGTGCCACTGCTCTCCAGACTGGGCAACAGAGTGAGACGCTGTCTCAAAAAAAAATAAAAAAAATGTTTCAGGATCTTTGTTTTCACAGGCTTGCTGGTATACCCTATTAGGCAGCAAATATGGAAGCTATTGCCATCCTAAAAGAGACAGAGAGGGGCTGAGGGCTTAGTGTGAGTGGGAAAAACAAAAACTCCTGGAAATGTGAACACCCTCACCTTCAGACCAGAGGTTTGAGCCTTTGTTGTCCGATATGGGAACCGCCAGCCACATGTGTCTATTGAGCACTTGAGATGTGTATCTTATCCTATTGAAATGACATGTTGTCTTAAATGAAATATATTATTAACATTAATTTCGCCTATTTCTCTTTTTTTTTTTTTTCTTGAGGCAGAGTCTCGCTCTGTCGCCCAGGCCGGAGTGCAATGGCGCGATCTTGGCTCACTGCAACCTCAACCTCCTGGGTTCAAGCAATTCTCCTGCCTCAGCCTCCAAAATAGCTGAGATCACAGTCACACGCTACTACACCTGGCTAATTTTTGTATTTTTAGTAGAAACAGGGTTTCATCGTGTCGGCCAGGCTGGTCTCAAACTCCTGACCTCAGGTGATCCACCCACCTCGGCCTTCCAAAGTGCTGGGATTATAGGCATGTGCCACCATGCCCAGCCTCTCTTTACTTTTTTTTTTTTTTTTTTTTTTTTTTTTTGACATTGAGTCTCGCTCTGTCGCCCAGGCTGGAGTGCAGTGACGCGATCTCAGCTCACTGCAACCTCTGCCTCCCGGGTTCAAGCGATTCTCCTGCCTCAGCCTCCTGAGTAGCTGGGGCCACAGGCACCCGCCACCACGGCCGGCTAATTTTCTGTATTTTTAGTAGAGACAGGGTTTCACCGTGTTAGCCAGGATGGTCTTGATCTCTGACCTCGTGATCCACCCGCCTCGGCCTCCCAAAGTGCTGGGATTACAGGCATGAGCCACCACGCCCAGCCGTATTTTTTAATGTGAAGATCAGAAAAGTTTAAATTACCAACTTGTCTCATATTATACTTCTGTTGGACAACTTGAATGATAGCTATGAACGCTTTGGCTCAAGCAATTGGGAGCGGTCTTGAAGAAGGGACACATTAAATATCAAATACCGTCCACCAGCATACCAATCATTTATTGATATCTAACAAATTACTCCAAAGCATAGTAGCTTAAAACAGTATCTATTATGTCATAGTTTTCTGTGGGTCAGGAATGTGAGCTTAGCTCAGTGGGGTCCCCTGGCCCAGGGTCTGACACAGGGCTGCCATCGAGGACTATAGTCATCTCAAAGCTTGACTGGGGAAACATGCATTTCTTGTGTCTGCTGGCAGGGGCTGTTTCCTTCTGAGTTGTTGGGCTGAGAGCCTCAGTTCCTCAGTGGCTGTTGTCCAGAGGTTGTCCTCAGTTCCTTGCCATGGGGACTCACAACGTGGCAGTTTGCTTTGTCAAAACAAGCCAGCAAGAAGTGCAAAAGAGCATGCATGCTGGCAAGCAGAAGTCACCGAATCTCACAAGTAACATCCCTGTTGGCACTATGCTGTTCAATAGGGGCCAGTCGCTGCTGCAGCCCCCTCAGGGGAAGGCATTACACAAGGGTGTGAATAGCAGGAGGCAGGGCTCATCAGGAACCTTCCTACTCACAGATAAGAGTCCAGGCGAAGCACTGTGGTTCACATGTGTAATCCCAACCCCAACACGTTGGGAGGCCAAGGTGGGAGGATTGCTTGAGCCCAGGAGTTCAAGGCCAGTCTGGGCAACATCGTGAGATCCCCATCTCCACAAAAATATTTTTAAAAATTAGCTAGGCATTCACTAATTGGGAGGTCTCCTGAATTAGCTATGTGGGAGGCTGAGGTAGTAGGAGGATCGCTTGAGCCACGATCACACCACCACACTCCAGCCTGGGCAACAGAGTGAGACCCTGCCTCAAAAACAAAAGATTCCAGTTAGCCTTCTATTTGTCCACCACACGGCTGCTCTTTAACATCTGGTACTGACTCTAATGGGTCTCCATTCATTTACATGCTAATACATACACTCTGAAATAATAGAAACTCTAAGCAATTGTGATGGTGGAGGATGAAAGTAGGAAGTGGGCAAGTAGAGACAAGGCTGGAAGGGAGACATTTCACTGGATACCTTTTTCTACTTGGAGATATTTTAGCCATGTTTATGTATTGTCTTTTTTTTTTTTTTTTTTTTTTTTTTTTTGAGACGGAGTCTCGCTCTGTCACCCAGGCTGGAGTGCTGTGGCCGGATCTCAGCTCACTGCAAGCTCCGCCTCCCGGGTTCCCGCCATTCTCCTGCCTCAGCCTCCTGGGTATCTGGGACTACAGGCGCCCGCCACCTTGCCCGGCTAGTTTTTTGTATTTTTTAGTAGAGACGGGGTTTCACCGTGTTAGCCAGGATGGTCTCGATCTCCTGACCTCGTGATCCACCCGTCTCGGCCTCCCAAAGTGCTGGGATTACAGGCTTGAGCCACCGCGCCCGGCCGTATTGTCTTTTTTTAAAAAGAGGTCTATAAAACTGAGGGAAGGAAACCGCCTCCGTTCCCCCACACACTCGGTGCTAGGCTGTCCTTCCTTTGCAGGACTGTCACCCTGTGGAGGGTGGCTGGCCTTCCCTGGCCTCGCCGGCTCTCCCAGGACAGCGCAGGTATGCCCTCCTCCAGCTAGTGTTTCCTGAGCCCCTGGTCTGTAATAGCACATGTCTGCTCTAGAGCTCATTCCACCTTGTTAAAATCATGGGGTTACCCATCTCTGTCCCCTACTAACCAGGAGCCCTTTGAGAGCAAGTCCAAAGCCTTTGTGGAATTTGTATTCCAGTGATGGGCTCCGCTGATTGAGTGAAAGAGCAGCAGTTCCTAGCAGTTCCCGATTCTCTTTGGGATCCCCACTGTGGACAGGCAGTCACTGTGGGTGAGATCTGATTAGGAATACATACCAGGGCAGTGTCTAGGTGTCGGGGCCTCAGGTCCCCACCGTTCGGCCCTCCCTAATATGCCCTCAGAGGCCCCTCTAGGGAGCCTCACAGACTCTGCTTTCAGCTGCTAGCTCCAGATATATACAGCATTGTGGGAAGGAGGTGTGGCCCAGCTCACTGATTCCCAAAGTGTGGCCCCTGGGCCAGCAGCCTTAGCATCACCTGGGGACTTACGAGAAACACCAACTTGGGGCGAGGTCTGCTCCAGACCTACTGATACGGTTTGGCTGTGTCCCCACCCAAATCTCATCTTCAATTGTAGCTCCCATAATTCCACGCGTTGTGGGAGGGACCTGGGGGGGAGATAACTGAATCACGGGGCGGTTTTCCCCCATGCTGTTCTCATGGCGGTGAATACGTCTCACAAGCTGATGGTTTTATAAGGGGTTTCCGTTTTGGCTTGGTTCTCATTCTCTCTTTGCCTGCTGCCATGTAAGACATGATTTCATCTACTGCCATGATTGTGAGGCCTCCCCAGCCACGTGGAACTATAAGTCCATTAAACCTCTTTTTCTTTATAAATTACCCAGTCTAGGGTATATCTTTATCAGCAGCGTGAAAACGGACTAATTTACACCTGCTAAATCAGAAACCCTTGGGGATGGGACCAGCAATGGAGCTTTTAACTAGTGTTCTAATGCAGGCTCAAGCTTGAGAGTCACTGGCCTAACTTTCATGCCTAAAGCTCCTAAGGAGCTTTCTACTTCCCCACAGCTAAGTAAGAGCAATTCATGCTCTAAGAACACATATTCCTTTGTAAACATTTTCCCACAGCACTCTCAAAGCCTTTACTTCCCCGAGGACTGATCAGATGAGGAACTTAGTACACTCCGCCTATGAAATGATTTGAAAAGAAAAATGTGGACTATTTTTCAGAGCTTTCATTGGGAAGTCCTCATTTATAGATTACCTCTTGTTAAAATGTGGAGAGCAGTATTTTGGTATTTTCTGTGTCTGACTGGTGAAGGCTGTGTACTCCCCAGCAATGCTTTCTCTACTTTGATACCAGGTGACTTTATTTTTTTCCCAAGCTATGCCACTTATTATTTCAGTTACCTTGAAGAGTATTTTGTGATTTCATGCTTCTCTACATGTGTCTTCATGGTGGGGTTTGGGAACAAGCTGTTCCTTGAAAGAACTGAAGGATTATGTAGGATTTTTGAGAGGACACAGACTTCTGGTGATATGTGGAACAGAGCCTAGAGAACGTGGTGAAAGGTCTTCTGAGACACTGCAGGTTACTTTATTGTTCTGTTCGCCATCTTCTTATACGTCATCTGAATTTATTTATTCGTTCTAACAGGATTTTATTTGGTAGCATCCCTACAATTTTCTATATACAGGATCGTGTCATCTGCAGAGACAGTTCTACCTCCTCTTCCATTTGGATGCCTTTTATTTTTTTCTCTTGCCTAATTGCTCTGGCTAGGACATCCAGTCCTGTGTTGAATAGAAATGATAAGAGTGGGTGTCCTTGTCTTGTTCCTGATCTTAGAGGAAAAGTTTTCCATCTTTGACCATTGAGTCTGATGTTAACTGTGGGCTTGTCAAATATGATATGGCCTTACTGTGTTAAGGTGTATTCCATCCATACCTACTTTGTTAAGTGTTTTAATTTTTAAAAATGTTGAATTTTGTCAAATGCGTTTTCTGCATCTATGGAAATGATCAACTTATATGTCATCTGATTTTATTAACATAAAGATCCTCTTAGGTTGTTTTTTTTTCGTTTTAAAAAGTTTCATTTTTAATTGACAGATAGTAACTGTAGATATTTGTGGAGTAAGTGTGATGTTTAGATACATATATACATTATAGAACCATCAAATCAGGATAATTAACATATCCATCACTTCAAATATTTATTGTTTCTTTGTAGTGAGAACATTTAAAATCCATTATTTTAGCCATTTAGAAATACATAATATGTTACTATTAACTATAGTCACTATACTGTGTAATAGATCATCAGAACCTTATTCTATCATTCAGTTCTCTTTTTAACTACCAAAAAGCTATCAGGTGTGAGTGTGGGGGTCATATTTCACTATAATAGGGAAGAGTCTAAAGAATACTAGAGCTGACTGGTTAGTACAGACACTTCCCATGTCTCAGGCCCAGGTAGGGAGCTGGCACCATCCCCCGGTTCAGTAGTCGGCGTTCCCTGTGCAGGAGAACCTGGGCACAGTCTGGCTGTTGCCTTTGTTCTTGTTTCAGGGATGGGATGCCTCTTCAGTGTTACATGTTTATAGGACTAGAGCCTGAGAGGGAGGTTTTATGCCACATACCATATTACATGGGGAATATCTTCATAAAGTGTTCAGACATTCTGTTTATACAGCACTCCACTGTCTGGAAGCACTGCCACATCCCACATCCATTTTCTGTTGAATTTTAGAACACCCCTTTGGCACATGTAACTTGAACTATAAGGAAATGGAGAACTTCACCTAGGACTCCACAATCCTGTTGGATCTTGGTGCCATTTACTCAAATGCCAACCTATTTGTTTTACTTTCAACTGAGTAGTATCAGATCATCTCATTCTCCAGCAGTCTTCCTGGACATTCTACCCATTGGTAAAGGCACAGAACCAAGGAATTCAGACCAGTAAGAGGATATAGCGGTTGTTTTATCCAACTCTCACTTTAGAGATGTGAAAACAATGTCTAGGGGAAGTGAATGATTTGCCGAAGTTCACGGAGCTAGTTAAGGACAGAATTAGACTATAATACTGGATAGCCTCCAAGCTGCCATTTCAAAACTTATTTCACCACCCCAGACTCTGTGACACTGACTGTTTCTTCTTATGACTGTTGATTTCCATTTTCCTTTTATTTCTGTTTATTTTCTATTAATATAGTTATGCGTACCGTTGGGAAAGACAGTTGGCTGATTGAGATTTTGAAGACACACATCATCCAGCATCTCAGCAGGATTTGGCAGGTTTCCCAAATGAGATTGGCTTTTGAGAGGGTCTTCTAGGGTAGGAGATGAGATGCCATCCCCCAGGGAAGATGGGCCTGCAGAGAAGGTGGCAAGTGGATTCAGCACATCAGTGGAGAAAAGGACCATCAGAAGTTGCTGTCGCTAACTAAAAATAAGGTCCTAAACATAAGCGAGACAGTGCACCTTCACCCCAGGTTCAACGTGGCAGAGTTACAGGATCATGGATGATTTCACTTACAATCAGAACAGGTCCTGGGAAGGAGGCAGTCCAGGAAGGAGATATGCATGAGCAAATACCACCTTGCTATGGACCAAAATTGCTTCAAAACATGTAGAGATCCCTGGGTTTTAAAACATCAGAGTTGGAAACACTTAGGTCAAGTAGAGCAGCCCTTCATCTTGTTCCTGATTTCTCCATTTGCCTCCTGACTAAGGGACTTCATCTGTGCCTTGGATGCACGAAATTGCCAAGGCCTAGAGTGAGCCCACGCTAGCCTTCCCTGTTCCCAGTTAGCTGGGATGGCATGAGCTAAGTTCTTACCAACAAATGCCGAGAAGAAGGTGGTTACTTGTTAATGAAAATCACCACAGGCAGATGGTAGCACTGACCCTGACAAAGCAGTAGACTTCAGAAAGAATGAAATGAGTTGTATAACTTTCCCTCCCGTGTTCCAGGCAGTGGAGATGATGGCTTGGGGAATACCTGCAGAGAGGTGCACTTGCATAATGAATAGGCTCTCGGGCAATGCTAATTGTTAGATATTTGCATATATGAATATGTTTAATGGAGATTCATAAACATTTGTCTTTGGCTTTAAATCTCACATGGGTGGAGATAGTAGCAGCACCAGCTATAGAAACAAATCTGAAAATCAAACAGCCCAATTAAAACTCAGATTTTTTAAAAAACCGTTAAAACAAAGCAAAATGAAATGAACTTTAAAGGACTAAAGGATTCCGATCTGTTAAGGGCCCCAAATGACAACTAATTCAGGGAAAATCCTATTAATTAAAAACCACTGCTCTGTGAAATGGCTGCCATTACACTTGTAGGTAGTTAATGTGCCCGTTTGCAATACCTGTGGAAGATACAGATGAGCTTTGGCAGCCGTTGGCCATCTGTTAAGTGTAGGCTGCTATTTCTGCTTCCCAAGAAATTTTAGGCCTCAAAAATGCAGGCGCCAGCTACAACATAAGTGTATCACTTGCTCAATTAAGAAAATAATACACACAGGGAAGTTATGGTAATCAAATGTTAACATTGCAAAGGTGGTATTGAATTACTCCCTTTTCTGAAAAGTACTGAGTTTACCTTCACATGACACAGTTGGGTTCTGCAAAAGTTGTATATGCCAGAGCTTCACAATTTGAAGGCATTTAAAAATAGGTAAAATGACATGCTGATTTGAATGTCATGTGTGAGGGGAACCACCTCTGGGAGACGGTACGTGCACCTTCTGTAGATAGGTGCCTGCCACACAGTGGACACAGAAGTAATTGAAAGAATCAACAGTTGGAGGTTTGGCCAGGCATGGTAGCCAGTGTCTGTAGTCCCAGATACGCGGGAGGCTGAGGTGGGAGGATTGCTGAGCCTACGAGTTTGAGGCTGCAGTGAGCTATGATTGCGCCACCGCACTCCAGCCTAGATGACAGAGCAAGACCCTGTGTCTGAAGCAAAGCAAAACAACAGTTGGGAGTTTGGATGCTGGTTCCACTGGTGGTGATGAGGCATGTTTCCTTCATCTTTCCCTTTCAGAAAGTAAAAGGTCCTCCAAGGTAGTGCTCGGCAAACTGCAAATGGACCTGTTTATCTTTGGCTCCCTCTTTAGAGTTCTGAATGCAAGTTCCGTTGCATCCTTTCCTCTACGGAGCTCCTGCACGGCCCTCTCTCCCTGCATGAAAGTGTGAGCCGGTGTAGCTGGGGGCTCAGAACCCTTCGACTCCTTGTCTGGGAGGGTGTTAGGACATGCCCAACGATCACTGTAAGGACAGGTTCCCAAGTGAAAATGGGTGGACTCTCAATCACTTAATTGCACATTAAAAAAAATCTTGTTTGTGTCCTTAAAGCATCACAGTTCTCACGTACCTGGTTCAGACTCTACTGTAAAATCACTATGAGGTGTTAACGTGGAGTGTCCCTGATAGTAGTTTGATAACTCTTCAGTGTTAAGGCCATGATGTTCAGATCTGTCCACACCTCAGGTTGCACCTCTGCTCTCAATTCAAAAAGTTCAATTTTTTTTTTTCGAGACAGGGTCTCATGCCCAGGCTGGAGTGCAGTGGTACAATCTCGGCTCACTGTAGCCTCGACCGCTAAGACTCAGGTGATCCTCCTACCTCAGCCTCCCTAGTAGCTGGATTTACAGGTCCATACCACCGTGCCTATCTAATTTTTATATTCTTTTATAGAGATGGGATTTTGCCATATTGCCCAGGCTGGTCTCGAACTCTTGGGCTCGATGAGCCACCAGCCTCGGCCTCCCAAAATGCTGGGATTACAGGAGCAAGCCACCGCGCCCAGCCAAAAAGTTCAATTTTAGTACCTATTTTATTTCAGCTTCCCCATTGTCATCTGGCAACGCCTTCTTGACTCCTCGTGGAGGGACTCCTGGCCTCGTGGCCACCTGCTGGCTCCCAGGGTGGACCTCCCCGGGCACTGGGGCTGATGGGCATGCTTTCTGTTGTGTCGACATAAAGCCACTCAGACCAGCTGACAGCAGTTACAGGCCAAAATATATTCCCTCCACCATCTCTCCACCCTTTCTTTTCAAAACGGCCTGAAAGTAGAGCCAATGGCTCTGTTTTGAGGCATCATTACAAAGAGTCTCTCAACTTGTTTATCCACATACGTTTCTTAAATGCTCTGAGGCCCACTTCCCTCCTAGGGAAAAGGGAATATTGGTAAAAATGAGCATTGATTGGAGGCTCCCTGGTGTAAGGTCCCACGCTTAGCACTATCCAAGGATTGTGGAGTAAGTTCTCTGGGAAGCCCTCTGAGGCAGGTCCCCGAGCTCTGGGCTAGATGAAAGGCAGAGCTAGCATTCGTCCTGGGCAGTGTGACCCTGGAGTCGCTGCTGTGACCAGCACGGTCGCAGCTCCCTATAGCGCCCACCTCCCACCTTGGAGGAGTTGCTGTAGGGAAACCCCGTCTCTACTAAAAATACAAAAAAAAAAAAAAAAAATTAGCCGGGCGTGGTGGCAGGTGCCTGTAGTCCCAGCTACTCGGGAGGCTGAGGCAGGAGAATGGTGTGAACCTGGGAGGCGGAGCTTGCAGTGAGCCGAGATGGCGCCACCGCACTCCAGCCTGGGTGACAGACCCAGACTCTGTCTCAAAACAAAAAGAAAAAATAAGAAAGCAGAGGGTTCCTGCTCTCAGTCTGCAGGGAGCCCGGGTCTCCTCGGGGTGTGCCTCTGTGCCTGTCGGGGCTGGGATGCGGCGGGGCCATAGTCATCTTTCCCAGGTCTGTGATTTCGTGCTTTGGAAATAGCACCACCCAGGGTTGCTCTGGGAATGTTATATCAGCTGTGTGATTTTGTGTTTCCATGGCCAGTTTCTCGTACTTCGAGGTATTCTGAAGTTTAATTAGATTTGAATTTCTCTTGAAGTCTCTCTTGAAGGCAGAGTATTTTTACCTGTGATTTGTTGTTTTCAGAACCCAGCCAGAAACACAGTCAATTCATTTTTTTAATATAAGAGAGGTAAAGTCAGCAACAGAGTGATGATGATCCACAAAGCAAGGTTGATCTCTGACTGCTTTTCTTCTGGAAATGGTGATGAGATAGATGAGTCTCTTTACAGAAGCACAAACGCTTAGCCCCAGAGGCGCACCTCACACGAGATCGTGGTGCAGGGGACTCTGAGATTCACACAGACACGTGTCTATGTGTGGATACGTTTAGCATATGTTTGAAATAAACAAAAGTAAGCTGCATTCCCTACCTTGAAAGAGAGCCTCCCAAAGCCTTTTGACTGTTGTGACTTTCAGCCATGCCAGCCTCATGTGGTGACTGAGTTGCACGGCTAGTTTGCAGCCAGCCTAAGCACCCTCACTTTGGGGCATGTTGGGCCTTCCTGTTTGGGGGAATGATGGCCTTCCAATCCGTGCACACTATTGTCCACTTAAACATTAAATTTCCCAGCCACACAGCTTCCATCTGACAGCAAGGGGGTTATTAACCATGATTATGTGAGTCCTCCCCACTCTTTCCACCCCCACCAGCTGGACCACCCACCTTTAAAAGACCCAGCGCTTGCTGGACAGTCCTAGAGATTAAGCCACACTGCGGTGGTGGTTTACCCAAAAGAGGGCATGGCAGTGGACGCAAGGACCTGTCCCCTTCTCTAGTCTTTTTCATTAGGAAGAAATCTGTGCCTTTGGGTAGGAAAATGGTCTTGGGTAGGCGCCTCAGCCCAGCCAGCAAACTGGTATTGTGCTCTGTGCTGCCCTGTGCTCGTCACTGGGGACTCAAGGACAAAGGAAACACGGCCGGCTTCCCCAGGCTGCTCCCAAACAATGCTCTAATAAATCACCAAGAGTTCTGTTCTCTTTGAAGCCAAGCCTATGTGTCTGGGAGGTGAAGGAAATGAATGGCATGCCAGACGTGCAGAGGAATTGGGGGGTGCCGCTCTACAGCCTCTGCTGACGTGTTCATTTGTTCACTTGTGGTTTAAATAATACAAGAACGACACCTCTCAGCATGGGGAGATGAGCAGGAGCCTGTGAGGAAGCAGATTTGGTGCCCTGATGGCAATGCCCTAAATCATACCCCAAAAACTACTTAGAAGTTTCTCCGTTGTGTTCTCTAGAACAAATAGAAGGGTTTTTGTACTTGACGAAACTGGGGAGCATATTTATTTTGTAGACTCACGACGGAATCTAAAGCGACGGAATCTAAAGCAGGATTCGACCTTAGGATTGCCCTCTATAACCTGTCACTTCACAAATAGGGAAACGGGGGCAGGGTGCATGAAGCGACTCGCCCCAAATGCATAGACAGGTGCGGCAGAGCCTGGGCCATGCCTTATCCTGCCAGTTCTTTACCCCCTAGTTTGCCCCAAAAGTGACTGAAATGACTTCCACGAATGTTCAGAGGCATGTATCAGTGATGGGCCTACAACTGGCTTTTAAAGGACACCGGGTACATTTTAGGGGACAGCCTTTGGAAGCTGGCTTCAATGAGGCCTTTGAGCACAAGGGCTCAGCGGCCTTCGCACTGATGTGTGGAGCCCCAGGGTCCCTCAGAAGCAGGCTCTCCCCTGCTCCCTCAGAGCGTCTCTGCGTGGAGAGCACGCTTTTATACAGTGCTCTTCTGAGTAAGATTTCTTTTGAAGTGAATTAATCTGAAAACTACTATTCTATAAAGAAACAATTTAGCCATGCTGAAAAGAATACAGTGTTATCATCACAAATAACAGAGTCTGAAGTTGTGTTTCTTTTTTTCACTTTTAACCTCATGCTTCCCCGCTGTCTCCTCAGGATGAATGGGGGGATCTGGGTGGGCTGGGGAATCACCTTCACAGGCTTTTCTGAACACGCCCTCCTGCTTGGTTTCCCCACTAGATAGGATCTGGGGGACAACATCTTTTCCAGCTCTTTGACTGATGGATGGCCTGAGAAGCTTCGCTCACAACTCAAGTTTATGGCTTTATGGCTCTTGTTCTCTTCTCTCTTTACCATGAAAGCCCCTGGGGCAGGCATGGAGACACAGCCCATTACTGGGAGCTTGGAAAACACTAAACAAGTAATTGTGGAATGCCAACTGCCCAGGGGAAAAGCCCCTATGTATTTGGGAGAAAGAAAAAAAGCATCTTCTTTTTTATTGCTATTTTCAGGAATGTGTGATATTTTGATACAGGTATTCAATGTGTAATGATCAAATCAGGGTAACTAGGATATTCGTCACCTCAAATATTTATCTTTTCTTCCTGTTGGGAACATTCCAATTCTTCTCTTCTAGCTATTTTGAAATATACAATACGTTATTGTTAAGTATTATTTCCCTGCTAACACAGCATCTTCTGAAAGCTGCCCGTCTTAGGTGATGACTGTTGTGAGGGTTAATTTTTGTGATGGGACTGTCTGCTACTTCCTAAGTGCACCGGAGGAGAAGTGCATAAAAAGGAAAGAAAAAAATAGGAAATCAAATAGACTTATTTCCGAAATGTTGCTCTATTAGCAACATTAAGGTGATATTTTGATGCTGAATTATTCTGAATCCACTAACTATCTGTACCTCTTTGTACCTTCTTTCAGAATGCTGGAAGATGACCTTAAGCTAAGCAGTGATGAAGAGGAGAATGAACAGGTAAGATTCTCTTTTATGTCAGCATCCTTTGGAGGTGACACTGAGAACAGTGACCTGGTGGACTGTGCTGGGTTTTAACGGAGCTGAATGGTGGCACTCAGGATGCTGGTCTTTCGTCTGCTAAGTGTGAGCTTCTATGCAGTTGGGTCAGTATGTTAAAATAGCTTGCCCATAATTTCCCTTAAACCTTGAATTCTGTAGTTTTTATGATGTTGAGACCACCAATGGGTATTATAAGGAAGCTAAGATCAGGCTTCCCTCAGAAATAGAGCCCTTTTTTTCCTTTTTTGTGTGTGTGTGTGTCTCTGTGTGTGTGTGTTTGTGTGTGTGTTTGTGTGTGTCTCTGTGTGTGTGTGTGTCTCTGTGTGTTTGTGTGTGTGTGTTTGTGTGTGTGTTTGTGTGTGTGTGTTTGTGTGTGTCTCTGTGTGTGTGTCTCTGTGTGTGTGTGTTTGTGTGTGTGTGTCTCTGTGTGTGTGTGTCTGTGTGTGTGTCTCTGTGTGTGTGTGTGTCTCTGTGTGTGTGTTTGTGTGTGTGTGTGTATGTGTGTGTCTCTGTGTGTGTGTGTTTGTGTCTCTGTGTGTGTTTGTGTCTGTGTGTGTGTCTCTGTGTGTGTTTGTGTGTGTGTTTGTGTGTGTATGTGTGTGTCTCTGTGTGTGTGTGTGTGTGTGTGTGTCTCTGTGTGTGTGTTTGTGTGTTTGTGTGTGTGTGTCTCTGTGTGTGTGTGTTTGTGTGTTTGTGTGTGTTTGTGTGTGTGTCTCTGTGTGTGTTTGTGTGTGTGTCTCTGTGTGTGTTTGTGTGTGTGTCTCTGTGTGTGTGTTTGTGTGTGTGTGTTTGTGTCTCTGTGTGTGTGTGTTTGTGTGTGTGTCTCTGTGTGTGTGTCTGTGTGTGTGTCTCTGTGTGTGTGTGTGTCTCTGTGTGTGTGTTTGTGTGTGTGTATGTGTGTGTCTCTGTGTGTGTGTGTTTGTGTGTGTCTCTGTGTGTGTTTGTGTCTGTGTGTGTGTCTCTGTGTGTGTGTTTGTGTGTGTGTTTGTGTGTGTATGTGTGTGTCTCTGTGTGTGTGTTTGTGTGTGTGTGTCTCTGTGTGTGTGTTTGTGTGTTTGTGTGTGTGTGTCTCTGTGTGTGTGTGTTTGTGTGTTTGTGTGTGTTTGTGTGTGTGTCTCTGTGTGTGTTTGTGTGTGTCTCTGTGTGTGTGTGTCTCTGTGTGTGTGTTTGTGTGTGTGTGTTTGTGTCTCTGTGTGTGTGTGTTTGTGTGTGTGTCTCTGTGTGTGTGTTTGTGTGTGTGTTTGTGTGTGTGTCTCTGTGTGTGTGTTTGTGTGTGTGTGTTTGTATGTGTGTTTGTGTGTGTGTGTTTGTGTGTGTGTGTCTCTGTGTGTGTCTCTGTGTGTGTGTGTGTGTTTGTGTGTGTGTGTGTGTGTGTTTGTGTGTGTGTGTATTTAGCTAACCAGCCTTCTGGAGATCAAACATATGACCTTAACTTCATCAGCACGCAACAGGCAATCTGTAACATTAAATATTGAGAAGTCTTATACAGATATTATTAACATTGAGAAGGAGCAAACGTAGAGGTGAGCCAAAATGATGAATAAAAAATAATCATGCTCGGTATAGGCTGTTTGTCTTAAATGATAAATGTGCTTGAAATATTCTCCCCTGGTGTTGATTTATCAGCTCCAGACATCAGTTAGGGGGTTATAAATACTCTTCTGATCAGTCAGTTAAGGTGAAAAAATATCCACTTAACATTCATCACTTTCACTTCTGCATTTCAAGAAATGTTTGTATTTCAAAGCAAGTTTAAAAACACTAAAGGCAGATTTTTCTACACTTCTATTTTCTTTTTCTCATCCCCCATGTTGCATTTTGTCAAGTTTAGATACATGTGATGTGTAGAAAGAAAATTCAGAGAGGCTTTTTTTAATAAGTCATTTTTGTATGCAATACAAAATACTAATGCTATTCTATTGGTTTTGGAATAGTGAACTTAATAGAAAAGTATCATGAAATGCTATGCAGATGATTTGCTGTCTAGACATGCAAATACAAATAATGTACAGAGAGAGCAAGCAGAGGTTAAATAAAAGTCAAAGGAGAGGTTGGGCACAGTGGCTCACGCCTATAATCCCAGCACTTTGGGAGGCCGAGGCCGGCAGATCACGAGGTCAGGACATCGAGACCATCCTGGCTGGCACGGTGAAACCGTCTCTACTAAAAATACAAAAAGTTAGCCTGGCGTGGTGGCAGGTGCCTGTAGTCCCAGCTACTGGGGAGGCTGAGGCAGGAGAATGGCCTGAACCCAGGAGGCGGAGCTTGCAGTGAGCCGAGATCGCACCATTGCACTCCAGCCTGGGCAACAGAGCGAGACTCTGTCTCAAAAAAAAAAAAAAAGTCAAAGGAGAATTTCAAGTAAGAGTATCTGAGCATAGCATAGCTATGAGGTCACAAAAAGAGGTTACTCATCTCATGGGAGAAACTGAGGCACCAAAAAGGTAGAAGAGCTTGAGGAGTCTGGAAACCAGATTGGCAGGTGGAGAATACCCAGTGGAAGAAGGTTAACTGGGCAAAGAAGGCCACTGAGGCTTTGAGTTTTTTAGAGATCTGTTGATTTGTTTCCAGGGCAGCCAGATATCTGCCACACAGCAGTCTCAGCCGAAATGGAGAATGGCTTCACTCCTAATTTTGGCTTCTTATCTACATGACGATAAGCAAATGATTTCACCTCTTTGTGTTTTTTCCCATTAAGTGGCCTGGATACATAGGTTATGGATTAAATCATATCAAACATGTAAATTGTGTATGCTTTTTATTAGAAAAAGGGTTCACAGACTATTTCAATCTGCAAACCTTTTTAAATTTGGAAATAATTTCCTGAGCTATTTCCAGGAAGTATTTCCAATGAAAACTCAATTTTAATAAACATTACTAATGACATACTATACATGTTCTCCAAGGCAGCAAGAGCTTTTAGTTGACTCATTTTGCTTTTTAAGCTACTCCCTTCCATTCCGTATTCACTGATAATATTGTGTTATGAATGTACAGGTCAGATCCTTTATTCTTGCATTTAATTCCTATGTGACTATACCTTCCTATTTTTGCAATAAAAGGAACTGACAGAATGAATAATTTTTATACAGTAATCCCTTTTTCCTAATTAAGACTCCAGACAGTGGTTTCACATATGATACTTTAAGTTATTGCTTCAACAGTAATTGCATTAAGTTGTCCTGCTTTGGCCTGTAATTATACCCTGGTCTAATCACAAAATTGTAATTCCCCTACTTTTAAACAAGACAAATGATACGGTATTTTTTTTCTCTTCAAGACCAAACTATGCTTTATCCCTGAAACAGCATAGCCTGTGCACAAACACACACACACACACACACACACACACACAATCGTTCCCTGGCATTCCGAGATAATTGAACATTTAACATAAATGATTTTTCTGGATGTAAAATCAGAGTTTGTACCTTAAACCCAAAATATTTTTAAAATCCCTTGCCTCAATAAACATAGTACAGTGTGTGAAAATCCTGAACCTTTTCTGACATTATATCTGGCTGTCTTTGTGAATATTGGTCCAACCAGCCTATGTGCCACTGTAATAAAGAGGTGTCTATGAGAGCTTCAAGTTGATATACCTGCCTGCCCTTCCTCAGATCGCCTCAGACTTCGTGCTTTTGAACACTCCTACCTGAAGTTTCCTTTTCTCCCCATTGCCTTTGTGATCCTAAAGGTCAAAAGACAGTCTAGTTTAGTGGTTAAGAGCACAGCCGCCCCACGCCAGGGATTCAAATCCCCACTCTGCTACTTAGTTTTGTAACCTTGGCCCAGACTCTGAACTGCTCTCTGCCTCAGTGTCTCTGTTTGTAAAATTGGAATTAATGCTAGATCCCCAAGCCTGCCACTTTGTCAAAACTTGAGGTCACCCATCATCTTCATGTCACTAGATCCAATAGGCACTTTTTTTGTATGTATACACACACACACACACACACATACACACACACAGACGGAGTTTCACTCGTCACCCAGGCTGGAGTGCAATGGCAATGGTGCGATCTTGGCTCACTGCAACCTCCGCCTCCCGGGTTCAAGTGATTCTTCTGCCTCAGCCTCCTAAGTCACTGGGATTACAGGCACCTGCCACCACACCCAGCTAATTTTTGTATTTTCAGTAGAGACGGGGTTTCACCATGTTGGCCAGAATGGTCTCAAAATTCTGACCTCAAGTCATCCACCTGCCTCGACCTCCCAAAGTGCTGGGATTACAGGCGTGAACCACCGTGCCCAGCCTGTTTGTATATGATTTATAAAAATGATGTGTCTTTAAAAATGATTTTTTATATATATATGTATGATATAACCAATATCAAGATGAAAACACAGACATGACCAGCCTCCCAGGTGCCCCCATGCTCCCACCAGTCACCACTCTACAGAAGAATAACCACTTTCCTGTTTTCTAACACCATAGTGTAATTTTGCTTATTTTTGCACTTTATATCAATGGAATTATTTGGCATGTACTCTTTTGTGTCTGGCTTCTTTCGTTCAACATTGTTCACCCATGTTGTTACCTGTAATTGAAGTTTGTTCATTTTCATTGCTGTATCCTGTTTCATTATGTGTGTACGCCATAATTTACTTACTCATTCCACTGCTAACGGGCACGTGGATATTTCGGTGGGGGTTGGGGGGTAAAATAATGTGCTCTTATTAGCATCCTTGTACAGGTCTTTTCATCCTTGTACAGGTCATTTCTTGAGCACATGGGAACATTTTTGTTGGGTCTATACCCAGAAGTATAAATGCTGAACAGTAGGGTGTGTGCATATTTACACACCCTACGGATACATTTTAATTAATACATTTAGACCATTTTCATTTGAGTAAATTATCTCAAACCATTTTCCAAAATGGTTCCACCAGTTGACACTCCCACCAGCAGTGTAAGAGAATTTCAGTTACTCTACATCCTCACCACACATTTGTCTTTTTAATGTTCACGAGGGATATTGATTGGAAGTTTTCTGTTTTGTACTGTCTTTGTCTAGTTTTGATATCAGGATAATACTGACCTTATAAAATGAATTGAGAAGGGTCCCCTACCCTTTTCTCAAAAAGACTGTGTTTTTAAAAAACGATGTTAAGTCAAGCACAGTGGCTCAGGCCTGTAATCCCAGCACTTTGGGAGGCCAAGGTGAATGGATCACCTGAGGTCAGGAGTTCGAGACCTCAATATAGCTTGATGGAAGCATCTTTAAGAAGTGGCTATAGCCATGGAGAGTGGATAAATGCTTTTTTACTCAAATAGGTTATTTGTGTATTAATACATAGCCAATTTAAGATATTAGGCCTTATATTTTTGTCATCTCTGTCAATACTTTTGATGTTTGGATAAAACTCATTTGAAAAATCATAGAGTTGAGCCTGACCAACATGATGAAACCCCGTTTCTACTAAAAATACAAAATTAGCCAGGCATGGCGCATACGCCTGTAATCCCAGCTATTCGGGAGGCTGAGGCAAGAGAATCACTTGAACCTGGGAGGCAGAGGTTGCAGTGAGCCAAAATCGTGCCACTGCACTCCAGCCTGCGTGACAGAGCAAGACTCCATCTCAAAAAAAAAAAAAGAAAAAAAGATATTAATTATTTAGCAGAATTCTCTAGTAAAACCATATGGGCCTGGAGATTTTTAAAGTTAAAAATTCTATTTCCTGGCCGGGCATGGTGGCTCATGCCTGTAATCTCAGCACTTTGGGAGGCTGAGGAGGGCAGATCATGAGGTCAGGAGTTTGAGACCAGCCTGGCCAACATGGTCTCAAAAAAAAAAATTTTTTTTTTGTTTTTTTGAGATGGAGTCTCGCTCTGTCCCCCAGGCTGGAGTGCAGTGGTGCAATCTTGGCTCACTGCAAGCTCCACCTCCTGGGTCCACGCCATTCTCCTGCCTTGCCTCCTGAGTAGCTGGGACTACAGGCACCCACCACCATGCCCAGCTAATTTTTTGTATTTTTTGGTAGAGACGGGGTTTCACCATGTTAGGCAGGATGGTCTCAATCTCCTGACCTCGTGATCCACCTGTCTCGGCCTCCTGAAGTGCTGGGATTACAGACGTGAGCTACCATGCCCAGCCAAAAAAAAATTTAATAGTTATAGAGCTCCTCAGATTATCTAATAGTCATAGGGCTATTAGATTATCTGTTTCATACTGGGTGTGTGTAGTACTGTGCTCTTCGGTAATAAGTCTATCCGTGTCACTTAAGTTGTCATGCTTATGTGGATAGGGTTGTTTATAGTATTCCTTTATTATCCTTTTGACGACTGCAAAATCTATAGTGTCAGCCCTGTTTCAATACTGATACTCATCATTTGTCTTCTTTCTTTTTTTTATCAGTCTTGCTAGAGGTTTCTTAACTGTATTGATCTTTTGAAAGAACTAGCTTGTTGCATTAATATTATCTATTTGATTTTTCTGTTTCAGTTTCACTGATTTCTTATCTTTATTTCTCTCCTCTTGCTTGCTTTGGGCACATTTTTACCCTTTTTCTAGTTTCTTGAGGGAGATTAGATTATTGACTTGAGATTCGTTCTTTTGACTCTCAGCCATGCTATAAACTTTATCCCACAAATATTGATGTGTTGTATTTCGTCATCATTCAGTTCAATGAGACTTCTTCTTCGACTCGTAGATTATTTAGAAATGTGTTGTTTAATTTTTAAGTGCTCAGAGATCCCCCTTAATCTTAATTTTTATTGGTTTCTAGTTTGGTTCCTTTATGGTCAGAGAACATAGTCTGTATGATTTCAATTCTTATACGTTTGTTGAGGATTTTTTATCACCCAAGATATGGTTTGTATTGGTATATGTTTTATAGGCACTTAAAAGAATGTATATTCTGCTGTTGTTGGTTAGAGAGTTCTATTAATATCAATTATATTTCTCTTATTTGATGTTCTTTTGTATCTTTTCTGGACTTTCTGTCTAATTGCTCTATCTAATGTTGACAGAGAGGTGTTGAAGTCTCTGGCTATCACTGTGGATTTATTGCTTCAATCAGGTTGTTTTCACATATTTCGCAGCTCTGTTAGTTGGTGTGTGTACATTTAGGATTGCTGTATTGTTGCTAGATTGACCCTTCTATCATTATGTAATGACCCACTCTGTGTCTGGTCATTTTCTTTGCTCTGAGGTCTACTTTTTCTGATAGCAGTATAGCTACTCCTGCTTTCTTTTGGTTAATACTTTCATAATGTAACTTTTTTCCATTTTTTCACTTTCAGCTTACCAATATTGTTATATTTGAAATGAGTTTCTTATATACAGCATATATTAATAGTTGTCATATTTTTATTCACTTTGCCAGGTTATTTTAATTGATACATTTAGACCATTTACATTTAATGTAATTATTGATTTGTTAAAGCTTACGTCTACCACTCTATTTTATGTTGGGTTTCTTCCTGGTTTTTATTTTCTTTTTCTTTTTTGTTGCCTTTCTGTGTATTCCTTAAACCTTTTGACTTCTACTTTTATTTGTCTGTAACATTTGTGTGTGTGTCTCTCTGTACAGCTTTTTTAGTGGCTATTCAAGGTATTGTGCTATATATACATAACTTATAACAATTCACTGGTACTGTCATTTCGCAAGCTTTCTCCCTTAATATCCTGTAACCTTTGTTATAGAATTTATACTAATAGATCATACAAATGTAGTTTTCTGTCTTCCCAACTTCATGAGTAAACAACCTGAATTTCACTGTATGTCTTATTTATCTTTATTTCTGTACCTCATGCCATGGCTGACTGACTTCTAGCAGAGAAACCTAAACTTCTCAATACCACATCTGCACCCCTG
Organism: Macaca nemestrina; assembly: GCF_043159975.1. Classification (NCBI taxonomy): domain Eukaryota; kingdom Metazoa; phylum Chordata; class Mammalia; order Primates; family Cercopithecidae; genus Macaca; species Macaca nemestrina. The sequence continues at coordinate 119,094,004 of NC_092137.1, forward strand.
CTTCCATCTTCACTCATCCTCCCCCCGCTCTCCTGTTGTGAGAGGACACTGCCCTGCTCCTATCCAAAGTTCATCCGTTTCCTCAGAGCTACTTAGAGACTTGTTCTTTTGATCTCATTTTGCCCCATCTCTTTACCAGAAATGCTCCTCATTGGGCCCCCAGTGACCTCCATAGAGCCAATTATACTGGGCTCTTTTCAGTCCCCTGTCTTACTATATGACTTACAGCATTGAACACTGTTCATTACCCACTTCTCTGTAGGAGTCTAACCCCACACTCTCCTGGTTTGGGTCCTGCCTCTCCGGCTTCTCTTCTCAGGCTCTTTTGCTGACTCAGATTTTCTCCCCAATGTTAGAAACTTTCCGTGTTTATTCCTGACTTTTCTTCTCCATGTCTGTTCTCTGGGTGATCTCATCCATTCCTATGACCTTCAATTTTTATATACTGACAATTTCTAAAGTTATATCCTCAGCTCAGAACTCTCTTCTGAACCGCAAACCTACTTGACTTTTCCATTTGGATGTCTCACAGACATTTCAAATTCACTCTGTGCCCAACTGGACTTCTGGCCTTTGCCACCGCTCTACCCAAGACACACAAACATGTTCCTCTTGTTAGTGTTCCCATTTCCAAAACTAGCACTGCCAAATGCCCAGCTGTTCAAGCCTAGAAACTTCAGACTCATCCTTGATGATTCCCTGTTCCTCACTCAGGTAGTCACCTCATCTCTAAGTCCTATAAACTCAGCCTCTAAAATTAAATATTGGTCCATCTACCTCTTTCCATTCCCAGCTAGTCTAAACCAGTCTGGTATGAACTATCATATTTCTGTTCCCTGCCCTCTGTAATATAGCCTCCCCACAGTGATCTTTTAAAAATCAGATCAAGTAATTCCTTGGTCTAAAATCTTAAATGGGTTTCCCATCCCACCTGGGATCAAATTCAGAGCCCTCGGCATGGCCGCCACTACCCTGCACCATCTGGCTTTGTCCACGTCTCATCTTCACACTGAGCTCATTTGAAGCCTAGCCCTTCTCCCAGCTCCTGCAGGAAGCTGAGCTCAGCTGATGCAGGAAGTTGAGCTCAGCTGCCTCGGGGCCTCCATAGGCCTCTACTCCCTCATTTTTGCCTTGCGAACACCTACTCATGTTGGAGGTGCAGCATAACTTTCACTTCCTCAGGGAGACCTCCCTCTTATCTAATCGACTCCCGGTTAGTCCTTCTCACAGTATCCTTCATCTTTTTACCTAAATCTCATTGTAATTTTAGTTACTTGTTATGTTTACTTTTTCTAACTGTCTACAGCAGCTAAACTGGAAGTTTCCTGAGGGCAGGGACTGTGTCTGGCACTGCAGAACTGCTAAATATTTGTTGAATGAATGCATGGATAAATGCATAGTGATGCCTTCAATTGAGAGTATTTCCCACTGTCCATTGTACAGTATCAAAGATGACCTTTGCTCTGTCTTTGTTCCTTTTTCTGAACTCTGTGATTTTTCAAATGAGTTCTATCCAAACATCAAAAGTATTGACAGAGATGACAAAAACATAAGGCCCAATACCTTAAGGTTAGCTGTAGATTAATACAAAAGTAACCTATTTGAGAAAAAAGCATTTATCCAATCTCCATGGAAATGTCTATAGCCACTTCTTAAAGATGCTTACATCAAGCTATATTGAAGTTACAAGTTTTCATAAGTTATCTCAAACAGAAGCCTTCACAACCAAGAGACTGGGTTTCTCCACAGCCTTTCCTTTCAAGGATAACCAAATTTTGGTTGTAGCCTCTAGTGCTGGGGTTGTGACGGGGTTTCCTTAGAAAGTTTACAGACATAAATGAAATGGAAGCATAGCCTTATGGTTGCACCTATGGTTTTCATACCGGATGAGGTTCCAACTGGAAATAGCACAAAAGATTTGAGAATCAGTTTTCTTATTTATCTGAGTAAATGAAAGGCATGTGATACCTGGAGTAATTTGTTTGATCTCCTTTCTGTAACTGTTGGTTTTAACAATTCCAAAGGCCAATGTTTTTATGAAACAGTGTGAAGGAATTAGAAGACTTAAGACATTAAGTACTAAAAAAAAATAATAATAATAATAATAATAGATTAGGAAGGGAGTGATGAATTATATTGCAAGTCTTCCCATTTGGCAAAAAGATGAGCTCTGCCTCTCAAGTCAGGGTAAGCTTGGGAGGTTGGACACAAGCAAATATATAGATGGCATTACTGTAGCTAAGGCGTGAGGAGAGGGACACATGATTAAGACTTTCAGCAAGGAGCAGCCGAGATAGTGTCAACTGCAGACAGGTTTTTCGGAGATGACAAATACATAGCTTAGGGAAAGGAAGGGACCAGAGATCTAAATTGAATGGCTATGTACATGCCTGCAGCTTCCAGTAATTACATTATCCAAACATATTGGGCAGTCTTTTCATTTTTAACTATGTAGCCACCTTTTTCTCTTTAAATGAGCATGGTTTGTCCACTTTAACTGACTATTTTAATTTTACAGGCGACAATCATTGGATCTAATCTGTAGAGGGAAATTTCCCCATTGGCGTTAATTTACTTCTTGCACAATGAAAAGTTACCTTTTAATCCTCAATCAATGTTTGGAGAGCATGCAATTAATTTAATAGATATCTAGATCATTAACATAAATCTGCAAATTAAAGAGCCAATTATTTTCTTATTTATAATGCATTGAGTAATAATCGTGTCTCTTAGAAATAATCGAAAGCCTCGCTTCATCAAGATACCAAGATTGTAGGTGAGGTTGCTCTGAGCACAAAATTGCAGTTCTTATTGCTGTTTCCCTTGGTTTCTTATGGAGCAGCACAAGAAACATTCCCATCTCAATTCTGTGCTCTTTACCATAGAGATTACTGGATGACTCACATCAGTTTGGGGTGTACTATTAAAAGCAGATTGCCAATTGTAATGGAAGCTCTTCATTTTTTCCCTTGTTTCTTTTTAATATGACAATTGCATAACACAAAGCAGAGCTTTTAAAATGTCTGAAAGCATTGACAGTACATGTCAATCAGTAACTAAATGAATTAGCTAAATGATATGCACACATGAAATAAAAACATAGGAGGTTTTTGCAGCCCAACTCTGCTTCCTGAGGTGCATTTTTCTTCTGAGGATCAGCTTGGTTGATCCTGAAGCTCTTGGCCTGTGAAAATTTATTACCCACAGAGTCAATCTGCATTCAGGCAGCCAAGTCTGAATAAATAGAGTCATTGTGCTTGTCTGGGATTTGTGGCCAGGGTTCATCCAGTCAGCGTGACATTCACATCCCAGGAGATTCGTAAAAGCCAACACCCTGGTATGTGCTCTTGAATCCTGCCAAAATTGTGTAGAATTATATAAACAGGAGTTGAAGCAGTAATCAGGACCAGGTTTGAGGGGCAAGGCTCCAAAATCAAGTTTCTCCTATGTTAGAAATGAACTGTATTGTCAATGTTATTTGTAGGCAAACAAGAGCTAGACAGGTTTTGCAAAAACCTGAGCATAGTCTCAAATACCTGCTAAGTACCAAACATCATGTAAGATGCTGGCTTGTTGGTATTAATGAATTACACATTAGTAATATTCATTATGATAACCACAGATATTTTAAGTAAATGTTCAATGCCAGGAAATCCCTTGCCCTAATGGATCATACAAAAAGTATATACTAAATATATTAAACCTCATAGCAACATAGTAAAAAAGAATACTGTATGTTCGTTTTTCTTTTTAGTCTTGCATTTTATGTTATGCCTGAGCTAAATACCCAATCTATTCATAATAACTAATTGGTTTCTATTAATATGGAAACAGAACAATAACTCTAACTGAAAACTGCCTATCAGACCTTTTTCGCGTCCATATATGAAGTAATCATATATTTGAACCTCCCATCATAATCAGTGAAACTCAAATGTTCAGCAGAAGGTTTGGTTTGTTTGTTTAACCATCCTAAAGCTTTTAGTTAAGTAATTGCTTTTTTTTTTTTTTTTTTTTTTTGACAGAATCTTGTTCTGTCGCAAGGCTGGAGTTCAGTGGCGCGATCTTGGCTCACTGCAACCTCCACCTTCCGAGTTCAAGCGATTCTTCTGCCTCAGCCTCCTGAGCAGTTGGGACTATAAGTGTGCGCCACCACACCCAGCTAATTTTTGCATTTTTAGTAGAGACAGGGTTTCACTGTGTTGGCCAGGATGGTCTCAAACCCCTGACCTCAGGTGATCCACCTGCCTCGGCCTTCCAAAGTGTTAGCATTATAGGTGTGAGCCACCGAGCCTGGCCAGTAATTGTATTTTATAAATAAAATTTACTGTCACCAGAAGCAAACACAAAATTATTTTATTTTATCATGGCACTCTTTATAAACGTTTGCAAAAAGCACAAGCATAGGTAGAAATATACAAACGTGTAATTGCCTTTGTTTCATGTTAATGGACTATAATTTCCAAAATTGAAATGGTCAGTCAACTTAAACATCACTGAGCACAAAGGCTCACAACCCTGTTTCCTAAAATATTTTCTCATTGAATCTCCTCTGGAGACTCAATAGAGATTTATGGAGAACTAGTTGTGCCCCACCAACCTGGGCCATGGGATATGCCTAATTTCAGCCTGAGGACCCTGAATGGAAATCTGGAAAATGAGAAAATTATATAAAAATCAAAACGCGATCCATCAAATTAGGGCAAACATACAGTTAACACAAAAATGGGAAACCATTGCCTTGGTTATATTGAAGAATTCCTAAAAGGATCTACATTTTTGAAAGTAAGCCGAGTTTTTGTTAATGGTGGATATCAATACCACCAACACAGACTCTCCATTCAGGAACCAGGAGAGGGGCTAGGCCTCATTAGTTGATAGGCACGCTTTTCTCAAACACAGCTGCCAGCAGGGTTGCTAGTTGGCAGAGGAAGTGGAATTCTCCCTCCAGGGGACATTCCTATTTAACTCAGAGGAATAGCCCTTTGTCCCATGACTTCAGGTTTTTTTCTTCAGTAGCTTTTTAGGAAGTGAAACCCTGCAAGAGATGTTTTTCCTTGGAGTATACGCTGTCCCTCATATCCAGGCATGGGCAGTGTCACATAATAAAGGATTTACCGACAGTTACTCAGGTGTTTGGTCCAGATACACAGTTGTAAAGTTGAGTTTTTGTTTTTGATTTTCCAAAGCTTCTCCGGGTAGAGCTGGTTATCTCATAAGCCCAGCTTTTCTCAGGAGACTCTCTTAGCCTGTTGTTTCCACATGGAGAAAAATCACGTGTGTTCCTTCAAAGTCCCTTGGCACTTCCCAATTCCATCCCCACCAGATCTGCAGCCAAAAGGTTGTGTTAAATAAAACAAGACCATCTTTAAGAAGCAGACCAGATAGTGGCTAGAATGTTAGGCCCCCAGACGTGGTCATCTACACACTAGAAAACCCTGCACACAGGGGTTCCAGTAGAGAGATCGGATTCTCCAGAGAGATCTGACTCACACTATTTCTCTGAGTACCTCTTCTTTCAACCTGGATTTGTTCTTAAAGTTCAAGGCATTTCAAAGAAGACTGTGTGATTATTAGACATTAAATGCGAAAGCACTTTCACATATAAATCGTAAAGCACTATTCACTTGAGAGGTGAAAATCCTAATAACAGTACTAACACACTCAGAACCGGTTCAGCTTTCTCTGATACAATTGGTTTGCAAAGTGCAATTAGGAGAATCTTTCCTAATCATTACAAACCTATTTTTACCTTCAAATATTGCTATTTTGCCTGAGTAAAAAAGGTTTAAATGAAACATAAAGCCAGGCTTAGATTTAAGTTCTTCAAGCACAGATTGCATTCTTAACAAAATTACCAAAACATTTTGTGTTATTTTCATCTGGTCTTTCCACAAAAACAAAGTAACATTTGTATTTCACAATTTAGGCCCTAGTTGCTCTCATAATACTCAACCACCTGCCAAGGCCAGTGGAAAGTGGACAGGACTCTGCCGAAGCATCATATTGCGATCGCATAAGGACTTTTTCAAGGTCCAAAATGTATTTGGCAAACTCAACAAAATAGGAAGTGACTAATCCCAGTATCCACCTGCTGAGCCAAAGATGAAAGCCATTAATGGGCATCGCCATCTTGGCCTTGCTCAAGGTCTGGCCTGCACTGAGATTGCCCTGTGAGATGAGTTCCTGGAACCTGTGGATGACCCAAGCCCAGACGAGCAGGCCACAGAGTCATGATGGAACCTGCCGTACTTAGTGCTTTCATCTGGTGGAGGGACTGGACCCCAAAGCAGCAGTTTCTCCGCACACAGGTCTTTTTGTGCCAGGACTTTTGATCCGTTGCCCGAGCAGGACCTAAATAGTCTAGGCTGTGATGAGGAGCTACGTTGGTATCACCTTTATGCAAAGCTTCATCGTGTGCATACGATCGCCCCACAGTCCAGTCACTCTGACATGTCATCTCTTCTGCATTAAATCCCACCAAGGCTGGAACTAGCTGGAAGGACAAGTCAACTGTCACTTTTAGAACTTAGCACTTATTACGGGTGATTTACTTTCTATTTTTTTCCCCTAAAATTGTGTGTCACAGACCTCTAGAAAAGATCTGCCCATCCTAGTGAGATCTGGAAGCCAAGGCAGCTGTCCAGAAAGTAAACCACCTCCTCACTTTGACCAGCATCACCATCTGCACTCCACATTTAAACTTCCATTCCTAAGAACCAGGAGTTGAAATGCATATACTACCTGCATTGTATCTCCTAGCAGCTCAGCCAGCATTAGGTCCAATGGCTACTCTTGTTTGTTTGCTGTCGCTTTGAAATTGTAGCTAGACAGGCACATGTATGCGTGTGTGCACATCCAGAAGGCACAATTGCCTAGCCAAAACTCAGTCCCAGAAACCAGGTTTCAGCCACCTGCTTCTGAGAACAGGCAGCTGAGCTTGGATCTTCCACTAGCATCCAACAGCACCAGTAGGTTTGCCTGCTCTGCCAGGTGAATCTTCAGTGATGTTTGCTCCTACCCAGACCTCACCCAGCAGGTAATTCCTTTACATAGTTCTGTCATGATGAGCCCTGGAGGTAAAAAAATAAATAAATAAATAAATAAAAATTCTTCCCTAGAAGATTTTGACAAGGGCTGAGATCAACAATAAGGATATAACCCTCTTGAGAAAGAGAAGTTAATCTCGGAAACCTGAAATCCTCCCATCTCCTTTGCCAACACTTGTCTAAGAGGTGACTCCTGTTATTCCCCTTGACTAGCACCCCCAGATAAAGGTTTCCCCCAGTGTCTGTTAGCATTCATCCAGTGTCCTGGCAGTCCTCTTCTCACTGAGACTGCCACAATTCAGAATTCACCTAGTCCCGTCTGCTTTCTACCTCCAGCCACAGGAGTCCACAGTGAGGCCGAGGCAGAATGGGGCTGCTCTGTGGAGCCCTCACTGGCCTGGTTCCTTTACTTACTGACTCTGAGACCATAGGCAAGCTAATCTTCCTGGACCTCTGTTTCAGTATCTTAAATGCACTGGACAAAAATATTAAAGTAGATGAATATAAAATATTTTCTATGAATATAAATAAACATTAGTATAAAATTAATGAAAGCAAGCCTGGCCAACGTGGTGAAACCCCATCTCTACTAAAAAGCAACTACAAAAATTAGCCAGGCGTGGTGGCAGGCACCTGTAATCCCAGCTACTCGGGAGGCTGAGGCAGAAGAATCGCTTGAACCTAGGAGGCGGAGGTTGCAGTGAGCCGAGATCGTGCCATTGCACTCCAGCCTGGATGACAAGAGTGAAACTCCATCTCTAAAATAAAATTAAATTAAAAATTCCTCCTTCTCCCTTCTGGAACCCTCATCTCCATTCCCCTCTCTTCAGGAATGTTCTTTATTTGCATTGCTGAAAGTTTTTTTTTTTTTTTTTTTTTTTTTTGCAGTGCTTATTTAGATAATAGAAGAAAAGGAGTACAGGAAGAAGTTAGGAAAGTTGATTTACGTAAGAAAAGGCAGGGAGCTATCGATGGAAGAAGAGATCTAGAAGGTGGGAAGAGGAGGAAGAGATGAGAATGGTGCTCTGGAATTTTAGGGGAGAGGATAAGGAGAAAGAAAGGAGATTTCTGCCTCCTCTCTGAAAAGGAGAAGAGATTGGACAACTGCCACAGGGTGTGGGACTTAGAAAAGGCAGAGAGTGGGCTGGGCACGGTGGCTCATGCCTGTAATCCCAGCACTTTGGGAGGCCGAGGTGGGTGGATCACGAGGTCAGGAGATAGAGACCATCCTGGCTAACACGGTGAAACCCCGTCTCTACTAAAAAAAAAAAAAAATACAAAAAAATAGCCGGGCGAGGTGGCGGGCGCCTGTAGTCCCAGCTACTCAGGAAGCTGAGGCAGGAGAATGGCGTGAACCCGGGACGCGGAGCTTGCAGTGAGCTGAGATCCGGCCACTGCACTCCAGCCTGGGGGACTGAGCGAGACTCCGTCTCAAAAAAAAAAAAAAAAAAAAGGCAGAGAGTGGGCTGGGCACGGTGGCTCATGCCTGTAATCCCAGCACTTTGGGAGGCCGAGGTGGGTGGATCACGTGAGGTCAGGAGTTCCAAACCAGCCTGGCCAACAAGGCGAAACCCCATCTCTACTAAAAATACAAAAATTAGCCAGGCGTGGTGGCACGCACCTGTAATCCCAGCCACTAGGAGGCTGAGGCAGGAGAATTGTTTGAACCTGGGAGGCAGAAGTTGCAGTGAGCCGAGATTGTGCCACTGCACTCCAGCCTGGGTGGCAGTGAAACTCCATCTCAAAAAAACGAAGAAAAGGCAGAGTACAGAAGATTCAGAGGGTTTTACGATATTTTACACAGTCTGTTTCTTCCTTGGACTTCTCTTATCAGGAGACGTTGATACTTACGTTCTTTTTCCAGGCTTCTGTAGCATATCTGTGTTTCTTTCAGATGCAATACCATGTTTGGACTGGCCCTGAGACAGCCCTAATTTATTTGGGTTACATGTAAAATAGGGATAGATTCACCGCAGACTGCTAATGGTAGTATCACCACAGTAGTGAGATGGAGGTGGTGTTTGTTTTGGTTTGTTGGGTTTGTTTTTTACTTGTTATATGTGCTATTTTTTTCTGCGGTAAACATATACTACTTAGTATGTTTAGAACAATTTAACGCCCCCACCCGGTGTGTATCCTATGCATGCAATAAAGAAGAAGTTTGAAATCTGAAGGCTTTTAGCTAGATGTTACATATTGGTATTTGTATGACTCTATTTTCTTTCTCCCAGAGCAAACTAGAAGTGTTGAGAGTGGAGGTAACAAACAGAACCTAGCTCATAATTAATGGCAATGGAGTTTTGTGACTATGTTCTTTAGAAGGACAAAATAGTTACGTTTAGAACAGAAAGGAGAAAGATTAGTAACTTTACCACCTGTCCAGTGGGGATCATGTATAGTTTAATAATCCCTAATCTAGTACCCTGAGAGAAATTTTTGCTGAAAAAAATGTCACAAGAAAAAAAATAAATTTCTTACAAGGAGAATTAGAGAGAATACCATTTTAATTTTTTGCAAAATAACAGTTCAGTGACAATTTGTCAGATCCTTTTCCCTAAAAGAGTAATTGACAATCGAAGAGGTATGTGTCACACGTGTCAGTCCGTGTGAAGAGACCACCAAACAGGCTTTGTGTGAGCAATAAAGCTTTTTAATCACCTGGGTGCAGGCGGGCTGAGTCTGAAAAGAGAGTCAGCGAAGGGAGATAAGGGTGGGGCCGTTTTATAGGATTTAGGTAGGTAAAGGAAAATTACAGTCAAAGGGGGGTTGTTCTCTGGCGGGCAGGAGTGGGGGTCACAAGGTGCTCTGTGGGGGAGCTCTTTGAGCCAGGATGAGCCAGGAAAAGGACTTTCACAAGGTAACGTCATCGCTTAAGGCAAGGACCAGCCATTTTCAGTTCTTTTGTGGTGGAATGTCATCAGTTAAGGCGGGGCAGGGCATTTCACTTCTTTTGTGATTCTGCAGTTACTTCAGGCCATCTGGGCGTATACATGCAAGTCACAGGGGATGCGATGGCTTGGCTTGGGCTCAGAGGCCTGACAGTATGCCTGTTTCAAAGCAGACCTTCCTTTGGGAAAAGAAAAGGAATGCTTAATTTGTAATTGTACTAACAGAAGCTTGACTAAACTTCAGAATCCACGTCAAAGAATGAAGCCTCATTACCAGTTTGATGGCCTCATCCTCTGACACAAAAGCTTTTTGAAATGAGGTTGAATCAAAAGAATGAATGAGTTGAAGGCTAATTCATCATCCTCCAAAAGGTTCACTATTACAGCTTGGTCATCTGCTGACAGTTGTCAAGCATTGGTGCACCCAGAGCTATTGGTTGCACCTTGTGCCAAGGGTTATTCAGTCCTGTAACTGGTACCACTTCCTGTCCTCAAGGAACTGATATCTAGCCTCCCTAAGCCTGGGCCTTTATGGAGTTAGTGTCCAGCTGCTACTCCCTATAGGACAGTGATGCCGCATCTCTTAAACTGTGACTTGCCCCCGAGAATCTGGCTTAGGGCTAGATATCACCCACCCTATATCATGGCGAACACTAATAAACTCACGCATGGTCATGGTCTTCTTGCCATCATCCTCCCACTTCAGAGTGACCTCTTACCACCCCCACACCAGTCATGTGTCCCATAGCCCTCCTCCAGCATCCTTCAGGGCCCCTCTCACCCATAATGTTGCTTTCCTGGTGTTCGGAATGTCCTGCCCTGCAGGGTGCCACGTATCTTCCGTGCCCTCCGTAGAGCTTTAGCCTGGACAGGGACAGTCCCTGTGACTCCCTCTCACGTTGTCCTCACACCTTTCTCTTCTTGCTCCTGACTGAGAGCGGCTGCCTACGTTTTCATTTGTGATGGCAAAAGCCTCCAGGGCCTAGAAGAGCCACGTGCTTTGGAGCAGGGAGAATCACGAAGTGGATGTCACACGTGGGTGTATCTCTAGGGGGTGAAATGTCCTAGAAATGCTCAACAAAAATGAGTATGCCTCTCAGTCCTCTCAGATCTGACCTGCCAAATCAGAGCCTTCCCTGACAATCTGGCCTCACATGAGGCCCCCAGATCACTCTGTTGATAACAGGATCCACCTTATGAGATAATGTTGCCTGTGCAAACTTCATCTGGTGTGGTCAACCCTAGTCAGCATTTTTCTCAGAATATACTAGGTGCTTAATAAATGTTTGTTATTGTCTATCAAATTTCTAGTAGACGTAAACAAACCTAAGCAATGTGGGGAAGCAGAAGATAGTCAAATATTTTTCAAAGAGGAAAGTAGATCCAAGTATTTAAGCAAAGCAAATAGGGAAATAATACACAGATATGAAAAATACGTATTTCCACACACCTCTTAGATTGGAGATAGTGGCAAATAGTAGTGGTATTTGCCATCCCCTGAGGTTACCTGCTCACATCTTGTAAGTGTTATGGGTTGAGAGAGAGCTCTTATAGGTGGAGGGAAGATGAGCGAGGATCTCTGCCGTCAGTGTCCTTGTAAGGAACTTGGGAAACCAAAACTAAAATTGTCATGAGGCAGACGGCATGCTCCCCAAAAATGACTGGAATCCAGGGCTACCCCATGGTACAGACTAGGAGTGCGTGGAGAGGAGCTTGAGAATTTTTACAAAAGAGTTCAACACCTAACAGAAAGGGTGAGCTAGGCCTCCGAGTGTCTGCAGTGAACAGAGGGAGGAGCCGACAGACAGAGAGCCAGAAAATCACACAAGCATCAGCTGGACTCAACATTAGGAATTGGAGGGATTCGTCCTCTGCTGACCCCGTGCAGCCCTGTGCTTTCGTTATTGGCATGGTCCTCAGGCGCTGAGGTCTGCCTTCTTGTGATGATCTTATTTAACAGGTTTATAAGCAGCAAGGCATATTTGCACAGAGCAGTCCTTATTAGAGCGACTGCACAGCCCTATGTGCCTGGAACAGCCAGATTTTCTCATTTTGTCTCTGACTCCAGTCTGGTTAGCATCCCCTTCCACTCTCAAATTTGTTCTTATTTGGATGATAAATTATATTATCATCCCTGACTCTGCCCGACCCCTGTTGAGAATGGGTTGAGGTCAAAGTCGGCTGAACAAAATGCTTTCTAGGCAGCATTTATTTCTAGGAATCCGCAAATGCAAAATACTCATTATTACTGAGGAAAAAACAGGAGTAAGAATTTTTCCTTTGTCTTGCAAATATTACTAAATGGGTTGAAAAATACTAAATGGAAGCCCACAACATAAACAGTTAAGAGACCCATTAGCTAGGACTAAAGTGAAAAATAATGGCATAAAAGTGAAGATAATGAAACATAAAATTGCTTGTAGATGTGGAAGGAAATTAAACTGTGAAATAAATTAATAAGTACAAGTCTCAACCTGAAAAAGAACAGCAAAAAAGTAAGGCTTTACAAATAGAACTTGTATAAAAATATGTGATTGGGTCTAAATTTTACAGTGTGCTTCAAAAACAGTAAAACACAAACTAAGATTGGCTGCAAGGGCATTTATTCAAGTACTTGAATATGGATACAACATCCTATCACAGGTGCAACAAGCTGATTAAAATCCCTGTGCAGAGATACCTCCTTTATTGTAGCAGAATAAATCTGATACTGTTGATAGCAAAAATGGAGATTACTGACATCCATAATGAAAACACAAAGATATATCCCAACCAGTTGAAACTTAAATCTTTTTCTCTTAGAACAGTAGCAAAATGTAGACCCAGAAACCTCAATCCATTTGACTATTATTGATGTTTCTTACTTAATTGGCATTTAATAACTTCAGTCTCATGTATCCAGCTAGCTACTCAGAGTCACCACTGAAACATCTTGTAGGCAACTTTAACTTCACACACCCAACACTCAATTCTACCTTTGCCCCCTGCTCTTATACCCCCAGTTTAATCCACTTAACAAGTGGATCTCCATCCATACCAGGCACCGAAGCCAGAAACCTGGACCTCACACCTCACGCCTCACGCCTCTCCCTGGCCTGCCACATCCAATCAGTCACCTGTTCCCTCAATCAGACCTTCACAATGTAACACAAGCTCTCTCCGTCTTCACTACTACCATGCTCCTCTCTTGCCCACATCACTGCAATAACCTCAAACTTTGTCCCTTCCTACCCAATTCCATTCGTCATGCAGAAGCCAGCGTGATGTTTGAAAAATCTTATTGCCTCACTCCCTACTATTTTTAAAAGATATATAATAGATTCACAGGAAGTTGCAAAGAACATGTAAACAAGCCCCATGCATGCTTCACCCAGCTTCCCCTAATGTCAACCCTTCGATGACTTTCTATTGTCCTATAGTTAATAGCTAAAATACTTCACTTGACCTCTAAAACCCTTGGGATTGGCCTCATCTTGCTGCGCTGCTGTCCCTACCACTTGCTGAACTGCAGCACGGTGACATCTTGTAGTTCTTCAACTGAGCCAGGATCTAGGTCAGCTCCTGGCCTTTGCTCCCAAACTAGAGCTTCCCTGCCTAGAGCACTCCCCTCACCACCCACCCCCATTTCTCTGATCTGATCATTTTTCTTTATCCTTTAAGCCTCAGCTTTGTTATTTCTTACTTAGTAAGCCTCCGTGGACACTCATTCCAAACAAGGTTTCCTTCATTAGTTGGTTTCAGAGCACCCTGTCCTCTTCAGCCATGCCCCTTGGAATGTAGACTGTTGTGTGTGTGTGTGTGTGTAGCTTTTCATGTCTGTCGCACCTCTAGACACTAAGCACAACATGGCAAGGGCTTTGTCTGTTGTGACTGTCACCCAAGGCAAGTCCAGTGCTTGCACATAGTAGGTGCTTCAGACTGAATTACAAACCTGTCTGGGCGTAAGTTCTGTTTCTATCAAATAAAAAATGGGATCATTCTGAGAGCCCTCTGAATTTCAGCCTCTCCCTTTGTTTTCCTCCCCACTGCAGGATGCATGAACTTGTTCAGTGCTTGACCCAATTACAGTAAGGGCATTTAATTTCCTCTTTGATTTCCCTTCAATAACAGATTGTGACTTGTAATTCATTTAGCATACATTGAAACCTGAATATCTACTGCTTGTGTTCCCAAGCAACAAGCTTGCTATAATAAAGACAGAGAAAATATGTCATCTCTTGAGGAGAACCTGAAAATGGCAATTTCTGGCAGAAAAAAAAGAACATGTTTTGTCTCATAGACTGGAGCTTAGAGTCATTCATGAATGAATAATGAACTCAGGAAAGATCAATGACGTGTTCTCTTAACCCTCTCAACCTATTTTGCTGAGAACTGAATAAAAGGAAAGTTGCAAGGAAGAGATGATGAGAGATTTAGGAAGAGAAAAATATAGTTGCTGTAATGGATAACTCTTTTTTTTTTTTTTTTTTTTTTTTTTTTTTGAGACGGAGTCTCGCTCTGTCGCCCAGGCTGGAGTGCAGTGGCCGGGTCTCAGCTCACTGCAAGCTCCGCCTCCCGGGTTCACGCCATTCTCCTGCCTCAGCCTCCGGAGTAGCTGGGACTACAGGCGCCCGCCACCTCGCCCGGCTAGTTTTTTGTATTTTTAGTAGAGACGGGGTTTCACCATGTTAGCCAGGATGGTCTCGATCTCCTGACCTTGTGATCCGCCCGTCTCGGCCTCCCAAAGTGCTGGGATTACAGGCTTGAGCCACCGCGCCCGGCCAGTAATGGATAACTCTTGAAGGAATGAAATTGGGCGATTCATCTAGTTTACTATGAATGCTCTTTCAAGTTTCAACCATGAGTCACCTAAGTAATTTTTTCTTTGCCATTTAATTCCAATATTTATTTGTTTTATTATTTTCCAATGGTAAAATAAAATAGTGTGCAAAAAACGAAGTTTTTTTTAAAAAGAGGAGTCAGTAAAAACATCTTGGTGTTCTTTGCTCTGGTATATGACATACAATTAATATAATGCCATAAAGGGTTTTTCCCTCAAGGAATTATTTTAAACATCTAACATAAACTCCTCTTCTTTCATAATCGATGATGAGTTTTTGTAAAATTTTTAATGATGTAGAATAACTGCAAATTCAATAGCACAGTGAAAATCGGTCATTAAAAAATAGCAGAACAGGCTAGGTGCAGTGGTGCTTGCCTGTAATCCCAGCACTTTGGGAGACTGAGGCGGGCGGATCACTTGAGGTCAGGAGTTCAAGACCAGCCTAACATGGTGAAACCCCATCTTTACTAAATACAAGAAATTAGCTGGGTATGGTGGCATGGGCCTGTAATTCCAGCTACTGGGAGGTTGAGGCAGGAGAATCGCTTGAACCAGGGAGGCAGAGGTTGCAGTGAGCCGAGGTCGTATCACTGCACTCCAGCCTGGGCAACAAGAGCAAAACAATATCTAAAAAAAAAAAAAAAAAATAGCAGTGCAGGCAATTGATGGTGCTAAGTACCACGGTGTTGCATGCATGGTAGCATACATCATGTGACAGATTGGAAGAGTGAAGAATGACAGGAGAACACTGCTTAGTGCCCGGTAGGGTGCTCTGTCTCTCAGCCGAGAAGGACCTTTTGTTCCCAGCATCATGCCAGTCTGCTAAAGGAAAGCAGCCCTTGTTCCAAGCTTCCAACTCAGCTTATATTAGAAGACGGGGCTGACATCAGTCCTGTGGCGTTGCCAACAGGTACCGCCACCTGGGATGCCTCAATTCCTAGGCACTCCAGTGGTGGCCAGGCAGCAGTGTTTCTTGCTTTTTGTTTGTTTGTGTTCCTTTTGCTTTTTAAATCATTTTCTGACAAGCCGCACACCAACAAGCACTGTTTCCGTATCACAGAAGGAGGCGGGAGAGAAAAGAGTCAATAGCCTTTTAAAATATTGACAGCCTTGGTCTATTTCCATGGCTAAGGGGAAATTCAGATGCCATGTTGAAGGTTTCTATTGAACTTTTAGTCACACCTCTTACGATTTCTGTTATTCCAGGAATAGCCAGTCTCTGATGGCTCCTGCTGAGATGATGTTAAGAGACAAGACTCATAATACGTTCCACCTTTCTTTGGGGCAGTTCAAAAATACTTCTTGTATATTCAGCCAAACAGTCAGGAGTAGGGAGTTAAGTTCGACTCAAGTATCGCTGCCTAAAGCGAAAGCCGTCTTGCTGAGTGAGAGGGAAACTCTCCAGGAGACAGACCTGCCAGCAGTGATGCCACCTGTTGCCTGCTGGGTGCGTTTTATCGGCATGCTCTGGGCTGGCTCCCTGGAGGAGCCCAGGAGGACTGAGGGGAGAGGGAAGCACCATCCCTGGAGGTGTCTGTGTGGGCTCCTCGGGCTCCAGTCCTCTTCCCCTGCCTCTCGCTGCTCCCTCAGCTCTCCTTATCAAGAAGATCGGTGGATCTGCATTTTTTTTATCTGTTGAGGTAATCCTATGACACTGGAATGCCAGGACAAGGGGTCTTCATTTAGAATCTAGGGAATGAGGAGGGGACAGTAACCCCTTGGATTGTCCATAGTAGCCTGGACACGGACTGACTGTCTCTTTCAGCACCCCATCCAGATGAGGAAAGGGTGGTTGGGAAACTACGTCGGAGGTTGAAGGCCAGACGCAAGGCAAATGAATGGCGAAACCTGTCCCAGAATGTCGGACTCTCCACCCCCGGCTCGACAGACTAGATGGTTTTCCTAATTCGGTGTTGTCGCATTACTTAGGGAAGTTGTCTCAGTTCCTCTTACCTTTGCCAGGCCCCGGAGCTCATGTTCGCTACGTCCCTTCTTTTGGCTCTCATTTCATTCCTACTCTGCCGCACTGTTTCTCGGCGGACACCCTTTGTCATTTTAAGGGGACAATTCTTCATCGTACAAGGGACCTTCCTGCTCTCTGAAGGGCGTTAGTAACCCTGGCCCCAGACACTAACTTCTATTATTGATCCCCCTCATGAATGTAATGCACAGAAACACCCTCATCAATTCCCAGACACCCAGGGTTTGGGAGTCATGGGTGCCCTGGTTGAGAGCTGCTGCCAGAGGCTGGGACAGGCCCCTGCTGTGCCATCTAACCCAGTACTACCGATGCCTCCGCTCTCCTGACCACATCCCTCCTTGTCTGTAAAATTAGGCTCAGATTTCAGTGGGAAGGCTTCCCCGACTGATTCGTTCCTCTAACATTTACTCAGCAGATATGTACGGACACCTGCTCACAGTGCCAGGCACCATTTGAGGAGCGGCCACCCATCCCTGCCCCTTCCTGACACTGCCCCGCCTTAATCTTTCATGTCCATGTTATTCTAAAAGTGTACCGAGGTCATCCAGCTCCTACCTAGGAAGGAGCTTTTCTGGGACAATGACTACTTCTACTTTTGTTTTTATCCCAAGATGTGAAACTGTCACCAAGGGTATATTTTATTTCCATAA
This sequence comes from Macaca nemestrina, assembly GCF_043159975.1. Taxonomy (NCBI): domain Eukaryota; kingdom Metazoa; phylum Chordata; class Mammalia; order Primates; family Cercopithecidae; genus Macaca; species Macaca nemestrina. The sequence continues at coordinate 119,111,394 of NC_092137.1, forward strand.
CAGGGAAAATGGTTCTGAGGTGTCATTTTTTTCTAACCGAAAGATTCTATTTTTCCTGATACCTAAATGTGATGGGGGATCAGCATGACAAGTATTGTGAGTTCCTTGGTCAACAGTAAACGCAGGCCAGGCACGGTTGCTCACACCTGTAATCCCAGCACTTTGGGAGGCAGAGGTGGGTGGATCATTTGAGGTCAGGAGTTCGAGACTAGCTTGGCCAACATGGTGAGACCCCCGTCTCTACTAAAAATACAAAAATTAGCTGGACATGGTGGCAAGCGCCTGGAATCCCAGCTACCCGGGAGGCTGAGGCAGGAGAATCATTTCAACCCAGAGGGCAGAGGTTGCAGTGAGCTGAGATCATGCCACTACACTCCAGCCTGGGCAACAGAGAGAGACTCTGTCTCAGAAAAAAAAAAAAAAAAAAACCAGTAAACGTGACTTGTGCATCATGCAAGGAGGAAAGGACCATTGCACATTCCTTGTTTCCCGGTGCATGCTGAGTAGACCTGGTCTGCTGACCTCCCAATCATGACTTCTGAGACAGACAGCATCGTATGCCGTCTGCCTGCCTTGGCCTCATTGGGCCCAGAGATAGAAGGCAAATGGGTGAAAAATAGAATAGCCAGAGAAAAGGAAAGCAAGTACAAACTTAGGAGAATCTGATGGAGAACTGGAGCCTTTTGTTTTGTTTTGTTTTGTTTTGTTTTTTTGAGACGGACTTTCACTGTTGTTGCCCAGGCTGGAGCACAATGGCACAATCTCGGCTCACTGCAACCTCTGCCTCCCGGGTTCAAGAGATTCTCCTGACTCAGCCTCCCAAGTAGCTGGAATTACAGGCATGTGCCACTACGCCTGGCTAATTTTGTACTTTTAGTAGAGATGGGGTTTCTCCATGTTGGTCAGGCTGGTCTCGAACTCCCAACCTCAGGTGATCCACCCACCTTGGCCTCCCAAAGTACTGGGATTACAGGCGTGAGCCACCGTGCCCAGCCAAAATGGAGCCTTCTTCATATCTTTTCTTTTAGTTTTTTATTATGGGAAATTTCAGCACACACACCCACATTAATTTTAGTAGACCAAAAAAAGCAAGAAACAAATCAATACATTTTCAATACAAAATGAAAGTTTTGTTCATCTCATGTAGGGAAGTAGCCAGAATAATATAAGAACCTGCCCCGTGCTCATTGCCGAACATCAGCAGTTCTCAACCCAGGGCCATCTTATCTATGTATGTGCCCACTCACTCTGCCCTTCTCCCACTGTTTTTTGTGTTTATTTTATTTTATTTTATTTTATTTTATTTTATTTTATTTTATTTTATTTTATTTTTTTGAGATGGAGTCTTGCTCTTGTTGCCCAGGCTGGAGTGCAGTGGCATGATCTTGGCTCACTGCAACCTCTGCCTTCCAGTTTCAAGCGATTCTCCTGCCTCAACCTCCTGAGTAGCTGGGGTTACAGGCACCCGCCACCACGCGCAGCTAACTTTTGTGTTTTTAGTAGAGATGGGATTTCACCATGTTGACCAAGCTGGTCTTGAACTCCTGACCTCAGGTGATCCACCCGCCTCAGCCTCCCAAAGTGTTGCGATTACAGGCATAAGGGACCACACGCAGCCCTCCCCGTATATTATTTTAAAGCAAATCCCAACATCAGATAATTGTATCCATTAACATTTCTATGTGAATTTTAAAAACCATTGCCATAATATCATTATGCCTAAAACAAAGCAATAATCCCTTGAGATTTCTAGTGGCGTTCCATATTCCAACTGTAGAAACTTTTTCAATCTGAAATCTGAGTGAGAAATTACACCTTCATTGGGAAAGAAGCTACAAAGAAACCAAAACAGACCTTTTTGTTTTCTTATAGGAAAGAACAATAAAACAATGGGAAAGTGATTTCAGAGAAGTAGCTGTGGTCTTTGCCAATTGCCGGAGGCCTGTCCAGGCTTACCTGGGTGCAGTCCTTTGGCACCCCCAAACTCACTCCCTGTTTGCAAGTGTGCATTGCCAGGCTTCAGTTAACTCTCCGTGAAGGTTCATTTCATCGCACACATTTTACAACAGTGCTTTCTACTACATTGCTAGTCGTTTAAAATTTGGCCACATGGCAAAAATGTGTGTAACACAGGGTTTTTGTTTTTTTTTTAAGTGTTGATTGAGCACATAATTCAAAAGTCAGAATATTAAATAAACATCTCTGCCCTTTCTTTCTTCCAACAGGCAGCTCAGAGAACGGCTCTCCGCACTCTGTCTGACAGGTACATTTTGTCATTTTTATGAACTATAAATTGCTTTATGAAACATTGAGCCCTATTGTGGCATATAATTCATAATCAGATTTTGTCCCTAAAGTATCTGTGAACTGGGATGTTAAACATTTTGCATGCTTGGATTTGTCATGCATGTGTGGAGTTTATCACTGCAAAAATCGCCTTGTTGTATTTCATAGCAAATATGAAGAATCCCTTGTTGTGCAATGAAACAAGAGACAAGAAACTTAGAGAGAGAGGCCTGAATGGTGCGGTAAATTCTGAACTTTGGAATTGGCTGAGCTCTAAGCTCATTGTTCAGCAATAAGTACTTCATTTATTTTGAGATGTTTTCTTCGGACTTTTTCCATATCATTTCACTGGGAGCTATCTATCTTTTGATAAGATTCTCTCTCTTGAAATATTTTATGCACATAACCCAACAACTCACGGTCCCACGTGCTTGACTTTTTACTCCTTGCTTTGGCTTCTTTCTCCTGACGTGTGTTACTGAGTGAGATGTGTAAACCTCATCAGGAAATACACACAGGCTCTATTTTATATCCTGCTTTGTCTGAAAGGCTGGAGACAGAGAGTTGAATGAGGGTGTGTAAAGTCACTTTCTAGAATAGGCCAGACCCTTGGTTTGGTTTGGTTGGTTTTGGTTTTGGTTTTTTCACTTACTAAGATTGGAGAGAGAGTGTGTGTGTGTGCGCGTGCGCACGCGTGTGCATGTTTTAAGGAACTTACTAAGATTGGAGAGAGAGAGTGTGTGTGCGCGTGCACACGCGTGTGCATGTTTTAAGGAACTTACTAAGATTGGAGAGAGTGTGTGTGTGCGTGCGTGCGCACGCGTGTGCATGTTTTAAGGAACTTACTAAGATTGGAGAGAGTGTGTGTGTGTGTGCGTGCGCACGCGTGTGCATGTTTTAAGGAACTTACTAAGATTGGAGAGAAAGTGTGTGTGCGCGCGTGCGCACGCATGTGCATGTTTTAAGGAACTTACTAAGATTGGAGAGAGAGTGTGTGTGCGTGCGTGCGCACACGTGTGCATGTTTTAAGGAACTTACTAAGATTGGAGAGAGAGTGTGTGTGCGTGCGCACGCGTGTGCATGTTTTAAGGAACTTACTAAGATTGGAGAGAGAGTGTGTGTGTGTGCGTGTGCACGCGTGTGAATGTTTTAAGGAACTTACTAAGATTGGAGAGAGAGTGTGTGTGTGTGCGTGCGCACGCGTGTGCATGTTTTAAGGAACTTACTAAGATTGGAGAGAGAGTGTGTGTGTGTGTGCGTGCGCACGCGTGTGCATGTTTTAAGGAACTTACTAAGATTGGAGAGAGAGTGTGTGTGTGTGCGTGCGCACGCGTGTGCATGTTTTAAGGAACTTACTAAGATTGGAGAGAGAGTGTGTGTGTGCGCGTGCACACGCGTGTGCATGTTTTAAGGAACTTACTAAGATTGGAGAGAGAGTGTGTGTGTGCGCGTGCACACGCGTGTGCATGTTTTAAGGAACTTACTAAGATTGGAGAGAGAGTGTGTGTGTGTGCGCGTGCGCACGTGTGTGCATGTTTTAAGGAACTGTCAGGAGGTAAAGAGGAAGTACCTGTGTGTCTCCACAGCATTAAAAGCAGCAGGAGGAGCTGTGCCTTGCCTGGCTGGCTGGCACCTCCTCATTGTCTAGCTAACCTTCACCACCTTGCCTTTCTTTCCAGTTCCTTTTTCATGGAATGAGCCATCATTGACTGTGTAAACCAGCTTAGCTTGGTGCTTCCTCCAAAGTAAAACCTGTCACTTAGGCGAATTATCTGGTGTGCGTGAGTGAAAAGCATTTTCTGTGTGGTGGCAGACTGAGCATGAGTATTTTTATTTCCATTACAAAACGTTCCCCATGACAACCACACAAGCCTGTGTGTCCTGAGTGGCTGGCACATGATCTTCTGGAATTGCTTTTGGGATTTTCACAAAAGCTGATGACTGCGGTGCTTCTGAGTATGTTAGTAGGAGGAGGAAAGAGTCTAGATCAAAACACATTTAGAATATAACGTAGGCATTTCTTTCCTATACATATTTCTTTTCTGTCTCTGACTTTTCTTCTTAAGTAAGCAATTCCTTCAACAAAATGCACTGAGACGCAAGGGAAAACCCTCAAAGTTTACAAAACTTTGTCATTGTTAACGAGTACAAGATTTCTTTTGGGGATGATGATGTTGTAGAAATAGATTATGGTGATGGTTGCACATCCTTGTAAGTATACCAGACCGCTGAATTGTATGCTTTAAATGGGTGAACTTTATGGAATGTAAATTATATTTTAGTAAAGCTACACATATAAATACAAAATGTCATTACGACCTTTAGTAGAATGAATCAAAACCTATTTTAGTAAAATATGGATTCATTTTGAAGACATGGTCGCAAATACAAAGACGATTCATCAGAAACTAGGACTGATACATTTGAAGATTTCTTCCCAAAAGATATACGACTTTGTCCTAAAGAGAAAATGTGCGTAGATTTTAATGATGAACAATGCCATTTCCTTTTTTTCTGATATTTTCACAAAAAAATCCCTTGTCAAGCCCATTCCTCACCCAAAAACAGAGGTTTTCACTGTCACCATTCTTCTTACACATTTCTTTATTCTCAAATATAATAGGGCATTTCCCTTACTGTACTGTAGCTCTTTTTGTTTTCTTTTTTTTTTTTTTTTTTTTTTTTTTTTTTTTGGTGAGACAGAGATTTACTCTTGTTGCCCAGGCTGGAGTGCAATGGCGCGATCTCAGCTCACCACATCCTCCGCCTCCCAGGTTCAAGCAATTCTCCTGCCTCAGCCTCCCGAGTAGCTGGAATTATAGGCATGTGTCATCACGCCTGGCTAATTTTGTATTTTTAGTAGAGACAGAGTTTCACCATATTGCCCAGGCTGATCTCAAACTCCTGACCTCAGGTGATCCGCCCAGCTCGGCCTCCCAAAGTGCTGGGATTATAGGCGTGAGCCACTGCGCCCGGCCATGTAGCACTTTTTCTATTCAGAATTGGTCATTTCAAAGTGATGAGTTGACCTTGTCTGCTATTCTAGCAATGCGGTTGTGTAAAGCGACCTTCTCTGTGCTTTTTCTTTTTTCTTTTTTTTTTTCTTCAACTTGTATTTTAAGCTCAGGGGCACATGTGCAGGATATGCAGGTTTGTTACATGGGTCAATGTGTACAATGGTGGTTTGCTGCACCTGTCAACCCATCACCTAGGTATTAAGCCCAGCGTCTGTTAGCTGTTCTTCCTGATGTTCTCCCTCCCCCGACACCTCACCGGCAGGCCCCAGTGTATGTTTCCCCTCTTGGGTCTCATCATTCAGCTCCCACTTACAAGTGAGAACATGCAGTGTTTGTTTTTCTGTTCCTGCATTAGTTTGCTGAGGATAATGGCTCCACCCCTGTCCCTGCAAAGGACATGATCTTGTTCCTTTTTATGGCTGTAGAGTATTTTATGGCATATGTGTACCATATTTTCTTTACCCAGTCTATCATTAATGGGCATTTGGGTTGATTCCATGTCTTCGCTATTGTGAACAGTGCTGCAATGAACATACAGGTGCATATGCCTTTATAGTAGAATGATTTATATTCCTTTGGGTATATACCCATTAATGGGATTGCTGGATCATATGCTATTTCTGCCTCTAGGTCTTTGAGGAATCGCCACAATGTCTTCCACAATGGTTGAACTAATTTACACTCCCACAAACAGTGTACAAACATTCGTTTTTCTCCACAGCCTCTCCAGCATCTGTTGTTTTTTGACTTTTCAATAACAGCCATTCTTTTTCTATTGTATATTTGCTACGAATTCAGGGCCACAGAAGTAGTCCCCATAAGTGATAAGCATCTGTAACCATTTCAAGATAGAAATTTCAAGATAGAAATTTCAAGATGGAAATTAAAACCCTTCTTCAAAATAATGATTTTAAAATACCTACTGAATTAATTGCATTCATATTTTCTAGTTTGTAAGTAGAGAATAACTTATCAAGCAACAGATGTCATTTTCTATCACATTACTTACTCTTTTGAATAAACCAATATTTTCTAGAAAAATGCCCCAAGTGCCTCAAGTCAGGCTACTTACTGTATGACTTGCCTAATGTTCTGTCTGCCAGAGGAACCTCAGGGTGGGAATGGAATTGAGTAAAGGTCTCCCCAGGTCCTGAATATCCCAAAGTGGGGTTCTAGGCCCAATACCTCTGGCTACTTGGAGCCTGGTATGAAGCTATTATACATTCGTTTACACAAACCATCCTGGTTTCGTAAACTTTTTGCTTTGAGCCTGTTATCAGCTCTTTATAGAAAATTCCATAATGATTAGGTCATGCCTTCCTCTTTGTTCTTGGAGGAAGAAGCACTTTTCAGACCTCACAAGGTGCTTCCTGAGTTCTGTAATTCTGGGATGGGACAGAAAAGCCCACCCTGGCTCTGGCCATGCACACTGGCTCCTCATGGAGGAGCATGTCTGTGACACACTCTGGGTCTTATCCTCCTTCAGGTCCTCAGTGTCCTGCAAGTTTGCTCATCCGTGGGCTCATTTCACTTCCACTGAGCCTCAACCCTGAGTGTCCAGTGAACACAAGGACATTTAGACAAGGCCGGAGCTATTGTGTTCCAAGATGTACAAATCGATGATGAAACAGGATTTCATTGACTTGGGTTTGGTGGAAGGACATGAGTTTACACTGTTGGAAGCCGGTTTTTGTTCTCTGTTTCCCTATAAGAAAACCTGACTTCAAAGCCTTGAGATCTGACCTGATGAGGCCAGTTATACAAAAAAGAAAGAGGTGCATTTCCCTTTCCCTTGCTAGACTCCGTCTCAAAAAAAAAAAAAAAAAAAAAAATCTCATCCCTCTGGGGTGCTGGAGGTTGGAGAATGTCCAGACGTCTTTGGAAAGTCAATCTTATCTTTTCATTTCTCCAGTCTCCTGGTTTATTTTCTAAATTGGCATTCCAGCACAAATCCAATATCTGACAGTTCAGACTGTATGCTTTAAAGTTCAGAGAATCTTCTGTAATCGACGCACAATCTTGATAAATTAAAACTGTGATGTTTCCATTACATAAATGTTAAAAATCAGCTGTGATCATCCCCCAAAAAACCTTTTCCTTTGCTTGGTCTTGCCTGACCAATGGACTTAATTTATGACTCACCCCAAATAGGCAAAATGTACTTTCAGGGTGAAACTGGATCACCATGGCAAGCCGAACGGGAGTTTGGGCTTCAGCCCCACTCGCTTGCACCTGCTGCCCACCAGTGACGCAAGGGGTCGTGACGGAAGGGGTGTGTGAGAGTGGGATGGTGCGTTGTCTGTTCTTTTCTACCCCTGACAGTAGAATATTTAAATCTATTTTATACCACTGAGAGTCAGCTGGCCTACCAGAGGCCCATTTATGTCCCCCAAAAATGAAAAAAGCAGACAAACAGGGCAAGAAGAGATGGCAAAATTCTTTTTTCTTTTCTGGTTTTTGAGACCGGGTCTCACTCTGTCACCCAGGGTGGAGTGCAGTGGTGCGATCACAGCTCACTGCAGCCTCGAGCGATCTCGGCCCTCCCCATGCCCTGCCCAGTGCCACGGTAGCCACCACGCCCGGCTAATTTTTGGACTTTTCGTAGAGGCGGGGCTTCGCCATGTTGCCCAGACAGGTCTTGAACTCCTGGGCTCAAGTGATCTGCCTGCCTTGGCCTCCCAAAGTGCTGGATTACAGGTGTGAGCCACTGCACGCGGCCCGGCAAAGTTCTTGACAAAGTAAACAGGCCAATTATAAGAAAATCTCAGTTTGTAAAGGGACGCAATTCGTCTCACTTACTCCCTGCTTATTGTGTGCCTCTCACGTGCTTTTTCTTCTTATGGGTCGATGTATTTGATGCTGGTTGGTAGAGACAAAGAAAGAGGCATGAACAGGATAAAGGTGGATCTTTGGTGTGGACCCTCTGCACGGCGAAAGATGCCACATCACCTCCAATGTAGAAAATACGCAAAGTGCTGTTAGGAAGAAGCAAGGATATGTGGGCAGCATACGAAGTGCCTTGAATACGATTAACTTCCCTTCATGAGTAGTCAATAGTAGATAACTCTGATCAAAAAAGGGATCCGTGTGATTTATCAAGCTGAGCAACTGTGCATCTGCAGAGAAGCTGGAGGTCAATCTTGAAATCCAGGGCAAGAGGAGCACTAGGCAATTGCCAGGACTAAGAAGTTAATCATACCCTTGGACTGCTTCCATCTGTCTCAGAGCGAGAGCACTGCTCTCGGCGAGCAGGCATGCTTTATAGCAGCCGACCAGGAATTAATATTTTCTGTGAAACCTCAAGCATCATTTGCAGTAACTTGGGTTTTATAAAAATGGAACATAATTTTATATGAATAAATCACATTCAGCTAGAAATATGAGAGGCTGCAAAAAATTATGCTTGACTTAAAAAAAAAAAAAGACAGAGGAACGAGCAAAAAAGCCAACATGAAAACAGTTGTTGAAGCGATGGCACTTGGAGGGCACAAATAGCCATGTGGTTAAATTGTGCATATAATCATCTTCTGAAATGTCAGCCTGCGACTCCAGCAATGGCTACATTTTTATAGCCTTGGAGATGCATCACCAGACTGTAACCTGTCTGCCCATCTGGCAGGATCTCAGGCCCAAGATCCATTTATATTGAAATCCAAACAACTGCCATTGATTTATTCATTTATTTCACAAATATTTACTGAGCGCATCCAGCATGCTCCTTGGGGTGCTGCGCTGGGGCTGGGGGTGCCGATATGAGAAGCAGCCGTGTGGCTGTGCTCTTGGCTTCACCAGCCAGGCGAGTGTTGCCTTTGCAAGGAGAAAGGACTCGAGGCTCACACATTTGCTGCCCTCAGTTTTGTCCTTTCTTGAATCAATCTCACACATCAAATCTCCTTGTTGCCCATTAGGGAGAATATAATGAAATCAAGTAAATGAGGAATTGCCTAAAACTAAGGGAGTTTCACCTCCACGTAGGTAGAAGAATGTGAAATGGTCTGTCAGAAGCCAGATCAGAAATGGCCCCATAGCAAGGTGGGGAGGGCAGGTGCCTGCCTGGCAGGGTGGGAGGTTGAATTCAGCTTCATCTTCCTGACCCCTTGTCAAGTGGACCAGCTCCAGCCAAATAAAGGAAGTGTGTTGGAGTGGCCACCAGCACAGAAGTGTACCTTTCTGGATAATGTGTCATCCAGTCCCTGGCCATGTGAGAGGACAGGCACAATTGCCACACAGTAGTAACAGTCTCTTCTTTAAGGGTCAAAAAAAAAAAAAAAGAGGAGGAGGTGGAGCACTTTTAAGAAAGTGTGAAGGTTCCATGAAGATGTGAAGGTGGTGTGCTGGCAGGTGCACATCAACTCTGCCCTGAGGCCCTCAGCAGTGTTCCATCTCCCCGAAGCAAGACGGCTCCTTATAAAGAAGTCTTTTAGGGCCGGGCACGGTGGCTCACACCTGTAATCCTAGCACTTTGGGAGGCCGAGGCAGGCGGATCACGAGGTCAGGAGTTCAAGACCAGCATGAACAACATGGTGAAACCCCGTCTCTACTAAAAATTCAAAAATTAGCCAGGCATGGTGGCACGCGCCTGTAATCCCAGCTACTCAGGGGGCTGAGGCAGGAGAATCGCTTGAACCCGGGAGGCTGGGGTTGCAGTGAGCCGAGATCACACCATTGCACTCCAGCCTGGGCGACAGAGCAAGACTCTGTTTCAAAAAAATAAAAAAGTCTTTAAAGAAAAGAAGTCTTTTAAGTATGCCATGTGAATAAAAACTTTTAAAAAATCCATTCCCTCAAGCATTTATCCCTTGTGTTATACTCTTTTAGTTATTTTTAAGTGTACAATTAAGTTGCGAATAAAAACTTGCAGAGCTTTAGAGTTTAGAATCACTATCACATTTACTGCCTCATTTTATGGTCCTCACAACAACCCTGAAAGATAGATAGGACCCATTTTACAGATGAGAAAACTGAGCCTCGAACAGGTGATGTGACTCACCCAGGGCCACACAGGAGCAAGTGGCAGAGCCAGGACTAGATCCCAGGTCCCTGGACTCCCAGTCAATATGATTCTCTTGCCTCCCATCATGCACCAGTAGAGCAGCTTGGCTGGGGTCAGAGATAGGAGGTTTGGGCCACGTTTTGCATCTTAACATTATTTCTGGCTTGGTAACCTTTTTATCTCTAGCACCTAGCACAGTACCTGGCAATTAGGAGACACTGTAAGTCATTTGATAAATGAATGGATGAACTAGACCAATGCTTTGTGGTTAAAATAATGGCAACTTTGGGCTTAAAAGAGAAAATAATTTTTTGCAACTGTGGCTATCCATCCTTGCAGCAGATGCCTCAGGAGTCAGAGGTAGATGATCAGGGGCTCATCGCTAAGTGTCTCAAAGAGGTGTTCATGCCTGCTTGTTTGGATGTTATAGAATCCACAAACACACAGGGGGAAGAAATGGAAAAATGAGAAAAAAACTCAGTCCAAAAGTCGGCAAGAAAGTTCCAAAAAAAAGATCAAAACCACTCAGTATGATGAAATTAGAGTGGAATTAGATTAGAAACTCAGTAACAAAAGAGAACTATAGGATGCTATCCAGAAGTCTCTTGTACCACATCAGGGTTGGGCCAGATAGCTGCTGGCTCCTCCCTCCTTCTCCTGTCCCCTGATTTTTGTGCTTTGTATACTGTTGACATGACTTAAAATGTGCTATCTTCACCAACTCTTCATACTTATGTTTTTCATTTGTACTTCTTCATTCATTCAGTGAATATTGACAGTACTGAATCCCTAGAATGGTAGGGATTCTTCTGGTCTCCGTAGAAGACCAAAAAATTCATTACCCATGGATTCCACTCGCAGGGAATCTACAGTGTGGTAGAGGACATGTAGGCACATGCATGAATACTGAGTATATTACAATGCCGACATACACATAAGTAGTCATAGATCTCCTTAGAACAGTCGCGTGTCCGGTAGTATACTGAGCATCTCACATACCTTACTTTATTTAATCCTCATGACAACTCTCTCAGTGAGGAAGGAAGAATGCAATGTGAGGGCCTTAAAGAGACATTTTTCATGAAAGTCCATTTCATTTCATTTCATGTTCTTTTGTTGTTGTTGTTGTTTTCTTGAGACAGAGTCTCACTCTGTCATCCAGGCTGGACTAGTGACCCAGGCTGGAGCAGTAGCGCGATCTCAGTTCACTGCAACCTCCACCTCCCGGGTTCAAATGATTCTCATGCCTCAGCCTCCGAAGTAGCTGGAATTATAGGCATGAGCCGCCATACCCAGCTAATTTTAGTATTTTCAGTAGAGATGGTGTTTCACCGTGTTGGCCAGGCTGGTCTCCAGCTCCTGACCTCAGGTGATCCGCCCACCCCAGCCTCGCAAAGTGCTGGAATTACAGGCGTGAGCCACCGCACCTGGCCTCATTTCATGTTCTAAAGTACTCTCCCTGAAGTCCTAGTGAGTCTTGGTTTCCAAACGCAGGTAATTCACCCCCAGTCTTACAGCTGGAAAGCCACAGAGTGTCTATGCGGCTCCAGAGTTGGTGCTTTTAGCGACTTCAGTAGCAGCCCTCTGCGTCAGACTATGAAGAAATCAGTGTCACTGAGGGACACAGGTATAACATTACCCTACTCCCTGATTACAGGGGAAGGAGAATGGGGAGGGGACATATGAGGTGTCATGTGGAGGACAGGAAGCATCAGGTGACCCAGGAGTGGAGAAGGGAGGAGAACACAGAAGGAATGACCTGGGCAGGGCCAGGCTGCAGGGTGGACAGGGAGTGGCAGGCCTCCCTTCTGTGGCTGTGGGCGTCCGAGTAGAAAGTGTGAGGCCAGCTCTAGACAGCGGCCAATGCAAGGAGGCATGGGAGGGGTCTTCTGCTATGCAGCACATCCCTCAAGCATGGGATCAAGCCTCTTCTTCCGCGGAAAACTTAAACAGCCAACTGCCCCAGCGCCCGCAGCTCCTATTGCATAAGCACCTCATGTAATTCCTGGCACAGGCCAGCTTACAGTCTCTGCCTCCTTTATGTATTTATGTCTGGTCTCAACTACTGAGAGCAAGAACCACATCCTGACTATTAGTAGTACTTTATACAAAATGACTGCTCAATCATGACTTATCGAATGCACTAAGACCAAGAATGCAAATGATGGCACTCATTTATGCTGTCATGATAAGGAGACAAGAAAGCAAAAGCAAAAAACAAAAACCCTCTGGCCCAGCTTTCCCCACTCGCTCCTCTTTTTACAAGACATCATGAAGCAAGCCCAGGACTTTGAGTCCTTGAACTTGGTCTGGAATTTACTTTGGGCAAAGCATTTACACATCCAAGTCTCAGCTTTCCCAGTTGCAGAAGCGGGTTGCTACTAATGCCCTCCTTGTTAGGTTTATGTACAGATTAAAAGAGGGGATGAATAGAAAAGGCACTTCCTTTCTCCTCCCATATGAGAGTAATTACCTCATTGCACCACCAAGAAAAGTCATGCATGAGGTATCATAAGATGCTCTTTGATATAAGTCCTACCAAGAGGCTTAAAAACCAAGAGAAGAAAATAACAGAGTATGGGTTTAATGTATGAAACAACTCATAGCTAGTAGTATGGAGCATGTTTTTACATTGATTTTGTAGAAAAACAAATATCAGCAAATCCTAAGAAATATCCCTTCTATTACTCATGCCATCCCTATTTTGAAGTATGTTTTAGTAGACCCTGTTCTGTCCTAAAAGCCAAACTGTGGGTCTTTGGGTGCCAGATGAGGCTCCTGCATGCCTCTGAGGAGGCTACCACCTCTCTCTGCCACACTGTCTTTCTCCTTTACTCACAGAAAAAAAGTCATCCCGGGCCGGGTGCGGTGGCTCACGCCTGTAATCCCAGCACTTTGGGATCCCCTCACTTGAGGCCAGGAGTTCAAGGCCAGCCTGGCCAACATGGTGAAACCCTACCTCTACTCAAAACAAATACAAAAATCAGCTGGGCACGGTGGCACACCCCTGTAATCACAGCTCCTCGAGAGGCTGAGGCAGGAGGATCACTTGAACCCAGGACACAGAGGCTGCAGTGAGCCGAGATTGTGCCATTGCCCTCCAGCCTGGGTGACAGAGCAAGACTCCATCTCAAAAGAATAAATAAATAAATAGGCATTTTAAAAAAAAAAAACAAAAGAGTCACCATGGGTCATTTCCTGATACCTTTCCAGCTCATCTCCAACGAATTGGTCTCATTTTACAATTTCAAAGTAAATAACACTTAATATTTCAAAAGCAAACAGTCATGCCCAGATAACATGGGGGAACCCTGGCAGAGGACTGTCGGGGGTGGTGTGAAGAGAGATAAGTGCCAACTGATTCTCCATGCAGCCCTCTCCTCTCCAACAGGCCCAGCGAGTACCATCTGTATTCACAAAAGTGGAGCCCCTGGGGCTCACTGCTCCAACAGGCCACAGAGGTGTCCCTCACAGCCCTTTGGTGGCTGTTAGCTCCATCCACTGCATTAATGTGAACAAACGCAGGCTGTTGGGTCTAAAAATCAGCTTTTAAAAGCCCCCTAGTACTAATTTCCACAATAAAACGGAATGGCTCCAGAGAAGCCATTGAGTTCTATCAGGTACATAATACACATGTTCAAAGGTCCCAAACATGTAGTTTACACAATAGAAGAAGAGAGCAGGGCAAGGATACAGTCTTTTGAGTAAATAAATAATGAGTTGTATCAAGCCACTAATTGCCGTTTAAGATGGTTTCGTGGCCAGGGATTCCTGAGGATTAATACAGACTTGCTGCCTGATGTCTGGCAAGGAGGCCACAGCCCAAGGCGCCTCTGGGTGAAATTCAGTTTTAACCCATTCAGTCAATGCTCACAATTCCCAAGAGCCTGCAGGAACACATGGGATGACTCGGTCTGGGGCACAGTTAGAAGAGTTTTGACCTCTTTCAGAAAGAATGATAGTGGTCTAGGCTGCACAACAACGTACATGTACTTAATGCCACCGAACTGGACACCCTTGGCCAATCTGATGTTACATGTCTGTTTCCAGAATTAAAAACAGGAAAAACAGGCAGCAGGGAAGAGCGAACATCCTGCAGATCCCAGTATCCCAGGTTCTTCCAGACGCCCCCTTTCTCGTAGGCCTGGGGTGGGAATCCCATGTTCTCTCTCCTGGGCTTGAGGTGCTGGAGTTCTAGTCTGGACATCCCTCCTTTCCCTCTCTGCTAGTGGAGAAGAACTCCTGCAAGTTACTCAGATCCTCTGTGGGCGGGGGGACAGCTGGGCACAGCCCCACACACCAACCCTCCCCTGCTCCTTAGCCAGGTGTCTGTGACCACGGAAGAGAAAAACTAACCCGCACCACCGGAGTCCCCCACCCGCACCACCGGAGTCCCCCACCCGCACCACCGGAGCCCCCCACCCGCGCCACCGGAGCCCCCCGTCCGCGCCACCGGAGCCCCCCACCCGCATCACCGGAGCCCCCCGCCCGCGCCACCGGAGCCCCCCAGCCTCACTGCAGTCTGTGAACACTGGAAAGGGCCAAAGGGACCAGACTCTCCCTAGAGGCAGTGAAAAGACAACTGGTTCTGGCCGGTGGCTCACGCCTGTAATTCTAGCACTTTGGGAGGTCAAGGCAGGCATATCACCTGAGGTCAGGAGTTTGAGACTAGCCTTGCTAACATGGTAAAACCTCGTCTCTACTAAAAATACAAAAATTAGTTGGGTGTGGTAGTGTGCACCTGCAAGAGGCTGAGGTAGGTAAATTGCTTGAACCCGGAAGACGGAGGTGCAGTGAGCCAAGAGCATGCCACTGAACTACAGCCTGGGCAACAGAGCAAGACTCCAACTCAAAAAAAAAAAAAATACTGGTTCTGACACATTGTCATCCCACTCTGTGCTCCCTCTCTTCTGAACTCATCCTCAGACTAAGTATATTAAGTTACCAGGGGTACAGTATTGAAATCACTAAGCTATAAATTATTTTTACTTGATTCTTTGTCACTATGTCATACTCCTTTTGAATGCCAATGTAGCTGTCCCTTCTAGACCAAGGACAACATACACTGTGTGTCTAATGCTTAATGGTTCATTTAGCTTGTATTTAAATTTACATCCAAACAAAATTTAAGTATCCAATACACGTGACATCTCATAGTTGGAATTAAGAGAGAGAAGACTTGATTAGCATAGTTTTCAGTATTTGTCACTGCTGTCTACCCTACTTCTTTTTTTAAAATATCTATTTCTGAAGTAGAAGTACACCTGTTCCTTCTTGAATGTACTTAGATTAAATTAAGCACTTGCTGTCTGCATGGAATGTGTTGGTTGGTGATTGGTTAATTGGTGGTCGGTTCTTTTAGAATGTTTACACTGATGCCATGTGAAGGTACAACTGGTAGTCCCCACTTTTTAATTTTGCAGATGTCATCACCATTCTCACTGAGCCAGATCTGACCTTAAAAGCCACCCAAAGGCAACAAATGATATATTTGACAGGGAGAAAAAAAGATTCAAAGCAGATGCATTTCGGTGGCCGTATGTGTTTCTGAACGTAGGTGCCGCTGTCTTCATCACTCACGCCTGTACCCGCAGTGGGCGGAGGCCGTGCCGCAGAAGCATTTGTGATGAGTGGGTGGTTTTAAAGCCAGTAGATAGACTGAGGTGTTTTGCTTTGTTTTGCTTTGTTTAAAACCAAACTACTTCACTACTTTTCAGGGAGTTAAAGTCATGATATCAAATCTGTTTTGTTCTGTTTTTCATCTCCTTTGAGTGAAGAAAACGGGCCAGAGCCTATGGAATCTTTTCTCTCTGGCTTTAAGAACCCTTCAGGCCAGCACCCCCCACCCACTCCCATCCTCTCCATTTCCCACCTTTTCCCACCCCTGGAACGGTCCCACCCTGACCATTCCGCTCTCCAGCCTGGGACTCCCAGAGCCAGCTGGCGCACGCCACCCTGCAGCTGCTCGCTCTGGGCACGGGGCCTGCCCTCGCCTCCGCTTGCAGGCTGCCGCCCCGTGACCTGCTCCCAGAGGTAGCCCCGGGCCAGCCTTGGCTGCACTGGGCTGGCTGGCCTTTGATGACTGCATTTTGGAGCCTGATAAGCTCCCCCGCTGCTGTGGAAAAGGTTAATGTGCTCTCTGTTCACTGGGGCGGCCTGACCTTCTGACTCCATCCAACTCCCTTTCCTGTGCTGGCTCCCGGCTGTGGCTGGCTGGCCCAGTGCCGCGTCGTGTCCTCCCGCTGGCCCTCAGAATGCAGCATCCGCCTCTGCTCTCGCCAGGCAGCATCAGACCCCAGCCATCTGCATCCCTGTTATTTGGGGACAGCCATTCGATCCGCCAAATTCCGAACAGACTTCCTCTATGTAATTGTCCGTGGCCTTGGGTTTGAGTTGTCACACTGCCTTCTACCCATTGCCCCTCTCGTCCCGAGAGGCGGCATTTACTCAGTGCGACAGTGCTCATTAATTTCAGGTCAGTTCCATTAAAATGTTGAAGTGAACCAACTGCTTGTGAAGGGTGAATCCATGGCCGCTTTTTTCCATTTCACAGACAAAGTAGATTGGGCCTGCTCGCTAGCCCCAGTCCAGCCGATTGGACAGGGCCTCGATGAAGCCCAGCCCAGGCCAAGAGTCTGAAGCCCTGGCAGCTCCCCCACGTGGCCTCCCTGTGGCCCTGTTCACCCTGCTCCTAGCCAGTGAGTCAGGGAGCCACATTAGGCCACAGTTCCTCATCCTACCTTGGAGACAGAAACCCCTATTCAGCCTGGCTAATCCTGCTGCTAAGAAGCCAAGAAAAATAACCATGGACCCAACACAAGCGAGCAAATTAAGGCGTTAGTCATCTGAGGGACTACATGAAGGAGGTCCAGGTTCTCTCTGAGTCATGGCCCCAGCCACTAAGCTATTTAGTGGAATTACAGAAGGACTGTGGTCGTGGCCTTTGCTGTTGTTGGAAGATTCCCACCAAGCCAGATGATAACGTGCCCCTCTCTGACAAAGCTATGGGGTCCTGGCAGGTGTGGGGGGTGTATGTGACCTCGTGGTCTCTCAGGGTTGCATGCTTGCTGCCCCAGGCCCTGTGCTGGGGGCTTGCTGCCATCATCCCATTTCATCCCCAGACAGCCCAGGGTGCAAGTGTCAATATCCTTGTTTTACACATGGGGAAACTGAAGCCTAGAGAGATGGAGCCGCTTGCCCAAGGTTAATGAACACAGTAGGGGATAGAGCCAGCTGGAGCCCAGGTTTAGGGGTGGCAGTGTGGTCTTGGGCAGGGAGGGCCTGGCAGATGGAGCTAGGTGTCTGAGAGATCCCTCCTCCATCGGCCTGAGTGCCCTTGAAATAGAAAAAAATTGGCCAGGTATAGTAGCTCACACCTGCAATCCCAGTACTTTGGAAGGCCGAGGTGGGAGGATCGCTTGAGCCTAGGAGTTTGAGACCAACCTGGATGCCATGGCAAGACCTCATCTCTGCAGACACACACACACACACACACACACACACACATACACACAAATTAGCATGGTGGCGCACACCTGTGGTCTCAGCTACTTGGGAGGCTGAGGTGGAAGGATTGCTTGAGCCCAGGAGGCAGAGGTTACAGTGAGCTGTGATTGTGCTGCTGCACTCCAGCCTGGGTGATGCAGCGAGACCCTGTCTCATATATATATATATATATATATATATATATATATATATATATATATATATATATATGAATGATATGTGTGTATATACCATATACATAGATATGGTATGTGCATATATATCATATACCTAGAGATATATATCATATACATGATATACATACAGCAACCGTGTGTGTGTGTGTGTGTGTGTGTATACATATATATATGAGAGACAGAATCCAGCTTTGCCTCGAGTCGTGCTCACAGCACAAGTCTGAACACTGCACATGGGGCCAGGGGCTGCTCTGTTCTCCTGCCCAGATGGCTGGATTCTGCTGGGGGTTGCTTGCAAGAACACACCTCGTCTAGTTCTATTCTAGCCAAGGAAGTGGATCTGGGGACTTCAGCCATCCTTCTGTGTTCTTCACTTAAAAATAGAACATGACAAAAAAAACTTGAAAAGTACAATGGTTGTGTTTGTTTTGTTTTGTTTTGTTTGAGACAGAGTCTTGCTCTGTTGCCTCCACTGGAGTGCAGTGGCGTGGTCTCGGCTCACTGCACCCTCCTCCTGGGTTCACACCATTCTCCTGCCTCAGCCTTCCAAATGGTCGTGTTTAGATATATAATGAAGGAGGGGAGTGCCAAGCCAACATTATTTCCTAAGACATATTTCTTGAAGCTTTTCCTCTTCGTTCCAACTGACTGGAGAACTATTACCTATTCACTAACATTTGAAAATGAAGGACAGATTTTGCTCCCTTCTCTACACCAACTTTGTATGCCATTGGTCTTTAAAATGTGAACTGTGCCCATATATTGTTGCTCTGGGCACCGGCCTTCAGTCATCCTAACTCCCTTGCCTCAATAAGGAGGTGAAACTCCAGGGCTGTAGAGACCGTGCAGACTCCCTGAATAATCAGAAGGACTCCCCAGTGACTTCCTGGGTCCCCTTCAAGCCTCGGCTCTGCCAAGCCACAGCCTGGCTCTGCCACAGCCTCATGTGACTGCAGGCACAGAGGTTTCCTTCTCCCTCATCTGCTCATGCACATTCTCTTGTCTGTTTTCTCTTGCTATAAAGGGATACCTGAGACTGGGTGGTTTAGAAAGAAAAGATGTGGCCGGGCACAGTGGCTCACGCCTGTAATCCCAGCACTTTGGAAGGCCGAGGCAGGTGGATCACCTGAGGTCAGGAGTTCGAGACCAGCCTGGCCAATATGGTGAAACCCTGTCTCTACTAAAAATACAAAAATTAGCTGGGCGTGATAGCACATGCCTGTAATCCCAGCTACTCAGGAGGTTGAGGCAGGAGAATCGCTTGAACCCAGGAGGCGGAGAAGGCAGTGAGCTGAGATCATGCCATTGCACTCCAGCCTGGATGACAGAGCGAGACTCCATCTCAAAAAAAAGAAAGAAAGAGAGAAAGGGAGGGAGGGAGGGAGGGAGGGAGGGAGGGAGGGAGGAAGGAAGGAAGGAAGGAAGGAAGGAAGGAAGGAAGGAAGGAAGGAAGGAAGGAAGGAAGGAAGGAAGGGAGGAGGTTTATTTGGCTTACGGTTCTGCAGGCTATACAGGAAGTGGGGCACTGGCTTGGCTTCTGGTGACTGGCTATACAGGAAGTGGGGCACTCAGCTTGGCTTCTGGTGACGGCTTTTGTGCTGCCTCAAAACATGGTAGAGAAGGGCAAAGGAGAAGTGGGCGGGTGCAAAGAGGGGCCAGGCAGTGGGGAACCACTCGCTTTGTAACAATGCATCCTCACGGACTAATCCATTCCGTGCGAGCTAATCCCATCTTGCCAGAATGAGAACTCACTCCCTACTGGGAGGACGGCACCGAGCCCTTCATAAGGGATCCACCGCGGCCATGACCCAGACACCTCCCACCAGGCCCAAAACCACACAGTGAGGATCCAAATCAACGTTGCTTTTGTTGGGGGACAGAAAAAACATATCCAAACTATAGCACACAGGCTGGCGCTTCTCCCTGAAGCTGTTTTCCTTTTGGCTGCCTTTCTTCCCTCCCCTCCGGCTTACCTGGCCACCTTCTACCCATACGTTAGGCTGCAGCTGAAACACCCTGTCTGCCAGCAGGCGCTCCCCGCATTGCCGTCGTCCACACAGCACCCTCTGCTTGCCTTTTGGCGACCCTCATCACCGCTGTGCCGAGACACCTCATTTCCTGCCTGCCATGGACAGCAAACCCCAGCTTGTGCCTGTCAAATCTCGGCACATGTACGGTGCCTGATGCACCCCTGGATATTGACTGACTGACTATTTCTCTGAGTCTTTTTTGTCATCTGTCAAGTGGAGAGAGTGATAGTCACCCCCGTCCACCTCTCAGCCTTGTTGTCAGCCTTAGCAGATGATTTTGGGGAAAGAGGCATGGAAAACAAAAAGCTGATTCCAAATAGCCCGTGTCTCTAGGTAGTCCAGTTGCACTAAAAAAATGAAAAGCAACGTGATTCGCCATTAGCCTTGACAAGTGATGAAGGATAAAGTCAAACACTCCTTTTCCTCCTTCACCCTCAACTCTTCACCTCCGTGGTTAGGGCGGCAGCTGACTTCTCTCAAACAGTGACTGATATGATAAGGTGTACAATAGCAGTGCTGGTAAAGATTTTCATAGACAAGGAATTACTGAAGTGACCATTACAATCAAAATCATTTTAATTACATGAGACTTCAACTAATTTAAAATCCTGTTTCCACAGGAGCCTCCTTGAGCTTCTAAAACTGTCTCTACCTTGATTACCTGGAGATAGTCTGGGAAATTTTCTTCTACCTTTCAGTGAGCAACTAGGGAAATTCAAGTAGACAGGCAGCTGGGTAGATGATAGGCGGGAGCTGGGCCCCTAAGAAGGCTATTTTGCTCTGCAGCGAAGCCTGATGCTCTGGTCTTCCAAACCTCAGCCCCGGGGAGCTGAGAAGGCCACAGTGGCACCACTCCCCGTGAGATGCCCTGGACGGACCATAGCTGCTGTCACCCCAGCTTGCACCCGTGCCCCTGTATAATTATAGGTGGTGCCTCCTTCACTCTTAAAAGTGTCCTGGTTTAAACCACAATGAGATATCATATTTTCCCAAACTGAAATTCAGTACCCCTTATCACACCCATTAGGACAGCTACTTAAAATAAGAATTAAGTGTTGAGGCCAGGCGCGGTGACTCTCTTCTGTAATTCCAGCACTTTGGGAGGCCAAAGCAGGCAGATCACCTGAGGCCAGGAGTTCAAGACCAGCCTGGCCAACATGGTGAAACCCCTTCTCTACAAAAATACACAAATTAGCCTGGCACGATGGTGGGTGCCTGTAATCCCAGCTATTCGGGAGGCTAAGGCAGGAGAATTGCTTAAACACGGGAGGTGGAGGCTGCAGTGAGCCGAGATTGTGCCATTGCACTCCAACCTGGGTGACAGAGCGAGACTCTGTCTAAAAAAAAAAAAAAAAAAGTGTTGGCAAGGTTGTGGAGAAATTGGATCCCTTATGCATTTTTTATGGGAACTGAAATGGTGCAGACACTATGGAAAACAGTATGGCAGTTCCTCAAAACATTAAAAATAAAATTACCACATCATCAAGCAATTCCACTTTTAGGTATTACCCAAAATAATTGAAAACAGAGACTTGAACAGATGTCTGGACACCCACGTCCACAGCAGCATTATTCACAATAGCCAAAAGGTAGAAGCAATCCTAGTGTCCATCAACAGATGACTGTATAAACAAAACTGGCATATCCATACACTGGAATATCATTCAGCATTACAAAAGAGGGAGATGCTAACACAATTCTGCAACACGGATGAATCTTAAGGACATTGTGCTCAATGATAGAAGATGGTCACAAAAGGACAGATACTATATGATTCCACTTATATCCAGTATCTGGAGTAGTCCAGTTCATAGAGACAGGAGGTAGAGTGGTCATTGCCAGGGCCTGGGGTGACGGGAGATGGGAGTTGCTGTTTCGGGGTATTGAGTTTCAGTTTGGGAAGATGAAAAGGGTTCTGGAGATGGGTGTTGTGATGGTTGTGCAGCAGTGTGAATATACTCTAACACTACTGAACTGGACACTTACAAATGGTTAACATGGTTATTTGTGTATTGTATGTATTTTACTATAAGTAACCTCTGGATAGGCAGAAGGAGACAAATTTGAAGGACATTGTCTGGATTGGGTGTCATGACAGGTGGCAGTTCACACGAGAATCAGGCCACCTATGGAGAGAAGTCCAGCTTAACCCTTTCATTGACCTGGGGCTGGGCTTCTTTGGGAAAGAAGAGCGCACACATTTCTGGAGTGCTAGTCCCGGGACTTCGGCAGCCAGGGGGAAGGATCACACGTCCAGGCACTCCCAGGTGCTGGGCCCTCCCTAAGCCCCGCTCCACGTTCTGCTCTGCCTGCCTCCCTGCAGCAGCTCACAGTGCTTCCCTGTCTTCCAGCCTTAGCTGGTAGCTGCTTCCTTCTGAAATGTCCTCCTCTGTCTCAGCTCCACTGACCCTATTGAAACCCCGTGTTCTCTGCCACGTCGCTTCCTCCACAAGGTGAGCCCAGAACACGCCTGGTGATATGGTTTGGCTCTGTGTCACCACCCAAATCTCATCTCCAATTGTCATCCCCACATGTCAAGAGAGGGACCTGGTGGGAGGTGATTGGATTATGGGAGTGGTTTCCCCTATGCTGTTCTTGTGAGTGAGTTCTCATGGGAGGTGATGGTTTTAAAGTGTGGCACTTTCTCTTTGCTCACTCTGTCTCTCTCCTGCCACCACGTAAGACATGCCTTGCTACCACCCCTTCACCTTCTGCCATGATTGTAGGTGTCCTGAGGCCTCCCCCGCTGTGTGGAACTGTGAGTCAATTAAATTTGTTTCTTTATAGATTACTCACTCTCAGGTAGTTTCTTGATAGCAGGGTGAAAATGAGCTAATACACCTGGCCTCTGTTTCCACCAAGGCAGAGGCCCCTTTGCTGTACCCCAACTGTGTGAAAGCACCCCTGTGGATTTTCCCTGGGACTGTAATCCTTCCCACTCTGCCCTAATCTCTAGTTTTGTTGTAAATTTGTTGAGGAAACAGTAAAGAGTGTATCCTAGCCATGTCTTTGATTCTGAGACAGGTGTTCAGTAGCTATTGTAGACTGATGTTTTCTAACACCACTGCGGTCACTTTGGTTCGTATTTAACATTTCCGTGTTAACTTCCCCCTTTGCAAGCTTCGTGCAGTACATCCCCGTCATGCTTCCAGTGTTATCTTTACCTCTGGCCGTGAGCTTTCTGGTGAAGAGCATCTCCTGGAAGTCTGGATGCTAAAACCTAGGAAAAGGCAAAGCTCCTAAAAGAAATACGGGTCTTCCTGAGCTTGCCCTTCCATGATGTTAGCATTTCTGAGGTGTGGGGACGCTTGCCCCCATAGGCAGCCCTCAGAAGGGGGCCTATAGTGAAACATGGTACTTGTCACCAGCTTATCTATCTCAGCACCTGTTATAAACTAAATGTTCATGTTCCCTTAAAATTCACACAATGAAGCCCTAATCCCCAATAGTATTAGGAGGTGGGGCCTTTGGTGAGGGTGATTAGATTTAGGTGAAGTCATAAGGATAGGATCCCATCATGGGATTAGAGTCCTTATAAGAAGAGTAAGAGGGACCAGACCACTCACAAAGGAGAGGTCATGTGAGCACACGGCAAGAAGATGGCCATCTGCACGCCGGGACGAGGAGCTTCCCCATGGGACCAAATCCACTGGCACCTTGATCTTGGATTTCCAGATTTCAGAATTGTGAGAAATAAATGTCTGTTGTTTAAACCTCCCAGTCTACAGTTTTTTGTTGTAGCCAGCCCAAACCGACCGAGATACCATCCTACCTGCTTGTTCCAAAAAAGGGGAGCTGCACTCAGTACAGTCGGAGGGTCTATATAATCAGGTCTACAGAGGAATTGCATCATCTCTGATTTCTTTAAACAGGGTTTTGTAGTTCTCATGGTAGAGGTCCTTCACCTCCCTGGTTAGCTGTACTCCTAGGTATTTTGTTCTTCTTGGGACAATTGTGAATGAGATTGCATTCCTGATGTGGCTCTCAGCTCAGCTATTGTTGGTATGTAGGAATGCTAGTGATTTTTGTATGTCAAGTTTGTATCTGGTGACTTCACTGACAAAAGTCACTCAGGGCCAAGCCTTAACTGAAATGGCTGATTAACCTCGCGAGAGCAGTACTGGGTCAAAACTAATCAAAAGTCAGTCATATTTATCAAAGTACTGGAAGTTCTGGCCAGAGCAGTCAGACAAGAGAAATAAAGGGGCTGGGTGTGGTGGCTCACACTTGTAATCCCAGCACTTTGGGAGGCCAAGGCACGTGGATCACTTGAGGTCAAGAGTTCGAGACTAGCCTGGCCAACATGGTGAAACCCCATCTCTACTAAAAATACAAAAATTAGGCCGGGTGCAGTGGCTCACACCTGTAGTCCCAGCACTTTGGGAGACTGAGGCAGGTAGATCAGCTGAGGTCAGGAGTTTGAGACCAGCCTGGCCAATATGGTAAAACCCTATCTCTACTAAAAATAACAAAAATTAACTGGGCATGGTGACACGTGCCTGTAATCCCAACTACTTGGGAGGCTGAGGCAGGAGAATCACTTGAACACAGGAGGCAGAGGTTGCAGCCAGCCAAGATAATGCCGTTGCACTCCAGCATGGGTGACAGAACGAGACTCCATCTCAAGAAAAAAGGAAACAATAAAAAGGGTATTCAAATAGGAAGAGAGGAAGTCAAATTATCTTTGTTTGCAGATGACATGATCCTGTATCTAGAAAACCCCCCATTGTCTCAGTTCAAAAGCTTCTCAAGCTGATAAGCAACTTTAGCAAAGTCTCAGGATAAAAAAATCAGTGTGCAAAAATCACTAGCATTCCTATACACCCAACAATAGGCAAGCAGAGAGCCAAATCATGAACTCCCATTCACAACTGGAGCAAAAAGAATAAAATGCCTAGGAATACAGCTAACAAGGGAAATGAAGGACCTCTTCAAAGAGAACTACAAACCACTGCCCACAGAAATCAGAGAGGACACAAATGAAAAAAAAAATTATGGTCTTGGATAGGAAGAATCAATATCATGAAAATGGCCATACTGTCCAAAGTAATTTACAGATTCAGTGTTATTCCCATTAAACGACCATTGACATTCTTCACAGAATTAGAAAAAAAACTGTTTTAAAGTTCATATGAAGCCAAAAATGAGCCCTAATAGCCAAGGCAATCCTAAGCAAAAAGAACAAAAAACTGGAGGCATCGTACTACCCAACTTCAAACTATACTACAGGGCTATGGTAACCAAAACAGCATGGTACTGGTACAGAAACAGACACATAGACCAGTGGAACAGAATAGAGAGCCCAGAAATAAGGCCACACACCTATAACCATCTGATCTTTGACACAGCTGACAAAAACAAACATTGGGGAAAGGATTCCCTATTTAATAAATAATGCTGGGAAAACTGGGTAGCCATATGCAGAAAATTGAAATTGGACCCCTTCCTTATACCATACACAAAAATCAACTCAAGATAGATTAAAGGCTTAAGTATAAAACTCCAAAACTATAAAAACCCTGAAAGACAACCTAGGCAATATTCTGGTCGTATGAATGGGCAAAGGTTTCATGACAAAGATGCCAAAAGCAATTGCAATAAAAGAAAAAAAATTGACAAATGAGATCCAGTTAAACTAAAGAGCTTCTGCACAGCAAAAGAAACCATCAACAGAGTAAGCAGACAACCTTCATAATGGGAGAAAATTTTTGCAAACTATGCATCTGACAAAGCTCTAATATCCAGCATTTCTAAGGAACTTAAACAAATTTACAAGAAAAAAACAACCCTATTAAAAAGTAGGCAAAGGACATGATCAGACACTTTTCAAAAGAATACATACATGCGGCCAACAAGTATATAAAAAAAAGCTCAACATCACTGATCATTAGAGAAATGCAAATCAAAACCACACTGAGATACCATCTCACACCAATCAGAATGGCTATTATTTAAAAGTCAAAAAAATAACAGATGTTAGTGAGGTTGTGGAGAAAAAGGAATGTTATACACTGTTGGTGGGAGTGTAAATTTTAGTTCAGCCATTATGGAAGACACTGGTGATTCCTCGAAGACCTAAAAACAGAACTGTTCAACCCAGCAATCCCATTACTAGATATATACCTAAAGGAATATAAATCATATTATAAGACACATGTATGCATATATCCATTGCAGCACTATTCACAATAGCAAAGACATGGAATCAACCCAAATGCCCGTCAGTGGTGGACTGGACAAAGAAAATATGGTACATATACACCATGAAATACTATCCTACTATGCAGCCATAAAAAAGAACGAAATCATGTCCTTTGCAGGGTCATGGTTGGAGCAGGAATCCATTATCCTTAGCAAACTAATGCAGGAAAGGAAACCACCTACCATATGTTCTCACTTATAAGTGAAAGCTAAGTGATGAAAACACATGGACACCTAGAGGAGAACAACAGACACTGGGGCCTGTCAGACAATGGAGGGTGGGAGGAGGGAGAGAATCAGAAACAATAACTAATGGGTAATAGGCTTAACTCCTGGGTGACAAAATACTCTGCACATCAAACCCAGTGACATAAGTTTACCTATATAACAAACCTGCACATGTACCCCTGAACTTAAAAGTGAAAGAAAGGAAAGGAAAGGAAGAGGAGAGGAAAAGGAAAGGGAGGGGGAAAGAGGGAGGAAGGGAGGGGAGAGGAAAGAGAGAGAGAGGAAGGAATGAAGGGAGGGGGAGGGAGGGAGGGGAGAGAGAAGAAAGGAAGGAAGGAAGGGAGGGAGGGAGGGAGGGAAGGAAGGAAGGATTTCCGAAGGAATTTTCTACCTTTTATGTAGTATAAAAATAGAACTGGCAGCAACAAACTTGAACTTGGAAAATGGACTCTAGGTTTGCAGATACTGTGTTCTTTCAGTAAAACACCACAAAGAGAACTGGTCTTTATTAAATTCCAACATGTCTACCAAACTGGTTCTGTTGGATAAAATAGCATCTTCTAATGTTCTAGCGTCCAAATGCAGCAGCTTCCGATGGGTGGCACTTGGCTAGCTCCCATGAACTGAAGACCCTTCAGTAACTGCGTTCTCTATACCTGAACTGGAACGCACCTGGGACATTTCTTTTTATAGAAATTCTAATCTTTTCATGTGGCCACTTGAGAATTCTAAATTAGCTGGAAGGTGTTTCAGTCACCAAGATGTAAACAGGTTTTATTTCACTGGAAAAGTGGTTACATAAAGCTTGCCTTTCATCCTCTTCAACTAATTCAAAAGCTCTAAAGAGAAATATTTTAACCCTGAATTTTGCAACTTTGAAATAGACTCATACGATAGTTTATCAGTGCTTTACTTTTATCTTCTGACTGTTCTTCCATTACAACTGTTGTATTACATTGCTTTTTAAATAGCTTTGGCAACCTGAAATACGAATTCCCAGGCCCCCAAACTTTCCTTCTGTGATTAATTATAATTAATCCTCTCGCTTGTCATTTCATCTAGGATCCTGTCACACAACCCAGAAGACACTTTGCAAAATTTCAAGCAGGAAGTCTCCTGCACATGATTTCATGTTGACGCTGTTTCCAGGTGTCATTTATCTTCCTTAAGTAATCCATACACAACCCCTCCAGTAATGCCCTCTCTGTACTCAGCACCAGACATGCTCAGCACCACACATCTTTACATTGGATGGATAGGAAAGATTGCAAACCTAAGGTTGCCAGATTTAGCAAATAAAAATCCAGGAACAATGAATAATTCTGTAGTCTCAATGTATCCCTAATATTGTATATTTTTCATTGTTATCTGAAATTCAAAGTTCACAGGGTGCCCTGTACTTTGCCTGGCAACCCTACACAAACGATACTTTGATTGAAAGACCATTAAGAAAGAAATGTTCTCCGGGGCCTATCATGGGGAGGGGGCAGGGGGGAGGGATTGCACTGGGAGTTATACCTGATGTAAATGACGAGTTGATGGGTGCTGACGAGTTGATGGGTGCAGCACGCCAACATGGCACAAGTATACATATGAATCAAACCTGCACGTTATGCACATGTACCCTAGAATTTAAAGTATAATAATAATAAAAAAAGAAAAAAAGAAAAAAAAAAGAAAGAAAAAATGTTCTCTAAAACTATTTGATCTTTCTTGGAAATTACGTAAGAAAATGTCGGGATCTTGAAAGACCATCTGTATACAAACAGTGGATGCAACTTAAGTCAAAATTCTGTCTCTCCCTTCAAGAAAGCTTCCTTGAAAATGAATTTCCTCTCGTTCCAAACAGTAGAATCCGCATCTCACTTCCAGCAGGAGCTGTGCACAAGCGTTCCCCCAGATTTTCCACGAGAGACTGTATCTTGTGTGTGTCGAGTGTGTGTGGTGCTTGCTGCACGCGCCGGGCCTGTTTGGAAATCGGTCGGCTGGGGCCGTGTGCAGGTCGGAGGCATCTGGCGGAACTCCCACTTGCTGCCCTCCCGCCTTAGTCTCCTGAGGGCAAACATGAGACTGCCACTTTCTCTGAAGCATGGCTGGCAGCCTCAGCACCAGTCTGGCCTTTGGGTGCTATTTCTAATTTGTAGTTTTGCTGAGTTACTTGTGCGAAGGACTGTCTGCTTTGATAAAATGGAAGTTTTTTCTTGCTGCCACTAAGGAGAATCCCTGACCTATGTCCACATCTGTGACGAGGCTAAGGAGATTTTTCTATTGACCTCTAATAACAGGAGGCAACGGACCAGGGCCTCACCTCCTTGCAAGTGGCGTTGGACTGCGAGGCGCTCATTAATGGGGCTGCGTGTGGGTGAAACTTGCCTTCAAGCTCTGTTCTTAAGCACCATTCCTCCCTTGGTTATCACATCCCATTAATTATTCATTGACTGACTTTTTTCCAACAGTAACTAATGATGTAAGTTACACAATGGCAATGGTAGTAAATATTCCACTATAAAAGCAATTACTGAAGTGATAGTTTTAATTCAAAATTATTTTAATTACATGGGACTCCAGCTTATTTAAAATTCTGTCTCCATAGAGCTTTCTGTAAGCTTCCTAAACTGTCACCTCCTTGGTAACCTGAAGATAGTCTGGGAAATTTTCTTCCACCTTTCTACTAGCAAGCACCTAGAGGAATTCAAGCAGATAGGTAGCTGGGTAGATGATTGGCAGGAACTGGACAGCTTCAGAAGGCAACAGTCCCCGGAACCTTGGTGGCAGCTGTGGCTTGGGCATTTTCTCTTAGAGGAAGACAAAGGTAGAAGACAACTGGTGGCTCCAGGCAGGAGTAGTGACCTGCGCAGCCTCCCAGGGCCCTGTACGCAGATGGCCTCTTACTTAGTTTAATGCTGTGTGGTTGGCATCTTGAAATCCTTAATAACTTTATCTTTGAATTCATGTTTTGTAAGTGAAGTCCAATGGGACGATGGAGCATCTGCCTGGGCTCAGAGCCTTGGCTCCCATGGGTCCCTCTCAGCTGCCAGCTCCAGCCTGCTGCCCTGGCCCCACCTGGCCTTTCCTGCTCCACCCTACACAGTAACTGCTGCTATCCAGCAGCCCAGGAGGGCATAGGTGCATGGCAGGTCAGGACAGAGCTCACAGGCCCAGACATGGCACCCACGTTTTGCCACAAGCTGACAGCATGAGGGCACATGCGGTGGGTGGCTGGGCAGCGGAGCGAGCCTGTCCCCGCCCCTAACCCAGAGGCATCGTGTGTCCCAGTTCAAAGGTTGCAGTCCCCATGGGGATTGTCTTCTCTCCCATGTCTGCTGGGCCAACGAGACACAGAGATACCTGGCTCGACCTCACTAACCCCAGCCAGGGCATTGCACGCCCATCCTGGGCTGGCAGAGGTGGTGAGCTCCCTGCACATGCTAGATTGCAGGCCGAGCCGCCAGATACCTGTGAGATCCTACATGCACCACATGAGTATTCCATCGCCCCGAAAGCATGCCATTAAGTAGCAAATTAAAATGCCTTGACCAACTGAGACACCATAGAAGAAAGGAAGAACCTCTGTATTTTGAGCGCCTAGGATGGCACTTTGATGTTGCTATTTGAACAAGGGGCTCTCGTTTGCATTTTGCGCTGCAAATGATGTGGCAAGTCCTGGCTCCAGGAATGGGGAAGCTGATCATTGCCCTTATATGGCATCAGGAAAGGCCTATCTTGTAAGTTTAAAAAAAAAAAAAAAAAAAAAAAACAGAGGCCAACAAAAAAAAATGGAAGTTCCAAATGCATTTTGCTCCTTGGAGTTAACTGAGGCACACACTGCCAGGTGTGCTCTGAAGTCTGACTAAATACCTTCCTCCTGTCCTCTCTCCCTTCGACCACCAAAAGTCTCCTCGGAACTCTCTCACTCATCTTTTCTGCAGTGGAAACAGGCAAGGCTACCTTTGTTTGAAGCAGAGTCATTCTGATCAAAGACATGAACCAGAGCTTTCACCAGGAGCTCCCTGTTGGCAAGGACTGTCTCCAGTACATGTCTGAGTTGTCCTGCCTGTACCCATGCCCAGCCAGGGCCTGACTCTGCATCCACTGACCCCGTGGTGTGAGTTCAATGAAAGAACAGGCTGCAGCCTGGCAGGCCTGGCTTGTCCTCCAGCACTGATGCACAGGTCATTCAGACCCTGCTGGGAGGACTCCATCCAATCAGGCTGGGCTGGGCTGAGAGTTTTATTGGCCTGTTCTGTGATGTGGTGATTCTTTTCCTTTTAGTGGGCAGCTCATTTCTGGGAGCGAGATTGCTCGCGTTCTCTGTGATGGTGGAGCTGGGAGTCGCAGAACTCAGACTTATTGGCACCATACTCAGGAATAATAAAGCAAATAAAATTATATTGACCGCATTCTAGTTTATTTCATTCCCCCTTCTTTTTCTTACCACCCCCTCTCTGCCTTCTCTTTCTTTGCTCAGCCTGCCCATAAAACAACCTTTCTATTTTCAGCAAACCTTAAAGAAACAAAAGCCTGGCTTTAACATTCCTTCCCTTGAATAAAATGTGTTCGTGGTAATTTGCCTGTCACGGGTTGGGCTCATTCTCGGCGTCTGCACATGGGTGCCATTTTCCATCAGGACCACCTCCCTGAGAGTCCTCTGGGGGCACAGCCCCCTGCAGTGCATTCAAATGAGTCTCCATGGTTGGAGGAGAACGCTCCCACCCTCGATTCATTTTCCCTCCACTCCAGCAGTGACTGTACCAAAGTGGGGCTGGAGACCCCTGCTCCTGTACTGTTCTCAGCACCTCCTAGTTGGTGTAGTGTTATTTAAATTACACAGATTTGCTCATAGAATGTCAGCTTCACACCCTATAGGAAACCAGGCAATCCCAGTCTGTTTTTTCAGCTCTCTTCGTGATCACCCATATCTAAATAGAAGGGCTGCCTGGTGCTGGATGCTATAAAATTGAAGGAAGCATAAATGGTTCCTCCCCGGGGCCTGCATCTATTTCAGCTTCCCCCACACAACCCACCCTGCAAATCCCAGCCTCCTGTTATTCCACCCACTTTGCCTGCAGCTTGCCCCCTTCTCTCTTTTCCTTGCAAATCCGACTCAGTGTTTCAGGCCCCACTTCCTCCAAGAATTCCTGCCTGGAAACTCTATTCCTTGTTCTCCCCCCGGCCTCTGAAGTCTAAGAACTAAGAATTAGGACTTGGGATTTGATGGCCGCATTGAGCACTTGACAGACAGTTTTCTCTTGAACGTGATTCTAGGCCCTCCAACTCTAAGGACATGATTAACCTTGTGCCTTCTGCCCCCTCCACACTCAGAACAGTACCAGGCACATATGGCTGCAGAGCAACAGTGACAGGCGAGGAGCACCGACCTTTCTTCATGGCAGAAAAATCCTCACCCACCTAAACCTGAAATCCAAAATGCTCTGGGTGGATGTGGTCGCAGGCAGATCCCTTGAAGCCACTTTATACACAGCGAGAGAAGAAATCTCTACCCACAGCACAGCATGGCAGACTTAGTTATGATGACAATTACCTAGACTCCTAGAGGTAGCAAAGCCAGGAATTTGGCACCTGCTCAGCTGTTACACAGCAATGCTGTGTGCGAAGTTAGGGAGGAAACCCCAGGCAGCTTGTTATAGTCAACTGAAGACGAGCAGGAGTGAATCATCTGTGACTCTGGCTCCAGGGTTCTCTGGTCTTTTCTTGGCCTCACCATTGCTCATCAGCCTAAATGGGAGGAACAGAAAGAATTAAAATAGAAATTAACACAGCTTCTAGTTGGAAATTCAGGTTAGGCATCTCTAGGGACAGTAATTTTTTAAAATGGCGTGTTAGTCTATTTGCATTGCTATAAAGGAATACCGGAGGCCAGGTAATCTATAAAGAAAAGAGGTGTATTTGGCTCACAGTTCTGCAGGCGGTACTGGAAGCACGGCACCAGCATCTGTGTCTGGTGAGGCCTCGGGAAGCTTTCACTCATGGTAGAAGGCAGAGTAAGCAGGTGTCTCACATGACAAGAAGAGGGAGAAGAGGAGGAGGTACCAGGTCCTATAAACAGCCAGCTCTTGCATAAACTAATAAAGCGAGAACTCACTCATTACCTGGGGGAGGGCACCAAGCCATTACTGAGCAATCCTCCCCCACATCCCAAACACTTCCCACTAGGCCCCACCTCCAGCAATGCAGATCAGATTTCACCATGTGATTTGGAGGGGACAAAGAAGTGTCAGAGGGTCTTTGGGGTTTTTTCTTTGTTTTTGGAGAAGACAGGTCCTTGCTATGTCACTAAGGCTGGAATGCAGTAATGCCATCATAGCTCAGTGAAACTCTTAACTCCTTGGCTCAAGTGATCCTGCCACCTCAGCCTCCGAGTAGTTAGGACTACAGGTATGCACCACCACCCCTGGCAAATTTTTTTGATTTTGCAGAAACAGGGGTCTCACTATGTTACCCATGCTGGTCTCAAACTCCTGGCCCCAAGTGATCCTCCCACCCTGACCCCCCAAAGGGCTGGGATTACAGGTGTGAGTCACCACACCTGGCCTGTTTTTTTCTTTTTAATTAAGTATACATTTATCAAAGGGTATTAGAAGTGACAGGGACCACAGAAATCATCTAGTCTAAGCCCATCTCTTCATAGATGGGGAGACTGAGACCCACAGTGGGGTTATCAGCACAGCTGTGACTAGAGGCCTGGTGTGCAGGTTCCTAGGCCCAGTGCCTCTCTCCCCGAGTCTCAGTTGGGATGACCCACCAAGCCAGCCCTGTTGGTCTGGAGCAGATGTCTAGCTAATCTGGTTTGTCTGGAACACCCAGGATCTCATGACTGGAGCCGGCCTTCTGCATGAGAGAGACACCACTGATTGCCTGCTCAGCAGTCACCTGTCACTCCCTGACAGAGAAGCCGTTTGGGTCACCCTCCTCGGAGTGCCGGAGTCTTCAGGGGAGGTTGGTTGTCCTCCATACTAAGGGGTGACTGTTAATTGGCCTAAGCTAGCATTTGTTGCCTTATTACCCTCGCTGTAGAACCGGTTTAGTCATGGGTATGTGGTGACATTCAAGCCAGTGAGGGGTGATCTACTTAGCAAGGGACACAGGGCAGTAATATCCCTTTCTCTGGACACTGTCATCTGCATGTGAGAACCGCAGCAGCCATCAGGGGAGTGAGGCAAATCCACCTAAAGACAAGCCAAGGGTGGCAGTGAGGACAGACAGACAGAGCCCAAGTCCTTGGTGAGGCCCCTGAGCCTCAGAATTACCCAAATCTGGGCACGGCCGTCCTTAGGGGCTTCTGATGGCGAGACATGCATGTTCTAACTGTGTTTTCACTCATTTTAATTGTGGTCCCTGTTCCCTGTCACCAGACACAGTCTATCAGCTGTGCTCTGTGATGCAGCCTTTGAAAAGGACAAACAGCACTCCCTGAAGAAACACCTGAGTAATATTTTACACATTTGCCCTGAGAGTCCTCAACCAAGGAACAAACCCAGCTTGGTTTATGACAGCTAACAAGATCACAGCTTGAGCTGATACGGCCACAAGCCTGTGTCTCAGATGCTGTAATTTGGCTTCCATAAAAATCTTTTTCGCTCATCATCCTTAAGTCTTGTATTCCTCGGTGAGATGCAAATTAAACACCACATGCTGCTGACATTCAGAGCTCACTTTATTTGCTTTAAACACAGGAGAGAAATGGAACTGGTTTGTTCAGACAGAGATTGGGTTAGAAGGAGGGTTTTCAGGAGCAGGAGCCAAACATGATTCCAGACTAAGATCTGGGCACTGCCATCGCTTTGGGCCCTTCCAGTCTCTCTTCGGAGCTTCCTTTGACCTTGTTCTGAATCAGAGCTGTCTGGGTCAGGCATGGTGGCTCACACGCATAATCTGAGCATTTTGGGAGGCCAAGCTGGGAGAATTGTTTGAGACCAGGAGTTCTAGACAACCCTGGCCAACATAGCAAGCCCTCGTCTCTGAATGAATGAATGAATCAATCAATCAATCAATCAGTCAATCAGAGCTATCTGTAGCTTTGCACTGAAGCACCCAGGTTTATGGAAACAAAAGAGGAGACTCCTGAGAGGTCGTGTTGCAAAACTCACTTGTCGTGCAATCTTGTACATGCCGCTTTCCTTTTCTGGGGAGTTGGACTAGCTGATCCCTTCAATTCCTTCCTGAGAAAACATTTATAATTCTGCAAAATGACCAGATGGGTCCTGTGAGTTAACAATGCAGGTAAACTGGAAGAATTCTTACTTGGTGTGGCTACTATGTTGGAAAAAGCATTACAGGTATTAAAAATTAAAGAATAATATTGGCCGGGCGCGGTGGCTCACACCTGTAATTCCAGAACTCTGGGAGGCTGAGGCAGGCGGATCACGAGGTCAGGAGATCGAGACCATCCTGGCTAACACAGTGAAACCCCGTCTCTACTAAAAATACAAAAAATTAGCCGGGCTTGGTGGCGGGCACCTGTAGTCCCAGCTACTCGGGAGGCTGAGGCAGGAGAACCTGGGAGGTAGAACTTGCAGTGAGCTGAGATCGCACCACTGCACTGCAGCCTGGGTGACAGAGTGAGACTCTGTCTCAATAAATAAATAAATAGATAGAATAATATTAACTATTAATTGAGCATTTGCTATGTGCTAGGCACTATGTTAAGAATGTCATGAGTCTGGGTTCGGTGGCTCACACCTGTAATCCCAGCACTTTGGGAGGCCAAGGCAGGCAGATCACCTGAGGTCAGGAGTTCGAGATCAGCCTGGCCAACGTGGCAAAAGCCCATCTCTACTACAAATACAAAAATTAGCTGGGTATGATGGCGGGTGCCTGTAATCCCAGCTTCTCAGGGAGCTGAGGCAGGAGAATCGTTTGAACCCAGGAGGCAGAGGTTGCAGTGAGCCAAGATCGCGCCACTGCACTCCAGCCTGGGTGACAGAGCAAGACTCTGTCTCAAAAAAAAAAAAAAAAAAAAAGAATGTTATGAGCATTTTCTCATCTAACCCACCTAGCAACACTATGAGGTTGTCACTTTTGTTACCCCTTTAATGTCAGTGAGGTAGCCAAGGCGCAGAGAGGGTAAGTAACTTCCAAAGGTCATATAGCCAGCAAGCAGAGGCAGTAAAACGTCCACTTGGGTCTGTCTGACTATGCGTCATCCTGCCTCACGGGGCAAAATGACCTAATGTATCCAACTGGGGCCAGAAAGGCTGGAAATTTATCCCCACTTGTTGAGAAAGCACAGGGTAGTATTAGGTGCCCGAGATCTGCGCTCCAGCCTCTCTCCTCCACTAACCTGATGTGCAGCCTAAAGTAAGTCACTGGACCCCTCTGCTTTGCCTTCCGTAGACATAACTGTAGCTGACTTTCCTACTCCATTGGTTTGTTGTGAGGCTCAGAGGTAGGACTTGAAAAAAAATGCCTTGAAAACAGTTAAAGAATCCTATACATTTAAGCATTTCTTACTATTAAGCAGAGTTAAAGAATCCTATACATTTAAGCATCTGTTACTATTAAGCAGAGTCAAGTAAGGACAAGTGACAAAAGAAAAATATAGGTTACCTGAACTTCCAGAAAATTAGAAATGTTTGTGTTGTAGCAAATGATACCATCAAGGAAGTAAAAACACAAACCACAGACAGAAAGTACTTGCACAATGTATATCAGATAAACAACTTGTATCCAGAATATATAAAGAATTAATGTAACTCAAGTTAATAAAAAGGCCAAAGGATTTGAATACACATTCTCCAGAGAAAATATGCAAATGGCTGACGAGCACATGGAAAGATACTGAATGAATATCATTCGCCTCTGGGGAAATCCAAATCAAAACCGCAGTGAGACACCACTTCACACCCAGCGTGATGGGCAGAATCGAAAAGATGGACAATAACAATTGCTGACGAGCGTGTGGAGAAGTTAGAACCCCCTGCACTCCTGGTGGGCATGCAAAGTGGTGCAACTGCTTTGGAAAACAGTCTTACAGTTCTCAAAAGATTAAACTCAGAGTTAGCGAAGGACCCAGCAGTTCCTTTTTTATGTGTATACCCAAGAGAAATGAAAACATATGTTCATACAAAACTTAGACATGAATGCGCATAGTGGCATTATCCATAGTAGACCAAAATGGAAACAATCCGATGTCCATCATCTAATGAAAGGATAAACAAAATGTGGTATATTCATACAATGGAATATTATTCAACCAAGAAAAGCAGCGAAGTGCTGATACATGCTATAGTATAGATGACCCTTTAAAACATTATGCTAAGTGAAAGAAGTAGTCACAAAAGACCACATACTTACATCATTCCCTCTCTATGAAATGTCTAGAATAGGCAAATTTACAGCTATAGAAAGGAGATTAGTGCTTGCTTAGGGCTGGGGTCAGGGAAGCTTGGAGTGGGAAGAATGGGAGTTGACTGCTAATGGATACACAGTTTCTTTTCTTTTCTTTTCTTTTCCTTTTTTTTTTTTTTTTTTTTTTTTTTTGAGACAAGAGTCTTGCTCTGTCTCCCAGACTGGAGTGTAGTGGCGCAATCTCCGCTCACTGCAACCTCTGCCTCCCAGGTTCAAGCGATTCTCCTGTCTCAGCCTCCTGAGTAGCTGGGACTACAGGCGCCTGCCACCACGCCTGGCTAATTTTTTTGTATTTTTAGTAGAGACGGGGTTTCACCATATGGGTCAGGCTGGTCTCTAACTCCTGATCTCAGATGATCCACCCGCCTCGGCCTCCCAAAGTGCTGTTTTCTTTTAAGGAGGATAAAAAATGTTTTAAAATTAGATCATGGTGGTAGTTGTATAATCCTATGAAGATTATAAAATACATTGAATTATATACTTGAAATGGGTGGTATGTAAATTATATCTTAATGAAGCTGTTAAAAAAAAAAAAAAAGAACTCTGGTAAAGTGTTACTGCCATATGGAATATGGAGTTTCCATGAGGATGGCAGTTTGAGGCCGCGCTATCCAAAGGCCTCCTTGAACTGAAAATATATCTGAATAAATGGAAGGACTATTATAAATAAGTATATGGGTGGCAGGATCTCTAATGGGTCATATTGCCTTAAAACGCTCCCATTGCTTGGGGTAAAAGAAGTGTGCCTCACAGTACAGCCTCTCTCTTCCAGGATTGAAGTAGGGAGCAGATGGGTTTACAGAGGTGCCCTCAACATGCTTTCACCTCTATAAGCAGTCCCTGGGAATCTAACGCCCGAGGACAGGGCTAGAAGGAAGCTCAGAGTGTCGGGCAATTCTTGTAGCCCAGAATCTCCCAGCATTTCCCCATAGACCTGGTGCCTGAAAAGCCATCGCGTGGGAGCTTCCCTGCCCACATCCAGCAGCTGCAGAGGCAGGGAAAGCACGCAGAGGAAGTCGGAAGCATGCGGAAGCCGTGTCCTGCCAGCAGGTCAGATGAAGCACTGCCGAGGTCGTTCGCTCGTCTGGGGCAGCCTGCTCACTCTTGGCAGCTGGAGGGCAATGGCCCCCAACCCCTGGCATGGCCGTCCCACCTGCCAGCCGGTCAGCTTAACCTCCGAAGAGGCAGCGCCTCCCATCCCATGCACCCTGGCTCCCACACGCCCACCAGATGGCCGTCACTCCGTCCACGCGTTCAGCTCCCTCTGCCAGGGGAGAAGTTGTCCAAGTGGATGTTCTCAGCTTTCTCATGGCTGGGCCCAGGCCACATGGCAGCTCCCATCCCAGTTGTCAAGGAAGGATGTTGAATTCCCTGCTTGAGCTTCTCTCTGGGCCAAGAAGGGCTTTTCAACTCAGTGTCTCTAGTGGTATCACCCGCCTGAAAGAGGGGGAGGCAAGTTTGTATCACCAGAAGGCAGCTGCTGCTTGTCACAGTCTCTCAAACAGGGCCCAGGACAGGCGGGAAATGCAGCTGCAAACTGGTCTTGCCAAGCTGTGTGGTGCAGAGGGGGCCTGGCCAAGCCAACACAGGGCTTTCAGAGAAGGCTTTTACAGGGGACAAGCCTGGCGTCCTCCAGGGCCCTCCGCCATCTAGACTCCCAGCCTAATTCATGTTCGGACATAAAAAGATCCGTAGCCATTTCCATGCTGCCCAGTGACATGTACAGATCTCCAAAGACACTTCCGTCCGAAGGACAGGCTAGAGGACTCTACCCCATTCAAAGCCTTGGGTCCAGAGAAGACGGCTGTATGGAAACTGTTCTCTGATGGACTTTCAGTATTAAATAAATATGTTATTCCATTATAGTCAGAAGAACTTTCAAGCCCACGAATCTTTGGGAACCAATGCATGTCTGTACATTATTGTGTTTTTTCTTTATTTGTGAAATGCCTTTCTCTTTGGTGGGGCTACCCGTGCATCTTTATTCAACTGAAAGTAAAACTTTGTTCCCAATATGACCCAGAGCTCCAAGCATAGCTTTTTTGTCTTGGTTCATCTACAGGAGAACGTTCTTCACCCATCTGAAAAAGAAAAGCTGATAAATCCAAAAGCAGGGCTGAACCCTGAACAAAAGAAATTGTATTTCTTAGCAAATGTCAGTAGTCAGGTAGTGATGCTGTAAACTCAGGAATTCCATACTAAGAAATGTTTCGAGTGTTGGGACAGAGTCCCCAAGTCACAGTGGCCCTCTAAGCAAGAGAGCAGAGGATCCGGCAGCTGGTTAAGAACTAATGGCTTATTGTCACCTGTGACATTTTATGTCATAAAGGGTACAAACCCAGGAAGTAACTAGGACCCCACAAGATGACATCTGTCTCTCTGGTATCTCAAATTGGGGTTCAAGCCTTGTGTCTCAGCACTCTTCTGAAATTGGAAGTTGGGCCTCAGCACCTCACTCTCTGATACGTCTGTGTAAATGGCCTAATGGGCTGGTCAGGAGGATCTCTGAATTCTTTGGTTTGTAACTGAAAGAGTTCCAGATGCTACAATAGCATCCGCAGTGAAATATGAGACTTAATTTATGTCCAAGTTTATGGACCTCCTATATTACTGAGTTTCTCCTCAGCTAAATGTGGCAGGTTCTGTTGACTTTTATTGTTCCCTAAGGCCAGTAGAAGGTTTCAGGGCCCTTCGGGATATCACAGTGGTGCATAAGTCTTCTTTATGGCCTAATCCCTTCCCCAGGCCATTCCCTACTCCCATCCTACTCCTGGTTCAGAGTTAATGAGCTGTGCTGCCTGTCCCTCCTCTCACCTTGTCCAAATCGGCTCAAAACAGCTCCAAGGTTCCTGCCCCAGGCTGAAGCCACTGACCACTGAGGTTTCCACATGTGCTAAGCTATTACACATTCCCATCCTGTTTATTTTTGGAATTAAGTATAATGTTTATCCCACTGAAATGTCATCAGGTATTGAAAAGCATTTTTCTAAATGACTATTTGATCAAACAAGACTTAAAAATGACTTCGATGATCTATTTAGAAAGTAAGGAAAATAAAAACAGAACATAACAAGGATGATCGCCTGCAACCATGGGTATACTCAGGCAGAATGATAGTCGCAGAGGCTGCTATTATTAAG
Organism: Macaca nemestrina; assembly: GCF_043159975.1. NCBI lineage: Eukaryota > Metazoa > Chordata > Mammalia > Primates > Cercopithecidae > Macaca > Macaca nemestrina. The sequence goes on from NC_092137.1 coordinate 119,151,339, forward strand.
GAAGAGTAAACATAGCTGAAACAAGCCTTCAACTCAAGAAGTTTGTAAAAGTATTATACATAAACATGAAAAATGTAGCAGCAAAGCCAGAAAACACTAGAGTTATTATGGTATATCAGTCAAAAGCTGTTTCTAGAAAACTTTTGGCAAATATAATGAAGAAACAAGAAACAGGAAAAATTTTAAAAGAAGTAATATAATAGACACCATGCTTTTATTATAAGAGAATATTATATAACTTTTGTGGTAATAAAGTTGAAAATATAAATTAAATAGAATCTTTTGGGAAAAAAATTTAAAAATTGACACAAGAATTAATGGCCAATAACCAAATAATAAATTGTGAAAGATATCAGAGAATTGCCATTCTTAAAGGTTCTGAGATTAGATGATTTTATAGGTGACAAATGATTTTAAACGTTCAAAGAACAGGTAACTTTCATATTACTTAACATTTCCCAGAACACTATGAAAAGGTAAAACACTATCCAATTGATTCTTTTAAGCTAAAACCATCATGATACAAAGCTGTCAAAAATCTCCCCCAAAATGTAAAATATGTCAATGTAAATATTTAGTTCACCTGTGAATATCAACCCCCTAAACTCCTAAACAAAATGCTAGCAAGCGACATTCAGGAATACATGCATAGTCATTTTCCACAATCACATAGACTTGAAAATGGTGACATGTATTTTACTGGTGAAAAGACAATAAAATTTTGAAAATATAGAAAAGTTCAAAAACCGTTTAATCCCCATATTTCCACCATCCAAAAACACCCACAGTTAACATTTGAATATCCTTTCAGCATGTTTTTCCTCTGTGTGTGTATTTTTATATAACTGTGATCATGCTGCTTTGTAATCCACACACTGGCGGGGAAAGACCACACACTTACACCCTCTGAGTTTAGATGAGGTCCTCGGCTTCTTCAGCCAAGGTCACAGGAACGGCTGAGGCAGAGGTGCTCCCACAGAGCTGGAACAGGTGTGCCGTGCACCAGCTCAGATCCCAGGTGCCCCGAGAGGCTCTAACTCAATCTTCAGCAAAACCCAGCATCAGCAAAACCCTATCCTCTCCCAGGGAAAAAGCAAAGTCAACCCTTAGATATTCTATCCGTTTCTCTGTCCCCAGCTAACTGGAATCCTGGAAAGCCCATTTCCTCACAAATCTATTGAGAGAATTTTTCACTATGAACATAACATTTAAAGCACTCGACTTTCTATCCTTAACATTTTTACAGCCTCATTTCATTTGAGTCATTTTTCTCACGAGGCTGTGTACATTCTTGGTAACATGTCCTTTTCAGGTTTGGTATACACCCTTGTGAAATCTGAGCTTCATTCTCATAATAGCAGTTTTAAAATGAATGAATTAATGCCTAATTTGACGAGGTGATAAAATGGGCAGGAACTATAGCAGACACTTTTGTAATTGTTTCATTCATCAGCTTCTGAGATAATTAACCAGAGCTGGAGGTTGGAAGTATTGAGAGAGGGTTCCTTTCTACTGGCTAAATACCAAGTGGTGGTTGCCTGTTCTGGGACAAGATGTGAATGCCCTTTTTCCTCCGCCTCCTGCTAAGTACAGCTAAACTCCATGGATGTTACATATAAAACAAACATAACAAGGCTGAGAGGCAGGGAGAAGGCAAATCAGCTCGGGCCTTCGGGCCCGAGGAAAAGACATGGTGGTGACTTCCCTGGGTTTCCTTTTTTCCTTATATAGCACAGAGTAGATGCTGGAGAAGCCAGCAACCTGGCAGCAGGCACAGACAGAAGCCACAGGAAAGCCAGTTCCCTGTAACCAAAGGGTCAGGAAATGCATATCCTAGCGAGATGAACATTCTTTTTCTTTTTTTTTTAGACGGAGTCGCTCTCTGTTGCCCAGACTGGAGTGCAGTGGCACAATCTCGGCTCACTGCAACCTCTGCCTCCCGGGTTCAAGCGATTCCCCTGCCTCAGCCTCCCGAGTAGCTGGGATTATAGGCACGTACCACCACGCCCAGCTAATTTATGTATTTTTAGTAGAGACGGGGTTTTACCATGTTGGCCAGGCTGGTCTTGAACTCCTGACCTTAGGTGATCCACCCGCCTCGACCTCCCCAAAGTGTTGAGATTACAGGTGTGAACCACCGTGGAAAACTTTTAGACAATAACCACCCTATTCCAGACAAATACCATGGGGGAAAAAAAAAAAAACAACTGTGGTCCCCATCCCCATGAGCAAAGCCTGAGTGGGGGGAGCTTAAACGTCCACCTTTGCACAACTGTAGGGAGACACCCCTCCCTACACCTGCCAACATGGCATTAGTGGAGGCCTGCAAAAACAAGCCATATTTTTAAAAATCAACGTATTATCATACCAAAAATGTTCAGAATACAATAGAAAATCACTCGTCATACCAAGAACCTGGAAAATCTCAACTTGAACGAGAAAAGACAATCCACAGATGTGAATACTGAGACCAACACCGATGTTGTAATTATCTGACAAGCATTTTAAAGCAGCCATCATAAAATGCTTCAATAAGCAATTAAAAACAAGCTTGAGACAACTGAAAAAGTAGGGGGTCTCACCACAATGATAAAGAAAATACAAGGAAAAGGCAAATAGAAATTTTAGAACTGAAAAATTCAATAAGCAAAATTTGAAAAACTCAGTGGATGAGCTCAACCACAGAATGAAGAGAACACAGGGGAGAATTAGTGAACCTGAAGATGGAACAAGAGAAATTGCCTGATAGGAACAACAGAGAATAAACAGACTGGGGGGCAGGGAAGGACAGAGCCCTGGGGACCTGCAGGACTATAAGAAAAGATCTTACATGGTTGTCATCAGAGTTTCAGAAGGACAAGAGAAGGAGAGTGAGGCTGGAAATTATCCAGAAAGTATTCAAACTCATAATGGCTTTAAAAATGCCAAATTTGGCTGGGCACGGTGGCTCAAGCCTGTAATCCCAGCACTTTGGGAGGCCGAGACGGGCGGATCACAAGGTCAGGAGATCGAGACCATCCTGGCTAACACGGTGAAACCCCGTCTCTACTAAAAATACAAAAAAATTAGCCGGGCACGGTGGCGGCGCCTGTAGTCCCAGCTACTCGGGAGGCTGAGGCAGGAGAATGGCGTGGACCCGGGAGGCGGAGCTTGCAGTGAGCCGAGATTGCGCCACTGCACTCCAGCCTGGGGGACAGAGCAAGACTCTGTCCCAAAAAAAAATATATATATATTCCTAAGGTAAAAGAAAAAGAAAAAGAAAGATATTTGGTAACTGCTCTATGGAGTAGCCATTCTTTGATTCCTTTACTTTCTTAATAAACTTGCTTTCACTTTCAGAAGAAAAAGGGTGGGCTGAGGAAGTAAAAGTATTTGGTTCACCCCTTGTTTGTCCCTGGCCCTACTAGTGTAGATTCCTGAGTGGGTAAAACTTCTCCTGGTTGGGGTCTCTATATTTTTCTATTTTATACTGAGCCATCTCAAAATGTGTAATAATGGGACGTAGATGAGAGGTCTCAGAATAGTGCCTCACCGGCCTTGTCCTACCCGCAGATATGTTTCATTGCTAAAATACAATGAAACTTTTCATTGTTAAAACTTTTCAGATTAGTCACCAGCATTTTAAAATCAGGAGATCTGATATAAACCTAAGGATTTGGGACTTCGTGTGAAAAAAATCAAAAGATTTGATAATAATGAGTTCTTGTCTCCAGGTACAGAGATAGGCTGGCCTGGAGAAGCAGCATTCGACCTAGTGGGATTCTCCAGTTTGGTTCCTTCGCCCCAGCTGGGGAGCTGAGGGTCCGCTGACATTTATAATCACATGTTACACGTTTGTTTTGCTTATACCTGAACACTTCCCTCATGGATGCTACTTGTGTGGCCCCTGTGGGTTCTCAGTTTTCAACCTGATACACATGTAAATGGTAGCGTTCTAAAGTTACCAGTTTTAAGAACTCCTACAATTCCCAAGGGAACAGAAAAAAATACATTGCATGAATAAATTAGATGATTCCAATCCTTAATGTGGCAAGGGCTGCAATAGAGAAGTGGGCAATGTGCTGGAGGGACTGGGGAGGAAACATCACTGGTGCCTGGGGGAGCTGGGAAAACCTTTACAGAGTAGGGAAACATAGCCGCTTAGTCCTGCAGGAGTAGGAGGTAACAGTAACTCAAAGGAAAAAGAGAAAAAGGACCTTCTGGCACAGAAAATAGCATGTGCAAGGACACCCTGCTCGAAACAGACCCAGCCTGTCCAGATGCTGAGAAATGTATTATTGCCAAGGTTTAGGGATAAACCCACTGAGGTGAAGCTGGGAATCTGGTTGAGACCAGACCCTGAAGAGCTTCAAAAGCCAAGTTTTATAGAGAAATCATTCTTGGAAGTATTGCAGAACAAACAATTACATTTCAGGATAGAAGCAACAGCCTGCCAGTTGGGTTTTTTTTTGTTGTTGTTTTTTTTTGTTTTGTTTTTTTGTTTTTTTTTTGGACGATAACTCTAGCAATAGCAAACCTCCTGAAGCCCGCATTTACCATTTTTACTTATGTGGTATGGTGTTAGATGAGTTGATATCAATAGTGATGCTATTAATAAAGGATTGCTGTTGCCAGGACACTGGTTACGGTTTGGATATCAAGCATGTGTTCTCAGAGTGTTGAATGAGGAGGAGGAAACATTATTATTCAGTCAATCCCAGTGGAGTGTCCACAGCATGTGTGGTGCGGTGTGGGCACCACAGCTGTCCACACAGCACCAACCAGGCAGAGAGCCTCTAAGTTACCTGTCAGTTAAAAGTGTGTGGACAATTTTGGATATGTCTTCAGGCCCCACAATACACTTGGCAGGCAGGAGCACCCTTGACTGTGAGATCCAAGGTTTTGTCATTTGGGTTCCAAATCTTTTGGGTTATTTTTTGTTTTGTTTTTTTGTTGTTGTTTTTTTGTTTTTTTGTTTTTGAGACGGAGTCTCACATTGTCACCCGGGCTGGAGTGCAGTGGCACAATCTCAGCTCACTGCAACCTCCGCCTCCCAGGTTCAAGCAGTTCTCCTGCCTCAGCCTCCCGAGTTGCTGGGATTATAGGCGCCCGCCAGCACACCCAGCTAATTTTTTATATTTTTAGTAGAGACGGGGTTTTACTATGTTGGCTGGGCTGGTCTCAAACTCTTGACCTCGTGATCTGCCCACCTTGGCCTCCTTAAGTGCTGGGATTACAGGCATGAGCCACCGCGCCCGGCCTCCAGGTCTTTTACTTTACAGTCTGCATTCAGACTTAGCCAAGGCTGGATTCCAAAAGGAAGGTGTCACTGCAGCCATAGGAAGAAACACACCAAGCAGATCATTTAGAGAAAGCTGGACCTCTCTCAAAGGTGTATTTGGCTCTGACCACTCACAAAACCAGTCAAACATTTCATGAAATCAAAATGCAAAAAGTAAACAAACCATCCGAGAGGGAACTGTGCTTAAATTATAGCAGATGAAACTTAAGAGGACATTTAAAGAAATATTCTCAGAAAGGAAGAAGTCTGTCTTAAAGGTTGCTGAAGTACTCTCAAATATTTTTTAATTGGAAAACTGACAGTATAACCTTTTCAAAAGATTCAAACTTTTTTTTAATGAAAAAAAAAACTCATTAACCCAATGATGGATTTTTTCTCTTTACTTTTTCATTCAGTAATCACACATGAACGCCTGTTATGTGCCAGGCACTGTGCTGAGCTTTGGTGACACAAAGACTTTTATTCCATGATCTCAGTAATGTTTTACGGCTGCTGTCAAATGGCACCATGTTCATGAGATGGCACTGGGTCCAAGAACTTGGTAGGTAGTATGCTAAAAATTGTCCAAGTTTGTGTCATCATGTCAACCAATCCGCGTTATCATTTCAGGAAAAAAATCCACTATAACATATTTTTTTTTTGACAGGGCCTTGCTCTGTCACCCAGACTGGGGTGCGTGGCACAATCATGGTTTACTGCAGCCTTGACCTCCCAGGCTCAAGTAATCCTGAGTAGCTGGGACCACAGGCACACGCCAGCACACCCAGCTAATTTGTTGGTTTTTTTGGGGTGGGGGGCAGGGGTTTGGTAGAGACAGGGTCTCACTATGTTGCCCAGGCTTAAGTTAATTTTTTTAGGCATCTTTGGTACGTAAACATGACAACCAATCGGCACACCAAAATTTTCAGTTTGCAATTTTAAATATATAAAGCCTAGGCCGGGTGCAGCGGCTCATACCTGTAATCCCAGCACTTTGGGAGGCTGAGGTGGAAGGATTGCTTGAAGCCGGGAGTTCAGGACTAGCCTAGACAACATAGAAAGATCCTGTCTTTGTAAAAAATAGAAAAATTAGCCGGGTGTGGTGGTACATACCTGTAGTTCCAGCTACTCGGGAGGCTGAGGAGGGATGATTGCCTGAGCCCAGGAGTTTGAGGCTGCAGGGAGCCATGATCGCCACTGCACTCCAGCCTGGGCAACAACAAATTCTAGAGATGTGTGTATATGTGTGTGTATGTGACTCAGCCGAGTCCGTCCTTTCACTGGTACTTGTCTGCAGGGAAGTCCATTCCTGGCTTCCTCATCTTGGCTCTGCCACCCTCGCTGTCGCAGCAGCCCCACGGTGGGTAAAGCAGCTGCAAGCACCCGTGGTGGGAGCAGTCACTACACTGAGGCCAGAATGGTCAGCTGACCCCCAAGGAGCTGCCTTTGTGGAAGTGGGGAGAGTGATCTTGATCCCACAACTGGAGCTACTAGCACCATCGCAGGAAAGTCTGCCCCATCTTTGCTATGACTGTTTCTAGATTATAATACATACTCTCTACCGGGACCATTGAAACGTGAATATATTTAATCCAGACATCGTAAATTGCACAACCCTTACAAGTGAAGTATGAAGAAAAACCTAAACTCTTGGCTCTCTCGGCTGTTTTAGAAACAGATAATAGTTATGCCAGTAAAGCTGTCATTTTAAGTGAATTTCGTAATTGAAGAAAGGAAAACATCAAAGTATAAGGTTTTTCTGCCAATATAATTCAGATCGGAGATGCTGCCTCCTTGGGCTAGTGTGCCTCATCACTTCAGGACCGAAGCCATTAAAGGCGGACAGCGTGGTGACTATCGAATGGGCACTTTCCAAGAAGTTGAAGTGCCGCTTTTCAAAAGACAGTCACTTTGGGGTGCACGCCACAAGGAATCCCACACACCTCGCTGCCTGTGCTGTACACACAAAGGCCAGAGCACACAGAACCAGCATCGCATGTTTTTTTGTTGAGTGCAAGCAGATGGAATGGACTGATTGGTTTTTCTATGGTGTCCAGTGGTTTTGATCACCGATCAGAATGTTCTTTATTCATCTTCATTTGCTAATCGTTGGCAGATGTCACTCCAGAGGGTGGCAGAGAAACACATATCTTTCCTCCACATCTGTGTCCCCCAACCCCATCCTTTTAACAGGGAAGCTTTTGAGCCATGTGTTGTTTTGCTTTTTTGTTTATTTTTGTGTGTTTCCCCCCCAGTGTCTGGGGTGTTTTGGGACCTACCAAAAAACTATTTTTTTAAGTTAAGGGGCACATGTGCAGGATGTGCGGGTTTGTTACATAGGTAAACGTGCCATGGGGGTTTGTTGTACAGATTATTTCATCATCCAGGTATTAAGCCTAGTACCCATTAGTTTATTTTTCCTGACCATCGCCCTCCTCCCATCTTCCACCCTCCAGTAGGCCCCAGGGTGTGTAGTTCCCTTCTCAGTGTCCATGTGTTCTCATCATTTAGCTCCCACTTATAAGTGAGAACACGCAGTATTTGGTTTTTCCGTTCCTGTGTTAGTTTGGTCAGGATAATGGCCTTCAGCTCCATCCATGTCCCTGCAAAGGATATAATCTTTTTTTTTTTTTTTTTAATGGTTGCATTGTATTTCATGGTATATGTGTACCACATTTTCTTTATCCAGTCTGTCATTGATGGGCATTTGAGTTAATTCTGTGTTTTTGCTATTGTGAATAGTGTTGCAGTGAACATACGTATGCATGTGTCTTTATGACAGAATGATCTGTATTCCTTTGGGTTTATACCCAGTAATGGGATGGCTGGGTTGAATGATGTTTCTATCTTTAGGTCTTTGAGGAATCACCACACTGTCTTCCACGATGGTTGAACTAATGTACACTTCTACCAGCAGTGTCTAAGGGTTCCTTTTTCTCCACAACCTCGCCAGCACCTGTTTTTTTTTTGGACTTTTACATAATAGTCATTCTGATTGGTGTGAGATGGTATCTCATTGTGGTTTTGATTTGCATTTCTCTGATGATCAGTGATGTTGAGCTTTTTTTCGTATGCTTGTTGGCCGCATGTATGTCTTCTTTTGAAAAGTGTCTGTTCATGTCCTTTGCCCACTTTTTAATAAGTTTTTTTTTTCTTGTAAATTTGTTTAAGTTCCTTATAAATGCTGGATATTAGAGCTTTGTCAAATGCATAGTTTGCAAAAATTTCCTCCCATTCTGTAGGTTGTCTGTTTACTCTGTTGACAGTTTCTTTTGCTGTGCAGAAGCTCTTTAGTTTAATTAGATCTCATTTGTCAAGTTTTGCTTTTGTTGCAATTGCTTTTGACGTCTTTGTCATGAAATCTGTGCCCATTCATGTGTCCTGAATGATGTTGCCTAGGTTGTCTTGCAGGGGTTTACAGTTTTAGTTTGTAAATTTAAGTCTTTAATCTATCTTGAGTTGATTTTTGTATATGGTATAAGGAAGGGGTCCAGTTTCAGTCTTTTGCATATGGCTAGCCAGTTCTCCCAGCACCATTTATTAAATATTCCCCATTGCTTGTTTCTGTCAGGTTCTACAAACTATTAACCTGGATCCCAGATGTTCATGTTCAGTCAGAATTCAATCGTCTTTTTTTTTGTGATTCCATTGATAGTAACCATCTAGATTCAGCCAACAGGAAAGACGGATTTTTGTTCATAAGGAAGGAAAGAAATATTACGGCCCCTGAGCTCTAACTGTCCCTTGCCCTACTCTGTCTTAAGATCCAGGATCCCTCACTCAATTCTAGACACAAATAACAACAGGCTGGAAAAGAAAGTGCTGCAGCTCAGGCAAGGCATGAACGTGCAGATGTTGTCTGATGCTGAAGAATTTTGCCAGACAATCAGTATGGGCGGCAACATTGGTGAAAGAAATGAAAACCCCACTGGGGAAAGTTATATCCAAACTCTAGTTCCCCTAACCCTGCCGTTCCAAGAGGTGCTTTTATTTTTAGCTATCCTGCAAGATAGTTTCTTGTCTGGCGGTTTTTATAGAAACAAAGCTGCAGTGAGTGTTGCCTCCATCCCCACCCCCATACCCAGGATTCATGAAAGTCCTCGTGGGGCAAAGCATGTATCAAAGATTTAAGGGGTGGGTAAAAGGAGTCCTTTATCGTGTCCAGGCTGCTTTGCACTTGAGACCATCAACCCCCACAAGCTCCCTGGCCCCTGGCCTTCACTGATGCTCGGTCCTATAGAAGCGCTGGTCATAGGTGGAAGCAAGCAGGTATTTGCTGACTCAACATACAAGAGTGACTGGCATTTTTGGTATTTAGAGCTTGACCTCAAAAGAACACATTATGGTGTCTTTCGATTTTGTTAATAAAGGACGTTGAAGATGTTGAATATTATGTGAGGACTGAAATTTTCTTTTTTGCTCGAACACATTCTGGGTGGATGTATGCTATTTGAATTTTTATGGTTAATGAATTACTATTGGAAAGCATCAGTCAATTTTTCTTGTTATCTTTGAGTATGTAATGACTTTCTGGCAAATTTCAGCATGGATGTAAACATCAAGTATAAATGTGAAATGCAGTTCCTATAAGCCACAGCACTGGGATTGAATTGTAAAGCCCAGAATATACAAAAGTGTGTCAGCGAGGGATCTTCAGTTCTCCAGGAAAGCGCTCAAAGGAAGGTTACAGTTTATAACAACATCCCAGCACCTGTAATCGTTACAGCACTCAACTACAGGTGGGAAAAGGGAGGAAGCAAGACATGAACTTGGACAGTCCCTCGGTCTCTGGAACCTTCCAGCAGGCCATGAAAGCTCAGAGCAGAATGCCATGCCCTTCCTGACAGCCCTCTGCCTAATCCCTGCCATCATGCTGCATTTTCCTCTAGGGCAAAAATAAAGCAGTCATTTTCATACTTTGCAAAATAGTTCAAGCTTTTTGGATTTCCTTGCATTTTTGTAGATGATTGGATTTGGGGATGCATTTTAAAAGCCATTCCCAGAACAGCAGCAAAATAGAAACAGCCATTTGAATGTTACACCACCTTCCCTTCCAAAATGGCCACACGAATAACCAGTGCCCGACTACCAAGGGGCACCAACTTCACTCCCGATTTTACTTCTATATATGAGTTGCTTTAACCTTTAGGATGACTTTGACCTCGACGCCTGCTCTTTGAGTTCCAGGTCATGGTTGACAGATGTGTAGGCTGCGTGCCTCCTCCCTCCTTGGGGTGCATGACAGCTTGGTGGTGTTTTCCTGTTTGCTCACTTGGCTTTCCTTCCCTCTCCTTCCCGGGGGTCTCGTGGGCTGGCAGCACCGTGGTCCAGCAGCCCAACTGCAGAACCTCAGTGCCTTCCAGCAAGGGCAGCAGCAGCAGCAGCAGCAGCGGCAGCAGCAGCTCCTCCAGCGACTCAGAGAGCAGCTCAGGATCTGACTCGGAGACCGAGAGCAGCTCCAGCGAGAGTGAGGGCAGCAAGCCCCCCCACTTCTCCAGCCCTGAGGTAAGCGCTACCTGGCTCAGGCCCCTCCTCTGCCCACTTTTGTCTCCAGGATGATAGCAAGTCCTGGCATCGTCCCTGTCACACTGCTGCAGGTCTCCTCCCTCCTGCAGAGCCCCAAGCCAGGTGCTGGACAGGAGGAGGCTGTGGGCCTTGGGCTCCACATTTTCCCCATGCTTTCCCCACCTCGCAGTGTCCTAATTACACAGCTTCCTTTGAAGTACAGAAACATCAACTTTCATTGCTCCCAAATCTCTATCTTGACTTCCAGAAATTTCCAAGTATGCTGTAAACATCACTGACAGGAAATAACCTATGGCTCAGGTCTCCCTCAGGGTCAGCCAGGGCAGTCACTGGACAGGGCCACTCACCGCCTGGGAAGTGTGACCACCTGTAAATCACAGGGAAAGGGGTTTTATGGATTGGACGTGGTCAGATTCTTACCTTTTTGCCGTTTGTCATGGATCAGAAGAACAAGGGCTATAAATATTAATAAAACCTTCTTAACTGTATTTTCTTTGTGAAAATATAAAAAGAAAAATTAGCATCAACCTCCAAAAAGTGATGGAACCTTTTAGAGCTGTGATGAGTATCTATGTGGAAGATTTAGGTGCCTCCTATAAAAACATTAGAAGGTACCAATAAAAACCATTGCTATTTCTACTTTAAAGTAGAAAGGGGAAAATTAAATAGTAATTCAGAGCACGAAGATTCTTGGGAGAGGGCTGAGAGAAACTTCCCCAGGCTGCAGAGCTTTAAGGGTAGACTCCAATTTCTAAACAAGGAATAAAATAGAGTTTCTTCTTGAGTGTGTAAACATTTGACATGACTATGATGGTCAGGTTTAATTTTTTACTTGCAACCCTCTGTACCCTGTGGGGGACCATATTCCTAAATAGGCTCTGAAATGGAACTAAACCCACTTCTACAAACCATCATAGTGGGAGGGGAGCATCTTAATGGGCCGGATCAGCCTCCCCGTGTCCAGCTTTTATAGCGGTGCCTTAGATGTTATCATACCTGAAAGCAGTGGTATTTCCATCTCAGGTTCACATAGTGGCTCTTCAGTCCCTTCAGGTTTTTCCCCTCCCTACTTCTTTCAGGAGGCTGAGGATTTTTGCAGGAGCACTGTGAAATCAGGGAGATTTTGTTTCCCCACTCTCCTCATTTTCTCCTCAGCATCCTTCTGCCCTGCCTCAGGACTCTCCATTCATCTTGAACCATGCCGTCTCTCCACGCTCTCCTTCCCATGAGGTTCTGTCTCTGTCTCTCCATCTATCCGTCTATCTGTCCATCTATTTATCCAACTGTCTATCTCTGTATAAGGAGAAGGCTCTTAGCAACATTAACCTATGAAAGCCTTATGGTAACATAACCCTGGCTTTTCCCAGAAACTAAATTATTATTCCTTCCGCATAATTTCATTTACTCATTCATTCATTCATTTACTCATTCAGAATTCATTCAACAAATATTTACTGAGCATCAGTCACACAGTACTTGGCCCTGGAATATGCAATTATAGGACAGAAAATGTCCCTATCTTCATAGAGCTGACATTCTAATGGGGATAATTCAAAATGAAAAACATACAGGAGTTAGATAAAGTAGAAGAGTTGAGCCGGCTTCTTTAAAGCCTGCTTTATGCTATACTTTGTAGAGAAATTCTGGAATATCTAGTTATAAGAAATAACTGTGTCCCAGGGACAGTACAAGGACAGGGTAGGCAGTGGGGATATCCAAAAAGTGTTCATGTGTCTGAAGATCCCCCATCCAGGCTCCTCCTTGTGGCTTTGCAGGTTAAATTCATGAATGTTCAGTCTTATTTTCATCCTGAAATGTAGGTCCTAGAGCTCCCGTGTTGACTGAAACCTCATTTAAGACCAGTACAGTTGGCCGGGCGCAGTGGCTCACACCTGTAATCCCAGCACTTTGGGAGGCCGAGGCAGGTGGATCACGAGGTCAGGAGTTCGAGACCAGCCTGACCAACATGGTGAAACCACGTCTCTACTAAAAATACAAAAATTAGCCGGGCGTGGTGGTGGGTGCCTGTAATCCAGCTCCTCAAGAGCCTGAGGCAGGAGAATCACTTGAATCCTGGAGGCGGAGGTTGCAGTGAGCCAAGATCACACCACTGCACTCCAGTCTGGGTGACAGAGACAGACTCCGTCTCAAAGAAAAAGAAAAAAAAAAAAAAGAGCAGTGCAGTTATAAAGTGCTTTAAGCCAGTGCTTTTTAAATGTCACTGAGATAATTACAAAGACTTGAACTCTTGGGTGATGAAAGGAGGCTCTTGTCACTTCTTCCAGCAGCTATCAGAGGCCCCTCACTAAGGAGAGGCGGCAAGAGCCTCCTAAAGGAGTCAGTCTTAAAAGTTTAAGTCACCTGAGGCTACGTGTGGTTTTGAATTCCTGGCTTCCCTACACAGAGGACTGCAGAAGCAGCAGGTCGTGTGTTAGCCACGCTGCACGTTCTTTCTTTCTGCAGGAAAGAAATGTATTTGTTGGAATAAAAGCAAAGTTCTTTTAACATTTTTCCGAAGGATAATACAGACACACACACCCTTTAGAAAGAAAATGAGTTTGCAGACTGCAAATGGCAAAGGCGGGAAGTAACATCACCCTGTGTGTCCTCCGCAACTGTGCTGCCTGGTCTGGCGGAGCTGGCCCAGGTCACCTTACAGAGAGCAGTGAGACTCCTTTTCCTCAACCCCACATGACAGTCGGGCTCTTCATAGCCATGCACCTCACATTCCGCTGCTCAGACCAGTTTGTGCTGCTTTGAAGCAGAACGCCTTTGTTCCTCACTCCCCTGCTGTAACATCCTGCTGTGGGCGTAGGAGGCGCCCTGCATTCTCCCCACCGTGTCCCAGCACTCAGAAAACCCACTGGGCTCAGCTGAGATGTGTAGGAGATGTTCTTTCTGCTGTGTGTGTTGAGAGCCAATTTGTTTCACGTAAATCACTGTAGTATGGTAATGCCATGTTCCCACGCGGCATGGAGGGGCCTGCTCTGTGGCATGATGTGGGCTTCATTGGTCTCAGAATACTTTTTCTCACCGGCGTCTAATCTGCTTTCCGGGCACTGTGCAGCCTCTTACACCAGAGCTTTGCAGGGGAAGTTGCTTTTCCACTCAGTTAACATGTTGACCCCACACACGGAACTCCCTCGACCTTTGTTGTACAATAAATATTATGTAGGAGAAAAAAAAATATCCCAGACACATCATGTTGAGGAGATCTGGGATAAAATAGGTTTATCCCACCTCTTTACCTACAGAATCATCACCCAGCCCTTACTATGGCTTGGGTGTACTGTGTTTTCCATTGTGACATTTCCCAAATCGATCTGACTCTGGAAATCCTCCTTCATGGGACAGATGAGCTCAGAGCACATTTTGGAAAATGCTGCCCTAGATCGTTCTTTAAAATCAGCAGAAATGCGATTCAAGTTGCTCACTGATTCAACAAGCTTCTCATTTATTAGGTGCCTATGAGGTGCGTGGCAGCAGGTACTTGAAGGATTTAGATGAAGCAGGGAGCAGAGTGCATGGTGGAGAGCTGGTGCCTGAGTCAGAGGGAAGATCAATTAGGGAGGAGAGTCGTGGCTGAAAATATAAAGCAGCGAGCCAGCAAACAAACCAGAAGCTTGGGCAGAAACCCCGGGTGGACGGCTCAGGAGGCGGACTGCTGCATGCCGTGGCCTGGCGTCTGCAGCCTGAGTTTCCCCTCCTCACTGCCACTAAACTCTGTATCCTTGCAGCTTCCTTGGTCACAATTGCCTCATTTCCAGAATGCAAGATATTCCTGCTCTGCCTAATCTGTGAGGTTGTGGGTGGGGGCGGGAATGATGATGATAAAGGAATAAGTGGTACAATGTGAGTGACAGTTCATTGTGAGTTCTTATTAGGAGGAGAGACATAGTAATCTGCCTCCCTGACCTAGTATAGATGCCGCAAGGGATACTAAAGAAACAGAGACCTGGCCCTCGCCTGAAAGAAGCATTTGGCTTTTTTGAAGACACAAGACATATATACACATGAAACAAATACAAACATCAAAAGACAAGGCAATTGAGTGTAACAGAGGGCAACAAGTACTGTTTGGAGTGTTCTTGGTGTTTTCTCCAAAATTCGGATCTAATTTTGTCATCTTAGGTTGAAGACTGACATTTCTCGAAGGAATGCGGTCCCCCTCTCACGAGGCTCTGCCAGACAGTAGTGGGAGACACAGTGATGCAGCAGTGGAGACAGCTGGTCTTTAAACCTAGATGAGTACGAAGTTAGTCTCGGTAGAGCCCGGTAGCTGTGCAGCGCTGGGTATGTCCCTTAGGCTCTCTGAGCCTCATCTACAAGTTAGGGGTGATAACCGTGCTTAGCGGTAAAGATTAAATGAGATAATACACATGAAGTGGGAGTTAAACTGTAGGTATTCTGACAATGGAAGATAATGGACGCCCTTGAACGCCAGCCTTAGGAATTTGGATTTTGTTTGAGAGGCAATAGGAGGTTATTGTAGATCCTTGAGAAAAAAAAAAAAAAGTATGATTTAGTGATGTGTGGAAAGTGGGTACTTCAAACTGATTTCTTCAGCTGTGAAGTGCCGAAAAAATGACCCTAAAGCATACCAGGCAGTGGGCCTGTACTAAATGTATTAAATTCTGCCCTTCTGTTAATGCTCCTGCTGGGAAGTTTCAGTGTGAATTTTCCCATGTGCAGCTGTGTTTTGGCTACAGACAGACTTCCGTGTTCTCTCACATAAGAGATGTGAGCGGTAGAAGGCTCTGGATGGTGGCAGCGAGGAGAACTAGCGTGAAACGCAGTGGTGGGGCCAGCCTGAAGGGTGTGTTCTACCGTGTGTGTGTGTGTGTGTGTGTGTGTGTGTGTGTGTGTGTGCGCCCTCTCCCAATGTGCGCCCTTTCTGCAGGAGGCCCCTTCAGCACCCGTTCCTATTTACTGTGCCCCATTTCTCTAGGGAAGCTGAGGCACAGGTGAAGGCACTGACTTAATGAGAGAAAAGGGGGTTGGGGGAGACAAAATTAGAAGCCATTGATTTTTGCCACCAAAGTAGCTTTCAGGCGGTCTCAGCTAATCTCAGGGGAGGTGAGGGATCCCCTTGGCCGAGAAGCTGTTCTGTGTCCCACTGTCCTGCTTTCTCTGACCATGGGAGGACACCTACCACTGCCACATGCACCGGGCAAGCTCCATAGGTTTCCCATGTTCCCGTTCTCTGGAGAAGCTAAATAAAGCGAGATCATGATTTACATAGAACTCAGAGCAAAAACGTTGTCTTTCTACTCATTTGCATATTTCTCTGGAGCCTCTGGTTCTGTTGGTGGCATGAAAACAAGCAAAGAAAAAAGTCATGTCAGAGACCAGAATCTGTGTCAGGGCCAGGGGGGTCCCCCCTTCCCCACCT
Organism: Macaca nemestrina; assembly: GCF_043159975.1. Taxonomy (NCBI): domain Eukaryota; kingdom Metazoa; phylum Chordata; class Mammalia; order Primates; family Cercopithecidae; genus Macaca; species Macaca nemestrina. The sequence continues at coordinate 119,167,517 of NC_092137.1, forward strand.
ACACTCCAGGATGGGCTTCTGCATCCTCACAGCCCAGGGAAGGGGCCTTCATCCTCCTTCTGGCCTTCACTGAAATTTTCCTGCTTCTCCAAGTCACCAGCCACCCTGTGCCAGTCTGCCCTGAAGGGCAGTTGGTCCCATCTGGTTTCGGGCAACCAGCAAGATGTCTACAGTCCATGTCATAGCTCTGGTTGCCCGATCCCCATGCTCTGTGGCCAATTCCTTTTGGCCCCAGGCCCCTCTGGTCCGTCAGAGGCTTCCCATTTCCCTGAGCTGTGCCCCGGACTCAGCCAGGGCCCCTGCATCTATGATGCAGCCCTCTTGTTCCCCCTCTGAAATCCTCAATGCCTGGGGTGAGGCCAAGAGCCCTGAGGTCTGCTTTTTTTTTTTTTTTTTTTTGAGACGGAGTCTCGCTCTGTCGCCCAGGCTGCAGTGCAGTGGCGCGATCTCTGCTCACTGCAAGCTCCACCTCCTGGGTTCACACCATTCTCCTGCCTCAGCCTCTCGAATAGCTGGGACTACAGGCACCCAACAATATGCCCGGCTTATTTTTTGTATTTTTAGTAGAGACAGGGTTTCACCACGTTGGCCAGGATGATCTCGATCTCATGACCTTGTGATCCGCCCACCTCTGCCTCCCAAAGTGCTGGGCCTCCCAAAGTTACAGGCGTGAGCCATCACACCCAGCCAAGTTCTGCTCTTAATACAGGCCTCACTGTTGAAAAACAAACCTGATACTTCAAAGGAACCTTTTCAATTTATTATGTTAAACTGTTTTTTCTCTGGCAACAGACTCAATTTGCTCTAGACTTAAACTGATCAAGCTTGAAGTATGGAGCCTAAGCAGTGTCTTCTTACTCTAGCCTTGTATCTGGTCTCCCCTGAAACAACGGATGACACGAATTCGAAAGGTGGAAGGCCACAGGGAAGAAAAAAACATATCACCTTAGCCAACATATTTTCCCCATTTCACTTAGAGTCACAAATTGAAAATACTCTGGCTAAAATTCTCTTATTCTCAATACATCTTTTTTTGTCTTACTAATCATAATACTGGATAAATTGACTTTTTTTAGACATCGGCATTTAATCCCTGTAAAATTATTGGATTGGTCCTTTATTTATTTATTTATTTATTTTTCCGAGACATAGATTCTTAGAGACACAACTGAAAACTACAGACCTCTTCAAGGAACAATATGCATCGACACATTTCCCATCCATTTCAGGGCATTCCCTAGCTATCCCCACACCTTCAGTCCCAGAGCCAACCTGTAGGCCACAGTTCCAAACCAGTGACTTTCTTGAGTTGCTCTAAGTCAGCAAAACTGCTTGCGGGAAAGTGTTCCATCTCACCTCCATGTCCGAAATATTTCTAGCAAAGTGTGATGGAAGCAGGTTGGAGATAGACTGACCCAGTCAGGCTGCCAGAGATACACAAGTCCCTCTGAAATAGATCTATATGCAAAACAAGCCATCTTCCCAAGGTCATTGCTCCTACCACCAAATAACTACAGCCTACCTGCCCTCAACACATAAATCGTGTGTTAATTGTTTGGGATTGCAGGTTCCACTTAGTCCCCTCTTCAGATCTTCCCAAAGGTTTAAGTCTCACCAAAAAAAACAAGGGATTTATGCTCAGGGCCTCTAAACTATTCTCTAGTTAAGTTTTAGAGAATGTCAAGTTTACATATGTACATATAATTATAAAATATATATATATATACTAACACTCAAAAGTACTAGGAAATGGGTTCTAATGAGGCACAATGCTTTCGTTATTTTTTCAAAGACACTTGAAAGTGCTGCAAGGACATTTAGTGCCACGGGCAGGTAAGGACAGCATCATCCAGGCATCCTGAGTGCCACATGGGGCTGTGACACACACTTAATGCTTCCATTTTACCTTTGCTTCCGGCCCATTCGTTTTCTGCTCATACCCTTAGAGGAGTTAAGTCAAGATGAAAACAGCCAGGCCCCTGTTAAGTGAGCCCGTAATGAAAGATGTTTTGTTTGTCACCGGTTTCCTGCTTTCAGGCTGAACCGGCATCCTCTAACAAGTGGCAGCTGGATAAATGGCTGAACAAAGTTAATCCCCACAAGCCTCCTATTCTGATCCAAAACGAAAGCCACGGGCCAGAGAGCAATCAGTACTACAACCCGGTGAAAGAGGACGTCCAGGACTGTGGGAAAGTCCCCGACGTCTGCCAGCCCAGCCTGAGGGAGAAGGAGGTCAAGAGCACCTGCAAGGAGGAGCAGAGGCCGAGGACAGCCAACAAGGCCCCTGGGAGTAAAGGCGTGAAGCAGAAGTCCCCGCCCGCGGCCGTGGCCGTGGCTGTGAGCGCAGCCGCCCCGCCGCCCGCAGTGCCCTGTGCGCCCGCGGAGAACGCACCTGCGCCCGCCCGGAGGTCGGCGGGCAAGAAGCCCACCAGGCGCGCGGAGAGGACCTCAGCCGGGGACGGCGCCAACCTCCACCGGCCCGAGGAGCCCGCGGCCCCGGACGCACTGGGCGCAAGCGTGGTGGTCCCCCCGGAGCCCACCAAAACCAGGCCCTGTGGCAACAACAGAGCGAGCCACCGCAAGGAGCTGCGCTCCTCCGTGACCTGCGAGAAGCGCCGCACGCGGGGGCTGAGCAGGATCGTCCCCAAATCCAAGGAGTTCATTGAGACAGAGTCGTCATCGTCGTCCTCCTCCTCGGACTCCGACCTGGAGTCCGAGCAGGAGGAGTACCCTCTGTCCAAAGCACAGACCGTGGCTGCCTCTGCCTCCTCCGGGAATGATCAGAGGCTGAAGGAGGCCGCTGCCAACGGGGGCAATGGTCCCAGGGCCCCTGTAGGCTCCATCAACGCCAGGACCACCAGTGACATCGCCAAGGAGCTGGAGGAGCAGTTCTACACCCTGGTCCCCTTTGGCCGGAACGAACTTCTGTCCCCTCTAAAGGACAGTGATGAGGTCAGGTCTCTCTGGGTCAAAATCGACCTGACCCTCCTGTCCAGGATCCCAGAGCACCTGCCGCAGGAACCAGGGGTCTTGAGCGCCCCTGCCACCAAGGACTCTGAGAGCGCACTGCCCAGCCACACCTCAGACACACCTGCAGAAAAGGCTTTGCCAAAATCCAAGAGGAAACGCAAGGTAGGCCTGGGGCTGGGACTGGGGTGCGGGGGGTGGGGGGACATGGAGGGGAAGGGGCTATCTCTTAACTTGTGGGTACTTGGGTAGAGCACCCATAGGCTGCTGTTAGGGACCGTAGGCTGCCGCAGGAATTTTGTGTGTCCCTACCTAACACACACTTCTAGGGTACTTTCTATATCCAGACACTGTTGTAAGCATTTAACATCTAACTTGGCTGAGTCCTTAGAACTACTCAGTGAGGAAAGTACCATTATTATCCTTTTTTTCTGAGAGGGAGTCCCGCTCTGTCGCCCAAGCAGGAGTACAATGGCACGATCTCGGCTCACTGCAACCTTTGCCTCCCAGGTTCAGGCGATTCTCCAACCTCAGCTTCCCAAGTATCTGGGATTACAGGCGTCCACCACCATGCCCAGCTAATTTTTTTGTGTTTTTAGTAAAGACAGGGTTTCACCATGTTGGCCAGGCTGGTCTCGAACTCCTGACCTCAGGTGATCTGCCTGCCTCAGCCTCCCAATGTGCTGGGATTACAGGCATGAGCCACCACGCCCGGCCTATTATCCCTATTTTATAGTTATAGGTAATTAAGCCTTATCCCACTGCATGTCAGAATGGGAAATATGTATCAAGTGTGTGCACACACAGCTGGATGTAGGCTCTGTGAGAAAGCTAAACACATGAGAACCCCACTCTTTGCCTGGAGGAATGGGGTGACATTGATGGTGGGATCACTCATTGACCCAAGAGGCCAGTGGCCTCATGAAGTTCAAGGCTGTGGCAGGTGAAAATGAACACGGCAGACCCTAATGCAGCATCAGAACCAGCAGCTGTTGCTTCCGTTAGCATTGGTCAAGGAGGGCTTCATGGTGGAGGGGCCCTGAAAACAGGGCTCTATAGAGGAGGGACATTTGAATACGTCCAGGCTCGGGGATGGAAGCGGTGAGGCCAGGGAGTGAGAAGGGCAGCACAAGGACAGGGAGAGCTGGGGGGCATCTCTGGCAGCAGACACTGAACGTGTAGCCCATTTCGAAGAAGGTTTTTGCGCAAGGGAGTACCTTAATCATCCATTAAAGCCAATTTTGAGGATTTTTAACCCCTCCTGTTACTGCGTATTCAAAAGCAATTTTTACCACAGTGAAAAATACAATGGGTGACAGACCAAGATTGCAATATGCATGGATGGCTCCAAATTCAGGACAAAGTTTTCAGTAACAGCTCACAGGTCTATAGGTCCCCATGGCAGATGCTGCTCTAGGCACTTTATACATGTTAAATCATTTCATCCTTATAACTTTATGAGGCAAATATTATTGTCATACCCACTTACGGAGAGGGAACAGAGGCTCAGAGAGCCTAAAGCAGCTTTGCCCAAGGTTACATAGGTGCTCAGGGGCTGAGCCAGGAATGAACCCAGGCTGTCTGCCTTCAGAGCGTCACAATAAGAAATCAGTCTGAGGTTTGTATATTTTACAGTTTTCTGAAGGCAGTCTAGTCTATCAACAGAAAAGTTAGACTGGACACATATGTTTCACAACTATTTCGAATCCCTCATTGAGAAGGGGACTAAGGAGAACGCCTTGTTACCTTGTCCTGGCTACAGTGAATATATTCCTTGCTTTGTAAGTGTGCGTGGAGGAGGCATGCAGTCTCCTTTTTATGACAATCATCTTTGTGACCTAAGGGCACCTATGACCAGAGAAATTTATTCTAAAGTACCAGGCTGGGTACAGTGGCTCACGCCTCTAATCCTAGCACTTTGGGAGGTCGAGGTGGGCAGATTGCCTGAGCTCAGGAGATCGAGACCAGCCTGGGCAACATGGTGAAATCCCATCTCCACTAAAATACAAAACATTAGCCGGACATGATGGTGCGCACCTGTAGTCCCAACTACTCAGGAGGCTGAGGCAGGAGAATCACTTGAACCTGGGAGGTGGAGGTTGCAGTGAGCCAAGATCATGCCACTGCACTCCAGCCTGGTCAACAGAGCAAGACTCCATCTCAAAGAAATAAATAAATAAAATAAAAAATAAAGTACCAAAGGATGTGTTTCTTCACATAGTATTAATAACATTAAGTAATTTATGCCTATAAAGTAGAATTTGAAGCCCTTGCAAGAAAGTTCATGAAAAGAAATATCTTCAAGGGGCAGCTTTTTACTTTTCCTTGGTATGGATGCAAAGAAAAAAACAATTTTTTTTTTTTTTTTTTGAGATGGAGTTTCGCTCTTGTTGCCCAGGCTGCAGTGCAGTGATGCTCCACCATCTTGGCTCACTGCAACCTCCACCTCCCGGGTTCAAGTGATTCTCCTGCCTCAGCCTCCCAAGTAGCTGGGATTGCAAGCATGCGCCACCATGCCCAGCTAATTTTGTATTTTTAGTAGAGACAGGTTTCACCATGTTGGTCAGGCTGGTCTTGAACTCCTGACCTCAGGTGATCCGCCTGCCTCGGTCTCCCAAAGTGCTGGGATTATAGGAGTGAGCCACTGCGCCCAGCCAGCAAAGATGATTTTATAAAGAGACCCCAACATAGTTTCCACCCAGCACTGGCCATTATGAGCCTACAGTGGGCGCCCTTAGTTGGTCCCCATTGCCCTGAGAGTACTCACATATAATGGAAATTGTGTGGATTTTCACACCAAAGTGACCTGACCTCAAATCCCGTCTTTACCATTTACCTCCTGCAGGGCCAGCTTTTCATGGGCCCCATGCATGGGACCACACTGGTGTGCATCACCCAGGGCACCTTGGAGTTGAATGCTTGTGGCTGCCATCTTAAAATTTTTCCTGTAATCTTTGAATTTGTGATGCTGCAAATTGATTGTACATGTGCAGGGGCATATGGAGCTTTGACTCACTGTGTTCCCACCTCCTGCCTGTTTCTGCAGGGCAGGTTCTGCCTGCACTTCTGCCTCCTGGCACCCTGGGCCCTAGGCAGCCTCCCACTTCCTGTCTGAGTCCAGGGACCATTGCTGCCCTTGCCCCAAGAAGGGGCCTAGGTGCAGGCACAGGAAGGATCTTGCCCATCCCTGATCCAGGTAGTAAGACATTCCAAAGAGGGTCTTGCAATCCCTGGGGGTTGCCCATTGCTGTGGGTTATTGGGGAAATGCCTGACGACTCGGACACCACGGTAGGGCCTCTGATTGGCAGGAGGGGAATGCACGCCCACACTGGTGGGCCGCACACATATGCCTCATCCCAAGGCAGACAGGGCCCTTGAGAAGCTACCCTCGCCCCCACTCCAGGTATCCCCATGCCCAGAGAAGTACAACGTGTATAGCAAATTCTGTAGACACCTCCATGACAGAGATTGTGAAAGAAAGGAAAATGTTTTCTATTTGAGGGCTTTATAGCATCACTCTTTTCCTGCTTTTTGAACAAGGGGCCCAGCATTTTCATTTTGCACTAGACCCAGAAAGTTTATATATGGTCCTTGGCCTCCTGGGTGACCTTAATCAGGTGACCTTACTTTCTCTGAACATCAGTTTCTCCATCTAGAAAATGCTGACATCGGGGCTGGCCATGGTGGCTCACGCCTATAATCCCAGCACTTTGGGAGGCCAAGGTGGGCGGATCACAAGGTCAAGAGATTGAGACCATCCTGGCCAACAAAAATACAAAAAAAAAAAACTAAAAATACAAAAATAGCTGGATGTGGTGGCACGCACCTGTAATCCCAGCTACTCAGGAGGCTGAGGCAGGAGAATCACTTCTACCCGGGAGGCGGAGGTCGCACTGAGCTGAGAGCATGCCATTGCATGACAGCCTGGCAACAGAATGAGACTTCATCTCAAAAAAAAAAGAAAAGAAAAGAAAATGCTGACATCTTCGCAGAGGTGCTGTCAGATTCACACAATATGTTCAAACAATGCAAGTCAGTAATACCTAGCAGCTCATTTTCTTCACTACCCACTGTTCCTCCTGTTTTTCTCTATACACCCTGTCTTCCTTACTACTTGCTGGTACTGAATCTTTGTTGAGTGTAGGAATCAATCTATCAATTAATCATCTGGGAATGCGTGTGGCTACTGCCTCTGGGATGGATGGCTAAATGAATAGGCTGATGGAAATATACACATATATGAAATATGCAGAGATAGACATTGGTAATATATAGACAGATTGGAGATACATAAAGCCGTCCAGGCATACAGAGTTTACTAGAGAGAGGTGCAGAAAGATGTACATAAAATTCCATAATATTCTGTGTTTAAATAGTTGTATTGCTGGCCGGGCGCAGTGGCTCAAGCCTGTAATCCCAGCACTTTGGGAGGCCAAGACGGGCGGATCACGAGGTCAGGAGATCAAGACGATCCTGGCTAACACAGTGAAACCCCGTCTCTACTAAAAAAAAAAAAAATACAAAAAACTAGCCGGGCGTGGTGGCGGCGCCTGTAGTCCCAGCCTCTCGGGAGGCTGAGGCAGGAGAATGGCATGAACCTGGAAGGTGGAGCTTGCAGTGAGCCGAGATCACACCGCTGCACTCCAGCCTGGGCGACAGAGCGAGACTCCATCTCCAAAAAAAAAAAAAGAAAAAGAAAAAAAAATAGTTGTATTACTTATGGCCATTTTTATTTTAACTTAAGAAACTTCATTTACACTAAGCCTGACACCGGGCTGTACTCATAAAATCTAAGGAATCATCATTAAACACAGACACGAGAGAAATGAAAGAACATTTCCATAGTGCTCGTTACCTGGTATTCTGGGCACTAGTACCCCCGTACTGGGTGCTGGAGATGGGCCAACATGACCCCGTAGACCTGGCTGACAAACCTGTGGAGTCTCGCCCTGCTGGAGCCCTGGAGCTAAGGACCGAGATCTCGGAGCTTTGGTTTGGGGCTTCCATGGGGGCACTATTACAGTGTGGGCATCTGGGAGCCCCTGTGGCAGAGGCTGTGTGGCAAAATTCCAGCCAAAGCGAGAAGGTCAGAGTCTTTCTTTGGTGCTGGCGCTTGTCTCCTGCAAAACAAGGCAGACAGCCCTGAGGATACCATACTAGGTTCCTGTTAGCTCATGGAAAATGGTACTTTCCGAATATATTTGTGTTGCACCTTAACCCATATCTAAAGTTAAACACAGGCTGGCCTGTTCGCTCACACCTGTAATCCCAGCACTTTGGGAGGCCAAGGTGGGAGGATCACTTGAGCCCAGGAGTTTGAGATCAGCCTGAGCAACATGGCAAAACCCCATCTCTACAAAAAAAGACAAAAATTTAGCCAGGCATGGTGGCACGCACTTGCAGGCCCAGCTGCTTGGAAGGCTGAGGCAGGAGAATCACTTGAGCCTGGGAGGTCGAGGCTGCAGTGAGCCATAATCGCACCACTGCATTCCAGCCTGGGTGACAGAGCAAGACTCTATCTCTAAATAAATAAATAAAATTAAACCCAATCATGGCAACAAGGATCCAATCAAAGTACTGTTTTAGAAAAAGGTGCTTTATGGATTCTAAGATGTCATGGGATAGTAATTGAAAACTAGAATTAAGGCATCAAGAGATAATAGCTTCTGGTTGCAGTTCACAAAAGGCAATTCTTTTTTTTTTTTTTTTTTTTTTTTTTGAGATGGAGTCTCACTCTGTCACCAGGCTGGAGTGCAGTGGTGTGATCTTGGCTCACTGCAATCTCTGCCTCCCGGGTTCAAGCGATTCTTCTGCCTCAGCCTCCCGAGTACCTGGGACTACAGGTGCCCACCACCACACCTGGCTAATTTTTTGTATAGTAGAGATGGGGTTTCACCATGTTGGCCAGAATGGTGTCGATCTCCTGACCTCGTGATCTGCCTGCCCTGGCCTCCCAAAGTGCCAGGATTACAGGCATGAGCCACCGCGCCTGGCCAAGGCAAGAATTTTTAAAGCAGAAAAGTCCAAGCTTGTCACTGACCTTATGGCATGAATCCCAGAGAACACACACTTGCTGTACTTTATTCCGAAACCAAGAAATGCCAAGGTGAGTGCCACTGGAGCTGCAGTAGGAACTCAGACCAGGGCCGCTTTGGAGGACTAAATCCTAGGCCCGTTGATGGCAGAGCAGCTGTCAGAATTCAAAATGTTGAATCATGGCGTCGTGCCTCTCCTCTCCATCAGCTGTCGATTGTAAAACCGACAGATTTCATCCTTGCTTGTTGAGGAGCTAATGGGGAAGCTATGGCAGGGGCACAGCTGCTCAGGTTATGCTTCGGGGAAGCCAGGTGAGTGGGGCTCCCAGGAGGCCTTGCTCTGTGGAAGTCGGCGCCTGGGAACTCTTGAAATCCAGTGCTGATTGACTTTATTCCCATACAGTGTGACAACGAAGACGACTACAGGGAGATCAAGAAGGCCCAGGGAGAGAAAGACAGCTCTTCAAGACTGGCCACCTCCACCGGTAATACTTTGTCTGCAAACCACTGCAACATGAACATCAACAGGTACGTGCATTCCCTCCAAAGTGGAAGTGAGCTGGAGAGATCTGTGGGTCTGAAAGTCACCTGCTGGGTTGGAGGAGGGTTGGATTTTTTGAGGACTACTCTGGTCTAGGTCTGCAGACTTGCTTCCCTCCTTTAACCCAAGTCTTATCATTATGACTACATGTGCCACATACTATAGCTCCAGATACTCATGCAAGGTACTTCTCCATAACCAAAGACCAGATACTAGTTACACACAGCTCTGCACTCCCCAAGACATGCCCTTCTCCCAAAAAACTTAATAACTGAATTTCTAATCAATATTTTAATGGTAACCACTAAACTCATAAGAACACTAAGCTTATTACGCAAATGAAGAAATACACACTTGGAGCTGAATCTCCATGTGTAGCACCTAAAGCAATTAATTGGATATAGACTAAAATTGTGGCCTTAGAAGGGTCCGTGCTCCCAAGGTTAAATGGCCACCCAGACACTCCTCTCAAGAGGTTCCAGATGGACCCACCCAGCACTGACTCCCATCTTTGATGAATGGCTTACAAGCAAGGCAAAATCCCAGGTATTTATTAGAAACGAGTAGCTTATCATCAGTCATAGAAGCGCTTTCCATTTTGAAATACCACAGCACAGAGGCCACTTTTCCTCTCTAAGACACTCCTCGCCCTCTCTGACCGTATACATAGAATTTTAAAGGGAGATGAATGTCTCAGCACAACACATAAAAATGTAAACTGAAAGGTTAGGAAAAGATGTAGAGCGGTGCTAAACCTTGGCGAGGAAATTGGAGAGCGAGGGTGCACACACACAGGCCCACTGCACTGCCGGAATCACCTTGGAAGGCGAGGGCTCCTGTGGGTCTGAATGGGAGGGAGGGTTGCCCCTGCACGCTGCCCACTCCTCGGTCCTCTGTGCAGGGTGGATGCCAGCCCAAATTATTGAGAAAGGGGAAATGGGGAAAATGTGGTACCCAAATATTTTTAAATGTGCGATACCGTTTAGTGCGTGTTAATACACTAAATGATCTAGCTGATCTGGTGGCTTCCATAATTTCTAAGCAGTGAGGAATATAAACTGTGTGTCTGCACAACTGCAATATGATAGGAAAATAGCTGTGATTTGGCCGGGTGCAGTGGCTCATGCCTGTGATCCCAGCACTTTGGGAGGCTGAGGGAGACGGATCATGAGGTCAGGAGTTCAAGACCAGCCTGGCCAATATGGTGAAACCCCGTCTCTACTAAAAATATAAAAAAATTAGCCGGGTGTGGTGGCACACTCCTGTAGTCCCAGCTATTCGGGAGGCTGAGGCCAGAGAATCGCTCAAACCCGGGAAGCGGAGGTTGCAGTGAGCTGAGATTGCACCACGGCACTCCAGCCTGGGTGACAGACAGGCTCCATCTCAAAAAAGAAAAGAAAAAAAGAAAATAGCTGTGATTTATACCGATGACACAGTCACAGGTGTTGATACTACTGCTCCTGCTAAACCACGACTCTGGTTTCATACCTTTACTCGTAGTTGAAGGAAATGTTCTATTACAGTGAGAGGTCAGTGAAAATGAAGAGGTCACTTCTCCATTCAAGTTCTTGAACCCCAGGTTAAAAAAACTCTTGCTCTAGAGACTTAGTCTGGCAGAGCCTCCTAGTTTTGATGGTTTTATTTATGTTAAGTAGTGACACAATGCAGATAAAATGCTTAGAGTTCTTTCTGGGAAAGGTGGTCTGTGTACCTCTGGAACTGTGATTGCTACTATCAGGTTTTACCAGTGCTGCACAGCAGTCCCAGAGACGGGGATTGCCAATTTCTTTTTTTTTTCTTTTTTTTTTTTTTTTTTGAGACGGAGTCTCACGCTGTTGCCCAGGCTGGAGTGCAGTGGCGCGATCTCGGCTCACTGCAAGCTCCGCCTCCCGGGTTCCCGCCATTCTCCTGCCTCAGCCTCCTGAGTAGCTGGGACTACAGGCGCCCGCCACCGCGCCCGGCTAATTTTTTGTATTTTTAGTAGAGACGGGGTTTCACTGTGGTCTCGATCTCCTGACCTTGTGATCCGCCCGCCTCGGCCTCCCAAAGTGCTGGGATTACAGGCTTGAGCCACCGCGCCTGGCCAAGGGATTGCCAATTTCAAAGAGGAGCTCCCGAGAAAGTTTCTTTGGTCAACTTGAATATATATATTTATAAACTTGCAATGATGAAAAACCGACAATCATGATGTCCATGATAATATTTAATGTCACAGTTTTGTTTTTCATGCCCTGTGAAAATCATGAAGTACGTCAAATAATAGAGACTGAGGAAAAGGTCTTTCTTCACTCACATTTCGACAAACAATTATAGTCAGGCAGTTCGCATTATCTTCAACATCAGCATCTTTGCCATCGCTAGATGAGTAACTTTTGATTCTCCCAAAGCACTTTTGCATAACACAGCCTCTATGTTGTTAGACACACAGTGCTTTTGGAACCAGAAATCTATCACCAGAAATTCTATCCCCACATGTATCCATTTGCATAACATTCAGAACCTTGGTCTTGTCATTTTTTCTAGAGGCCTGTGTTTGTAATCTCTCCACGGTGACCACCAGCTAAGGAAATTGCTTTTCGAAGTGACTTTAATGGCTTGTTTGCGGTGATAACGAACACGTGCAATTAAAAGAGCCCAAGCCCAAGAATAATGAGTCAATCTTTGTTAGATGACTTTACCATGTTTTAACTGGCTCTACCAGGTGACCTCTATAAGTATTCTAAATGAGCGATGACTGAGTTCATTTCAGACTAATCTGTCTTCCCCAAAGAATACTTTAAGGAATAGAGCCCTAACAATGTAATATACATTGCAAACTCAAATGTAAGTGAATCCCTCTTCACTGATGGTTGATTTTGGAGAACATTATATTCAAGCACAGACAGTAGTTTTGAAGGTGAAATAAGGAGTTAGGAATCAGAAACTGTAACTTCTACTCACCGTATTTATTTATTTAGGAGACAGAGTCTTATTCTGTCTCCCAGGCTGGAGTGCAGTGGTGCAATCTCGCCTCACTGCAACATCCACCTCCCTCAAGTGATTCCCCTGCCTCAGCCTCCTGAGTAGCTGTGATTATAGGCATGCACCACCACACCTGGCTAATTTTTTTTTTTTTTTTTTTTTTTTTTTTTGAGGTGGAGTCTTGCTCTGTCCCCCAGGCTGGAGTGCAGTGGCGCGATCTTGGCTCACTGCAAACTCCTCCTCCTGGGTTGACACCATTCTCCTGCCTCAGCCTCCCAAGTAGCTGGGACTACAGGTGCCCACCACCATGCCTGGCTAATTTTTTGTATTTTTTTAGCAGAGACGGGTTTTCACCATGTTAGCCAGGATGGTCTCGATCTCCTGACCTTGTGATCCGCCCGCCTCGGCCTCCCATAGTGTTGGGATTACAGGCGTGAGCCCCTGCGCCCAGCCAATTTTTGTATTTTTAGTAGAAATGGGGTTTCACCATGTTGGCCAGGCTGATCTCAAACTCCAGACCTCAAGTGATCTGCCCACCTTGGCCTCCCAAAGTGCTGGGATTACAGGCATGAGCCACCACACCCAGCCTCCTACTCACTGTTTTTATATTCTAGGTTTAATCTGATCAATCCCTGTTTAAGTCATAAACTCAGATATTAAGAATTGGCTTTACACATTGCAGGTTGTTCTCTGGTTTTATTATTTTCTATATAATATTTAGTATAAGCTCAGATGAGATAGCAAAAGTCTTTTTAGAAATGTAGAATTCAGGGCCGGGCGCGGTGGCTCAAGCCTGTAATCCCAGCACTTTGGGAGGCCGAGGCGGGCGGATCACAAGGTCAGGAGATCGAGACCACAGTGAAACCCCGTCTCTACTAAAAATACAAAAAATTAGCCGGGCGCGGTGGCGGGCGCCTGTAGTCCCAGCTACTCGGGAGGCTGAGGCAGGAGAATGGCGTGAACCCGGGAGGCGGAGCTTGCAGTGAGCCGAGATCGCGCCACTGCACTCCAGCCTGGGCAACAGCGTGAGACTCTGTCTCAAAAAAAAAAAAAAAAAAGAAATGTAGAATTCAGACTGGGTGCGGTGGCTCACGCCTATAATCCCAGCACTTTGGGAGGCCGAGGCGGGTGGATCACCTGAGGTTAGAAGTTCAAGACCAGCCTGGCTGACATGGTGAAATCCCGTCTCTACTAAAAATAAAAACATTAGCCAGACATGGTGGCAGGTGCCTGTAATCCCAGCTACTCGGGAGGCTGAGGCAGGTAAATCACTTGAACCCAGGAGGCGGAGGTTGCAGTGAGCCGAGATCACGCCATTGTACTCCAGCCTGGGTGACAAGAGTGAAACTCCGTCTCAAAAAAATAAAAAATAAAAAGAAATGTAGAATTTGGCTGGGCACAATGGCTCATGTCTGTAATCCCAGCACTTTGGGAGGCCGAGGCACCTTGAATCCAGGAGTTCGAGACCAGCTTGGGCAACATGGTGAAACCCCATCTCTACAAAAAATATGAAAAATTAGCCAGATGTGGTGATGCATACCTGTAGTCCCTGCTACTCAGGGGACTGAGGTGGGAGGATTGCTTGAGCCCAGGAGGTTAGGGCTACAGTGAGCCAAGATCCTGCCACTGCTCTCCAGCCTGGGTAACAGAGCCAGACCCTGTCTCAAGAAGAGAAAGAAATGTAGAATTCGTTTATTGTTGTTGACTGACTTTCCCACTGCTTGCTCCTGATGCTTGTTAGGAAAACAGTAAGTTGTTTTCTGGGTATTTTGAGATCCTTGGATAAAGGACTTGGAAAATGAAAGTGTTACTAGTCTTAGTTGCGTCCTTTGGTGCCGGCTCCAGAATTACTATCATCCTGATGGGGAGAGAAAAGAAACAGTGAGTGAGACTTGCTTCTTGTTTGTTATGATCCTAATGCCATTAACTTGTTTCCTGGTATAATAATTCCCAAGAAGCTTCTCCTAGCAACAGGTCCCAGTTGGGTGGTTTGGGTCATAGGAAAACATTTACCTTTCCCTGTGCAGACTCTGTGACATTCCATTGCTGTCATTTCCTTTTTCAGTGTGGCAATACCAATAAATAAAAATGAAAAAATGCTTCGGTCGCCCATCTCACCCCTCTCCGATGCATCTAAACACAAATACACCAGCGAGGACTTAACTTCTTCCAGCCGACCTAATGGCAACAGTTTGTTCACTTCAGCCTCTTCCAGCAAAAAGCCTAAGGCCGACAGCCAGCTGCAGCCTCACGGCGGAGACCTCACGGTTCGTTGATGCTCTCTCTTCCTTTCCAACTAAAACCAAAATGAGGGGTGGGGCACAGTGGCTCACACCTGTAATCCCAGCACTTTGGGAGGCCAAGACGGGTGGATCACGAGGTCAGCAGATCGAGACCATCCTGGCTGGCACAGTGAAACCTCGTCTCTACTAAAAATACAAAAAATTAGCCGGGCATGGTGGTGGGTGCCTGTAGTCTCAGCTACTTGGGAGGCTGAGGCAGGAGAATGGCATGAACCTGGGAACTGGAGCTTGCAGTGAGCCAAGATCGCGCCACTGCACTCCAGCCTGGGCAACAGAGCGAGACCCCGTCTCAAAAAAAAAAAAAAATAGAAACTGAGCACCCCCAAGCTCTGTCTCTAACCTAGCACAGTCTAAACACATGCTTGAGGTCCCCTTGAGAATTCCTGAATGCCAGCCGCTTCTAGGAAGACCCAGCAAAAGACATCCCCCCTCACCCTCCCAACAGAGAGCGGGGAAGAGGAACTGAGGGAGAATTCTAAGCCTCTGTTGCTTAGGCAGGATTTTATTTTTCTGTCTGAAAAGACAAGACCTCAAAGTAATACCATCCCGGGACAAAGTAAATTAGGAGTTTGAACCAACCAACTTTTCTATTGGGAAAAATGTCTGAGCCCAGGGTAGAGTTAAATCTGGGATTGAAAACCCCACACTGAAAGCTACAGGGCCCGCACTTGGCCCTCACTGGCCAGTGTTGCAGCCACAGTGGGGGAACTCCCCCGCTACCCCTTTTCCAGTGATCTCAAGGGTGATTCCAGCACGCCCCAGGGGAAGAGCAGGGGACTTGGGTTCACAGTCTGACCTCACCTCTTAGCTACAGTGTGATCTTGGGCCAGTTACTTAATCTCTCTGCTCCTGTTTCTTTACCTGCAATATTTTAAAAGAGACAATATTATGAAAAGATCCCCACTGGGCATGATGGCTCACGCCTGTCATCCCAGCACTTTGAGAGGCTGAGGCGGGCGAATCACTTGAGGTCAGAAGTTCAAGACCAGCCTGGCCAACATGGTGAAACCCTGTCTCTACTAAAAATACAAAAATTAGCCAGGCATGGTGGCAGGCATCTGTAGTCCCAGCTACTCAGGAGGCTGAGGCAGGAGAATTGCTTGAATCTGGAAGGCAGAGGATGCAGTGAGCTGAGATCCCACCACTGCACTCCAGCCCGGGTGACAGAGCGAGACTCTGTCTCAATGGAAAAAAACAAAAAAACTCCAACACCTAGGGACACCTATGCAACTAACACTGTATGTTAGTTCCTCTTCGCCTCCATGCCAGCCTCTGACAGCCAGTGGCCCTGGACCCCTCATCCTCTCGAGAACATTAGTTACTTCCAAACCCTCTCCCATGGTAGTCACTGTGCCTATCAAAACCAGCTGGGTGGCCAGGCGTGGTGGCACACACCTGTAATCCCAGCTACTCAGGAGGCTGAGGCAGGAGAATCACTTGAACCTGGGAGGTGGAGGTTGCAATGAGCCAAGATCGCACCACTGCACTCCAGCCTGGGTGACGGAGCGAGACTCCATCTCAAAAAAAAAAAAAGAACAGGACTCTGCAAAGAAGGATGAGGGAGGAAGCAGTGTGTAACACTTTATCCCATGAGTTAAAGATCGTTAAAAGTTGCTGAAAGTTCCCTCAAGAGCCTCAATCTTACAGCATCCTCAGGAAATTAACCTTCTTTTGTGCACCCTCACTTGGGAGCAGTGGTCTTTAATTCTAGACTGAAAGAATTGGGGAAGACCTATATTAGAAAAACATGGGGCCGGGCGCGGTGGCTCAAGCCTGTAATCCCAGCACTTTGGGAAGCCGAGACGGGCAGATCACGAGGTCAGGAGATCAAGACCATCCTGGCTAACACACGGTGAAACCCTGTCTCTACTAAAAAAATACAAAAAAACTAGCCGGGCGAGGTGGCGGGCGCCTGTAGTCCCGACTACTCAGGAGGCTGAGGCAGGAGAATGGCATGAACCCGGGAGGCGGAGCTTGCAGTGAGCTGAGATCCGGCCACTGCACTCTAGCCTGGGTGACAGAGCAAGACTCTGTCTCAAAAAAAAAAAAAAAAAGAAAAACGTGGAACAAAAAGACACCAACTCAAGTTTTTTTTATTTGCCTGTAGATCCTTAAGTCATGAGCAACTATGATATACAGAGAACTGTAAACCAATTATAGATCTTATTTAGTTATTCTTCACCAAACAGGTGCTTATTTGGTAAGTACTTACTACGTGCTGGGCACCAGAGATGCAGTCACAATCCAGCAGATTCCATTTGTGCCTGAATGAAGCTTACAGTTAGCTGGGAGAGAGCCTCATACAGGGGATAGCACACATCCATGACTCAGCACCAGCGGTTTCAGTGCCAAAAAGGGAACTCACAAAAAACTAGGAGCTCTTAGAACAAAGAGGCTTGAATTAGTCCTAAGAGTGGCAAACTTTTTCTGCGAAGCAGGTTTTGACGTTTTGGACTGACCAATTACTTGTGGTGAGGCTGTCCTCTGCAACGCAGGATATTTGGCAGTGTCCCTGGCTTCCACCCAGTAGATCCTATGAGCACCCACTGGCAGTGGTGACAACTAAAAATGTCTCCAGGCATTATCAGTTTGCCCCCTGTTGAGAACTGCTGCTGTAAAAAATCAGATAAATAACCTAAGGGTTTATGGGCTGCACGGTCTCCATCCTGACTACCCAACTCTGCCATTGTAGCAGGAAAACGGACGATAGATAAATGCATAGGCAGGATTCATTTCTAATAAAACTTTATTTACAAGAAGAGCCAGGTTTGACTCCCTGTCCATAGATGGCTGACCCCTGATGCGAGATCTGTAAAAGGCAAGTAGGCATATAGTAAGGGGCACAGAGCATTATAGGCAGAGGAAGCAGCCAGTGCAAAGGTCCCGAGAAAGAACCGGACACCAGCCCATGAGTCTGGGGCACAGAGGCCACAGGCGAAGAATGGCTGAGGGGCCACTTGACTGGGATCGCTCCTTTTACCAATAGCAAGCAGAGGCCACTGGAGGAGTTTAAGAACAATTTTTAAATGTTGACATCTGAGTTTCCTGGTCTTCTATAACAGTAGACTCTAACCTGTACAGTGTTACACGTAAAAGCAGTCCATATTTAAAGCAGCATTTGTATACACTCAATTTTAATTACTTCAGAGAAACCATTTGCATTTCCTAACCTCAGATGTGGTTTTATGATCCATGTGTTTAGCACACAGTAGGTGCCATGTAAATGTTTCTATCCTGAGTAATGTGATTTTTAAAACTTTTCCACAGACTAATGTGTTCCATATATATGTGTGTGTGTGTGTATATGTGTGTGTGTATATATGTGTATATGTGTGTGTATATATATGTGTGTGTGTATGTGTGTGTATATATGTGTGTGTATGTGTGTGTGTGTATATATGTGTGTATATGTGTGTGTATATATGTGTTTATATATGTGTGTGTGTGTATATATGTGTGTGTGTGTATATGTGTGTGTGTATATATATGTGTGTGTATATATGTGTGTGTGTATATATATGTGTGTGTGTGTATATGTGTGTGTGTGTGTGTATATATATATGAGATGGACTTTTGTTCTTGTCGCCCAGGCTGGAGTGCAATGGTGCAGTCTCAGCTCACTGCAACCTCCACCTCCTGGGTTCAAGTGATTCTCCTGCCTCAGCCTCCCGAGTAGCTGGGATTACAGGTGCCCGCCACCACGCCCGGCTAAATTTTGTATTTTTAGTAGAGACGGGGATTTGCCATGTTGGCCAGGCTGGTCTTGAACTCCTGACCTCAGGTGATCCACCTGCCTTGGCCTCCCAAAGTGCTGGGATTACAGGTGAGAGCCACTGCACCTGGCCTAGAATTTATTTTTTAATAATTCCTAGTGATTCCCGTTGACTCCTTCTGGTCTTCACAGACAGTGACTTCACAGACTGTGAGCTGAGTGACTTATCTTTTGCAAGAGGCAGTGAAGGTGAATGGTTCTGAAAGCGTGGTTCCAGGATCATGGGTGATTGCAGCATCCGCATCACTGGGAACCAGATGGAAGGGCAAATTCTAGGTCCCCACCCCAGCCCTGCTGAATCCCAGACTCTCAGTGCGGAGCCTGGCAATCTGTGTTTTCACCAGCCCCCTGGAGGATGGTGATTGATGAAAACTGAACTGGCCAGCCTCCGGTCTAGCGGACTGGGAACAGTAGGCGTCTAAACCCTAACCCCTGGCCTCCACCACAGTCACTGAGTGTGGACAAGTTGCTGAAGCTCACCAAGCCTGTTTCTGGATCTGTGAGAGTGGGCGTCATGACTTCCCTTTGGATAGTGTCATGAGAATGACGGTTGAGAACGCAGGTAGAAGCCCTCGGCAAATACCTAGAAGGCAGGTGTTTCTTTATTGAGACACAATCACCATCCATTCTAATACAGCACACAAAGATGTTCTGTAGAGCCAAAGATATTCTATGTATGTATGTATATATGTATGTGATGGGCTGCTCGCTTCACCAGGTGGCCAATTTCTCAAAGACATGTGTTGTTTCTTGTTTAGAAAGCAGCTCACAACAATTCTGAAAACATTCCCCTCCACAAGTCACGACCGCAGACGGAGCCGTGGTCTCCAGGCTCCAACGGCCACAGGGACTGCAAGAGGCAGAAACTCATCTTCGATGATATGTAAGTTCAGACTTTTTTTAATATGGTGAGGGGTAAGACAGAATAGAAGCTGCTCAGGTGGAAGGGGCGTGGACACCTTGGTGTGGCCACCTTCAGCAACAGTGTGGCCTTTTTTTCCCCTGGTCATTTAAATGTCCCTCTTGAAGGGAATTGGAGCCTTAATTTTGAGTGCATGCCTGAGTCGTGGTGGGGTTTTTGGGTAGACAGAATAATCAGTGCTAACGGGGTTGGACATAGAAAACAAAGGCGAATAGCATTAATGAGTCTTACGCTTCTAAGCACTTGTACTGTGGGTTGTTGGCGGTTTTATGCTACTAGAAAGAGAAGCATTGTTGTTGTTGTAAATTATAATAGGCAATGAATAATAGTGATTTACTCCTGAAAGCTTTTTTCCTCCAACTGCTATATTCTTTATAATAGTATAAATGATTCTTCTATAGGAAAAAAAATGCCATCATCCTTCACCCAATTCTAGCACTTTCAGTCTCACCCAAGTATAACTTCCATTCCCGGCATCATTTTAAAAGGAGGAAAAACAAGAGGAGAAGATGAATAAAAATAACATCCTGGAATGCTCTCGAGAGGCTGAAAATGACAAATGAGAAATGATCAAATGATGCTGAAAATTATTTCGGCTCTTAGGGAAAATGTATGTGTTAAGGACAAGCCTGGAAGGCAGAAGATACTCAGTGTGAATCCTCTTTTCAGGTTTAGTGGTCCTACGGACGTCAAATACATGGCTGGGTGAGGCAGGAAAAATTCGGCCCCAGGGTGGAGCAGCTGCAGAAGTAGGCTCTCCTGCCCTCTAAGGGCTTCTAGTCTAGCTGAGGAGACAGACTGCAAACCACTAACCCCACTGGATGTTGGAAAATAAAATGGTTCTACATGTCCGAGAGTCCCAATGACAAATTCCACGGCTCCCTCCACGGGGCCCTCCTAGGATCCATTAAATGACATCTCCTAAGGTGTATCACGTGGAGCAGAGAAAGCACCATGCAGGGGTGGCTACTCCAGCCTCGTCGTCCGCCCCGCTCCTCCATCCATAACTGCCACCCGAAGTCTTGGCATGATCTATTCACCTCTGTACGCTTCCTTGGGAAATTTAAAATACTAAGTTGTAGTCTTCAAGTACTGCATGGACTCCCGTAAGCTAATGAGGGTACAGAGTTTTGGGGTTGAAAGCCAAGTCCACATTCGTTGTTTATTTTGTTAAATGAACACATTCCAAGGCAACTGGGTTTGGGAAAGCTTGAGGGCAGCCCAGGAAGGCATGTGTGTTTCCTCTCTTCCTGTGGTGGCAGCTGCGTCCCACCCACACTCCTGGCCCTCACCGCCCCCTTCCTCTCACTGTCTACATCGCCTTTGCCAAGCAGCCAGGGAGGTAGGTGGGTGATTAATCCCCAGGGAGGGCATGGAGTGGGAGTACAGTCAGGTGGCAAACTACATTTATAATTAAGGTTCAGGACATAAATTGTTCATGTGAACTTCAGCCATTTGTAAAAAGAAGAGATTAGAATTGTGTATAAGGATAATGTAGAAATCTGCATTTGGAAGTCATAACCCAACAACATGATCAAACAGAAGGAGCATTAGACCCTGAGGTACTCACACCACCGCATACTTACAGTGGATGGTTTTGAGAGCATGGTATATACACACAAAATACAAATACATATGTCATATTAAAATGCAAGGAATTTTCCAGTGTATGAACCAGAAAGCTAGGTCAGAAACAGCAACGACTAAATGATTGCACTTTGATCTACAGGTACTTGGGACTTTTTTTTTTTTTTTTTTTTTTTTGAGACAGGCTTGCCCTGTCACCCAGGCTAGAGTGCAGTGGTATGAGCATGGCTCAGTGCAGCCTCAAAGTCCTGGGCTCACGCTATCTTCCTGCCTCAGCCTCCTGAGTAGCCGGGTCCACAGATGCATGCTACCACCCCCAGTTAGTTTTTTTTTTTTTTTTGTAGAAAAAGTGTCTCATGGCTGGGCACGGTGGCTCATACCTGTAATCTCAGCACTTTGGGAGACTGGGGCGGGTGAATCACAAGGTCAGGAGTTCAAGACCAACCTGACCACGATGGTGAAATCCCGTCTCTACTAAAAATACAAAAATTAGCTGGGCGTGGTGGTGGGTGCCTGTAAGCCCAGCTACTCCGGAGGCTGAGGCAGATAATTGCTTGAACCTGGGCGGCAGAGGTTGCAGTAAACTGAGATCTTGCTACCACACTCCAGCCTGGGCAACAGCGAGACTCTGTCTCAAAAAAAAAAAAAGGCCGGGTGCGGTGGCTCAAGCCTGTAATCCCAGCACTTTGGGAGGCCGAGACGAGCGGATCATGAGGTCAGGAGATCGAGACCATCTTGGCTAACACGTTGAAACCCCGTCTCTACTAAAAAAAAAAATACAAAAAACTAGCCGGGCAACGTGGCGGGCGCCTATAGTCCCAGCTACTCGGGAGGCTGAAGCAGGAGAATGGCATGAAATCAGGAGGTGGAGCTTGCAGTGAGCAGAGATCGCGCCACTGCCCTCCAGCCTGGGAGACAGAGCGAGACTCTGTCTCAAAAAAAAAAAAAGAAAAGAAAAAAAAATTAGCCAGGTGTGGTGGCGGGCGCCTGTAGTCTCAGCTACTCGGGAGGCTGAGGCAGGAGAATGGCGTGAACCGGGAGGCAGAGCTTGCAGTGAGCTGAGATCCGGCCACTGCACTCCAGCCTGGGTGACAGAGCGAGACTCCGTCTCAAAAAAAAAAAAAAAAAAAAAAGTGTCTCACTGTGTTGCCCAGGCTGGTCTCAAACTCCTGGCCTCAAGCAGCCCTCCCACCCCAGCCTCCCAAAGTGCTGGGATTATAGGCAGGAGCCACCATGGCTGGCAGCCCTTGGACTTTTTATAAGAGGAAATGTCTCTCAATCTGCTATGGCTGAAACTAATATAATTTTGTCACTACCAGTGTCAACAAAGAGGCTGTTATCATTTGTTCTTCCCATTAGCAATACGTATAATTTGCCTGGCTGACAGCCACAATGAAACTGTTTCTCCTTTTATGGATATAGATATAATAGAATAAAAAAGCACTGTTTCATATCCATCATATGGAGAGATAGATGTCGCATTCCAATTGCCATGTGTCCCGACTGATTTGAAATCCATAACAGTAAAATAAATATGCAACTCAAACAGCCACTCAACCGTCGAACTAAGAAAGTTGTGGAAAGATTCTTCAAGCTTGAAAAGCAAAAATAGGCCGGGCACAGTGGCTCATGCCTGTAATCCTAGCACTTTGCGGGACCGAGCGGGGTGGATCACTTGAGGTCAGGAGTTTGAGACCAGCCTGGCCAACATAGGCTGGTCCCATCTTTACTAAAAACACAAAAAAGAAAAATTAGCCAGGCGTGATAGCATGTGCCTGTAATCCCAGCTACTCGGGAAGCTGAGGCAGGAGAATCACTTGAACCCAGGAAGTGGAAGTTGCAGTGAGCTGAGATCGCGCCATTGCGCTCCAGTGTGGGCCACAAGAGTGTAACTTCATATCAAAAAGAAAAAAAGCAAAAATAGGCATCGTCTCTTCCTTTAAGCAGTAAAAATAAGCAACCTTCAAGAGATCACTGGGCTAAGATGTTACCTAAAATTGGTAACAAATTTACCAATTACAGGAACGTCTCCCAGGTTCCATTTGGTACATATGGAGTACTTACTAAGTGCCAAGTACAGGCACAAGAGTTGAAGTATAATGATTAATTAATTCTCAGTTCTTCAGGGGAGAGAGAGGCACATGGTGACCTCTCCAGGAAGGTTTCCTAGGATTACTTAAATTTAATTCTCTACCTCCTCCCTGCCCACCTCCATTCTGTGCCAGCTTCCCCACCAGCACCCTCAGTGACAGAGGAGGACCTCAGCCCCATCACTTTCCTTGACTTCTCTTCACCCAGGGTGAAGAGTGAACTTTAGCCCTTTTTAAAAACAAGCAGTGAAATGACCAAAGAGAGGCCACCAATGGAAGAAAAGAAAGGACTAGATAATTAGCACTGGAGTGATTTCAAGTTGATGAAAATCCAGTTTCAGTGATCCAAAAAGTAACAGATGCCACACTGTCATTTAATTTTTAAAGCCGCATCATGCAGCTTTTTAAAAAAAGTAAACTCATCCCTTTGTATTATAAATACGTGTTAATGGTTGAATAAACATGGGATTCAGACAACAGCTGAAGCCAGTAGGCTCTCAATAGCAAGTGTTGAATGAACCCAGCTGAATTATAAATGACATTCCCAGGAAAGAGTGCCTGCAATTTTTTCTATGACTGTAAGGAATCTACATGCAGGTAAATGTAAATTCATGGGCTTCCAAGCCCCTTTTCCTATGTTACTTACCAAAAATTAGCCAGATATGGTAGCGTGCGCCTGTGATTCCTGGAATGCCTGTAAACAGGCACCAGTTAGTTCCTTTGGGATACAGACAGAACTGAGCAGAATAACATTTATTTTAAAAATGTGATCCAGGTCAACCTGTCCTTTGTACGTTGTGGGCTCATATTGGCGGCAGTGCGACCTCACCTCCTCCCCTGACATTTAGCAAGTAACACAACATTCACTGCTTGACAGCTGCAGTATTAAGGTGACACTCGTATGATTACCAAACATTTGTTTAAAAAACAGATCTGTAAGAATGTATGTCAATGAATAGGTAGCACTTGATTCAACTTGAGGCCTAGGAACTGATCTTACTAGTGCAAAGCCATGAGCTGTAAGTCACTTGGTATCATAATTAGTGACAGGGGAATTCTCGGCTGGGGACAATGGAGAGCGAACACCTGTGTCACGAAGGCCTCGGTACAGAAGTCCTGAACGGAGCTATGTGGTGATGAGATGCTTGGCTGGAAAACCACCTCCTCCATCCTGCCGCCGTTCTGCTGTGCTAGGAAGCCAGAGAACCCCAGGTGCCAGGGCCGCCTGCCGCTCCCCGGAGGAAGTGCTGGCTGCTGCCTGTATGTCACATGGAAAAGTCAGTCACAATCAGCACATTCAGCCAAACCACCGAACGTCCCTTCTGTCCCCATGGTGCCCATAACAGGAGCCCGGCTACCTGAACCTCCTGACAGTGAGGAAAGACTGACTATAGACGCCAGGCACTGAAGGTCATGGCGTGTGAAATGTGGCCACGAGGAAGGAAGAGGGACTTGACATTTGTAATGTACTTAGCACAGCAGTCTCAAAGCTAAAAGGATTTTAATTTTATAGAGGAGGGGAAGACTCCCATATTGTAAAAGGTTGGATCCCTAGCAGCATGATTTAGTCAAAGGACACCAGTTGAGATCCTTGAGTAGGCGAAATTACAGCAGGGAAGGTGCTCCCACCGCCCCCCAACCCAGGGCTTGCAGTGGGCATGTTCTCCTGAGGGTCTCCTCTCCTAGTCCTTTCAAAGCAGGACCCTACCTTTTTGTTTTCCTGATTAATCATTAAGCCTTTATTGGTCTTCATTTAGAATTTCTCCCATTATGAAATCCCTGTCTCAAGGCCAGGTGCTTCTTTTGTTCGAACCAAAACAGAGCGTGAGAGTAAGCATGAGTGAGACAGAGAGAAAGAAATGGAGAGTAGGATTTGCCAAGGCGGGGTGCGGGAGGACAAGGACATTCAGATCTCCTGGATTGAAATCTCAGCCGTCCGATCATTTTTAGGGTTTTGTAAGATTATTTTAAATGTCACTCAGAGAAAAACAATCATCAGATTGATAATTTCCCATTTCAACACAAAGTTACTTTGGATTCAATGACCCAAACCTGCCCCACTTAACCTGAGCATCCCGCAGAGCAGACCCTGCCTCCTGTGCCCAGCTGAGAGGGAAGCAGTCGCCTGCAGGAGCCTGTGGCCTGGAAGACACAGTGAATGACCGCTTGTGCCTGGGAGAAGCCAGGTTCCAGGGACTCTGGGGCCCCAGCCAACATCAAAGTTGTGGAAATAAAAGCTGTTTTGAATCCTTGCTACCCAGATGCAATCTACCTGCGTCTGTGGGGAAGGGCCTGGAAAGCCGGTGCCAGCATCCTGGAGCGGCGGACTCTGAAGTCCCCTCATCCGTAGTCATCACTGACTCTGTGTATTAAAAATAATTACTTAACTTCTTATGCATTCTCCGCAAAGCTTGGGACATATTAACACCTCTGGGGCTTGTCAGATGACAAGCTGACATATCGGATAGCAGATGATGAATTCATTTGGTATGCAGTTGCCTATTCGTCTGATTTGGATTTCAACTTCCCGAAGAAAATCATCCAATTTCTGCCGCGCCGAGGAACTTGTTGTTCAAACACATTGAGCTCTCATCCCTGCCAGTTTTCACAAAACAGGCTGGTTCTACCGAGGGCGGCATTTCACAGAGGTAGGAATTACAGAAAGGAGCCTGCCAGGCTCTCCGTGGGAGACCATTCAACTCTATCCCAGTCACAAAGGAGAACAAAAAGCAAGGTTGCTTTAATATTCCTGTGCCAGAAGAAATATGGGGGTAGCTCAAACCCTGATGTTGCTGAGAACCAAGGCCGTGTGTTTCTAGGTTGGGGTGGCAGGAGGGGGAAGAGAAGAAAAGAAAACATTTCTATTTGGATCAAGTGCTCAGAATGCTTTTGTTGGAGAGAGCTCTCATAATGAAGACGCATGCGGCTAAGCTCTGGCTTTCAGATCACTCACGCCCCGTTTCTGAAGAGCCCGAGATTCACAGTTAGTTACATTTATGGTGTTTAATTAAACTTTGATTAGGTTTGTTCATCTATCATCATAAAATACCATCACCGTGGAAAACAATGGGAGGAATTTTATTACACAAATGGAAGACAAAAACTCTAGGTTTTCCAAGTTAAAAAAAAAATAGAAGATTAGATGGAAAATCTGTTTGAACACTGAGATAAGATCTCATTTTAGTACCTTTGCTGTATTCTATTCTATAACGGTCACAATGGTGACAGCAGTTTTACTTTTCCTACTGATTTGTGTATTGCTGTCAGAAGGGATGCCTTTGTGAAAGCGTGCGTTGGTGGCAAGGCTGGACACTGGGTGACATCCCACTGGTCCCACTGGCTTTATAATGATCTGCTCTGGAAGTACGGCACTAGAAATCACCCAAAAGGAGAAAATGGGCCAATCATCAGGCAATCTTCAGTGACTCATTACAGTGAGCCCTCCATTCTATGCAAAGATGAGAGTTCTAACAAATGTGTTCGTAAGTGGCCTCCAGATGGTACCTATGCTATTAGCATCTCAGGTTACTGCTCTGATTATAGCTGCTCTGATACAGTCAGAAAATTAGGTGTGTTACTTACCCACATGCGCTATTGTGAGAGTCTGTGACTCAGCCTCCATATCAGGATTTTAAAATATGCTACTATGCTGCAGATGAAAACAATAGTGATTAAGGAGCTTATATTAGGAATTATGAGCCCCTGCCATCCATAAGGGTAACTTAGAAGGCTGGTGGAAACTAAGAAGCCATAGCTTATTACCAAGATAATCCTTTAATGAAAACGAAATGCATTTGAAGTAGCGATGTGTTAGTGACAAAACAGGGCAAGAAAAAAAAAATGACCTAACTTATATACTAGAGTATAGAACAGATAATGATGTGGAGAATTTCAGGTTGCCATGGAGACACTCTCTGGCTCACTGGACGCGATGCTGCACCCCGTCGGAAGGCACCACTCTTCTAAGCTCAAAATGAATTCAGTGCCATTCATCCAAGGGAGACCTGCTTACCTTCTACCGTGTGCCAAAAACTACAGGGTGGGGAAGATCAAAGAGGTCTACAGCATGGTCCTTACTACAAATGAACCAGCAACCAGGTTGCACACATGCCCAGTAGAGCTCAGAAGATAATGAAATACCAAGTGTAGGAAACAAGAAGTGCTGTGTGAGGTCAGGAAGGACAAAGGTGAACATGGACCAAGGTTACTCGGAATGCCTTACAGCGGGGGAAGTTGAGGGGCAGGCAGCATTTGGCTCCTGGAAGACACTCAGTGAATGAAGAGCGAGCAGAGTGTTCCAGGTGGCGGAAGTGATGAGCAGAGCTCCTCGGACCAGGAGGCCATGTTATCAAGACAATGAGGAGCCACCTCTGACTTTGGTCAAGGGCCTTCTTGAATGAGTGACATAGTTAAGTGGGTTAGGCACGATTTTTGGGGATCTGAACTGAGATTTGATCTCATAGACCCTGGAGACTGATTTTAGGTCTGTGAGCAGGATGGCAAGGTGATGAAAGCCATGTAATCCCAGCACTTTGGGAGGCTGAGGCAGGTGGATCACTTGAGCTCGGGAGTTCAAGACCAGCCTTTACAACATGGCGAAACCCCGTCCCTACTAAAAATACAAAAAGTTAGCCAGGCATCACGGCACACGCCTGTAGTCGCAGCTACCTGGGAGGCTGTGGTGGGAGGGTCGCTTAACCCCAGGGGGCCGATGCTACAGTATCGGTGATAGTACCACTGCCCTCCAGCCTAGGCAACAGAGTGAGAACCTTTCTCAAACAACAACAATAACAACAACAATAACGTCAATTGCCAGAGTTAGAACCAAAGACCAGACAATATGTGGACATTCTGACAATATGTGTCAATTTGTGGACAAAGAAGGAAAACTCACCAAGGCAACAACAAAGCCATTCATATGGGGAAAGCATGGGTGTCCAGGAGCTGGAAGAGAGAAGATGGAGTGGTAGGAGCAGGGCCTTCCTAGGAAGGAGACCTCAGGCCTCACCCTCAGTGAAAGACCCAGCACAGTGAATGCACAGTTCCAGCCCTCAGTGGGGTGCGTGGGGTGGGGTGAGGAGCCATCTGGACCCCAAAACTATGCTGTGATTCTGGTTTGTTTGATTAAAAGGCAATGTCATTGTCACAGAAAAGCATTGTCACACATTGCTTTTCTAAGCATTTTGACCTCTCTGGATACACGAACGCTCTGACTACCTAATATTACAATAAGGTAAAAGATCCCATTAGGATCTGAAATAAGGCAGTTCAGAATAAGCCTGCAATAATAAGCTAAACAGTCCATGATGAATATCACTATTCCGCCATATCTCCCATTCAGAGAGTCCTGGCTTATATTTGATATTCATGAATAGGTCAAGTTTATTGATTATATAAAGTTTATGCTGCTGGTACCTATAAGGAGGTCATTTTTTTAATCTGTCGGGCTAAACACTTAAAGGCACTGTCCAATGAGTACCTTAGCGTCACTGGACCTCATTACACACGCTCAAATCAGTCTCTGGATGAGTTACCTTCATCTCCCGGCAGAGTCACCGCTGGCCAGGGTTATTGCTTTAATAATCCACATGTCTGCTGTTAATGTTTACCAGCTAGCTAATCAGAGCTCTAGAGAATACATGGCATGTTTGCATTGTTACAAGGTAGACATCATTTGACAATTAACTTCATTACAACTGGAATGTAATCATCCAGCACTATCTCTTTTTATTTTTCACTGTGAGGCTTTAAGATAATTCAATATATATACATAAAACTCTGGGTACTAGATATGCATATAAATGCACTTATTTTCATAAGGATACATAAATATACTCACCCATATATATCCATACAATTATGAGGTATATGTACAATGTTTACATTAAAAGCGGATTGTTTTATTTAAATATTGCATAAAATAAGATTTCTCACTTGTTTTTTTTGCCATACAATAAAAAATATATTCACAAATTAGGCACTAGGGGGCCATGTTAAAGCCACTGTAAATAGCGACTACTGGCATATGTTGAGTGTGTTTCGAATTGCTAACTTAAGAGAAAGTTTATTGTGATATTTGACATATAGGCAGTAATTTGGAAAGACAGAAAACACACTTAATTCCGCATTAAGCAGAGTTTTTAAATTGCACCTTAAGTTTGAGTGAAAGGAAGGAATATTTTAAAAAGATCTTGCACTTAAGCATAATGACGTTTAATATCATTCCCTCCTTGTAGGCCTCGCAGTGCCGATTATTTTATGCAAGAAGCTAAACGAATGAAGCATAAAGCAGATGCAATGGTGAGACCCTTTTCTTTCCAGATACGTTCTTCCAAATTACGTGTGTACTGCATCTTCATCACTGGGACAATATAGCTAGGGTAATTATAAAATCTATTACAAGGATGGCTGGGTCTGTTAAATGGAGAAATGTTTATATAATCAAGTGTTCATAGCCCAATAAATTATGACTTCAACCAATAATGCCTGACTGGGAAAAAGCCCTGGATAAATGAATATTTCAGTTTAGTCCTAAGGTTTGAATAGTAACTAGAGCCAGTGGAGGCAGTGGGTGGTAGTATTTTTTCTTCCCCCTTCAAAAAGTGAAATCTAGATTTGCATTTTTCTCTTGTTAGCCTGACAAACCCTTGGCTGAGTCCCAGGATCAAATCTCTTTTCAAAAACACTGGTGTTCTTCACATGTATCTGCCAAAAATGAATGCTTTCTCTGAAACCGTACAACACGGGAACTGTTATCTGTGCATAAGACTCTAAAGTCACCATGATTTGATGTTTTCAAAGAATAACTTTTCTTGCTTGGATAATCTCCTGTTTTGGAAAGCTTGAAGCTGCCAGGCAAGAGATAGAAAACTTTTGTTTTGTTTTCTAAAAGAGGTCATATGCTTGTTCCATCTTAAATGAATGAAGTCCAGAGGGACTGCTTCCCACCTAGTAACTCGAGTTTAGTCTCCTCCAGTGTTCATAACTGAGATTGAGGCAGGTGCTGGACGTGAAGAAGGCATTTCCAGTGACCTTCAGAATACTGAAGATGTTTAAACAGTTACAGGCCGGGCGCGGTGGCTCAAGCCTGTAATCCCAGCACTTTGGGAGGCCAAGGCAGGCGGATCATGAGGTCAGGAGATCGAGACCATCCTGGCTAACCCGGTGAAACCCCGTCTCTACTAAAAAATACCAAAAAAACTAGCCGGGCGAGGTGGCAGGCGCCTGTAGTCCCAGCTGCTCGGGAGGCTGAGGCAGGAGAATGGCATAAACCCGGGAGGCGGAGCTTGCAGTGAGCTGAGATCCGGCCACTGCACTCCAGCCTGGGCGACAGAGCGAGACTCCATCGCAAGAAAAAATTTAAAAAATAAAAAAAATTTAAAAAACAGTTACATACCCCTCTTCCAGTGCTACCGACGTCACCTATTAAACACTTATTTACGTGAAGACCACTGCCTAGGCACACTGGGGTACAGGAGGAATTATCCCTACGTATCAGAAAATAGAGAAGGGCAGCGGAAGGTAAGCTCTTGTCCACACAATCTGAGTCTGATGGACAGTTCTGGTCGTCTGGAGAAGCTGATGTATGGCCACTCTTGGAGAAGAGCATCAGATTTTTAAGGAGAAAGAGATTTTCTGCTTGAATCCAGCATCTAAAGTTTACAGCATTATTCATTCATTGTCTTCTTGCCCAACCCTATCTTTCCTGTTGACGATTTCCCAAGAGGAGACACTGCTCCAGCCAGGCTGGTCCCCTACTAACCTCTAAGCACACCTGGCTCCTGCCAGCCAGCGGGCGTTTGCAGGGATTCACTGTCACACATACTCTCACGGGCATACTCACACCCTCAGTGTCCTCCCCAAATCTAGCCAAACCCTACCATTCCTTCCTGGCATCATGTTCAGTCTCCTCCCTGTGGCCTTCCCAGCCTCTCTGCAGCCCTGTCACTAGCTCCCTTCCCTCCATCTCATTTGCACTGGATGCCTCGTTTTGCATTTTGTTGGGTAATCACAGACTGACTTGCACTTTGAGCTATCTTGTAGGTGTACATTTTCTCTCTCCAAGTATATTATATGTTTGGCTTGTGGAGTGCACATACCACAGAATTCGGTGCTTTAGGAAATATTAATACTAAATGAAATGACTTCATCTGAAAGTGTTACCAAGAAATACTGCATTACAGGCCATAACACTTTCAGGTAACATCTGAAAGTGTTACCAAGAAATATTGCATTACAGGATCACACCTGTAATCCCAGTACCTTGGGAGGCTGAGGCAGGCAGATCATTTGAGGTCAGGAGTTCGAGACCAGCCTGGCCAACATGGTGAAACCCTGTCTCTACTAAAAATAGAAAAAAAAAAAAAATTAGCCAGATGTGGTGGTGCACACCTGTAATCCCAGCTACTTGGGAGGCTGAGACGAAGACTCGCTTGAACCCAGGAGGCAGAGGTTGCAGTGAGCCAAGATCACGCCACCATGCTTCAGCCTGGGTGACACAGTAAGACCCTGTCTCCAAAAAAAAAAAAAAAGAAATGTTGCATTATAACCTACACTAGCTTTATAAGCTGTTTACAAATTTGATTTGCTAGTGAGAGGAGGTTTTGCTCCGCATTTCTGTTTTTGAAGCTATCGTTACTAATGAAGTTTTTTGTTTTTTGTTTTTTGTTTTTGTATTTTTAGTGGCAAGACTTGGAATAGTATTTGAGTATTATGTCATTCGGTTTTAATTGATGAATGAATCATTTGAAAATTGTGGAGATTTTGCAATCCAGAGTTAGACTATGTAATTACCTACAAAGAGTAGTAAGGTATGGAGCCAGGAACTTGATGTGTAAGTTTAGATTTATGAGATCTTAAGAATATAAAGCTGCTCTCTGGCTGCCCTTGCTGATGTGGGAAAAGAATAACACAAATTTAGACAGCTACAGATAATTCCATAGAAATTTGTTTTCTTTTGCTTTTAGAGACAGGGTCTTGCTCTGGTGTCCAGGCTGGAGCACAGTGGGGTGATCATAGCTCACTGTAACCTCAAACTTCCAGGCTCAAGTGATGCTCCTGCCTCACCTTCCCAAAACACTGGGATTACAGGCATGAGCCACCATGCCCAACCAAAAATCATTTGTATTTTCAACTTTTTGCCCCATTTTAGCAAAGCTGAAATAGCTCCTTGAGATTTGTCTCCTCTCCTTTCCCCTACTCACTCTCACTCTTAAGTGAGGTTCTAAATATTAACAACAACAACAACAAACAATTGAGGCCAGGCGTGGTGACTTACGCCTGTAATTCCAGCTACTTGGGAGGCTGAGGCAGGAGAATCGTTTGAATGCAGGAGGCAGAGGTTGCAATGAATCCAGATGGCACCACTGCACTCCAGCCTGGGCTACAGAGGGAGACTCTATCTCAAAAAAGAAAAAAAAAAAATGAGAAGAGGAAGGCATGGAGATGTAAGTGCCACAAGTAATGTAAAAGATAATAACCAAGGCTGGGCGCGGTGGCTCACGCCTGTAATCCCAGCACTTTGGGAGGCCGAGACGGGCGGATCACGAGGTCAGGAGATCGAGACCATCCTGGCTAACACGGTGAAACCCCGTCTCTACTAAAAAATACAAAAAATTAGCCGGGCGTGGTGGCGGGCGCCTGTAGTCCCAGCTACTCGGGAGGCTGAGGCAGGAGAATGGTGTAAACCCAGGAGGCAGAGCTTGCAGTGAGCTGAGATCCGGCCACTGCACTCCAGCCTGGGTGACAGAGCGAGACTCCATCTCAAAAAAAAAAAAAAAAAAAAAAAGATAATAACCAAGGCCTGGAACCATCCGAGTTGAGGATGTACCAAAAGAAGTATGAAAACTCTTATATGGGACCAGACCTATGAACTTTGATGCATATTTAGCATAGCATGGAGGAACAAGGAATGAAGTCTCCAAACCATTAGGGGTTGGAAAGAGGGAAACAGAAATCAGAGCAGCCATGCAGTTCTGAGCTGTGTTGATTGGCAGCTGTCACATGGGTTTGATACAATTCTGTACGTAACTGTTTGCTCACTTACTCCAAGCCAGTAGCAGTTTGAGAAAATAACTAGAAAAAGAAGTATTCTATTTCTTTCTTCTCTCAGCTTCATTCACAGGATTTTAGAAGTCAGAGTTGGGTTTCTCAAAGTGTATAAACTACATGACAATGCCATTTTTAAAAAAACTGTTGTTTAGGAAAACACTATATTAACTCTGTTGATCAGGTGGAAAAGTTTGGAAAGGCTTTGAACTATGCTGAAGCGGCGTTGTCGTTTATTGAGTGTGGAAATGCAATGGAACAAGGCCCCATGGAATCCAAATCTCCTTATACGATGTATTCAGAAACAGTAGAGCTCATCAGGTAAGCACTGTGTTTTCTTGCTGGATGAGGGGAGGAGGTGAGGAGTGTGGGGAAGTACTATGGAAACAGAGAAAAGAATGTCAGCCTGGCCAGGCGCGGTGGCTCACGCCTGTAATCCCAGCACTTTGGGAGGCCGAGGCCGGTGGATCACGAGGTCAGGAGATCGAGACCATCCTGGCTAACACGGTGAAACCCCGCCTCTACTAAAAAATACAAAAAATAACCCTGGCGTGGTGGCGGGCGCCTGTAATCCCAGCTCCTCGGGAGGCTGAGGCAGGAGAATGGTGTGAACCCGGGAGGTGGAGCTTGCAGTGAGCCAAGATCGTGCCACTGCACTCCAGCCTGGGCGACAGAGCGAGACTCTGTCTCAAAAAAAAAAAAAAAGAATGTCAGCCTGCACCATCCCCCACCAGGAACCAGTGTTCATCCTCCAAAATAAGAGGGTAAGGTTGTGCAAGGCACCTTGGCACACCCTGCCCCGCTCTGTCCTCCGTGAGCAAGAGGGCAGCTGCTATGGCCCCCGACTGCCGAGGGAGGAGACTGAATCTGAGTGGGCTGTGACATACCTGCTCCTCCCAGCTAGGAAGTGGAAGATTTTGAGCCTATTTCAGCCCTAGGCTGCTTTAAAAAAAAAAAAAAAAAAAAAAAATCTGGTTCAGGTTAGTATCATCTAAATCTTACCTCCATCAGTAAATACTTCTGGAGTATTTAATGAAAGAAGATTCAGGGGGATTTTATGGAAGGAGAACCCATCTTCTATCTGCTCTCGAACCTGGCCATGGGCACCATCCCCCAACCTGGGTTAAGAGCTGTGAGCAGACGTGTCAAGGCATTCGATGGAAAACACTCGTCCTCCGTGATGCAGACCTGGAAAGGCACCTCCGTCACGCCTCTGTAATGAACAGTTCAGGGAATTTCATCCATTAGCCCTACTGAGCACCTTCATTGTATGGTGTATGTTTTTAGCCAGTGTAACTGCTTGACATAATGTCTGATATCCACAATGAGAAATAATTCTTCCTAAAACAAACTTTTAAAGGTTTTTCTGATTCCGGGATTCTGTGCAATTGAAGCTGAGACATTTTCCATGTCCCAACATTCTGCATGGAAGATTTCTAATCGTCTTAGGATGTGATCTTTTTGGTCTACATTGGCCCAAAGATGCTACTTGGTGTTTTACACACCACTCTCCCTCAGTAAATAGTTTCCAGCCTTCAAAACTGTCATTCCAACATCAGAGAACACATCACCTCCAAAAGCATTTTTCAGGAATGTTTTAAAGTCAACACTGCCCATTTTTCTTAATAAAGTGTTTCCACTAAATCAATATATTGGCAAATCCTTTATACTGTCTTTTTATATGGCACATTACTTTCAGCAGTGATGAAATAAAAACAGCAAAGTAAAAAGACTGGTAAAAATTACTCTAAGAGATCCTCGATCCATACATTCCTTCCTCAGAACAAGGCCCAGCCTCAGATGTTTATTGGCAGGCAAGGGAGGAAAGTGGGAGAAACTGGACAGGGACAAAGCTGGAAGATGCCCTAGAGTGTGAGTACCTTGAGCACAAGGATTTTTTGGGGTTTTGTCTGATTTGCTCACTGGAAATCCTCGGCCCCTCGAACATTTTCTGGCACATAGTATGTGCTTAATAAACAATTGAGGAATCAGGCCGGGAGCGGTGGCTCACGCCTGTAATCCCAGCACTTTGGGAGGCCGAGACGGGCGGATCACGAGGTCAGGAGATCGAGGCCATCCTGGCTAACACGGTGAAACCCTGTCTATACTAAAAATACAAAAAATTAGCCGGGCGTGGTGGCGGGTGCCTGTAGTCCCAGCTACTCGGGAGACTGAGGCAGGAGAATGGCGTGAACCCCGGAGGCGGAGCTTGCAGTGAGCCGAGATCGCGCCACTGCACTCCAGCCTAGGCGACAAAGCAAGACTCCGCCTCAAAAAAAAAATTAAATAAAATAAACAATTGAGGAATCAATGAATAAGCAAGCCATAGGACCTGCTATGAACTGGGGTATCATGACCTGCTTAAAGGCATTCACGCTTGAAAATTCAAACAAGCAAGCCCAAACAAACAAAAAACAATGCCAGCCAGATATACCATCAAGGAGAGGGTGCTGGGGTACCACACCCACTGCGCCCACTGCTGGAAGTAACCTTTCACAGGTAGAGAACACTGTCCACCTTCTAGATACTTCAGAATGAATAGAATCACGTAAAATACAGAGAAAATGGAGACAAAAAGACAAGTTTGGCTCTTTCTTTTTTCTTTTTCTTTTTCTTTTTTTTTTTTTTTTTTTTTTTTGAGACTTTCACTCTTCCTGCCCAGGCTGGAGTGCAATGGCACAATCGCGGCTCACCACAACCTCCGCCTCCCGGGTTCAAGTGATTCTCCTGCCTCAGCCTCCCCAGTAGTGGGATTACAGGCATGCGCCACCACATCCAGCTAATTTTGTATTTTTAGTAGAGACAGGGTTTCTCCATATTGGTCAGGCTGGTCTCGAACTCCTGACCTCAGGTTATCAGCCTGCCTCGGCCTCCCAAACTGCTGAGATTACAAGCATGAGCCACCGCACCTGGCCAGCTGTTTTTTCAACCTACGTTAGAAAACAACATTAATTGACCAGGCACGGTGGCTCACGCCTGTAGTCCCAGCACTTTGGGAGGCTGAGGTGGGCAGATCACAAGGTCAGGAGATTGAGACCATCCTGGCTAACACGGTGAAACCCCGTCTCTATAAAAATACAAAAAATTAGCCGGGCGTGGTGGCGGGCGCCTGTAGTCCCAGCTACTCAGGAGGGTGAGGCAGGAGAATGGCGTGAACCCGGGAGGTGGAGCTTGCAGTGAGTCTAGATTGTGCCACCGCACTCCAGCCTGGGTGACAGAGCAAGACTCCATCTCAAAAAAGAAAAAAAAAAAACAGCATGAATTACATCCACACATTGTCCACCCTGCTGACCCTCCTCTCCCCTACTGAGACACTGAAGGGCCTGGAGCACTGGCAAGGGGTTCTCACCACCAAAAATGACCCAGCCCAGGATGTACACTTTGTCCCTACAGACAGGAGAATTTCCTTCTCCACCAGGGAACTCCAGATGGCCAAGCGGGCGTGGGTCATTGGAGCACTGTCACCACAAGAGCCCAGCCTGGTGACCCTCTCTTCCCACCCTCCCGCTCTCCGCAGGCAGCACTATCAGGGATGAACAGAAGCCCTGGTGACACCAGATCAACCACACAGACTAAAATAGTATCAGAAAGGCCTGAAAATTAAATTGTAATTGGAACCACGGCCCCCAGAGTAGGCTAGAGCCTTCCTGCTAGACCTAAACAGGGCGGCTGGATTTAAAATAGGACTCAGAGTCTCCTAACCTCATGGTCAAAATGTCCGGGATACCACGGGAGCTCCCTCCTCATACCAAGAACCAGGACAGTCACCACTGGCATGAAAAAAGATGATCAGAAGACCTCAGTGCAGAGATGAATCGGTTGCTGGAATTACCTGACAAGGGTTTTTAAAGCAGCCATCGTAAAAATGCTTCAATAAATAATCACAGTTATCACTCGACAAACAAAAAATACAAAATCTTTTCAAAGAAATGGAAGTTACTTTAAAAAGAACCAAATGGAAATTGTGAAACTGTAGAATTGGATAATATAAACCCCAAAAATGGACTCAGTAGTAGAGTGGAGATGACAGGAGAGAGTCAATGAACTTGAGGACAAAAAAATATAATTTACCCAATCTGAGCAGTAAAGAAGAAATAGACTGAAAAAGCTAAATGAACACAGCCTCAAGCACAGTAAGAAAAGATCCATTTGTGTCATGGAAGTCTCAGAGGAGAGGAATAGAGAGTGGGACTGAGAGAGTATTTAAAGAAATAATGGCTGAAACTTGCCAAATTTGTCAAAAGACATAAACCTACAGACTTAAGAAGCAGAGAAAAATCCAAATAAGATAAACCCAAAGAAATGCATGCAAAAACACACCATAATTACATTTCCAAAAACTGAAGACCAAATATCCTGAAAGCAGCCAGGGAGAAATGATAATTATCTGTTGGGGAGAATCAATTCAAATGACAGCAGGCTTCTCTGAAACTATGCAGGCTGGGAGGGACTGGCGTGACAGTTTCCAAGGGTTGAAAGAAGGAACTCTCAAGCCATGAATTCTAGACTCAGTGAAACTGTTCTTCAAGAATGAAGGGAAATAAGATATCCTCAGATTTAGGAAAAGTACAAGTATTTGTCTCTAAAAGACCCACCCTTAAAGACTGACTAAAGGAAGTTTCTCAAACAGAAAGAAAATGGCAAAAGAAGGAATATGGGAGCATTGGGAAAGAAAGAAGAACAGACACATAGATATATACAATATACTACTCTCCTTATGAGTTTATAAAGCAGATTTGAGGATTGAAACAAAAATTATACCAGCAGGCCAGGCACAGTGGCTCACATCTGTAATCATAGCACTTTGGGAGGCCAAGGTGGGAGGATAGCTTGAGGCCAGGAGTTTGAAACCAGCCCAGACAACATAGTAAGACCCCACTGCTACAAAACAAAAAAAAACTAAAAAAATTATACCACCATCTGATACAATGCTATTTTTAAGTGGGGAAGGTAAAGGTATCTAAATTGAAGTAAGACTTCCATACTTCCAAAGTGATAAAATGTTGATACCAATAAATTACATGTATATTGTAAAACCCAGAGCAACCACTGTAAAAATTATGCAAAGAGATAACACTCAAACATGCTACAAGTCTGCATGTTGTGGAGATAGTGCGATGGTAACAGTATGTTTCTTGAGCAATTTACAAGCCGGCCTGTTATCCCAAGAGCTTCACAAACACTATCTTAGTTAATTTTTACAACAATGTTATGTGATTGGCAGTATTAGTCTTATTTTATAGGTAAGTAAATGGAGGCTTAAATATGTTCATCCATTTGTCTAAGCTCTTACAACTTATAAGTCGCTGAGCTGAGATTTGAACCTAGGACAATCTGATCATTACACCTATTGCCTCAGCTCTCTCAAAGAGTCTACATATGTAATTTGGTATGTTGTTGGGAGAAAGCAATGGCCACAGTCCCCTTGGTTCAGAAAAATAAATGGAATTAAGTGCAGCCCATAAAAGCCACTAGTTTCTCTTCACACCTGTCTGTAGAAGCAAATAGAGATTTAAAATGTACTCAGGACACTTACATAGCTGTCAAAAGTTACATAACAAAGAAAGAGGGGTAAATCTAAGCATTCCTCTGCATACCCAGGGTGGAAATTCTTCCGGAGGTAAGCACAGAAGGATGGAACTTCACCTCCATCTGTCAGACACTCAGCCATAAATCAAAATTTGGAAAAACGGACATGTTACCATATACATGAATAGTTCTTGAACTGGTATCGCTCCCGACAATCTGTAGCATTCGAACTTGTATTGTTAAAGAGCAGAAAGTAGCTGTTCTAGTCATCACAGTACTGTAACACTTGGGAAAATGGAGCAGCACCAGCTAGCTTTTAAGAAAGAATTATCAGCAAGTACTATGCAAAGCGAAGGATCAGGCAGGGAGAACTCCCATCATAGAAGTTCTGTTAATAAGAAAGCTTGTTTGACAATTTCTTGGCTTTTTATATTTTTTATTCTATTCCTCCTCCTCCCTTTTTCTAAGGTATGCCATGAGACTAAAAACCCACTCAGGCCCCAACGCCACACCAGAAGACAAACAACTGGCTGCATTATGGTGAGTGCCCCTCTCCGCTTAGAATAGCAGCCCCAGCCTCGCATGCCGTCACTGGCAAACCAGGTGCTGAAATGCATAGTGTTGGCCCAGTGTCTTCTAACATACAAAGCCCCAGAGCAGTTCTAATGACCTGGGAAAGTCCAGACCATTTTTTTGCTGCTGTATACATGATCTGAATTCACAGTGATTGAAAATCGACAGGCCTCCCAAAGTGCTGGGATGACAGGCACGAGCCACCGTGCCCGGCCTAATTTTTGTATTTTTAGTAGAGACGGGGTTTCACCATGTTGGTCAGGCTGGTCTTGAACTCCTGACCTCAAGTGATCTGCCCGCCTTGGCCTCCCAGAGTGCTGGGATTACAGGCGTGAGCTGCGGCACAGCCACTTACTTTGAAAATGATGCCATAGAAAAAAGGGAACGATGGGGTCACCTATAGTTCCTTTACCTGTCAGCCCTTCCTTACTCATCAGTAGGTGGAAGGCAGAGAATGTTGATAGAATACATGTCTATCAAGCAGTGAAATAAAGACAGTTGAATTAAAAAATAATAATAACAGCAACAGTCGCAAAAAAAGGTCTCAGATTGTTACCTGTCCTGGGTTTGGTTTGCTAGGAGGAGATGGTGCCATTGTACCCAGAATGTCCACATTCTGGATGTCAAGCATGAGATCCGAGTTAGCAAATAACTGAGTGAAGAGCTGCAAGGAAGAGAGGACACGTCTCAGAAATGCCTTTTGTGCCCCTTTCAAACTTTAAGTCCCATCTTGGAATAATACACTAAATGACAATAATATTATGATATAAGATAGAATACTGATGGAAGTATACAGAATAGTATAGGAAACAATAAAATGATGGCACCCATTCCCAGCGTAGTGTTTTTATTGTTTATAAAGTACATTCATGTTTGCGACTTTAGTGGAGCTGGTTATGGTTCAGTAAAGTCAGGTGGCAGCCCCGTCCTTTCCGCAGAGCAGGGCTGGCCCAGGAAGCAGTGAAGGCTGCGTGCTAGAGGTACCGCGCGCCTCTCGTGGAGAGACAGTGCCCTCTCGTGGTGGAAGAGGGAAGCGGCCAGCCCCTGTGACCCAACAGTGATTCCGTCATGCTGTGAAATTACCTAGTGGTAAATGCATTTATGGA
This sequence comes from Macaca nemestrina, assembly GCF_043159975.1. Classification (NCBI taxonomy): domain Eukaryota; kingdom Metazoa; phylum Chordata; class Mammalia; order Primates; family Cercopithecidae; genus Macaca; species Macaca nemestrina. The sequence continues at coordinate 119,207,951 of NC_092137.1, forward strand.
AAACCTTCTTGGAATGTTGAATTCTGTTTTTGGACAAAAGGCGTTCACTCACAGACATTATATGCAGATAGAGAAAGATTTCCTATATAGAAACAAGGTTTAGTTATTGAGTGCCTTAGAACAAACAACAAAAACGTTTAAGTCTTGTTTGCACAGGACGCACTCAGTCGCTTCTGGGCCTGTTTCTCTTTTCGCCTGCAGTTACCGATGCCTGGCTCTCCTGTACTGGCGGATGTTTCGACTCAAAAGGGACCACGCTGTAAAGTATTCAAAAGCACTAATTGACTATTTCAAGGTACTGTCTAGTGAACGAGCGGAGTTGTTCCTTAAATTCAGTTGTCTCCCTGTCAAGGTCATTTGTGGAGCACCTGGTAGAACCCATTGCTTTGGGGCTAATTAGGTCACCTCTGGTCCCCAAGCTAACCCAATTGATGCCACCCTTGTGGCTTTCAGGACTCAGAATGGGCCTTTGAGAGCCCATCTAATGTATCTCCCTGCCTTGTCCAAGTATTTTTTTTTTTTTTTTTTTTTTGTATTTTTGGAGATGGAGTTTCACTCTTTGTCACCCAGGCTGGAGTGCAAGGGCGTGATCTCGGCTCACTGCAACCTCCGCCTCCTGGGTTCAAGCGATTCTCCTGCCTCAGCCTCCAGAGTAGCTGGGATTACAGGTGCCTGCCACCACGCCTGGCTAATTTTGTATTTTTAGTAGAGACAGAGTTTCACCATGTTGGTCAGGCTGGTCTTGAACTCCTGACCTTAGGTGATGTGCCCGCCTTGGCCTCCCAAAGTGCTGGGAATGCAGGTGTAGCCACCACGCCCAGCCTTGTCCAAGTATTTTTATGACTTCAAGAGAAAGAAGATCCAGTTACTCTTTCCAGTGTCCTAGGAAATTCATCTTTATAGCTAACATAAATTCCTTGTGCTCACTTAGAGCTTCTTTTCGTTATAAGTAACCCCTTAGAGCCATTCCCTCTTAGCTAGTCTCTGGTAGCTAATTTAATTTTTAATAGAGGCGTTATTTAAAATGGTAAGAGATGGCTTGTTGAAAGCAGTAGATAGTCATGTGTAGCTATAGGGATAAAATCGCAAACCATGCCACCTTTTATTTTTCTCAGGGAATGAAATTATTTTCACTGGGAGAATAAATTTTTTAAAGCGTTCTCTGATGTACTGTTGTGAGATTGACCTTACATTAATAATTCATTTGGGATTTCTGGGCCTCTTCTCTGTTTGTCTATAGAAACTAGCAATTATGCCATCTCTATCTCCAACAGCCCTTTGTCAGATACACAACCATCATTTGAGATCTGTTCATGCCCAGCCTCCTCTAGAGGTGATCTCTAATGGCCAGGCTGTGCTGGGGGTTCCTGAGGCATGTTCAGCACACTGCCTTCTAATTGTCCACATGAGTAACCAGGTGCTAGGCCGTGGACATCACTTCCTCGGCCTGCTGACCCTCTGGTGTCGTCAGGACAAGCACCAGCACTGAGTCTTTCCTTTCCTTCAGGTACCTGAGCATCAATAGTGCTCAGAAATCCAGACCATAAGAGCTAATACTAAAGAAAATTATTACAGTCAAGGAAAATGCTTGAATAAAGAAGGAAGCTGAATTCCGTAAGCAGCCAGGAGCTACAACAAACTTTTAAGGAATACAAGTTCTTAATATTCTCTGCAGTCTACGAATACATACAGAATGGGTAGAAAACACACCGGGCCTGGTGGCAGGCGCCTGTAATCCCAGCTACTCGGGAGGCTGAGGCACGAGAATTACTTGAACCTGGGAGGCGGAGGTTGTAGTGAGCCAAGATTGCACCGCTGCACTCCAGCCTGGGCGACAGAGTAAGACTTTGTCTCAAAAAAAAAAAAAAGAAAATCAGAGTTTCTCCTCTGGGAGTTAATGTCATTTACCCTTCATCAAAAGCTATTTTTAAAATTTTTTTAATTAACCAACAACAAATTGCATGTGCTTATGATGTATAATGTGATGTTTTGATATATTTATACATCGTGGAATGATTAAACCAAGCTAATTAACATATCCATCACCTCACATACTGTTTTTGTGATGGGAACATTTAAAATCGATTCTTTTAGAGATTTTCAAGTATACTATACATTATTATGAATTGTAGTCACCATGCCTTACAGTAGATCTCCAGAACTTATTCCTGATAACTGAAACTGGGATACAAAGTTTCAAGGGCTTTGTTTTGTTTTGTTTTTTGAGTCCTGCTCTGTTGCCCAGGCTGGAGTGCAGTCGTAGTGTCATACAGTCGTACGGTCGTACAGTCGCATGGTCATACAGTCACACGGTCATACAGTCATACCGCCGTACAGTCGTATGGTCATACAGTCGTACCATCGTGCAGTCGCACGGTTGTACAGTCGCACAGTCGTACAGTCGCACCATCGTACGGTCATACAGTCGTACAGTCGTATGGTCATACAGTCGTACAGTCGTACGGTCATACAGTCGTATCGTCGTACCGTCGTGCAGTCGTACTGTCAGAGCTCACTGCAGCTGTGAATTCCTGAGCTCAAGCAGTCCTCCCACCTCAGCCTCCCAAGTCACTGAGACCACAGACACACGCCTCCACACCCAGCTCATTTTTTCATTTTCTGTATACATAGAATCTCCTCGTGTTGTCCAGGCTCTTCTTGAACTCCTGTCCTCCAGCCAGCCTACCGCCTCGGCCTCCCACAGTGCTAGGATTACCAGTGTGAGCCACACACCCAGCCTCAAGGGCTATTTAAATGCTACTTTGAGTTCAGAGACTATGAAATCTTTAGGTACCCAAGACAATGTGGCTATATGTGTTTTATCAGTACAGAGCTAGCTCTAAAAAAAAGAACTTTGTTCCTGCCAATATTTCTTGGGCATGGTACTTAGGGGTAGAGGAAGAGAACTCAAGACCTCTTTTTTTTTTTTTTTTTTAGACGGATTCTCACTCTGTCACCCAGGCTGGAGTGCAGTGGCACAATCTTGGCTCACCCTAACCTCCACCTCCCAGGTTCAAGCGATTCTGTCTCAGCCCCCCAAGTAGTTGGGATTACAGGCATGTGCCACCACACCCGGCTAATTTTTTGTATTTTTAGTAGAGATAGGGTTTCACCGTGTCGTCCAGGCTGGTCTCAAACTCCTGACTTCAGGTGATCCACCCACCTCAGCCTCCCAAAGTGCTGGGATTACAAGCGTGAGCCACCACCTTCTTCCTCCATTCAGTAGCCTTTATTGGACTGTTTCTGCAACCCCCAAGCCTTTCTCCCCTTCTGCCCTTAGTGTTCTCATATCCAGAACATCCATTCTATAGATCACGTTCTCAGAACCACAGGATGAAATGGAAACAAAGCGATCCATCCAGTAGCACCAGCTTGAGAAAGGGGTCAGTAACATTCCGTCAGGAAAGGGAGGATAAGCTCCCCTGTTCCGGAAGGTTTCCTGATTCTCCTCATGAAAATAATTGTATTTCCTGAGACAGGCAGAAGTGGCATGGTTTGCAATGCTGTCCTTACACGTACATCTTGCCATCGTAGCACCTCAGAGTTCTGACAGGCCATTTCTTGCCGTTTTAATAACACCCGCGCTAAAACCAGAAAAATCAGTCACCACTCCATAAAGTCGTTTCTAACCAAAAGAAACGTGTTGTCTCTGGAGAAGCAGCCTGAGGCTGTTTTCTTGTCTCTGGAAAGGAAAAACTCCCATCAGCATCACAAAGACCGTTTTCTTCTTTAACAGTCCTACGAAGGCATGATTGGGTTCTGACAGGAAATCTAACTGTGCATTGAGCAGCTTCCCTAACTAGAGGCCAAACTTTTAAATATCGATGCAAGCCCCTGGCTTGTGCAACAGAACTTCCCAAACCAGAATATTCAGATAAACCAGAATGTCTGAACATCCTGTCAGTTATGGAAATATATTTTAATCAATTCTTTTAGGAATATGCAATAGCAACTTCCTTCAAGAAGAAATACTTTTAAACTTTCTAAGTTAAAACAATGTAATCTGATGTCATATATTTTCAGGCACTAAGTAAATGTATGTCGACTGTTTCTGCAAATATGTCCTACTTTTAAATATAAAGTGTATGAGGGGGTATATGAGGGAGTTCCTGCTCTTTTTTCCTTTTAAGAAAAATTAATTTACAATGAAAAAATATGGCTGCTTCAAGATTTAACAGACCCTTGGGATTATGACTTAACGTGGTACCTAAAATTTGTGCATAAAAACCCAGGCTGTGGGTGAAGCCCTTCACTTACCTCACTGAGGGCTGATGCAGGCACCTTGTTCGTGCAAAATAACTTCTAAATCGGAATATTCAGATGAACTAGAACTTTGGAGTATCCTGTCTGCTAGGGAAATACATTTAAGTATATTCTCTTAGGAGTATTCCAGAGCAAGTTCCTTTAAGGGAAATATTGTTAAGCTTCGGAAGTCCAGCAGCTTCCCTGACTCTCTTCCAGAAAGGGAACAGAGAACTGTGATGGAGACTTCCCAGGTCCAGTTTCTCTGAAGGGGCCTTTCTCCTGCAGTGTCTGCCTTTGCTTCTCTCTGCAGTCACGTGAAAACACATTCGTGTCACCTGTTTCACCTCAGATGGCACTCACTGTCACTGTTGTTCTTTTCTTGCAGAACTCATCTAAAGCCGCCCAAGCCCCATCCCCGTGGGGGGCCAGTGGAAAGTAAGTTCACTTTTCCAAAGTCAATGCCGTAAGCCAGACAATGCATGGTGCTGGGCCACTGCGCTTTGCTTTCCGTTCCCCAAGGGGCTGCCCTGCCTCGCTTGCTCCCGACCTCGCCACTCTGGTTTTTCTACCTCTCCCCTTCCAGGAGCACTGGAACCCCATCCCCCATGTCTCCCAACCCCTCTCCCGCCAGCTCAGTGGGGTCTCAGGGCAGCCTCTCCAACGCCAGCGCCCTGTCCCCGTCGACCATCGTCAGCATCCCACAGCGCATCCACCAGATGGCGGCCAACCACGTCAGCATCACCAACAGCATCCTGCACAGCTACGACTACTGGGAGATGGCCGACAACCTGGCCAAGGAAAACCGAGGTGAGTGCGCCCCGCAGGGAACCAGGAGCCCACCTGATCGGGGCAGCGGTGGGCAAGTTTCCATGACCTCTCGAAAGAGAAATAGGAGGAGTTGTCGCCAGTGGTGGGAGACCCTTCCTGCCCTCTCCCTGACCGCGGGACCTCCAATGCCTTGGTCTCCCTCTATCCTTAGTGGAAGATGGTGTGAGACACACCCAGGTGCAGGTATAAATACGCACACCTACACTTTTCCCTTTAGCCAGCAGGCTTCCTGAAGGGAGGAACTATATTGTATTCAAGTTTGTGTTCCTAAGACCTAGCCCAGTGCCTAGAACACAGGTGGAGCTCTGAAACACTGAATGAATGAATGAATGAATGAATGAATGAATGAATGAGAATGTTACTAACTCTGAGTGCCGGCTGCTTACAGTTGAAAAGAGTGTTTTATGTGTAAGCTGTATTTCTTTTTGAATAACATTTGTTTTTACTAATTATAAAAGTAATATAAAGCAGGGCACGGTGGCTCACGCCTGTAATCCCAACACTTTGGGAGGCCGAGGCGGGCAGATCACCTGAGGTCAGGAGTCCAAGAGCAGCCTGGCCAACGTGGCAAAACCCCGTCTCCACTAAAAATACACAAAATTAGCCAGGCATGGTGGTGCACGCCTATAATCCCAGCTACTCGGGAGGCTGAGGCAGGAGAATGGCTTGAAACCAGGAGGCAGGAGAAAGACTTGCTAGAGGCAGAGGTTGCAGTGAGCCAAGATCATGCCATTGCACTCCAGCCTGGGAAACAGAGCGAGACTCTATCTAAAAAAAAAAAAAAAAAAAAAAAGCCAGGCATGGTAGCTCACGCCTATAATCCCAGCTCTTTGGGAGGCCAGGGTAGGCGGATCATGAGGTCAGGAGATCGAGGCCATCCTGGCTAACACAGTGAAACCCCGTCTCTACTAAAAATACAAAAAATTAGCCGGGCATGGTGGCGGCGCCTGTAGTCCCAGCTGCTCGGGAGGCTGAGGCAGGAGAATGGCGTGAACCCGGGAGGCGGAGCTTGCAGTGAGCTGAGATAGTGCCACTGCACTCCAGCCTGGGCGACTGAGCGAGACTCCCATCTCAAAAAAAAAAAAAAGATAATGCATACTTACCATGGCTACATTTGTAAAGCACAGAAAACTTCAGAGAAAACAACTTCTAAATCATCAATAATTTTTTTTTTTTTTTTGAGATGGAATCTCACTCTGTTGCTCAGGCTGGAGTGCAGTGGCGTGATCTCGGCTCACTGCAACCTCTGCCTCCTGGGTTCAAGCGATTCTTCTGCCTCAGCCTCCTGAGTAGCTGGGATACTCGTCCAGTTGTATATCCTTTCTTCATTTGACATTGTATCAGGCATTTTCTCATGTCACTAACTAGTTCAAAAACACCCTTTACGGTGGTTCTATGATAATATCCTAGTACACTGATTATATAGTCACAAAGTATCCTGATTTCTCAAACCATTCTCCTGTTGTTAGACATTTACGTTCCTTCCAGTTTTTTTCCACTGTGACAGATAGTGTTGGGATAAATATCCCTACATAAGTCATTGTTCATATTTCTAGTTATTTTCTTTTTTTCTTTTTTTTTTTTTTTTTTTTTGGTTTGAGACAGAATCTTGCTCTGTTGCCATGCTGGAGTGCAGTGGCCTGATCTCGGCTCATGGCAACCTCTGCCTCCCGGGTTCAAGCGAGTCTCTCAGCCTCCCAAGTAGCTGGGACTATAGGCGTGTGCCACCATGTCCAGCTATTTTTTTGTATTTTTAGTAGAGGCGGAGTTTCACCATGTTGACCAGGATGATCTCAATCTCTTGACCTCGTGATCTGCCTGCCTTGGCCTCCCAAATTACTGGGATTACAGGCATGAGCCACCACGCCTGGCCACATTTCTGATTATTTTCTTAGGAGGGAGTTGTGGAATAAAATTTGGGGGTCAACAGGTATACATTCTCTTAAGATATATATTGTTCTCTATATTGACATATGCTGTTAACTCTTCTCCTGAAAGATTATACTAATTTATTATTGTCCCTGCAGCAGCAGGTAAGAGTGCAAATCTGAGTTCACTTTCAGCTCATGAAATGCAAATTATGTTCCCGTGATAGCATGGAGGCATGATAGCTCCAAAGTGAAGAGCAAGATGTTCAGGATGAGATAAGGAATGTGTGGCAGAGTGCATGAGATTGTAAATAAAACCACATAGTACATAACATGCAGCCCAGAGAGAGTCCAGTGAGAATGCCATGGGGGTCAGAAGCCACAAAGAGGAGCTTGCTAGAGGGTCTGGCATGGAATCATGAAACAGGGCTTTGAAAAGCACTTAGATTTTGGGAGGCCGAGGTGGGTGGATCGCCTGAGGTCAGGAGTTCGAGACCAGCCTAGCCAACATGGTGAAACCCCGTCTCTACTAAAAATACAAACATTAGCCGGGTGTTGTGGTGCACACCTGTAATCCCAGCTACTCAGGAGGCTGAGGCAGAAGGATTGCTTGAACCTGGAAGGCGGTGGTTGCAGTGAGCCAAGATCGCACCATTGCACCCCAGCCTGGGCGACAGAGCGAGACTCCATCTCAAGGAAAGAAAAAAAGAAAAGTGCTTAGCAGTTGAGTGACTGAAATGGGTGGGGTGGGTGTCACCAGTGGACAACACAGAAAGGACAAATGTGTAGAAATGCACGTGTCTAGTTTGGGAGACTATGAGCAAGCCAAGCTCCAGATGGCGCTGCCAGCTGCCTGCTAGATGTCTCCCACCAGGGGGCTCAGTGCCGAGTGTCCAGTGCAGACTTGGCATTGTTCCCCTGCCCCTGCCTGCTGCTCCTCCTCTGTTCTACCCCTGGATCCCTGCCCCGGCCAACCTCCCAGCCACCTCCCCATCCCTGCCCCAGCAGGTCTTCATTCAACATGTATGTGAGGACCTTTGAGACACTTCTCCCAGATACTTACCGAGAAGTGTATTCAGTGGCCAGCATGACAGTAGAGTAGCCATAAGAATGTGTTTGCCTCTACCAAACTATGATCTTAGAGACAGCAGAGCCCACACGATTCATCCTGCTATCCTCCCCTACCCCCCTGCACCTAGCAGAGTGCCTTGGTACATCATAAATATTTGTTTGTTTTTGAGGCAGAGTCTTGCTCTGTGGCCCAGGCTGGAGTGCAGTGGCACAATCTCAGCTCACTGCAACCTCCGCCTCCCGGGTTCAAGCGATTCTCCCACCTCAGCCTCCGGAGTAGCTGGGATTACAGGTGTGCACCACCACACCCAGCTAATGTTTGTTTATGTCTTTAGTAGAGACTGGGTTTTGCCATGTTGGCCCAGCTGGTCACGATCTCCTGACCTCAAGCAATCTACCGGCCTCTGCTTCCTAAAGTGCCGGAATTACAGGTGTGAGCCACTGTGCCTGGCCACATCATAAATGTTTGGTGAAAGGGCAAACCTAGGGAATGTTCAAAAGCTAGAAGGTGACTTCAGTTCAGGTGTCTCATGGCCCATCTCTGATTTACCCCTAGAAAACTAGAGCCTCACCCCTTGGACTCACTCCGGGGGCTCAGCACAGGCCTGAATTGAATACAGGGTGAGGGACAATGGAGCCACACTCACATTCAGGAGTGGGAAGCATTACTGGACTAGGAGAATGCAGCCAGAGGATATGGATTTTCTTTGCGATTTGGCTAAGCAAATACTATTGATTTGACTTAGAAATGGCAGATATCATGTATTTATTTATTTGGATATAGGATGAGTTCCCCACCCTTGGATTTTATTTTGTTCAAAGGAATGTTAAGTTCCGTGATGGAACAGAGAACCCTTGATTTATATAGAGACCATGAATGCAATTTTTTCTTACATCGTTTGCTCAGGGTAGCACACCTCGCATCTGTGGCATTCTTAACGACTCTCTCTGTCCCCCAGAATTCTTCAACGACCTGGATCTGCTCATGGGGCCGGTCACCCTGCACAGCAGCATGGAGCACCTGGTCCAGTACTCCCAACAGGGCCTGCACTGGCTGCGGAACAGCGCCCACCTGTCATAGGGACCTCACCCTGGAGCCAGATCGGGCTCTGGTCTCCACAGATGGCTCAACACTTTTGGACACTGTGCTACTGAAATTCCCAGCCACAGCATTCATCAGACTGCGGTGAACATTTCCTCAGCATTGAACAATGGTCTTTTGCAGGGCATGTGTGTTTGTATGTGTGGGTATATAAGAAGCCGCCTGTGTATGTGTGTAAGAAACACAGCTCTTCAGAACACACCTTCTTTGTCTAGTTTCCATAATCCCAGGCTAGACAAAGTGATCAGAGGTTTCTAGTTAGAAGAAATACACACACACACACACACACACACCATACTCACACACAATCACAGACGCACACTTTCTATTCCAGTGCTAAACCATGACTTCTTAGAAAATTCAACCAAAATCTCATGGGTTAGTTAACCAGGTGCAATACAGCACACCAAAAGCTTGACTGCTGGTGAACATAGACCTGCTCTTATACTGTTGATTACTTTCGGTATTAATATACTATTCCCCAATTATTTTTTGATCGGTATGTATTAATGGGTAATTGAATAATGAAAATAAGCCAGATATTTTTGTGCCAGAAGTTTCCTAGATTGCATGTTACCAAATACCCTGCTCTTCCTCTAATTCCCTTCCCCCATCTGACTTTATTGTCAGCTCAATGCATTCCAGGCAAACGGATGGACACTCACAGCCCTTCCCAGCCCCACCTCCAAGTAGTGTGCAGATGGCACTGAGATTTAGCGAAAACTCCGCATCTTTGAAAGTTCACAGACACTGAAGCAGCAGTGCCTGTGTGTTGGAGCTCAGTTAGGAGTTGAAGGTTTCTGCGCCTGTGATAACAAACCCACCAGCCACATGCATTTCTTCTTCCTGCCACTGTGACTCGGTGGCTGTAGAGCCACATGGCATTTGTCAGCCAATCTGTTGCAAGTCTTTTCTTTCCACCAGTAGCTTTCTTACAGATTTTCTTGGCTAAATGAGGCCATGACCTAGAATGTCCCTTCAGTAGGAGCCTGAATCCTTTGCTTACCAGGCTAAGAGCTCTTTGCCATGATAATGCTGTCTGATTCTCTCACACTCATGCAGAGTGTGCCACTGCAGCCCTGTGATGCGTTTTGATTTGGGGGCGAGTTTTCCGGCTTTGATTAGCAGGCTGCTTGCAGTGCGGACCACAGTTCTTTTCTGGGGCAGCAGCAACCAGAGCCTCTTCCTGTGTCCTGTGTGTCTGGTGTGTTTACACCTTGCTCTGAGTTTTTCTCTTGTTTTCTTTTTTTAATTAAGCTTACATTTTAGTTTCTTTGACATCTTGTTTACAGTTTTTGTCTGATGTTTTTTCTTTTATAGTGTCTTATGCCCTAGATTTAGTCATCTTGTTACATATATTTGGATAGGAAATCTTGGCGAAGAGAAAGTAACTCCTGAAAAAGAGGGTCTATCTTGCCACACTTTAAAAACAAAAATAATGTCCTCGAGGTCTGTTGCTTGATAAAGTTGCACCAGGACGGTCTGAGAGAGGCAGGCGGTGCAGCATATGGAGCAATCCATTTTTTCAAGGTGATGACGGCACAAAATACTTAGACTAGGTGCTGGTCTCTATACATTCACTGATATTCTTTCAGGTTGGGTTGTACTGTTAACATTTTTGTCAGCCTGATCTGTAGGTGGGAAATAAGATCATTGTGATTCCCTAGCTCTGAGCACTGATTCAAAATTGTATAAATGATTGAACAACTTAGATGATTTGAAATAAATTGAAAACAGCAAGTAGAGGGCTTGTGGGATTTGCATTTGGCTTTGGCCTTCAAGCATTTGGAAATATTAAGATAATTTCCATTTTACATGTCTCCAACTGCGGTGCTTCTTACAATCCTTTCACTTTTTTTTGAGACGAGTTTCGCTCTGTCGCCCAGGCTGGAGTACAGTGGCACGATCTCGGCTCACTGCAACCTCTGCCTCCTGGGTTCAATGATTCTCCTGCCTCAGCCTCCCGAGTAGCTGGGATTACAGGCATGTACCACCATGCCCAGCTAATTTTTGTATTTTTAGTAGAGACTAGGTTTCACAGTGTTGGCCAGGCTGGTCTCAAACTCCTGACCTCAGGTGATCCACCCGCCTCCACCTCCCAAAGTGCTGTGATTACAGGCGTGAGCCACCACACCCAGCCCTTTCAACTAATTTTTGTCAGAGTTCACAATCTCATCCTATGTCGGAAGCTTGAACCTAACTTAAGAAATTTTGAGTCATTTTTTTGGAGGACTGAGACTTTGTCCTACTTACTCTTGAAGAATCCTGATGAAATATTCAAACACATAAAGGGATGGCCCTGGAGGTCTGTCCTGCATCCCTGGAGAGCTTCTCTGATCTTGCCTTCCTGGAAAGTTGCAGGCTTTGTTGTGGCATCTGTGTGATGAGCTTCCCTGTGAAGCCCCGTTTGACAGGTGAGCCAGCAGTGTTTTATCAGCACTCTGATGGCCCACGTTTCCCAGGAAAACTTCTTGCAACTTGCCCTTGCGGGCAGTGGTCAGAGCATGCAGTTCCTATGACCGTCTCTCGTTTCATCTGTGGAGCACAGCAGTTTCTGTGGCGTTTGGCATAGGTGATTTTGGTTAGAAACCATCCTCCGATTGTTGCTTGTGAAAGCCATTCATAACTTGTTCCTTTTACTTAGTTTTGTTGTTGCTGCTGTTGTTACTGGTTTGGTTTGGTTTGGCTTTGAGACCGGGTCTGGTTCTGTGGCCCAAGCTGGAGTGCGGTGGCGTGATCGTGGCTCCCCGCAGCCTCAAACTCCTGGGCTCAAGCGATCCTCCTGCCTCAGCCTCCCAAGCAGCTGGGAAGATAGGCACATGCCACCACACCCAGCTAATTTTTTCTTTATTTTTTTGTAGAGATGGGGTCTCACTATGTTGCCCAGGCTGGTCTCAAACTCCTGGGCTCAAGCGATCCTCTGGCCTCGGCCTCCCAAAGTGCTGGGATTACAGGCATGAGCCACCATGCCTGGCCTGTTTTGTTTTGTTTCAAGTTGAAATATCTTTCTTGTGTTTTCTGATTAGAAAAGTAATACCTACTCATTGTAAGAATTCCAACAGTACAGAAATGTAGAAAGTAGAAAAAGTCCCCGGTTGTCCCTTCTGCCTGAGACAACCACTGCTCGCAGTTTGATGTATATCCTTCCAGAGACTCTCACATTTAAGCAAATAATTTTTATCACCACATCTTTTTCTTTGAAGACGTACATTTGCCTCCGAAGTTCAACCCAAGTTCAACTGACCATATGCTTCCATGACCTGAATGGATGCTATCCTTTATCACAATGTTCAATTGCCTTTGAAAGAGAGTAGCCCAGGTATATTCCTAATCAAAATTTGGCATTTTTGATGATACTGCTCTGCACAGATCAGACTCACGTGCAGAATCGTGCCTGGAGAGAGAGGTTTGGTTAAGACAGAGATTTCTGGCAACATTCAAATTGCAAATGGAAACTTGAAACCCACGATCTAATGAGGAATGTACTGGAAAAATACTCTGAAGAGTTGACAAATTTGTGTACTAGATTGAACACATGGAATGCAATGCAATGAGACGTTCTGCACTAAAACTTCTCCTAATATGTACAACAATGATATGTGTATTATATAACAGTGATGTGTACATTTCTGACACCCATACATAATAGACACAGTTTGTATAAATGCATACATTTAAAAATATATATGTACAATACAGCTAACATAAAACTGTAGTACGCCTGAAGGATATTACTAGTGCCTAATATTGAGTCAAAGTCACTGCGTGTTCGCATCAACTTGGAAGTGCAGTAATTGTTATAAAATTAATCAGTGCAGCCAACATTATTTATGAATCACATCTTTGAAACTGTGCAGTAGCATATACATATATATTTTTAAATAACATTTTTCACAGTTTTCCAGAGTTACTGTTGAAATCTGCATCACCAAAAAAAAAAGCAAGATTTTTTTAATAATGTAGACACTCTTCAGACCCAGTAATCTGCGTGTGATTTCTTATTTGTAGATTCCCAAGAGACTTTAGCAGTCACCAGCCTTAATGCATGTACAGGATATTATTGTGACTTAATTTATCTGCAGTTTTTAATCCATGTGAAATTGGAATTTATAAACGGACTTGGATTAAATATGTCTGCCTTTCTAAGGTTGCAAATGTTACATTAAATGATTTATGTTGTAAATGAGAGAAGTTGAGTTGTACGTAAAAGACGTCTACCAATTTCTATGAATATTTTTACAAGGAAACTTGAGAATCAAAATACGTTCAAGTCAGTTGTTCTGGCTCCCAGTTTATAATCTCTTTAAAAGCAATCTTTTTGTTTCATAAATGGCTTAAATGTAGCTCCCACAGATTATCAGTATGAAGTCTGACATTTTTCATGGAAAAAAAGTATGTTTTTCTTCATTATAACTATAGTTTACTATTTGTCTTTGCTATTTCCTGATACATATACACACACACGCACGCACATACATGCACATATGCACATGCACACTCTCCAGCGTCCCAGTGAAGGCTCAACAGGAAGCTTGAGAAGGTCATCTCAATGGCCACAGAGTTCCTCTTCAACCAGTAGCCCTGGGATGCCTCTTTGCTTGTCATTCTTTAGAGTCACAAGTTACTTCCATGACTTGTGTGCAGTCAGGGAACTGCGCACAACTGAAACGAACATGGTGGAATCATGTTTGCAATTTTTGGTTGAGTAAAATAAGAGAATTTTGAACTAAAGAAGACGGAGGTGTTAGACCAGTGGCTTGACATGAAGTATCCCCTATGTGGGAGGGTATGTTTGTTAACCTCATTTTTAGCCTTATCTCCCTCCCTTTTCCTTATCCTCCTCCCCAAACTAAAGAAGCAGAAACAGCAACAAAAGCAAAACCATCCCTTCACCCGATCCAGCCCATATCCTGAGATTCAAATATCCTTTGTCTTTTTCCCCCTATACCATCTGACACAATTCACTCGTGTCTAGAGAGAAAAATGCAGAAAGGGTTTGTTTGCAGATGGGCAGTTCAGTTGAGTCCTCATTAACCAAGCAGAGGGGCACAGAAGAAGCCTAACTCAGGGTCACCATGGGGAACTTCTCATCCCAAAGATGGGTGGGACAGGGACTTGACTTTGCTTCACCAACCGCTGAGCTTGATACTCTTTCAGAGGTGGTTTGTGCTAAGAAACACCCAGCAGTCTTTCAAGAACGTTCTCTTCTGCAGCTTCGCCTGCTACACAGCTGAAGTCTGTCCCTATAAGAATTATATTTTTAAGAAGTAATATGTTTTCGAAGAAACCCGATCAAGAGGCATCTTGAAATTTTTTTAATGAAAGGGGAAAAACTACCTTACCACATAAACTGCACTTCCAACCATTTGGAACCGGAGTTTATGTCCTCGTTTTCCCGTTCGCAGAAGAGCACAGTTTTTCAATATCACAACTTCCAGCAAATAGCACAAGAAATGTTCAGACTTGAGATTTGTGTTCCTTTTGTCCAGATTATTCTGTATCTGTCACCAAAGGGGTTAACTTGTTTGCCTGGCATGAGGAGAATTATAAACTCGGTTCTCAAACTAATTACATCTGACCACGGTTTTGGTTTGTATTATTTTAATTGGCACTCCGAGGCAGCAAGGGGTAAATTTTGGGTCGGTTGCAAGGGGATTTAGGTTCACAGCTCTTACTTACAGTAATGGGAATCAAGGGATTAAATCTCTGTGTGTTACTTTAAAAATCCACCTCTTACAGCCAATTTTATAGACATTGATCTGAGGGTTGAATTCAGGGCACTAATTGCAAGTCAACACAAGGGTCAGCATTTCTGTTGAAGCCCCGGGGGTATTGATGTAGCCTGAAAAGCTGAATCAAGGACTGGGTTTGGTTTTGTTTTGTTTTGTTTTTACCCATTTTTAAAATAGGAAAGCTCATCCAGAAATACTTGGATCTAGACATGATATAACATAGTACCCATGTTTAGGATTTTCAGAGTGCTGTTGGGTTATTAAAATAATATCGATGTTCTAGTTTCCTTATCGCTGCTTTTCCAATTTTCCATAAAACAAAATGAATTTTTCCCAGTATTCAGGATCCCTTCATTTCTAGATGCCCACAGGAGCAAAAAGAACATACTCAGCAGCGAGGAATGTGCGTTACTTCACTAAGCAGCGTTCCGTCCGCAAGAGCCAAGGGTATCTGACTTTTCGAAGAACGTTCTTGGAGTCTCCCATCTTACCTTCATCTGTAGCGTGAGTGATTACAAAGCCCAAAGGATGGCCATGTAGCTGAGATGTCCGTAATTCTAAGCATGCGTCACACGGATCTTTACTGATAGACACTTCCACAGCATCACCAGCCATCTCTGAGGCCTGTTTAAGTGGTGACGTAGCAGCACTGACACTTTCTTTTGAGTAATTTGCAGACTGATTATGAATTCCCTGAAGTTCCAGGGCTTCACACACACACACACACACACACACACACACACACACACACACGTCCTCCTCTGGACTGGGTTGATTTTTTGTTCCTTTAGAGTTTTTTCCTTGTAAGTTCTATAAGTCAGATTTCATTTCTTGACTCCTTACTATTAATAGAACAGTTGTTAGCAACAGTGGAGGCTTTAAGGAAATAGAGCTCCAGTACAATAATGTGCTCATGTTCAGGCCAGCAGCTGGAACAGTAGCTGGAGTGTCCAAGCACCCTCTTCCTTTGCCCTGCTGCACCTGGTCTTTGAATAAAGCTCCTCTCCATGCCTCAGTTGTCTCTATGTGAAGTGGAACTCAACATGTCAATCACCTTACTGAGCGACTGTGAGGATCGACAGATCTGGGCAAGCTTTTTGAAATACCTAAGTGTCACACTTGACAGGGTTTTAAACATTACTGTAGGAACAGAGGCAAAGGAAATGCATTGTGTCTGCAGGCACCAAGGTGCACACGTGTACAATGTGGGAGATGGAACTTTCTCCTAGGGTCTAGATCTGGACTAGGATCTAGCAGACCAAGAGGGTGAGAGCAGGGTAGCTATACCCACCCCCATGAGATGGGAGGGGACAGGAACAGCCAGGGAAGACACCAAAGAGGGAGCTCCTTCACCTGTGTGGCTACCACTTTGAGGCCTTCCTGGCTGTAGGCAGAGTTCTAACAGACCAAAGCGGGCAGGGCAGCAGGGCTACCTAGTACCCCACTGTGGGTGGTACACCCCATCCTCCTCTTTCTCATCACACCCTAGTTTCAAGAAATCAGAGGGACCAGGCACGATGGCTCATGCCTGTAATCCCTACACTTTGAGATGCCAAGGCGGGCGGATCACCTGAGGTCAGGAGTTTGAGACCAGCCTGACTAACATGATGAAACCTACTAAAAATAAAAAAAAATCAGCTGAGTGTAGTGGTGGGCGCCTGTAATCCCAGCTACTTGGGAGACTGAGGCGGAAGAATTGCTTGAACCCGGAAGGCGGAGGTTGCAGCGAGCTGAAATTGTGCCACTGCACTCCAACCTGGGCAACAAGAGCAAAACTCCGTCCCCCCCCCACCCCTCCAAAAAAAAGCAGGGGCTATCCAGATGGGAAAAGGAAGAAGCACCATGGGGTCCAAGCTTCCAATGGCTGCCGTCTTCCATGAGAAAATAGCGTGCGTACTGCACACCACAGTATGAGTGTCACCAGAGGCCTGTGGCACAGTCGGGCTTCCTGTGTCCCCAGGGTGAGTTCTCTTCATGTGGATCTTGTGCCTCTGATGGTAATTTTTGTTAGGGGGTGGAGGTAGGAGGTAGAGGACACCTGCTCAGGGAGGTTCATCTCTGAGAAAGGAGATCTGTCATAAGGGACTTAGGTATGGCACGCATGAGCTTCGGGAAAGAAAGAGGAAACCTCTCTTGAGAAAATGGGTGATTTTTTTTTTCTCTAGGGGCTTAGGTGGCTGCATCAACATAATTATTTACTTGTAGGAGAAACCTTAGTGTCTGTACCAGTAGAGGGGAAAATCAACATATGATCTCATCGATCTTTGTGATGCCCAACTCATGACTGGACCTTCTAGCCCCACACATGCAGACAAAGACTAGAAATCCAACCAGTGATCTGGATGTTGCACACCACTAGGGTCAAAGCCCTAAATGCTGGATTGAAATATTTAGCTGCTATATTATTTAGGCCCAGGGCCAGCGTGTCTGTCTGCCTTGCATCGGTAAATCAGTGCTTTGAGCTTAACCAAAGTAATCGTGACATACTCAAGAGTCCCTTCTTTTCATACTCACTGGAAACCCCTTTCCTAACCTTTCTCCAGTTTAAAAAAAAAAAAAAGGAACCATGGCTGGAGATGATGAAAGGTTCAGCCTGATTTATGCCTGACTCAATGCTAATGTCGTTTTCACAGGAGCACGAGACCTTGCCCAGTGCAAGCAAATTCCAAGTAGTTGGCTAAAAACTTCTAGAGTGGCAGCACAATCTTTCGGTTTTTGTTTTTTGTTTTTGTTTTTGTTTTTTTAAGAGAGAGGGTCTCATTCTGTCACTCAGGCTAGGGTGCAGGTGCGCAATCTTGGCTCCCTGCAACCCCCCGAGCCCAGGTTCAAGCAATTCTCCTGCCTCAGCCTCCCGAGTAGCTGGGATTACAGGCGCCTGCCACCACATCCAGCTAATTTTTGTATTTTTAGTAGAGACGGGGTTTCACCGTGTTGGCCAGGCTGATCTCAAACTCCTGACCTCAGGTGATCTGCCCTCCTCCACCTCCCAAAGTGCTGGGATTACAGGCGTGAGCCACCGCGCCCAGCCTGGCAACACAATATTTATTAGCAGGAGGAAATACAGTAGGTGGACACTTGGACTTCACCCTTTCTCAGGCAGGGTGCTAAGGGACAGATACTCCTGTTACAGTGTAATAGTCTCTTGCTAGCACAGTTCTGCAAACATTTAAAGTCCGTTGCATGAAGTCTGCCCCAGTCAGTGAAGGAATTTAAAGTTCCACCTTTTTTTTATGCTGTGTGTGTCATCTTGGAGGTTTATTCATGGAGCTAGCAACTCTACTTCAGTATTCTGATATCAAAGGCCTAGTGTGTCATATCGAACACCGTTTCAAATTCTGTGTTTCAGTCTTGGGAAAGCTGTCAGCAACTTGGGAGCCAGCTTATCTCCCTCGAGAATTTTCCAGTGATCCAGCTTTCGCAGTCACAAAAACAAATTATAGGATCTTCATCTTCTTATAGGCATCGATCTTAGGATGGTTTCAAGAATGGAAGAGGATTTTAAATAAGACAATTCTGTATAGTAATATATGTCGTGAAAATGTACATATTGTAGCACTGATGAAAATGCAGTTTTATTAGGTCCAATACCATTTTCATATCTCTTCTAGTTATTCTCTATTAAAGCAGATCAAGTTCATTTTGTTATCTAATACTCATTTGGGGCTTCTTCTTAGTGCATTTGGATGTGATTGTGGAGAAAATCCAGCATCAGTGTTGACAGTGACTTTTTTTTTTTCTTTTAACTGAACATAAACTCAAGATTTTATTGTCTTCATAATAAAAGATGACACTTAGAACTGGATCACTTGGCCCTTTCTCTTCTTATCTCCTCCCAGTTCAAAATGCTTGCATCTTTTAATAGCCAGCATTCTCTTAGATCTGCAGTTGGGCTCAACGCACTCAAGCCTTAGCACAATCTTTTTTGTAGTTTTAGCCTTTTTCCGGAAAATCGGCTTAGTTTGCCCACCATAGCCACTCTGCTTCCTGTCATAACGCCGCTTTCCCTGGGCATACAGAGAATCCTTGCCCTTCTTGTACTGTGTCACTTTGTGGGGTTGGTGCTTGCCACACTTCTTACAGAAAGTCCGGCGGATTTTAGGGACGTTAACCATGCTTGCGAGAGCGATACCGGCACGGGAAGAAAAAAAGACGACAGTGACTATTTTAATCCAAGTCGCCGTAATGGCTCTGTTAAGCAGCAACATTACAAACACCACTGCTGAGAAAGTTGCGGGCTCCTATCTGTGTATCTGAGTATGTGGGGGAAAAAAAAGTTAATCCAAGCAATTCATTAAAGACCAGTGGCGGGCCGGGCGCGGTGGCTCAAGCCTGTAATCCCAGCACTTTGGGAGGCCAAGACGGGCGGATCACAAGGTCAGGAGATCGAGACCAGCCTGGCTAATACGGTGAAACCCCGTCTCTACTAAAAAATACAAAAAACTAGCCGGGTGAGGTGGCGGGCGCCTGTAGTCCCAGCTACTCGGGAGGCTGAGGCAGGAGAATGGCGTGAACCCGGGAGGCGGAGCTTGCAGTGAGCTGAGATGCGGCCACTGCACTCCAGCCTGGGCGACAGAGCGAGACTCCGTCTCAAAAAAAAAAAAAAAAAAAAAAAAAGACCAGTGGCTTTAGTAAGAATCACTTATTCCAGCCCTTTCTTCTCAAAATCTGTGAATCCTTCTTGCATGGAAACTTTAGTTTTTTTCTACTCCAAAACATTATATATGATAAAAATGTATTTGAAGGCATTCATATAAATAGACTGGAGAGTACATGCATCAAAATATTTCACCGTTTGGAAGACTGGTGTTTTCTTTTGTGCTTATCTCTGTGTTCCAAATTTTCTGCAATGAGCTTGTGATTTTTCTGAAATTAGAAATTCTAAAAACCAGGCTGAGGCAGAAGAATTGCTTGAACCTGGAAGGCGGAGGTTGCAGTGAGCCGAGATCGCGCCACTGCACTTCAGCCTGGGCGACAGAGTAAGACTCTATCTAAACAAAAAAAGAAATTATAAAAACCTACAATAAATGTCTTCTTCCTGAAAGCACATCTACACATAACTATGAGGACGTTGCGCATAGTTCTAGTGTAGTAATGTGCAAAAATAATTTGCAATCTGCAGTGAGGTTGCAAAGTATATCAGCTGAAACAGTGACCTTGTAAGTCTTCCTAGGAAGTTTAAGTGGATCTCTCCCACTAAGCAGGCCAAATCTCTTACTCCTGTTTAGGAATCCCATCTCCCAGTCTGCTTCTAAGATACCTGGACACCCGGAACCAAAAGTCTTCACTTTGGGGGTTACCTATATCTGCATGAGGCAGTGCAAATGTTAAACCCTCCTTCTTTCTTTCTCTCTCTGTTTCTCTCTCTGTCTCTCTCTCTCTCATGTCCCCACAGTTGCATTCGTCATATTGCAAAGAAAACTCCACATTCAAATCATGAATAATTTAATAGTGAATTATTTTGGCATGATCTTAGGAAGGAGTGGAGAACACATCTAATGTTAAGAATTTGTCTACAAGGATCTTGTATTTTGTCTGAGTCTAAAATTTACAAGTGCAAAGATGATGGAGTCGTTGACCACTTCCTTTATTGTTTGGAGATTTTGCTGTTTCTGTAATTCACCTGAAACTCACACAGTGCAGTTCTTGGGATGGGGAAACATCTTATTGTCCCGTAACAGAATGAGCCTTAAGGATTTGTAAGCATAGGCACTTTTATATTTAAAGGGAAATATTAATTCATCAGTGATTTTACTTTTTTAGTGCCTCAATAAACCTTGAAATCAACATCACTCTGTCTCTAAAACATCCCAGTGTCTCTTCCTGAAACTTCTTTCCAAGTAAAATGTTGTCCTTTCACATGTGTTACGTTTTATCTTAAATATAATCAACTAAGCATTAAAAAACTACCTTTTCCCCTACAAAAGTATGAATCCACCCAAACTACCAAAATGGGTAACATCGCTGTAAAGAAAGGAACAGCCAGGGGCAGTGGCTCACGCCTGTAATCCCAGCACTTTGGGAGGCTGAGGCAGGCGGCTCGCTTGAGCCTAGGAGTTCAAGACTAGCCTGGGCAACATGGCGAAACCATGACTCTACAAGAAATACAAAAATTGGCCTGGCGCGGTGGCTCACGCCTGTAATCCCAACACTTTGGGAGGCCGAGGCGGGCAGATCACGAGTTCAGGAGATCAAAACCATCTTGGCCAACATGGTAAAACCCCGTCTCTACTAAAATACAAAACTTTAGCTGGACGTGGTGGCGCACGCCTGTAGTGCCAGCTACTTGGGAGGCTGAGGCAGGAGAATTGCTTGAACCCAGGAGGCAGAGGTTGCAGTGAGCTGAGATCGCACCATTGCACTCCAGCCTGGTGACAGAGCAAGACTGTCTCAAAAAAAAAAAAGAAAGAAAGAAAGACGAATTAACCAGGCGTGTTGACACATCCCTGTGGTCCCAGCTGCTCTACTCGGAAGGCTGAGGTAGGAGGATCACTTGAGCCCAGGAGTTCAAGGCTGCAGTGAGCTATTATCACACTGAGCTATTACCACTGCACTCCAGCCTGGGCAACAGAATGAGAGCCTGTTTCAAAAAAGAAAAGATAAAGGCGCGCCAATCAGAATGCTCTTGGAAGAGAATGTTAAAAGTGTCACGTTAGAGTAAAAAAGAAACAACCTGTAATACAGTCTGGATTATTCTTGCTAAAGGGCTTTTTTTTTTTTTTTGCTTTTTTGTTTTTAATATGTCTAAGCTTTATTTACTGTAAAGCAGTGTGCAAATAGAAGCTGTTACTTTGTGACATAATTCAAACAACCAGCAGACAAACATTTAAAATATTCAATGCTAAACCCTAACGTAAGCCATTTTTAGTTCACTACATTTCTTTGTCCTTTTCTTCTTTGAAATTTATTTTGAATCAAGTAATACAATACTGTCTTTTAAAAAGTACAAAATATAAATAGATAAGCGTTCCCCTTAATCCCCATACATTTCACCCCAAAGAGAGCCACTCTTGTCTCGAGCTCCTTAAGTGATCCTCCACCTCAGCTTCCCAAAGTGCTGGGATTACAGGTGTGAGCCACGGCACCCACTCTTGTCAATTAGATATATTTGTCCATATTCATTTACATGTCTTTGTGTGTGTGTGTGTGTGTGTGTGTGTGTGTGTGTGTGTGTGTGTGTGTTGAACACAAATAGATTCACATTATACATGCTGTTTTGTGTTCTGAAACTTGCTTTTATCATCTAGTAGGAAATCTGGGACATTGTTCAGTATCAGTACAGAAAGATCTACCTCATTGCTTGGGACTTCTGGTCCGTATCTCCACAGTACAACTCATCTTGGTTTATTTAACATTCCCTATTGATGGATATTTAAGTTGACTCATTACGTTTTTCAAAGTTGATATGTAATTCACAAAGCATAAAATTTATCTTTTAAAGTGCAAAGTCCAGTGGATTTTAGTGTATTCACAAGATTATGCAACCATCACCACTGTCTAATTCCAGAATTTTTTTTTTTTTTGAGATAGAGTTTTGCTCTTGTTGCCCAGGCTGGAGTGCAGTGGTGCAGTGTCAGCTCACTGCAACCTCCGCCTCCTGGGTTCAAGCAATTCTCCTGTCTCAGCCTCCTGAGTAGCTAGGACTACAGGCATGTGCCACCACGCCCAGCTAATTTTTGTATTTTTAGTAGAGACCATGTCGGTCAGGCTGATCTTGAACTCCTGACCTCAAGTGATCCACTTGCCTTGGACTTCCAAAGTGCTAGGATTACAGGTGTGAGCCACCGTACCTGGCCAGGCTGGTCTTGAACTCCTGACCTCAGGTGATCCACCTGCCTCGGCCTCCCAAAGTGCTGGGATTACAGACGTGAGCCACCGTGCCCGGCCTTGCTGTGGAATTCTAATTCAGGAGTATTTTCCTCAGAAGTTGGAAGAGATTGCTCCAGTTTCTTCTTGCATTCAGTACATCTTTGTAGTAATACGGTCTCACCTCTCCCCACTCCTCTGACCCCAGAAGCGTTTGGGATTTTCTCTTTATCCCCGATGTCTGAAATGTCACCGTGCTGTAGCTTGTCCATGATTCTGCTCAGCCATCCCCAGGCACTTTCACTCTGGGGCTGTCACCTGCCCTTGACCTAGGAGCCCATTCTCCATGATTGCTGTGAGCACACTCTCTCTTCTGGTCCCGCTGTCTTGTCTTCCGAAGCTCTGTTAGATGCATGTTGGGAACTATAGGGTCTATCTTCAAATTCTCTTAACCATTTTCTGTACCCCCATCTCCTTGTCCATTTTTGCTATTCTAAGAACATCCTGTGGCTCGGCCTTTCAATTTATTCTATAATCTTCAATGCTTCTGCCCATTTACAGAGATTTTTATTTCAATCATCAAATTTTTCATTTCCAAGATCTCTCAAACATTCGTTTTTATGGGTGCAATATCACTTTACTTCTCTCTGAGGATTCTAATTATATATATGCCAAATCCTTGTTCGGGTTCCTCTATTAATGCAGCTTCTTTGGATGTAAACTTTTCCATCCCTTGGGATGGATGCCTCTCTTTTATGGCTTTTCTCAAGTGTTGAGGGGTTATTGGTGTGAGCTCAACACTGGGTTTCAGTTTGCCGCCTCTCCACCAATGCTCTTTCTATCGTCTGCATTTCACCTCCTGGACAGAAAGAGCATGCCATCCCTGCTGGGCATTGCTGGGGCCCCAGCGACCTCTCCATCCCAACCGTCTGAGTCCTCTGCTCTTACTAGGGGCCCACATCTTGCTGCCTGCTTCCTGGCCTGAGGATGGAGCGGCGGCTGCTCCTCTGAGGATCTTCCACAAGCACGAGCAGCCCATCCTTTGGGGTTTTTTTTTCTTTTTGTGCCTTTTCTTTCTTTCTTTTTTTTTTTTTTAAAGAGACAGGATCTCATTCTTCTTCCTCAGCCTGGAATGCAATGATGTGATCATAGCTCACCACAGCCTTGGACTCCTGAGCCTCCTGAATAGCTGGGACTACAAGTGTGCCTCCACTATGGCCAACTAATTTTTTAATTTTGTATTTGTAGAGACAGTGTCTCCCTATGTTGCCTAGGCTGGTCGCAAATTCCTGGCCTCTCAAGTGATCCTCCCACCTCGGCCTCTGTAAGTGCTGGGATTACAGGCATGATCCAGCCTGTACTCAGCCTTTATATTTTTCATTCTGCATAGCCTCTGGACTGTGATTTCCTTCTTCACGATGATCCCAGGCTTCTTCCGTCTCTTAGAGGTGCCTCAAAGCTCCTGGACCTTTTAAGGCACCCCTTCTTGATTTTTAGTGAAATCGTGGATATTATTATTATTATTATTATTATTATTTCCCTATGGCCATCTTGATCCTCTCTCTCCTTTAAAAACATCAGTCAAGCATGGTGGCTCCTGCCTGTAATCCCAGCACTTTGGGAGGCCGAGGCGGGCGGGTCACCTGAGATCAGGGGTTCGAGAATGGTGAGACCCCATCTCTACTAAAAATACAAAAGAAATTAGCTGGGCGTCATGGCACATGCCTGTAATCCCAGCTACACGGGAGGCTGAGGCAGGAGAATTGCTCGAACCCAAGAGGCGGAGGTTGCAGTGAGCCAAGATCACACCACTGCACTCCAGCCTGGGAGACAGAGCAAGACTCTCTCTCAAAAAATAAAATAAAATAATAAAATAAAATAAATCAAGTTTTAATGGTTGCCGGTGGCAGGGGAATTTCCATGTAAGACTCAGACCTGATGCAGCTCAGACTTTCCTACGGGGTGTTGTGCATGCTAGTGGGTGGGTTCCTTCTTCTTCCTAACTTTCTTTTTTTTTTTTTTTTTTTTTTTTTTGACTCACTGCAACCTCTGCCCCCCAGGTTTAAGTGATTCTCCTGTCTCAACCTCTCAAGTAGCTGGGACCACAGGCATGTGCCACCACGCCCAGCTAGTTTTTGTATTTTTAGTAGAGACGGGGTTTCACCATGTTGGTCAGACTGGTGTCAAACTCATGACCTCCAGGGATCCGCCCGCCTCAGCCTCCCAAAGTGCTGGGATTACGGGTGTGAGCCACTGCGCCTGGCCCCGTCTAAGTTGCTTTCTGAGAGTGGCTTGGCCATCTGGGCACCTCACTGAGGCTGCAACCCTGCTGGCTGCCACCCTACTTGGCTCTGGCTACTCTGGCCTTTCTGGTTCACTTTGCTGTGCATTCCTGCTGGCTGCTTTGCCACGTCTCTGCTCAGTGCACCCAGTGGGACCCTGGGGAGCTCCCTTCTCCCTGTGAACTGTGTTTGTCTCAGCCACAGCTGTGAGTCTAGTGTGAGGTGGATTTTTGGCAGGCACCCCTTCTTTCGCCTTTAAAAATATCCCCTTGAGGCAGAAATATTTTATCTATCAGAGATCACATTGGGACCATTTCTACTCTGGCCTTGAAACAGGTGCACGCAGAAGTCAGGCCAAATGGTTCCCACCTACTGCAGGTCAACACAGTACATCCTATGCTGGGTATGAACCAGGAACCTAGTCCAGGAACAAGGGCAGAAGCCACCTCTTTTTTTCTTTTCTTTTTTTTTTTTTTTTTGAGACGGACTCTCGCTCTGTCACCCAGGCTGGAGTGCCGTAGTGCAATCTCAGCTCACTGCAACATTTGCCTCCCGGGTTCAAGTGATTCTCCTGCCTCAGTCTCCCGTGTAGCTGGGATTACATGCCTGTGCCACCATGCCTAGCTAATTTTTGTATTTTTAGTACAGACAGGGTTTCACCATGTTGGCCAGGCTGGTCTGGAACTCCTGACCTCAGGCAATCCGCCCACCACACCTGGCCAGAAGCCACTTATTTATTTATTTATTTATTTATTCATTCATTCATTCATTTTTATTTATTTATTTATTTATTTTTTTTTTTTTTTTTTTTTTTTTTTTTGAGACGGAGTCTCGCTCTACCGCCCAGGCTGGAGTGCAGTGGCCGGATCTCAGCTCACTGCAAGCTCCGCCTCCCGGGTTTACGCCATTCTCCTGCCTCAGCCTCCCGAGCAGTTGGGACTACAGGCGCCTGCCACCGCGCCCGGCTAGTTTTTTGTATTTTTTTTTTAGTAGAGACGGGGTTTCACCGTGTTAGCCAGGATGGTCTCGATCTCCTGACCTCGTGATCCGCCCGTCTCGGCCTCCCAAAGTCCTGGGACTACAGGCTTGAGCCACCGCGCCCGGCCTATTTATTTATTTATTTTTAATTTTGTGAGACAGAGTCTCGCTTTGTTGCCCAGACTGGATTGCAGTGGCGCAATCTCGGCTCACTCAAGCTCCGCCTCCTGGGTTCATGCCATTCTGCTCCCTCAGCCTCCTGAGTAGCTGACTCTACAGGCACCCACCACCACACCTGGCTAATATTTTGTATTTTTAGTAGAGATGGGTTTCACTGTGTTAGCCAAGATGGTCTCCATCTCCTGACCTCGTGCTCCGCCCGCCTCAGCCTCCCAAAGTGCTGGGATTACAGGCGTGAGCCACCGCCCCCAGCCAGAAGCCACTAATTAATGTGGGGACACATGAGCTGGAGCAGCACAAGGGGAGTGGACTGAGCCACCTGGGCTGAGATGTGGCTCCTGACTTAGGACAGCCCAGAGTCCAGAGCCTGGGGCGCATGGCATCAGCCATGGGCAGGAAAAGGCTGAGGAGTGAGGAGCAGGTAAAAGAGTGCAGGCCTCTCCCTCAGACCCATTCTCAATGAGCCTGCTGACCAGAGAGGGGCAGTTCCATATTTGGTCACTGTGCCCTTAAGAGAGTAGCCATTGGCCGGGCACGGTGGCTTACGCCTGTAATCCCAGCACTTTGGAAGGCCGAGGTGGATGGATCACTTGAAGCCAGGAGTTCGAGACCAGCCTGACCAACATGGTGAAACCCCTGTCTCTACTAAAAATACAAAAATTAGCCAGGCATGGTGGTGGGCACGTGTAATCCCAGCTACTCGGGAGGCTGAGGCAGGAGAATCGCTTCAACCCGGGAGGCGGAGATTGCAGTGAGCTGAGATCGCACCACGGCACTCCAGCTTGGGCAACAGAGCGAGACTCCATCTAAAAAACAAAATGAAACAAAAAAAGCAGCTATTTAGCCTGAGACATTTCAAATGTGGTACTTGGAGACATCGACGTTGGTGGCTTATATCATCCCAATGCACTGAGGGTTATTTGTGCTAAATAAGGCAAGACCGACGGCAGGGGCCAGGGCGCTGAGTGGACAGGTGGACGCCTGAGCCTGTCCGCCAGAGCATGAGACCAGTCCCTTGGGGAGGCAAAGGCAGCAACAGCCAGTATGTGGTTCATAAAGTGCTGGAAAGACTGCTGCTCCTCCCGCAGGGACCAAAAACTCCTAGAGGTCCACCTCCATGCTCCTGTTTGTAAAAACGCACATTCCTGGTTCACACATGAGTTCCTGGCACCTCCATGACATCTCACCACCCTGTCTTCTTTTTGATTGACAGGAGGAGACCACTGCCCCAGCACTTGCTCCCTAACAAGCCATTCACCTCCAGTCGTTTGGCTGGAAAATGGGACTTTGATCCCAGAGAGAGCAGACTTTACATGAATACTCCTGGTCTGTCCTCCCTATGCAGGCAGTGCTGGGATCGAAGTGGAGACCCCCGCTGTGGGTGAACATCGCAGCATCCCTGGGAGGGTTCAGCGTGTTTACCTCGGGCTGAAGGTTGTAATTATGATTTAGGGGAATGCCGCTCTATAATGACTTTTTCTTCATTTCATGTAAATTAAGTTCCTGGTGTGCGTGGGAATGCATGTGTCTCCATTCCTAAGGGGAGTTGGAGAATTCATTAGTTACTGTCTGGGAAGTGTTCTGCAAATAAAAAGCTCTCCAGAAATGCAAGGTGTTGTTATTAGGTGTCTTCAATTTGTAAATCAACTTGAATGGGTTGTTTTATTCTGTTTTGTTTTGGTGTAAAAAAAGATAGCTTCAAACCCTGTATTCGGCAATGGCCAGTACACATATCAAAGAAAACGTGGAAGACGCAAATGCGTATTTCAATGGTTCTGATGTATTCACTCCAAGAAGGGTTTAGGAAGCGCTGACAATTCCAGCCGAGGACTCTGACGCCCAGGGAATGGTGCCGCGAAATAACACCTGTGACCTTGAAAAGTGCATTAACTTCTCTGGGCTGTGGTCTCCACATCAGAAAGGTCAAGCAGTTGGGCTCAATGACCCCTACAATCACTTCCACACTGGCATTTCCTGTAATAACCCATTGCACACAGGCCTGCCATTGACCGAGCCCTTGCAACATGCGGGGCAGGAAGCTAGGGCGCCCTATTTGGTGTGAGGTTGGCTTACACATGGCGAAACTGGAACCGTGCAACTTCTTCACACAGCTGAGGGCAGCGGGGATGGTGCTCAACCTCTCTCCTTCACTCTACTCATGGAGCTTCCAAATGATCCAGAACACGATGAAGAAATCACTGAGTAAAGCAGGGACAGGTTCTTCTCATCCTGTTCTCCTCTATAGCCATATAACCCAACCTCAGACTGACCAGGAAAAATGAGGACTCTTAGAGGTTTCCGTGGATTCTCTTCCCTTTGCCCTCTTTTTGTGGTCCCAGCCTCTTTCTCTACAGCTCAAGGTAATAAGGGAGAGACCTGTTGACCATGGTGCACACCTGAGCCCTAGAGGGGGAGAAGAAGGGAGAGAGGAGAAAGGAAATGAGGGAGGCAGAGAGGGAGGGAAGGAAGAAAGAGAGAAGAAGCAGGGAGGGAGGAAGGGAAACACAGTTGAATGACGTCTTTAGATCTGCCTGATTTCTTTTAATTCACATGGATTCATTAAGATGGGGAGGAGGGAGCCATCATCCGTGCTAAGATGAGTGTGTATCAGAGGTCACAAAAATAATTTCCCACCTTCAGGGAGGCCCCTTCCGTCTGGTTAAATGATCCCGAGAGTCTGACAGATTGTGACAGGGCACACAGGCTGAATCTTTGCCCACCAATCCTTTCCCACTGGATTGCCGCTTCGTATCTTTCTATGAAAGACTCATTCTGAAAATGGACAGGTTTGGCCTGAGAATCTCCAAATAGTCGGTGACTTGAAAATTCTACCTCTTGGCCAGGCGCGGTGGCTCATGCCTGTAATCCCAGCACTTTGGGAGGCCAAGGCGGGTGGATCACGAGGTCAGGAATTCAAGACCAGCCTGGCCAATATGGTGAAAGCCCGTCTCTATTGAAAATACAAAAATTAGCCTGGCATAGTGGCGCGCGCCTGTAGTCCCAGCTACTTGGGAGGCTGAGGCAGAAAACTCGCTTGAACCTGGCAGGCGGAGCTTGCAGTGAGCCGAGACCGTGGCACTGCACTCCAGCCTGGGTAACAGAGAGAGACTCCGTCTCAAAAAAAAAAAAACAAGAAAGAAAATTTTACATCTGAGGTCAACAATTAGGAAGTAGAAGAGGTAGTTGCTGAGTGCACAGAAAGTAAGATGCAGGGAGGCTCTGAAGAGGAAGAGGAATTGACAGGAGTACGGACTCACAGATGCTGGCTTTTACACGAGGATTGGTGATCCAGGGTCCTAGACTTTGGGAAGCCTCGTGAGCCGCTTGATCTCCAAAACCAATGTGAGGGACTGTGGTGTGCTGTGCAGAGTCCTGCGCTCTGTGAATGAATGAATGAATGAATGAATGAATGAATGAATGAATGAATGAAGTGACTTTGTTGATACTTCCTGCCTTCTGCATTCTTAATATCTGGAAAAATAGTGGGTTTTTCTTTTTACCTGTTTGTTGATTGATGCGACACACACAAAGAAAGAAAACCTTTGAACAGGCTGCAATTGCTCTTAACATTGGAAGAAGGAAATTTACATGAGACAGAGGTGCAATAATTGGGCGTTGGTGTATTCATGTTGAAAGGGGGCCCTGATCAGCGCATTAGGTCAAAAGGCATCTTCTCCAGCTTCCCGAGGCCCGGTGTATTTTTTTTCCTGCCCACATCTTTAAGACTTTATTTTTCAGAGCAGTTTTAGGTTCACAATAAAATTAAGAGGAAAGTGCAGAGATATCCCATATATCCTCTGTCCCCACACATGACTAGCTTTATTCCCCCATTATCAAAGTCCCTCCCCAGAGTAATCCATTCATTACAACTGATGAACCTGCACTGATACATTCTTATTACCCAGAGTCCATAGTTTCTCTCAGGGTTCATTCTTGGCGTTGTCCATTCTGTGGGTTTGGACAAATGTATACTGACATGTATCTACCATTACATGTATCAGAGTTTCCTCACTGCACTAAAAATCCTCTGTGCTCCGCCTGCTCATCCTTCCGCCTAACCCTCCAGCCTAATGATATTTTGCACATACTGCAAAATTACTGGGTGTCCAATTAAGAGTACAGATAGCCATATGAATTGGCTTTCAGAGCAATGTTTGACAAGGAAAGGGCTAGATGTTTCCCTTGGCAACACTCATGCGCTCCACCTGAAGACTCAGGTAAAGAGAATTACAAACCCTCATGGGCAGAATCTGGCACTACAACTCTAATACATGCATTTGCCTCTTTGCTTTCATTTGTACCAATCTAAAATGGATTACTTGGCCAGGTGCAGTGGCTCATGCCTGTAATCCCAGCACTTTGGGAGGCTGAGGTGGGCAGATCACTTGAGGTCAGGAGTTCAAAACCAGCCCAGCCAACATGGCAGAACCCCATCTCTACTACAAATACAAAAATCAGCCGGGCATGGTGATGCGCATCTGTCATTCCAACTACTCGGGAGGCTGAGGCATGAGAATCACTTGAACCCAGGAGGCGGAGGTTGCAGTGAGCTGAGATTGAGCCATTGCACTCCAGCCTGGGTGATGGAGTGAGACTCTGTCTCAAAAAAAAAGTTAAAATGCATTACTTGAATATGTATTTTAGACTTAAATTATTTAGTACCTAATGCAGCATTTCACCTCTAAAAGGGTCATTAGACAGGTCAAGGAATATTTTTTGTTTTTATCTTTTCCCAGGTCACTATATTAGAACACCTGTGATTTGAATGTGTCCCTGAGAGTTCCTGTGTTGGAAACTTAACATGCAAAAATGTTGGGAGGCAAGGGTGAATAAGAAGTGGATGGATTAGTGTTGTTAATGTGGGGGTGGGTTCGTTATCTTGAGGGAGCCAGATGTTATAAAAGGGAGAGCCGGGCACAGCGGCTCATGCCTGTAATCCCAGCACTTTGGGAGGCTGAAGTGGGTGGATC
Source organism: Macaca nemestrina (assembly GCF_043159975.1). Lineage (NCBI taxonomy): Eukaryota > Metazoa > Chordata > Mammalia > Primates > Cercopithecidae > Macaca > Macaca nemestrina. Next base: position 119,239,010 of record NC_092137.1, read on the forward strand.
ACCTAAGGTGAGGAGTTCGAGACCAGCCTGGCCAACATGGTGAAACCCTGTCTCCAGTAAAAATACGGAAAGTTAGCTAGGTGTGGTGGAACATGCCTGTCATCCCAGCTGCTTGGGAGGATGAGGCAGGGGAATTGCTTGAACCCAGGTGGCGGAGGTTGCAGTGAACCGAGATTGCACCACTGCACTCCAGCCTGAGTGACAGAGCAAGAGTCCATCCCCCAAAAAAATAAAAAGATGACGTTATAAAAAGGAGTCTGACCCTCATGCTTTCTCTCCTGCCCTCCCTTGCCCTTCTTTCTATCCACCATGGTATAAGGCAGCAAGAAGGCTGTCACCAGATGTGGCCCCTTGATCTTGAACTTCTCAGCCTCCAGAACAGTGAACCAAAAAAATTTATACTGTTTATAAATTACCCAGTCAGTGGTATTTTGTTATAGCAATATAAAACAGACTAAGACAGCCCCTTTGCCTATCAGGGTTACTACGTGCCTGTTCACAAAGCTATAATTGTGCCTTTCACAATTTATAATTTTTATTTAAAAAAAATTTTTTGAGATGGAGTCTCGCTCTTGTTGCCTAGGCTAGAGTTCAGTGGTGCAATCTTGGCTCACTGCAATCTCTGCCTCCCGGGTTCAAGCGATTCTCCTGCCTCAGCCTCCCGAGTAGCTGGGACAACAGGTGCGTGCCACCATGTCCGGCTAATTTTTGTATTTTTAGTAGAGACGGGGTTTCACCATGCTGGCCAGGCTGGTCTCGAACTCATGACCTAAAGATCCACCCACTCGGCCTCCCAAAGTGCTGGGATTACAGGCGTGAACCACTGCACCCGGCCTGAAAACCTTAACAATGATTGGAAACCAAACCTATTTTTAAGGATCTTACTGGTTTTTATATATGCATAGGAGGTATGTGATCGCTCCCACACCATTGGTCTCAGCTTTTAAAAAAAGAAAATAGGCCAAGCATGGTGGCTCATTCCTGTAATCCCAGCACTTTGGGAGGCCGAGGCGGGCGGATGATGAGGTCAGGAGTTCGAGACCAGCCTGACCAACATGGTGAAACCCGTCTCTACTAAAAATACAAAAATTAGCCAGGTGTGGTGGTGCATGCCTGTAATCCCAGCTACTCAAGAAGCTGAGGCAGGAGAATCGCTTGAATCCAGGAGGCAGAGGTTGCGGTGAGCTGAGATCACACCACTGCACTCTAGCCTGGGCGACAGAGCGAGACTCCATCTCTAAATAAATAAATAAATGAAAATAAGATGCCAGACATACCTCTTAACCCGAAATATCTTCCTCTTCAACCAGGTGCCTAAAATAGAGATTCATACATTTGCATGTTTAAGTTTGTCTACCTCCAGAGCTCCTAATTAAAAGCACTTGAGGAATTACTAGCTGACACCTTAATGGAGTGTATTAGTTTTCTGTTGCTTTGTGATGAATTACTAGAAATGTAATGGTTTAAAACAACACCCTTTTATTATCTCACAGTTCTGTGGGTCAGAAGCTCAGGCAAACTCTACTGGGTTCTCTACTCAGGGGCTGAAATCAGGATGTCAGCTTGGCTGGGCTCTTATTTGGGGTGCTGTGGGAAGGAACACATTTCCAAATTCTTTGTGGGTTGCTGGCAGAATTAAGTTCCATGCAGCTATAGGGCTCAGGTCCATTTCCTTGCTGGCTGTTGGTGAAGGGTCACCATCAGCAACTGTGGCTTCTCTCTGGTCCTTGACTGTGGTCCATTTTCAAAGCCAGCAAGGACATATCAGATCCTTCTCATGCTTTGAATCTCTCTGACCTCCTCATCTTCCACCAGCCAGAGAAAACTCTGCTTTTAAAAAGGATGTGATTTAGTTAGGCCCACTTGGATAATCTCCCTTTTGATTAACTCTAAGCCAAATGACTATTAGCCTTAATTACATCTTCGAAATCTCTTTTGCGAGTAGTAACACAACATAATCATGGACGGATAATCTCATTAAAGTCACAGGCCCAGGGATTAAGGTGGAAAATCTTGGGGAGCCAATTTAGAATTCTGCCTACCACATGGGAACTGGCTAAGAGCAAAGCAGAAACCAGGAGAGAGGAGGAGTGTTGGCTGGGGAGGATAGAGGAGTTCTGACTACTCCAGTTCACACTAGACATTGAGTGTGCACTGGCTCATTATGCACAGCCTTCTCACTCATGCATCCTAAGCCTCATCAGTATCACTTTGCTGTGGAACCCAAGGACCATCAGACCTCTGGAAGTCATCTGCACAGGGTAATAGATAATAGAGTCATCTTTATTCAACTTCACTGCGGCAGTGGGTAAGTCATAAAACCTCCCACAAGATGGATACAACAGTGGCAATACACCCACAAAGGGAGCTGTTATGGGTATGAGTCAACTGAGAACGCCTAGCAAAACCCTTTCCCCCTTCTCTAAGAGTTCATTCTCTCTGTTCCGTAACAAGATGGCACACCTTTCATCTTGTGTGTGCAATGGGGTCCTGCTTGAAAGGCAGGATGCCTGTGCTTGAGAACATCACAAAACTCAACTTCCGTTTACTTCAAACCGGAGTAAGCCATAAAGAGGATTGTAACCCAAAAGTTAAGAGCTTCATGGGAGGAGGCTTCAGGTGTAATTCAGTCAATGATTTGGCTTCATTTATTGGCAGTTCTCTCTGACAGAGCAGGAGTACCATTATCTTGGACAAACACCACCACTTTAAATTCCAGCTCCCTTTCTAGCCTCATCCATTTCAAGGAAATTACTTCTCTCTCTCTCTCTCTCTCTCTCTCTCTCTTTTTTTTTTTTTTGAGATGAAGTCTCGCTCTGTCACCAGGCTGGAGTGCAGTAGTGGCTGGATTTCAGCTCACTGCAACCTCTGCATCCCGGGTTCAAGCGATTCTCTTGCCTCAGCCTCCCAAGTAGCTGGGACTACAGGCGCACACCACAATGCCCAGCTAATTTTTGTATTTTTAGTAGAGACAGGGTTTCACCATGTTGGCCAGAATGGTCTCGATCTCTTGACCTCGTGATCCGCCCCCCACAGCCACCCAAAGTGCTGGAATTATAGGCGTGAGCCACCGCACCCGGCTGGAAATTACTTCTCTTTTAACTACAAGGAGCCAGAAAGAGCAGATAGTGGCTCCTTGGGAGGTGGGAAGAAAGTCTCTTGGGTAACTGCCAAACTTCACCCTCATACAACGGGCCCCAGTAAAACAGTGGGCCTTAATAAGCACATTCCTTTCCCTTCAAGTGCACTAAGATAGGGAAGCTAAAAGCAGACTCGGGGGATATGCCTGCAGCTACCTCAAGATGTATGGGAACAGACATACAATTCTGCCTCCCAGATAAGCACAACAAAGAGACACAGAAGCAGTCCAAGCCTCTAATAAACTCTCCAACCACGAATCCTTAAAAACTCCTACTCTGTAAGAGGGTGCAGCTCCTAACCCAACTCAGAAGTCCCTCCCAGGTTTGTTTTCTGAAATAAACCTGTTGACTGTCAAGCTGCCCTTCATGTTTCTCTCCTCTTTCTTTAATTCTTACACTCTCAGCTCTATCTTCCTTCATGTGTTGGCTTTTTTGCCGACATGGCTTTCCTCATCATGACAATATGGCTTCTGGTGGCATCTGGGACTCCTTGTTTACACCAAGAAGGAAAAAGCAAGCAGGTCCAAATCATGGAACAGAAGTCCTGACTTCAAGTCACTTTGCTGTGACCATGGGACCACCATTGTCTGTTGACTTAGGCCTGAGTTATTTCAGCCAATCTCACTGTGGCTAGGAGATAGAATTAATCTGGTTGGCTTAGACTAGTCCTAGTCAGGACCCTTGCCTAGGGCTAGGGTTGGGGTCAGTTCCCCACACAATATGGCTGCTACAAAATGGGGCAAGGAGATCATGGATGCTGGAGCAGCAATTTAAATGGCACTGCTAATTCCACCCACCAGTATGTACCGTGAGCCAGTGACTGGCCACTCTAGAGTCAGCAGGATACAGAGACCAGTGTCTGCTCTCCTCCCAGTCAGTCTCAGTACCTGTGGGCTGCTGGTGGCATGAGCATCTCCCCACCTTGAGTGCAATTCCAGTGTTTAAATGTTTTTCGTGCAACACAGATGCTAAACATAAGCTCCCAACTTAACACATCATCTGCACCGAAGCTGGAGGAAACCTGGTTGGGTGCAGCACATGGCAAGCAGGTGTGACTTTCACCACCCAGCACCTTCCTAAGGGATTTTAAGGGCATTTGACTGCACACAATTGTTTCAATTCACACTTTTTAAACTATATTAATGGCCGGGCACAGTGGCTCACTCCTGTATCCCAGCACTTTGGGAGGCAGAGGCAGGTGGATCACTTGAGGTCAGAAGTTCGAGACCAGTCTGACCAACATGATGAAGCCCTGTCTCTACTAAAATACAAAAATTAGCCAGGCATGGTGGTGGGCGCCTGTAATCCCAGCTACTCAGGAGGCTGAAGCAGGAGAACCACTTGAACCCGGGTGGCAGAGGTTGCAGTAAGCTGAGATCGCACCACTGCACTCCAGCCTGGGGCACAGAGCGAGACTCTATCTCAAAAAAAAAAAAACATAAATAAAATATATTAAACCTCTCCCCTGCAAGAAAGATGCAAGTCCACTCTTCCCCTACTTGGATCCAAATGCTACACTGTCTGTCCGAAAGATTCTTCTAAAGCATAATCTGTTCTTGCCACCCGTCCCCAAACTCAGTCTTCTCTAACTTTTTAAAATCCTTCAATGGCTCTCTATTTCCTTTAGAACAGGGTTTCCCAACCTCAGCAGTATTGGGCCACATACAGGGCTGGATTCGTGGGCATGCAACTCACACAATCCCATAGGGCCAGGTGCTCAGAAGGGCCCTCTACCTGGTTTCCTGCTCTGCTTCACCATCTTGACGTTCTTAATAAGCTTAACTTTAAACCTGTGTTTTGTGGCCAGGCACAATGACTCACACCTGTAATCTCAGCCCTCTGGGAGGCCGAGGGGGGAGGGTCACCTGAGGTCAGGAGTTTGCGACCAGCCTGGCCAACATGGCAAAACCCGGTCTCTACTAAAAATACAAAAATTAGCTGAGTGTGGTGGTGCATGCCTGTAGTCCCAGCTACTTGGGAGGCTGAGGCAGGAAAATCATTTGAACCTGGGAGGTGAAGGTTACAGAGAGCCAACATCATGCCGCTGCACTCCAGTCTGGGCCACAGAACAAGACTCTGCCTCAAAAATAAATAAATAAACTTGTGTTTTGTAAGTTAAATTCAATGGGACAATCCAGTGTGCCCCTGAGCAGAGTAGATACATGCAGGATGCACGCCCATGGCCATTGATGCCCCATTTGCAATATAATGTTCCCAGTGCCCCACAGCACAGAATTTGGGTGGACCCATGATGCCTGGAAGTTCCGTGAAAAAGCAAGTACAAAATAAGTATGTTGAGTCTGCAGTTGAGTAAACAGCATCCCTGATAGCCCCAAGGTGCTTTCCGACCTGCTTCGAATGCAGAAAGCAGGCAATGCCTACTAAGAAATGCAAATGACCAAGAAACTCTAACATACTCTCTTACTAATGTTACTTCCCTGAACTTGCCAACTACTTTTGCTGAAAATGATGTTACAGAAGTAGGGTTTAATTTAGCAAATAAAATTATAAGATACCTGTTAAATTTGAATCTCAGATCAATAGCAAATAATTTTTTAGTATAAATATGTCCCAAAATATATAATGGCACATACTTAAAATACATTTTTATTTGTCGTTTACCTAAAATCCAAATTAAACTAGGAATCCTATATTTTATCAGGTAACCCTGCATAGAAGGAAAGGAAAACTCCGTTCCTTTTCCTTTCAGCCTTTCCTCCCTCATTACTAGGCAGAAGGTAGAGAGTATTGGTGGAATGTGCCAATATGAAGAAGTGAAATAAAAACAGGTGGCTGAGGCCGGGCGCGGTGGCTCAAGCCTGTAATCCCAGCACTTTGGGAGGCCGAGGTGGGCGGATCACAAGGTCAAGAGATCGAGACCACAGTGAAACCCCGTCTCTACTAAAAATACAAAAAATCAGCCGGGCGCGGTGGCGGGCGCCTGTAGTCCCAGCTACTCAGGAGGCTGAGGCAGGAGAATGGCGGGAACCCGGGAGGCGGAGCTTGCAGTGAGCCTAGATCGCGCCACTGCACTCCAGCCTGGGGGACAGAGCGAGACTCCGTCTCAAAAAAATAAAATAAAATAAAATAAAAACAGGTGGCTGAGTGTTGTGCACCATTTCTACCGTTCTCGTAAGAACAAAATACATATGTCTGTATGAACTATGACATACAAATAGCATAATTTTGGTGATTCTGCAGATGAATTAAATATTCTTATGTTTGCAATTTAAAACTGGCATTGAGTGGTGAAAAGGTAAAATTCATGCTCATACTTTAAATTTTAAAATTTCTATTTACTTAGAATGACATTAAATAGTAAATAAAATACACCGTGACAAATAAAAAGAGACGATGGAAAAAAGGGAAAAAAATCTTTAGGTTTTAAAACTTTTTTTAAAATTTTAGAGCCAAGGTCTTGCTCCATCGCTCAGACTGAAGTTCAGTGGTGTGATCACAGCTCACTGCAGCCTCGAATGATCCCCCTGCCTCAGCTTCCTGAGTAGCTGGGACGATAGGCATATACAAATTACCGTGCTGGCTAATTTTTAAATTTTTTGCAGAGACGGGGTTTTGCTATGTCACCCAGGCTGTCATCAAGAGATCCTCCTGCCTCCCAAAGCACTGGGAATGCGGATGTGAGCCACCATATTGGCCTTATTATTTTAATACTTTTTGTTGTTTTTGTTTTGTTTTGAGACGGAGTCTCACTCTGTCGCCCAGGCTGGAGTGCAATGGGGCAATCTTGCCTCACTGCAACCTCTGCCTCCTGGGTTCAAGCAATTAGCCCAGCTAATTTTTGTATTTTTTATAAAGACAGGGTCTTGCCCTGTTGGCCATGCTGGTGTTGAATTCCTGACCTCAGGGTGATCTGCTCAACTTGGCCTCCCAAAGTGCTGGGATTACAGCCATGAACCACCGCACCCGACCCAGAGTGAGTTTTGAAAGCTGATAAGGAATCGACTGAGTGAAATTGGAGAAAGGTGGTCTAGGGAGTGGGAAGAGGGTACACCAAGGCATGCAGTCATTCAAGTGTGGCTTGTTCAAGAATCCCCAAGTAGGCTCAGCATAATGGGAGCCCTCCATGGCGAGAAGTGAGTGGGTTAAGAGAGGCAAGGACCACGTCACTAAGGGTCCTATGTATCAGAGAGGTTGGATTTTCTTCTAAAGCAGTGGTTCTCAATGTGGGGTAATTTTGCCCCTCAGGAGACATTTGGCAATGTCTGGAGACAGTTTTCATCGTCCCATCACGGACACAGGTTGCCGCTGGCATCTAATGGTCAAGAGGTTAAGGTCAGTAAACATCCTCCAATGCACAGGATATCCCACCCCCCACCTCACCCCCAGGGTTGGCTATGTAATTTGCAAGGTCCAGTGCAAAGTGAAATTATGGGACCCCTTGTTCAAGAAGCAGGAAAAAAGGTGCCTTTAAAAGCATTGAAGGCCGGGCACGGTGGCTCAGGCCTGTAATCCCAGCATTTTGGGAGGCCGAGGTAGGCAGATTGCCTGATGTCAGGAGTTTGAGAACAACCTGGCCAACACGGTGAAACCCCGTCTCTACTGAAAATACAAAAATTAGCCAGGTGTGGTGGCGGGCGCCTGTAATCCCAGCTACTCAGGTGACTGAGGCAGGAGAATTGCTTGAACCCGGGAGGCAGAGGTTGCAGTGAGCCGAGATTGCACCATTGCACTCCAGCCTGGGGGATAAAAGGGAGACTCCATTTCAAAACAAACAAACAAAAAAACAAACAAAAACGAACAAACAAACAAACAAAAAACTTACTCTGGCATCATCCAGCCAACCCACTCCCAAATCCAACCTTTATTGACTGCTCCCTGTCCGCCACCTGGGTGAGGGGAACTGCCTTTGAACTTCAAAGCATTTTTGCATGGATCTCCATCCAGACACTTCCTGCACTACCTGGTAATCACCTGCACGCAAACCTTTAATGGCACCAGACTGTGAACTAGACTGTGAGGGCAGGGGGGTCTCTTTTATTTCGCTTTGCAATACCGAGCCTACTATGTCTAGCACAGAGTAGATGCCCAACAAATAAATGTGGGGGGAAGGAAGGAGTCAGGGAGGAATAAAGGAAACGAGAGAAGGAGGGAGAAGGAAGGTGGAAGAGAGGGAAGGGGGAGAAAGAAGAAGGGAAGGCTGTTAGAGATTTTTCTAGTGTTACATGAGTAGTAACTGTTGCTGTCTATATGCAATTTTTATTTCTAGGAGTCCATTAACTAAACCATAAAAATAAACGCTGGTCTCTAATAAAAATGATGTCTGTCAATAAAGTGAGGTCCTTAGTACTTAGATCCGTTGCCGAAACTTTTCTGAATCCTAGGCAAAGTATTTTATCATTTCTCTGATGATGACTGCTTATTCCAGATGGTCCTTATTCAAACACTGGCCTTTCACAGGTGTCCCTTGTTGCCTAATGTGCTCCCGGCAGTGACTGGCCTGTGACTGCCCCGAGTGTGAGGGGAGGAAACCCTCAGTGACCTGCCCAGCCATGGAAGCCCCTCAGACCTGCTTCCCAGGTGGAGCACACCCTGCTGTCAGCCTCGCTCTGCACTCTCAGACAAGCCGTCATCCAGAGTGGCATCAGCCAACCGCTAGCTCCTTTCCTCTTCTTTTTTTCTTTTCTCTTCTTTTTTTTTTTTTTTTTGGTTTTCTGAGACGGGGTCTTGCTCTGTCACCCACACTGGAGTGCAGTGGTGCTATCTCGGCTCACTGTAACCCCTGTTTCCCAGGTTCAAGGGATTCTCCTGCCTCAGCCTCCTGAGTAACTGGGATTACAGATGCCCGCCACCACACCCAGCTAATTTTTGTATTTTTAGTAGAGATGGGGTTTCACCACGTTGGTCAGGCTGGTCTCAAACTCCTGACCTCAGGTGATCCGCCTGCCTCGGCCTCCCAAAGTGCTGGGATTACAGGTGTGAGCCACCACACCTGGCACTAGCTCTGTCTTTCAATTGAGCAATCGAAATTCCCTTAAAGGTGGCCACAGAGCTCCTCCTCTTCCTCCTCCACCTGCCCACCTGATCCTGCGAAACTGCAAGGAGGCCTCCAGAATCCGCTGAACTGAAGCATTTCTGAAAGAAATGCTGGTCCCTCATAAAGCTGGCACGTAAGTACAGGCACTTAATCCCCTGGCATGCCTGAGGCTGAGGGTCATCTTCCTATTGGAAGTGAAATAGCACAAAGCAGTATGAAAATAAACTCCAGCGCTGACTACGCTTAGGATTAAAAAGTCATCCTGAATGAGCCAAAAAAATAAATAAATAAATAAAAGAAGGAAAGGATAGAAGAAAGGAACGAAGGCTGGGCTTAGTAGCTCACACCTGTAAGCCCAGCACTTTGGCAGGCAGATCACCTGAGGTCAGGAGTTTGCGAGCAGCCTGGCCAACATGGTGAAACTGCGTCTCTACTAAAAATACAAAACTTAGCCAGGCGTGGTGGCCTTCACCTGTAATCCCAGCCACTCGGGAGGCTGAGGCAGGAGAATCGCTTGAACCCAGGAGGCAGAGGTTGCAGTGATCCAAGATCACACCATTGCATTCCAGCCTGGGCAACAAGAATGAAACTCCATCTCAAAACAAAAAAAAAAAAAAAAGGAGAAAGAAGGAAGGGAAGAAGGGAAGGAGGAGAAGAATTAAGTAGAGTATACAGAATATTAGCAGAGTCAATAAGGAATTAAATATTTCCTCTTGGGCTAGAATAATACTTTTTGAGGTATTTGCCAGTTGTTTTCCCACATTTTTAAACTTATCACCTGTCCTCACCTTAGAATTCAAGCACTCTCAATATTCTGTGCTCATTGTCTTAAGAGAAAGATGTGTCAGGCTAAAAGACAGGGAAACCCAAAAGCCAAAACCCCCAGGGAAAGGGAGAGGACAAGAGTAGGAGTGTAGGTGTTCAGGACACTAGAGAGTGATCCCAGGCTGACTGAGGGAAGTGTGGCTGAGGATATGGTATGAGTATTGACTTAAATGGGTTCCAGGGAAGGCCCAGCAACTGGCTCCAGGTCAGAGCGCTACAGACAGTGCAACCCCTAGATACGTGTGTGGGAGCCAAGAGCAGAAAGTGGCCATGCCCTCCTCCCCAGCAGAGCCCGCGAAGGCAGCAAACCCAGAGAGGAAAAGTGTGGAGGTGCCTGGGCTTCGGGAGGACATGGATGTGGACCGGCAGCCAGCATGGATGACAGCAGGATCAGCCTGTGGAGATGGACACCGTAAGGACCCTGAAGTGCCCAGGTCCCATGAAGACCCTCAAATTTAGACAAAACTGAGGGAAAGTAAGTTGACTGAGGCAGAATTTTTGTCACTCACAGGCAAAGGTGGCTCAAAACAAAAATTAGCTAGGTCTTGCTTCAGCTGCTTATGACAGAGACTCAAAACTAACAATGGCTTCATCAGGAAATAAGTTGATTCCTCGGTGGTTCACACCTGTAATCCAGCACTTTAGGAGGCCGAGGTGAGCAGATTATCTGAGGTCAGGAGTTCGAGACCAGCTTGGCCAACATGGTATAACCCCATCTCTACTAAAATACAAAAATTAGCTGGGCATGGTGGTGTGCACCTGTAGTCCCAGCTACTCTGGAGGCTGAGGCAGGAGCATTACTTGAATTCAGGAGGTGGAGGTTGCAGTGAGCCGAGATCGTGCCTCTGCACTCCAGCCCGGGAGACAGAGAGAGACTCTGGCTCAAAAGAAAAAAAATGTGAGCAGGGATGTGGAGAAACTACATCACTCATGCATTGTTGGTGGGAATGTTAAACAGTACGGCCGCTCTGGAGAACTGTTCGGCAGTTTCTTATAAAACTAAGCATGCAACTACCATATGATCCAGTAATTATGTTCTTGAGCATTTATTTAAGATAAATGAAAATTTATGTTTGTGCAAAAACATGTACATGTGTCCTAGTATCAATTTTTCCTCGTTAGAGCCAAGAACTGAAAACAGCCTAGATGTCCTTCAGTGGGTGAACGGGTAGAAGTGGAATATGACTCAGCAATAAAAAGGAAGAAACTATTTGATACACGTTACAACTGGGTGAATCTCCAGAGAAGTAAGCTGAGTAAAAAAGGCCAATCTCAAAAGGTTACACACTGTAGGATTTCATTTATACAACATTTTTGAAATGATGCAGTTTTAGGAATGGAGAATGGATTATTGGCTGCCAGACGTTAGAAGTTTGGGGAAAAGGGGTGGGAGAGAGGTGGACGGGTTTATCCAGGAACAACAAAGGGGGTCCTTGTGATAATGGAACTGTTCTATATCTTGATTGCAGTGGTGAATACACAAAACTACACCTACCCATAAAATCATATAGAACTAAGTACATACACCCACAGAAATGCATATAAGTAAAACTGTGGATATCTGAACAAGATGGGTAGATTGTATCAATGCCAGTATTTTGTGAAATTGTGTTATAACTGCAAGATGTTGCCATTGGAGGAAACCAAGTAAAGAATACATGAGATGTATCCGTATTATTTCTCAGAATTGCATGTGAATTCACACATAAAATTTAATTTAAAAAATCAAATGCATTTTACTCAATTGGGATTACTTAAAACACAGCAGATGGGTGACAACCTCTTGGAATTATAACACGAAACCTTCCTGCTAAAATAAAATGGTCACACTATTACTGTCATAATTTTGTTTTAATTTTAAAAATAAAAATAATGAAGAAAATAAACTGGACCTTGATTCAATCTTGCAAATAGCAAAAGAGACACCAAAGAGACTTTGGTTACAGACTAATGAGCACATTCGGATAGTGTTCTAAGTTAACACCTGGTGTTGGCATTTCTAGTGCCCTTTCCACCATTTTGTTGGGCAGATATGGAACATAAACTCAAAAAACATAGCTTACAAATTACCATATTGCCTGAACTTCAACATTTGGCCGAACACTTTGAAGAGGCTTTAGATACCCAAAAGGAAAACAAACACACAAAGCACATCATGTAACAATTAAAGCAATTATTTCTATCCTCCTGTACCTCAAGAGACAGTAAAAACTTGCCCTTTGACAAAAACACTTACTTGCACAGTCCACCCTTGATATCCGAGGGGGACTGGTTCCAGGACCCACTGCAGACACCAAAATCCACAGATGCTCAAGTCTCTAAAATAAAATGGTGTACTATTTGCATATAACCTACACACATTCTCCCCCGTACTTTAAATCATGTCCAGATTACTTATAATACCTAATACCATGTTGTTAGCATTGTTTTTTAATTTTGCATTTTTTTTTATTGCTGTATTATTGTTTTTCATTTTTTTCCAAATATTTTTGATCTGAGGTTGGTTACATCCATGGATGTGTCATCCACAGATACAGAGTGCCAACTGCTCTTAACAAAGGGCAGAGCACTAGGAAAAGTAACCCATCTCAACTAAAATGAAACAGAAGTAATGTTTCTTCCCTGTTATTCTAAATAGGAGTAATGAAACAACTCAGGGCAATATTATAGTGCCCAATTTCTCCTTCAAATCATTAAGTAGGATTATCTTTAATAATAGAGGGAGAAAGCAAATCTTTCTGATAGGTACAGGTGCTACTCTGTCAAATACAAATTCTACCATGATTCCTACCCATCTTCCTTAAAGTCACTAAACTATTTTGGAATTTCAAAACAGCACTCAAATACTTCCTATTATGCAACCTGTGACTATCACTCTTAGCCCCTCCACCAGTCAGCATGCATTTCTTCTCTGTGACACCACCCAAGTACATTGCATTGGGAGGGATCTTCTTTTTTTTTTTTTTTTTTTTTTGAGGTGGAGTCTCACTCTGTCGCCCAGGCTGGAGTGCAGTGGCGCAATCTCAGCTCACTGCAAGCTCCGCCTCCCAGGTTCACGCCATTCTCCTGCCTCAGCCTCCCAAGTAGCTGGGACTACAGGTGCCCGCCACCACACCCGGCTAATTTTTTTTTATTTTTAGTAGAGATGAGGTTTCACCATGTTAGCCAGGATGGTCTCAATCTCCTGACCTCGTGATCTGCCTGCCTTGGCCTCCCAGAGTGCTGGGATTACAGGTGTGAGCCACCGCGCCCGGCCGGGACGGATCTTTTATGTAAATGGAACTGCCAACTCAAATGTTCCTCAGATGGGCTGTTTCCAAAAGCACCTGAAAACTCTCCCAGGCATGATCTTTTAATAATGCAATTCATATGGCACTTTGTTTGTCCCTGTACATTTAACCCAATGTCTATTTGAGGTAAGGTCCAATGTAAGGTTCTTGATTCTGCCTGGGACAAGAGTTCTGATAAAGGAAGCATTCTGGGACCAAGCCCATCAAAGCAGAAACTGACTTTTCTAAACCTTAACCTGTTCTTGCTCAATACCCTTCAAAGCCCGAAGCTAAGAAAACATTAAGGCCCACGATGGAAGATTTTATAAACAGGGACTCATTCATTATTCCTTGCACCAGCCCTTGTAATGCTCCAGTGTTGCTCTGTAAAAAGCCTCGTAGGCATAGATATTGATTTATGCAAGACCAGGGGGTCATAAATAAGATCGTGATTCTTCTTTTCCCAGTGGTCCTTAATTCAAATTCTATTTTGTCTTCAATACTACCTGAAGCCACTCACTTCACTGTGATGGGCTTATGTTTTTTAGCATCCCATTAGATCTAGGCAGTCAATATTTATTTCCCTTCTCATGGGAAAATCAACAATATACTGTACCTGGACTGTTTTGCCTCAGGGATTTACTGAAGATTTTCTCTTATTTCTCTCAGGTTCTTAATTGGGACCTCAAGGATTTGAGATTTCCTTGTGAGTCTATTCTAATATAATATGTAGATGATCTGTTACTATGTTCAAAAAAAAAACGAGCAAAACTTTAAGACTGATTTTGCGTATTTATTAAAGACCTTAGTTCAGAAGAGACATAAAGCCTTCAAAGAGAAATTAAAATTCTGCTGCAACAACAATAGCAACAACAAAATGTTCATTATTTAGGGCACACACCATCGCAAGAAGGCACATCTCTCGCTGCATAAAAATTACAAATTATTCAGTTTTCCCAAACCAACTATTACAAAACAACTTTGAGGGTTCCTAGGGTGACTGTATGTTATGGGTGATGGGTGCCAACCTCTTCTACCATTGCAATCCCTTTCCATGAATTAAGTCCTTAGATCCTGAACCTCTTACCCTAGGAAGATTCATATAATACTTCCGAAACCTAAAAAAGTCTCTGCAACAGTCCCCAAATGTGGGGTCACCTTTTTATCATAAACTGTTTTCCTATGTTGCTATAAAAAGTCTAAACACAGGGCCGGGCGCGGTGGCTCAAGCCTGTAATCCCAGCACTTTGGGAGGCCGAGGCGGGCGGATCACAAGGTCAGGAGATCGAGACCACAGTGAAACCCCGTCTCTACTAAAAATACAAAAAATTAGCCGGGCGCGGTGGCAGGCGCCTGTAGTCCCAGCTACTCAGGAGGCTGAGGCAGGAGAATGGCGTGAACCCAGGAGGCGGAGCTTGCAGTGAGCCGAGATCGCGCCACTGCACTCCAGCCTGGGCAACAGCGTGAGACTCCGTCTCAAAAAAAAAAAAAAAAAAAAAGTCTAAACACTAGGAATACTAACTCAATCACCTGACAACCATCAGAGGCCCTTTGCTTATTTCAGTCTTCCCATTAGATCCAGCAGCTAAGACATAGTCACCTTGTCTAAGAACTATAGCAGCACCTGTATATTTATGGAAGCCTCAAGTGGCTCAGTTCTAGTTTCTCCATGAAACTTAATGGTTTCCCATGTACATACTCCTTTGTTAATGGAAAATAGTTAGCATTTCTCAGCTAGCTGCCTGACATCCTATCAAATGCTATGCTTTCACCTTCAAATATCACTATCGCTGCAACACACCAAACCTAGCCACTCCCTTTCCTTTATCTGAAGGAGTACTTTACAATTAAGTCTGTCTTACAGATTCACCTGCATCTTATACAGATTTGTTACCAATTCCCTGGATATCCCTGACGTAATTTTTTTTTTTTTTTTTTTTTGAGATGGAGCCTCCCTCTGTCACCCAGGCTGGAGTGCAGTGGCACAATCTCTGCTCACTGCAACCTCCACCTCCCAGGTTCAAGCAATTCTCCCTGCCTCAGTCTCCTCAGTAGCTAGGATTACAGGCACTCGCCACCACACCTGGCTAATTTTGTATTTGTAGTAGAGACGGAGTTTTGCCATGTTGGCCAAGCTGGTCTTCAACTCCTGACCTCAGGTGATCCGCCTGCCTCGGCCTCCCAAAGTGTTTGGATTATAGGCATAAGCCACCGCACCCGACTGTCTGATGTAATTTTATTCGTGGATGGTTTCTTTTTAAAAACAGAAACTTTTAGGGCTGGACCCTAAATTTATGACCTTCCACTTTTATGATAGTTATTTCCTTGCTTATAGAATGCAAGAATCCCAAATCTCATGGTAATGCTTTAGCTGACCACTATGCCAAAAAAGGCAACATTAGCCAAACATAATTGTTCCTGTAATCACACAGAAAAGAGAGGCCTTGAAGAATTCAAAAAGGCTATTATTGACTGTCAGAGACAAACTCCTGGTTTGGAAAAAAGCAAATGGAAAAAATTGGGATGCTCATTGCATACAGATAATATTTGGCACTTGCAGGATGATCCGCCAGTAGTGCCAAAAAATGGAAAAAGGAATTTAGTAAAGATGCTTCATGATATTACGCATAATAGCAGAAATAAATTGGCAACAATGTTAGACTAACATAAGCGGGCTAAATTTAGAGGTATTGCTGAGGATGTTTCCAAAACATCTCCTACCTTCCAGTGACAAAATCCTGGCAAAACTGTAAAGATCAGACATGGACAGAAACCAAACCTGGAGGGCCCCTTGAACACTCCAGATGGACTTTATATAAATGCCTCCTGCACTGGGTTATGAATATGTTCTGGTTATTGTCTATTTATTCTCAGAGCAGGTTGAATCTTCTCCTTGCCAGAGAGCTACCCCTCTAACTATGGCAAGAAAAAAAAAAAAAAATCTTGCTTTTGTTTTTCCAACTTGGGAAATTCCCACTTATCTCTCTAGGGAGAAGGACATTCTTTTTATTAGTACTATTAATACAACACTCTGTAAAGTTTGGTCTTTTACTCAAAAATGCATTATCCATAATCCTCAGGGAACAAAGAGAACTAATGGAATTCTAAAATAAAATTAGCAAAGCACTCAGGAACTCTTAATTCCCACGGCCTGAAGTATTACTGTTAGATTTAATGTCTATAAAATGAACCCCCTCTGAAAACCCATAGATTATCTCTTTATGAATTAATAACAGATTGCCCCATGTATTTGGGAATTTCACCCCCAATCTTATATTCTACCTTGTCTCCCCTAAAATTTATGCTCAAGTCCTAACCCCTGATGCCTGTGAATATGACTTTATTTGGAAGCAGGATCTTGGTAGATGCAATCAAGATTAAGTTACAATGGATCACAGTAGGCCCTAATCCAATTACAAGTTGTCCTCGTGCTTTTCCTTCTTTTTTCTTTCTTTCTTTCTTTTTTTGTTTTTTTTTTGTTTTTTTTTTTTTTTTTTTTTTTTTTTTGAGATAGAGTCTTACTCTGTTGCCCAGGCTGGAGTGCAGTGGTGTGATCTCAACTCACTGCAGCCTCGGCCTCCTGGGCTCAAGCAATCCTCCTGCCTCAGCCTCTGAAGTAGCTGGGACTACAGGTGCACACTGACACGCCCAGCTAATTTTTGTACTTTTCGGTAGAGACAAGGCTTTGCCATGTTGCCCAGGCTGGTCCCAAACTCCTGGGCTCAAGCTATCTGCCCACCTTGGCCTCCCAAAGTGATGGGATTACAGGCGTGAGCCTGGCCATCAGACGTCTTTTTAAGAAAAGAGAAATTTGGGCTGGGTGCGGTGGCTCATACCTGTAATCCTAGCACTTTGAGAAGCCAAGGTGGGCAGATTGCCTGAGCTCAGGAGTTCGAGACCAGCCCAGGCAAAATGGCAAAACCCTGTCTCCACTAAAAACACAAAACATTAGCCAGGCATGGTGGTGCATGCCTGTAATCCCAGCTACTAGGGAGGCTGAGGTGTGAGATTCGCTTGAACCCGGGAGGCAGAGGTTGCAGTGAGCCGAGATCACACCACTGCACTCCAGCCTGGGTGACAGAGAAAGACTCTTTCTCAATAAATAAATAAATAAATAAAATTTGGATACAGAGACACACACAGAAAGAAGGCCATGTGGTGATGGAGGCAGAGATTGGAGTGATGGTTCTACAAGCCAAGGAGACCCAAGGGTTACCAACAATCACCAAAAGTTAGGGTGAGGAAGGATTCTTCCCTAGAGCCTTCAGAGGGAGAATGGCTCTTCAACACACTGATTTCAGGCTTCCGGGCTCCAGAACTGTATTCTGTCATTTTAAGCCATCCAGTTTGTAGAACTCTGTTTTGGCAGTCCTAGGAAACTAACACATTATCTTTCTACAGGCAGATATGATTAATTACTTCATCAACAAGCAAAAGGTGCATTTCCAAACCACCTTCTGAACAACCTCTATATTATCTGCAACATGGAGGTTTAGTCTTCTGGAAAAGACACTAGAGAAAGACTGCCCTTGAACCACAATGAAAGGACCTTACCAGGTACTATTGCCAAATAGCATAGCAGTATAACGCCAAAGTAAAGGTCCTCTGATTCACATTTCCCAGTTCAAAAGATACACGTCTCGGCCGGGCGCAGTGGCACATGCCTGTAATCCCAGCGCTTTGGGAGGCTGAGGCAGGCAGATCATGAGGTCAGAAGATCGAGACTATCCTGGCTAACACCGTGAAACCCCGTCTCTACTGAAAAGACAAAAATTAGCCAGGTGCAGCGGCACGTGCCTGTAGTCCCAGCTACTTGGGAGGCTGAGGCAGGAGAATCGCTTGAGCCCGAGAGGCGGAGGTTGCAGTGAGCTGAAAATGCACCACTGTACTCCAGCCTGGGCAACAGAGCAAGGTTCCGTCTCAAAAAAAAAAAAAAAAAAAAAAAAAAAATACACATCTCTTCCTCCTGACTACTAAACATCCATTTCATCTGAAGCCTTAAACTGAAGATTCTTAGGAATTCTCTAGAAGTTGTCAACTTCAGAAATGGACAGCATTGACCCCAGAATACAGAAAAAATAATGGAGCTCCAAAGTGGACACCTTCTCCTGAAGATGAGGGAACAAGATACATTTTCAGATTTGTCATCAATTTTCTGATTTCCCTTAACAATACAATGTTGTCTAATGTGCCACTTCAACACCTTCTAGAATACTAATAAATGCCTCTTATTTTCATCTTAATATATTTTTTTTGTGCACCACCATGCCCGGCTAATTTTTTTATTAGTAGTAGAGATGGGGTTTCACCATGTTGGCCAGGCTGGTCTCGAACTCCTAACCTCGTGATCTGCCCACCTTGGCCCCCCAAAATGCCGGGATTACAGGCGTGAGCCACTGCGCCTGACCCATCCTGATATTTCTGACCCTTGTGATCTTGTATTCCTTAATGAAAAGCAAAACTCTCATATGTTTTTCCCAGATCGCAGCTGTGGCTCTGAAGCCAATGGATTGCTGAATCTGTAATCCCCTAACTGACCCTGTGGACAAAAATATAATAGCTGTTCCTTTAAATACTTTAGAAGGAAAATTCCCTTTTACAGAACGCTTCTGGTACTTGAGTTTTCCTCAAGTCATTAATCCCAACCTCTCATCTTGCAAAAAATTGATCTTAACTTCATATCAATGAAATATTTCTACTCAGATCATTACAATCCTATCAGCAAAGTCTAGTAAATAGGTAATAAGCACTAATATTGGGCTATGCCTGATTGTGATAGTTTGTTCTCTTCTGAGATACTTCAGCCTGCCTTGCAGGAACTGTTTAATTCCACTCAAAGGATTTGTTAATCTCGAGGGAATTCAGTCCGTGTTGCACTAAGGATACTACTCCTTAAAGGGACATCAGGCATAGACCTCCCTACCTCACACTCACTGATCCTGTGTGTTCAGAGCAATTGTCAGAGATTTCCAAATGTTTAAAACTATTGTCCTTCTATTGGACCCTATATCCTTGAGAAGCATATCCAGAAGCCTCCAAAATGAAGCAAACACAGATTATTGGGGGGAACTTTCAGGAGCAATACCCATTTCCTCTTCATGTATACTCTGCAAGCTGTGATTCCTATAACAGGAATCATACAATTAGAAAAGTGGTTTGAGCCTGGGTATGGTGCCTCACGCCTGTAATCCTTGCACTTTGGAAGGCTGAGGTAGGAGGATCGCTTGAGCCAAGGAGTTTAAGACCAGTCTGAACAACATAGTGAGATCCTGGTCGGGCGCAGTGGCTCATGCTTGTAATCCCAGCACTTTGGGAGGCTGAGGCAGGCAGATCACCTGAGGTCAGGAGTTCAAGACCAGCCTGGACAACTTGGCGAAACTCCCTCTATACTAAAAAAATACAAAAATTAGCCAGGTGTGGTTGCGTACGCCTGTAATCCCAGCTACTCAAGAGGCTGAGGCATGAGAATTGCTTGAACTCAGGAGGCGGAGATTGCAGTGAGCCGAGATCATGCCACTGCACTCTAGCCTGGACAACAGAGCCAGACTTTGTCTCAGAAAAAAAAAAAAAAAAGTGAGATATTATCTCTACCAAAAAAAAAAAAAAAAAAATTAAAATTAGCTGGGTGTGGTGGCAAACACCTATAGTCCCAGCTACTCAGGAGGCTGAGGTGAGAGGAAGAGAGAGAACCTAGGAGTTTGAGGTTACCGTGAGCCATGATCATGCCACTGTACTCCAGCCTAGACAACAAGGAGACCCTGTCTTTTAAACAAAAAAAAAAAAGTGGCTAGAAATTTGTCCCTGACTTTAGCAAAAGTTGTAAACAATACTACTCCTACTGTTGGAGCCAAGCGAACTCATCTAAATTCATTAGCTAGAGTTGTCATGAACAATTGTATAGCCCTTGATTTTCTCTTAGCCAGCCAAGCAGGAGTTTGTGCCACGGTAGACACTCCAGCTGCACCTACATAAATACTTCTGGGTAAATAGAACAGTATATGACTAAGCTAAAAGAAAGAGCCATCTGGCTCTCTCAGATGGATTATGGGACATGGTTTCATTGCCTGGGTTTCATGATCTAGGCTCTTGGCCTCAAACCGTAATGTAAAAACTAATTGTCATCTTGCTTCTGATAATGGCCTGTGGTGGAGTTGGCTGATGGATCCCGTCCAGAGTCTTAAATGCTTCTGTGTAGCCATTAGCTCATCAGAGGTTCAGCCACTCATCCTACAACAGAAGGTAAAGGAAAGATTAACCCTAGATCAATCAGAGGCTACATTCAACGGGCAATCTTCTGATCTTAATCAACAATATCTTGGCAACGGTGAAAATCTGGATATAATCATTATGTTCTGTGGTCTGACTTTGTCTGCCGTTGGCCAAAAGGGAAATAAAAGGAATAAAAAAAGAAAAAAAAAGGCAGCCCCTGACATTCAGAAGCAGGTCTGACTCTCCCAATTAAGCATGTTAATCTCCTGTTAGATAGGTATAAACAATCTCACAGAATCCCAATCTCAGACAAAGCCATTATGAGATCATGATAAAATGAGAAAAAGCAAGACCACTTCCTAATTTGATCTAAGCACAGGCAAAACAAGGTGACTCTCCCAATCACAAAATACCAAACACCCCCTTTCCCATCCCAAAGAGTGGCTATTGCTTCTTTACCAGTTATAACTTTATCCTAGTTCTAAATTCCCGTCTCTATAGATAAGATGTACTGGCCAGGTGCAGTGACCCATGCCTGTAATTCCAGCACTTTGGAAGGCCGAGGCGGGCAGATCACGAGGTTAGGAGATCAAGACCATCCTGGCCAATACGATGGAACCCCATCACTACTAAAAATACAAAAATTAGCTGGGCGTGGTGGCATGTACCTGTAATCCCAGCTACTCGGGAGGCTGAGGCAGGAGAATTGCTTGAACCTGGGAGTCGGAGGTTTTGGTGAGCCAAGATCGTGCCATTGCATTCCAGGCTGGTGACAGAGTAAGACTCTGTCTCAAAAACAAAAACAATAACAACAACAAAAACCAAGATTTATTAAGACATGAAATCATAGAATCACCCCTGCTTTCTGGCAACATCCAATCTAGAGCATACCCCACTTCCTTGGGCCTTTCCTCAAATCACTCAACCAAAGCCAAGCCACATAATAGGTTATTTTTTATTTTATTTTATTTATTTATTTATTTTTTTTTTGAGACAGAGTCTCACTCTGTCGCCCAGACTGGAGAGCAGTGGCACAATCCCAGCTCACTGCAACCTCTGCCTCCCAGGTTCAAGCAATTCTCCTGCCTCAGCCTCCTGAGTAGCTGGGACTATAGGTGTGCACCACCATGCCTGGCTAATTTTTTTTTTTTTTTGCATGTTTAGTAGAGATGGGGTTTCACCACGTTGGCCAGGCTGGTCTGGAACTCCTGACCTTAGACAATCCACCCACCTTAGCCTCCCAAAATGCTGAGATTACAGGCATGAGCCGCCGTGCCCGGCCAAGTCACATAATAGGTTCTTTCTGACGCCCTTTGTCTGAGACACCCATGAGTCCCCATGGTGTGTGTTCTCCCTCACTGCAATGAGTAATAAACCCAACTTCTTCAACTACCAGTGTGTCCCTGGTGGTCTTTGACTGACAGGCATTGACAACACCATCCTAGGGAGAGTTCGCAACAAAGATGATGCTTTAGGAAGAATCACCTGGAAGTAACGTGTGGGGTTCTGGGTAATTAGGAAACAACTGTGCTTACCTCAGAGTAAAGAGATGAGGGATTGTGCCAAGACTGTATATAAAGACGGTGGCATTTTGGAAGAAAAGACATTTTGTAAGAACTAGTAGGAACTAAATAATTATCATGAATTCATTCACGCAAGCAATGCATACCAGGTGCGGGAACATAGTGCTAAACAAGACAACTGAGTCCTTCTTTGAAAGGAGCTCATATTCCCACGAGAGAAGACAATGACAAAGACCACCAGTGCATGTGTAAGAGGAGAGCCAGCAGATAGGGATGATGGTGTGATGGAGAGTGAACCAAGGGCTGGAGGTGGCAACTTCAGACAGAATGGTGGGGGAAGCTGGCTCTGTTGCAGTGAGCTGTGAGCTGAAACCTGAGTGAGAAGCAGGAGCTGGCCAGAGAGCCTGGAAAGATTATTCCAGGAACTGAAGAGCGAAGACCCTGAGATGAGACAAAGGCATGGAGCTCGGTTGCAGAGTGGTGAGAAAGGAGGCACTGGACAGGATGCAGGGTCAGATCTCACCGGGTCTTAGACGCCAAGAATAGAATTTTGCTAAGGAGGAGGAACCAGATTGCACAGATATAGGCTGTTCACCTCAAAATCTCCTTTCTTTGCCCTTCCCTCACTCTTTCTTCCTTTCCTACTGCCCTTCCCAAGTTCCTCTCTTAGTGTCTAACATTTTATTTTTTTATTTTTATGTTTAGACGAGGTCTCACTCTCTCACCCAGGCTGGAGTGCAGTAGCACCATCTGGGCTCACTGCAGCCTCATCCTCCTGGGCTCAAGTGATCCTCCCGCCTGAGCCACCCCCCGGCCCCCACCTCCTTGGTAGACATCAAGAGCCCAACACCACACCCAGCTAATTTTTGCATTTTTTAGTAGACACAGGGTTTCACGATGTCACCCAGGCTGATCTCAAACTCCTGGGCTCAAGCATCCTGCCCACCTCGGCTTCCCAAAGTGCCGGGATCACAGGTGTGATAAAGGAAAAACTTCAGCTGAATTAAACTGAAAGGAGTTTAATTGAGCAATTAACGATTCGCACATTGGGTGGCCTCCCGACCCAGAGTAGGCTCTGAGACTCCAGTGTAGCCAGGTGATGGAAGAAGATGTATGGACAGAAAAAGTCAAGTGACCAACAGAAAACAGAAGTGAGGTACAGAAACGGCTGGATTGGTTACAGGTTGGCTTTTACCTTATTTGAACAGTTGGCTACATTCGATTGGCCAAAACTTGGTGATTGGCACAAGTGTAGGCTATGGTCTGTTCACACCTCCACTTGTTAGAGTTCACCATGCACAGAGAAATGTTTCCGCCAAACTTAAAATATGTCAGGAGGCAGCTTTAGGCTAAATTTGATTTAACAGGCATGAGCCACCGTCCCCTGCCTAACAGACTTTCTCAGCAGTGATGTCCTGGTCCCAGGTCCACTGATGGGCCACCTTCCTACATCTTGCTGACTCTCAAATTGGGCAACTTCTGCCTCTGACTTAGCATTTTAAATTAATTTCCCGTGTGGGAATTTGCAAATAATCCTTACTAAGAATCGATGTGTTCAGGACGGCCCAGCCACTGGCTTTCCCTCATCATCACAGCGATGACCTCAAGAAGTGCCTGAAGTTTGGTTATGTGTGACTACTTTGTGTCTAAAAACGAGACCAAATGGTGCTTCTAAAAAATTCCGGTGACTTTCCCAAAGTTTTCTTGCTGGTCATTTTCCCACAATAGGTGTTTCATTTCTAAATTGTTATATACTCTGATTTGGTCCTTCTGTGTTCTTTTCTTTATCTTTTTTTCCCCCTCTTCAAGGTAAACGTGCTTCTTCCTATTTTGAAATCTTTATTCATATGGGTTGTTTGTTTTTTCCCATAACTTTTTTTTCGAGTTTCACCTATCTCTCTGTTTATTTGCGGAACACTCCTGAGACTATAATATCTGGGCTTGGCACTCTGCTTGGCTGCCATGTACAGAGATGCAGAGGATGGAGAGGAGCAGACTTCCAACCCATCCTCCTGTTTACGGTCTCGCCTCCATCCCTGCCTTCAGAGGGACATGGCACTTCCAATTTCTGAGAACCCTCCTGTTGACTCACCCCACTGGCAACTGGCCTTCAGCTTCTCCTGGGCAGTCACGTATATGGCCACCCACCTTCTGATTTCCAGCTTCCAAACTTTTGTACACATTTCCTCCCCTCTCCCAGTCTCCTTTCCTTGTGTATTTAAGTCCCTTTTATTAAAAAAAAAAAAAATTCCAGTAATTTTTATATTTGAAAAGGTCCAGAGAAACTAATGTGTGTTCAATCAAGAGTTTCACTGGAAGTCACCTTGTTTGGTTTTTTCAAATTAACAAATGATTATTTTCATACTTAGGTCAGTTAATTATAGGTCAGTCCTTTATAACACATCAGATGTTCCAGGGTCTGTGCTTTCTGGCCAAGATAGATCAATAATCTACGTAAGTGATGATTATACTTAGGAGGAGAGGCTTAGAAATATACCCTTACCCACCATGAGAGACATGAGGATCAAGTTTCTGGATTAAAAGTAAGTGCACTTCCTCAAATGTAATGTCCTAAATGATGCTGTATATCTTGTTTTTTGACGGTCTTTTTTATTTTCTATTTTTCATTTTAGCAGACACATTTTTTCTCAATAGACTGACTTAGATGAGGGCTTTCAGAGATTCTGCCTATAACTGGAATCCAACACGTTAGGAAAGCCCAAGGGGGAAATAATCTCAAAGTGATACACCAAATCAGCGGCAGAACGGAACACAAAGCCCAGGGGCTTCCACTGCCCACGCCGTCAGTAATAACTCTGGGGACCTGTAGGGACATCGAATTTTATTGGAAGATTTCTCTGTTGTGCGTGTTCTAATTACGGATACTGAAGGGGAAAAATGCACACAATGTGAAAATGATGACTTATACTCATGGTATTCAAATATAAGTGACACTTTAAATGGAGATGCAGTCCTGCTGTAGAAAGAGCACTGGACGGAAGTCAGGAACCAGGTTTCTCGTTCTGACATTGTAACTAATGAGCTGTTTAATTTTGGACAAATAATTTAACTTCTCTGGACCTCAAAGACTCGGTCTGAAAACGGAAGTGTCGAAGTACATAATATATTCTCTAGCTCCCAAATTGTATGAAAACCTTCATTTTAAGGATTTTGAAGGTGAGTTGAAATGATGATATCATGTAGTCTTGAAACATTAATAATACAATTCATTTACTATAACCTTAAAAAGATAAAATGTTTACAGAAATATATTCAATTAAAGGAAGATAGCCCAGGTGCGGTGGCTGATGCCTGTAATCCGAGCACTTTGGGAGGCCAAGGTGGGAGGATCAACTGAGGTCAGGAGATCGAGACCAGTCTGGCCATCCTGATTGTTTTATATATAAAGTTTTGGTGCTGTGAAAGAAATAGCACTCGAATATAAAATTTTCTTTTTAATTCTCAGCAAGGCAACGTACTTCTTTTATTTATTTATTTTTTTTTTGAGACGGAGTCTCGCTCTGTCGCCCAGGCTGGAGTGCAGTGGCGCGATCTCGGCTCACTGCAACCTCTGCCTCCCGGGTTCATGCCATTCTCCCGCCTCAGCCTCCCGAGTAGCTGGGACTACAAGTGCCTGCCACTATGCCCAGCTAATTTTTTATATTTTTAGTAGAGACAGGGTTTCACCATGTTAGCCAGGATGGTCTTGATCTCCTGACCTGGTGATCCACCAGCCTCGGCCTCCCTAAGTGCTGGGATTACAGGCGTGAGCCACTGTGCCTAGCCAAGGCAAGGTACCTCTATAGAAGGGTGTGCCCTTATAGATGAAGCAATGGTGAGAAACACTTGGAGGAGGGAGTGGAAGGGGTTCTTATCCCTGAGGCACGTGGCAGCTGCTGCTGTCTTTCACCTATTGGCTAGGGTTAGACCGCACAGGCTAAACTAATTCCGACTGGCTAATTTAAAGAGAGTGATGGGGGTGAGTGGTTTGGCAGGAAAAATGGTTATGACAGAGCAGGTAATCCGAATGAGTCAGGGTGGAGCAGGTGATTGAAATGAATCAGGGTGGAGCAGGTAATTGAAAAAGGTTGCTTTATGAGGAAATTAAGTTTAAAAGCAGAAGGTAAAGAATTGAACATACTGACATATTGATTCTTTGAAAAGAAATTTAGAACTCATATCTAACAGTGATGAAACCCCATCTCTACTAAAAATACAAAAATTAGCTGGGCTTGATGGTGTCTGTAACCAAATTTCAACATGAGATTTGGAGGGGAACACCTATTGTCTCCCAGGTGTCTGTAATCCCAACTACCTGGGAGGCTGAGGCAGGAGAATCACTGAACCCCAGGAGGTGGAGGCTGCAGTGAGCTGAGATCATGCCACTCACTCCAGCCTAGGCCACAGAGCAAGACTTCACCTCAAAAAAAAAAAAAAAAAAAAAAGAAAGAAAGAAAGAAAAAGAAAAAACACTAGAGAAGACTTTTGTTTCAGGTCTTTTAAGAAAAATAATATGAAGAAGCCAGAATAAAGATAAGAGAATTATAAAAGACAAGCAGAATTAATCATGATATGAGTTTAATCAGGAAAATATTTTAAAAATCAAGGGGCTCAATATTGCAAGCAGTATTCATCATCATAGGCTTTTTAACCATATACAGACATAAAATATTATTACACAGGAAAACAGAAGGGTTCAAAGTACAAAAGAGATAAAGACAGACTAGATTTTGAAAAGACAATTTCATTACTCACAAAGGGAGAGTGTAGAGAATTGCCAAAATGAAGAGTCCCATCTAGGAACAATAACTGATATCCAGGAGGCTGAGTTAAAGGGTGACGATAGTAGAAATGATTAACAGGCAGAATGCATTTCAGCCAAGCAGAGCGCCAAGCCCAGATATTATTGTCTCAGGAGTATTCAGCAAATAAACAGAGATATAGGTGAAACTTGAAAGATTTCAAAATAGGAAGAAGCACGTTTACCTTGAAGGGAAAAATAAATGATAAACAAAATAACACAGAAAGACCAAATCAAAGTATACAACAATTTAGAAATGAAACACCTATTGTGGGAAAATGACCAGCAAGAAAGCTTTGGGAAAGTCACTGGAATTTTTTTTTTTTTTTTTTTTTTTTGAGACGGAGTCTTGCTCTGTCGCCGGGCTGGAGTGCAGTGGTACGATCTTGGCTCACTGCAAGCTCCGCCTCCCGGGTTTAAGCCATTCTCCTGCCTCAGCCGACCAAGTAGCTGAGACTACAGGTGCCCGCCACCAACGGCTGGCCAATTTTTCCATCTTTAGTAGAGACAGGGTTTTACCATGTTACCCAGGATGGTCTCGATCTCCTGACCTTGTGATCTGCATGCCTTGGCCTCCCAAAGTGCTGGGATTTCAGGCATGAGCCACTGTGCCCGGCCACTTCTTTTCTTTTCTTTTTTGAGATGGAGTTTCGCTTTTGTCACCCAGGCTGGAGTGCAAAGGCATGATCTTGGATCACTACAACCTCCGCTTCCCAGGTTCAAGTGATTCTCCTGCTTCAGCCTCCCAAGTAGCTGGGATTACAGCGCCTGCCACCATGCCCAGCTAATTTTTGTGTTTATAGTCGAGACGGGGTTTCGCTGTGTTGGCCAGGATGGTCTCAAACTCCTAACCTCAGGTGATCCACACGCCTTGGCCTCTCAAAGTGTTGGGATTACAGGCATGAGTCACTGTGCCCAGCCTTCCTCTTCTCTTTATAAATGAACCAGACTCAGGTATTCCTTTACAGTAACCAAAATGGACTAAGACATCAATAAAATGGTTTATTCAGGCCAGAATCATTAATAGATGTTGAAACCATACGGTGAAAAGATTGTTGAAGAGGATATCCACTTGGTAAAAAAAATTACCCCTCTAGAGCTCACCTAAGGGAAAATGTAGTTTGGTTTTTTTTTTTTTTTTTCTTGAGACAGAGTCTTGCTCTGTCGCCCAGGCTGGAGTGCAGTGGCCCAAGCTCCGCTCACTGCAAGCTCCGCCTCCTGGGTTCACGCCATTCTCCTGCCTCAGCCTCCTGAGTAGCTGGGACCACAGCCGCCTGCCACCACGCCCGGCTAATTTTTTGTATTTTTAGTAGAGACAGGGTTTCACCATGTTAGCCAGGATGGTCTCCATCTCCTGACCCATTCTAGGAACTCCTGCCTGCCTTGGCCTCCCAAAGTGCTGGGATTACAGGCATGAGCCACTGCTCTCAGCCCTTTTTTTAAATTTTTATTTTTGACACAGAGTCTCCCTCCTTCATCCAGGCTGGAGTGCCATGGTGCCATCTCGGCTCACTGCAACTTCCGCCTTCAGGGTTCAAGCAATTCTGATACCTCAGCCTCCCAAGTAGCTTGGATTACAGGCATGCGCCCCTATGCCTCACTTTTGTATTTTTAGTAGTGACGCAGTTTCACCATATTGGCCAGACTGGTCTTGAACTCCTAGCCTCAAGTGATGTGCCTGCCTCGGCCTCCCAAAGTGCTGGGATTACAGACGTGAGCCACCACACCTGGCTTGGTCCTACCTATTTAAAAAGCAAAACTGTTGGGTATAACTTTTGGCAAAAAGGGATGTTGAGAAAAAAATTACTGAGGCACTAAGGATGCACTAAGGATGCCATGAACAGACAATGTTTGGGAACCTCTGCCCTAGGACCACTACTATATTAGAATGGAGTATACTGAATGATGTTCATCCTTCTGACCTGGAGCCATCAAGATAGTATTCGGGCTCACTGTCCCTTGCTCCAACACGACTCCAGTCTTTATTCTTGATGATTTCAATGTACACAGAGATGATCCTTCTCTCACTGTGGCCTCTTATATCCTTGAACTTCTCTCTTCCATGACTTTGTTCTCCCTCGTATCTCAGCCACTAACTCCCTCTGCAAGCTTGTCATTGCCACATGTAATGTAATGTTAATGCCTGACTCCAAAGAGCCTTTCAAACAACTTCCATACCTGCCCTTCACCCCCATCCATTGATACCATCTTTCAGCAACCTCCACCTACCCTTGGCATGTGCTCTTCCCCCTTCAGCTTAAGTGCCACAATCAATCATTATGATTCCCCCCTTGCCTACACCCTCAACTTTCTTGCCCTCTTCTTGTTTCATTATATTGCTTTACGGACGCCCTGCCCTGGTGAAATCTAGCCCCCTGCCTTCTCTGGGCTGCACCTGTACTCCTGGACTATTGCAAGACCCCGTGACCACCTCTCAAACCCATTCTCCATGCATCAGTCAGAGAGACTTTCAAAACTCACTTTATTGCTTAAAACCTTAAGGGTTTTAAGCATAATGCACAGAATCCTTATAACAATCAGCACACTCTTTACTATGGAGTAAATCACATGTTATTGTGTCTACATCAGCCAAGGGTCTTGAGTACAAACCTCTGTTTTTAATAGTTTCATGCTTTTTTTTTTTTTTTCCCGGTATTTGAGAGACTAGATGGACAGTAGAAGTCATGTCCTTACCCATGGCTGTCCCTCCAAAGGTCACTGGTCGGCACTTTCATAGGCCCCTTGAGATAGCAGTAATGATAGAATTTTCAAAAATGAATTTTAATGAGGTTCAGAAAACAGAAATAAGGTACAGTGCCTCAAAGCACTCCCCCAAGTGTGGGGGTCCAGAGTGGCCATCTTTAAACCCCCAGAGTGGCCCAAAGGTCAGCCTGACTCCCCTTCATGAGAAAGATAATCCTATGAGAATAAATATAAATAGGTAAGTGGGTGAATAAATGTAGGTGCATGAAATTGAAACAAGAGGACTTCAATCATTATGTGATGGCAATAAAACAGAATATTCTGGAACGGACAAAAATAAAACTTTGGACTGGGTGAGGTGGTTCATGCCTGTAATCTTAGTGCTTTGGAACACCTAGGCGGGAGGTTCGCTTGGGACCAGGATTTTGAGGTTACACTGAGCGATGATCTTGCCACTGCAGTCCAGCCTGGACAATAGAGCAAGACCCTGTCACAAGGATGCTAGAATTTGTCGATAAATACACTTTTATTTATGTATTCCCCATCTATCTTTTTATCCTATTTTATGTAGACAGCAACGTGATTTTTTTCCCTCCTTTACGGAGGCTGCTTACCAGTTTGCAGTTAATACCATTTTACTGTATTCTATAAAGGTATTGCCAAGGTCAGTTGGCTGAAGGTTTGTGTTTCTTCCTTGAGAAAAATACAGAAAGAAGAAAAAAAAGATCTTCGGTTTGAGTAGGAAAGTGGAAAAGAAAACTGAAATACAATCGTACATTTCCGGCAGAGTTCACCAATTATTTTTCATTTTCAAATCGAGTTTTGCCATTTCTCATTAATGGAAATGCTGCAAGACATTTAAAAACAGCAGAACAGCAACCACCACCACCACCAAAACAAACAAAACCACCCATAACAAGGGGTTGCCACTGTTTTTCTGTAGCATCTCAGCAGATGACCTCCTGGTGTTGCAGTCGGCAACTGGTTGTGAGTCTATTGAAATTATGGGCAGGTGCGGTGGCTCATGCCGGTAATCCTAGCACTTTAGGAGGCCAAGGCGGGTGGATTACCTGAAGTCAGGAGTTCGAGACCAGCTTGACCAACATGGTGAAACCCCTCTCTACTAAAAATACATAACCCCGTCCCTACTAAAAATACAAAAACCAGCCAGGCATGGTGGCGCATGCCTGTAATCCCAGCTACCCGGGAGGCTGAGGTGGGAGAATCACTTGAACCCGGGAGGCACAGGTTGCAGTAAGCCGAGATGGCGCCATTGCACTCCAGCCTGGGCAAAAGAGCAAAATTCCGTCTCAAAAAAAAGAAAAGAAAAAAAAACTTACGCCATTTGTTTTAAATTATGACGTCTTTGAAAAGCATGCGATCTGAATTCGTTGGGTGAGAATACTGAAGTTGAAGGGCATTTAGAGAAGTCTATAAAATGGCAAAAACCGAAAGGGAGAGAAATGAGCTATGAGTATTCTGTCTTGCTAGTAAACAAGTTCCAACTCTGCAAATCAGTTTTCAAAAGAAACTGTTTCCTAAGTACCTGTAAACTCTGAAGCATTTTAGGCAAGAGAATGAGGGGTAAAAAGTATTTTCACGTTGTGCATTACAACAATAAAGACGATTATATAACAACGTGGCGTCTTCAAAGCAACCCTGCCAAGAGGGAGAAAGTGGTCCTTATGGACGGATACTTTCCAGCTGGAAGGCCCTCAATTAGAATTGTACATATGCATTCATAATACAGGATATTATTTCTATATTCGTAGAAAATTGCTTTCTCATGTAACTCCAGTGCTGTACGTGGGATGGGATACCGGCCCTCCCTTTACAAATACCCAGGTGCAAGGCTGCGCGGGCCCTCAAAGGACAGAAGTGTCTGTGCCCTGCGGGAGCTGGCCACGAATCCCGAAAACGCCGTGGCGCAGTGCTCCTTCTCGCGAACCTGCGTGGGCTGTGGTTCTCTGTTGCTCCCGCCATAGGAATGTCAGTTCATATGTGTCCCCTTCTCCACTAGATGTCACTGTAAATCAATTGCTTAAGGAGAGAACCCGGGTGTTTGGCGCATCTTCACACAGTGCCGGGGTTTGAAGCCCGGTCAGTGCCTGCACTTGTGTCCTTCCCGACTGGGGAGCCCCAAGGCGGAGCGGGCGCGGTGACTCGCTGTGCACGGAGCCGCGCGCTGTCCCAATGGCAACCTAGGCGCCGCTACCCGGGCACGAAGCGAGGAGGTGGCCGGGGCAGTGCGGGCGGGCGGCGCAGTGCGGGGGTGGGCCCGTGCCACGCTCCCCTCCGCCCTGCTAGCGAGACGGTCACGTGCCGCCCAGGCGCTGCCCCCTGCGGGCGGCTGCAGAACAAGAGGGCGGGACTGGGGAGGGGAGGAACACGACGGCCCACGCCGGGCTCCGTGGTGCCACGCCCGAGGCTGGGGTCGCCAGGGGCCGGGGGCAGCAGGGCGCGTGCGCCGCGCGGCTGTGAGCGCGAGCGGGGCCTAGGAGGGGGCGTGGGCGGGGCCAGGGAGCGCGCGCGGGACGCTATAGGGGGCGTGGCTGCGGCGCGCGCGCCAGCCGGAGGGGGAGGGGCGGAGAGCCACCGAGGAGCGCGCGCGGGGTTGGTTGCCGTGAGCGTGGCGGAGCGTGGACCGCGGCGCGGCGGTGGGTCTGCCTTTCCCCAGCCCTCTTCCCTGGTCCCTGGCGGGGGCACTGGCGGCGGCGGGGCCGGGGTCCGCAAGGCCGGAGGAGGCGGCCGGGCCCGGGCATGGTGGTCTGGGGCAACGCGGAAGGTGAGCGACCCCCGGGCCGGCGGCGGGTGGGGGAGGGGCGGGACCGGACACGCGTCGCCCGGAGGCGCCGCAGACCCGCGCGGCAGCGGCCAGAGCGCGGCCGGCCTGAGGTGGGGCGGGGGAGGGGCGCTTGGCCCCGGCCCCGCGGCCGTCCTCTCGCGGCCTGGGCTGCCCGCGGCGCCCTCCTCTCGTGCCCGCAGCCGCCGGGTTATGTAACGTGTGACCTCCCCTTCCCTTTCGTCATGGCGCGGCCAGCCCCGCGCCGCCGCCGGCTCCGTGGCCGCCCTGCGCCGACCCCTGGCCCTGCGGCCCTTCCCCCCGCGCTCCCCGCGTCCCGCTGGCCCGGCCAGACCGCGCCGCAAACTCCTTCCTCCTGCGCCGGCGCCTCGGCCGGCCATTCAGTTCCGCGCCATTCATTCGCGCGCGCGTTCGGGCGTTCGTTCCACAAGCGTTTGTAGAATGTGGACCCGGCGGAGCCGCCGCTCCCAGCCGCGCTCCAGCCGCAGCGTTTCCCCGCACCCCGGCTCCGACGCCTCCGGGGCGTCCCGGCACCGGTCGGAACGTCCGAAGGCGGTTGCTGCTCGCTTGTTTTTCCTTGCCGCTTGTCTGTTCCCTTAATACGCAGGGCGTCGTTCCCCAACTGTCCTTCCGAGCGCCCCTTGCCCACCTGCGTACTGTTACAGTGATGCCACTCTGTGTTTCGCTGCTTTTCCTGCCTCTTCCCAGTTTGTAAAGAAATAATCTTACGTAACACTCCTTAATGTACTGCCCCGTAAAATAAATTGCAGGTGATATACGTCTGCTAATTCTCTTTATCTCCACGTCTTCTCACGCCATGTAGTAAGTAGAAATGGTTTCATTTAGGTGAAAATAATGCAGACTAGCACATAGCACAACAAGGTCTTGTAACTATTAAGGACTTTATGTAACAGTCCGTAATTCTGTGTATCTGTCTGGTCTTTTCTCTTGACTTTACACTTGAGTCTCCGAGAATAAGCCATTTCCTGTTTAGGTAGGGTAGGACCAGCCATAACCTTGGTTCTCTCTGTGGAGTGCTGTATATAGCCAATAAGCCTCTGGGAACCATCTATCTGTCCGCCAACCTTTCACACATATCCTTGCGTTTGCCCGTGCAAGCACAAGTGCTGCATGTTGTTCCCTGCCTTCCTGTTCTGGACCCTTAAGAGCTCACCTAAAGTTCCTCTTCTTGCAGGAATCATTCTCCGGTATACAAGGCTCTCTTACATTCAATTCTGAGGCTGTTTGCCCCCTTCACTGTGTTATGATTTTTTTGGCCCTGTCTTCTCTTATTTTGTAGGACCTTTGAGGGTAGAGTCTGTACCAAACTCCTGTCTTTTGTTGTAGAACCTTAACCGCTATATTATGGTAAACAGTACATATTTAATATTTTTTTCCTAAAGATGGGAATTGCTCTTTTAGGATTAATTTCTAGGAAGTTTCAAGTAGAACATAATTTTTGAAAAATAATGTGCTTGAATGTATAAGATCGCTACATTTCCCCCACTCCCAGCTTCAAAACTCTGATTCTACATAAGAGAATTAAAGAAACCTTGTCCTCACCAGCAACAGACTGGTCATTATTCGTAAGAAGTTGCAGTGACTGCATATAATATATGTTTGAAAGCACTTTCTTTGATAGCAGCTGTAGTGGAAAGAAAGGAACTTCACAGTTAGATGGAGGTTAGATATCTGGCCCTGCAAATTGTTAGCTGGTGACTGTAGACAAGTTACTAGTATCTCTGGTTTTTTCTCGTTTGTGGCATGAAGATACCATTTCCCACCTTGGGTAGCTGGGAATTAAATGAGTTCTTAAATGTGAGACATCTAGTGACACCATGGTACTCAGGAGGTGCTCAGTAAATACATACTCCCTTTGGTATACCAGTTTATTGCAGTTCAC
This sequence comes from Macaca nemestrina, assembly GCF_043159975.1. Taxonomy (NCBI): domain Eukaryota; kingdom Metazoa; phylum Chordata; class Mammalia; order Primates; family Cercopithecidae; genus Macaca; species Macaca nemestrina. Next base: position 119,273,181 of record NC_092137.1, read on the forward strand.
AATCTAGAATGAGCCAGGATGTGCTAGAGACAACGCGTGAGAGGAAAGGTAATCAGAAGAGGTGACAGGTACCTCTTCTCTCCAAATAAATGAACAAGTCCTACACTAAAGAGCATTGTGGCGCTCTCTGCTTTTCAAGAATGTATGGACGTGTATATGTGGCATATTACTAATCATAGGGTATGTTAAACAACATTTAAAAATGAAAAGTTTTTTTCTGTTACTGTAATAGCACCAGCTGAAGCGTTAACATGGACATTAAAAAAGAATCTTTCTTGTTTCCAAAAGCAAGTGAGGAGAGGAGACGGGAAAATGGATATTAAAAAGGCTCTTCAGAGGCAATGAGGTTGCAGGCTCTTCTGTTAGCATCTACTTATAAACAGTACATGAATCCTAGTCTAAGTTCCATTATCTCTTGGTTGGACTGTTGCCATAGTGCCTTTACTGGTTTCTTTATTTGTCTTGCTCCCTGACTGTTCCCTAGGGATTCCCCTTGACAACCAGAGGGATCTTTTTAAAAATGGAAATCAGATTGTCACTTTCTTGCTTAATATCCTCCAAAAGCTTCCTGTTAACACTTAACATTTGAATCTTAGCCCTTAGCACATCCCATCAGGGTATAGCATGATTTGGCAACTTCCAGCTTACCTCTTATTAGGTGACAGACTTTCAGCAACCTACCCCAGTCCCATAGTCATTTTGCCGGTTCTTGAACAAAGTGTTTCTACCTTGGGATGTTATACTTACTATTCTCTTAGCATGACCCCTTCCTCTAAGTGGTCATGGCTCTTTACATCTTGTGTTTCTGCTCAAATGTCATCGCCTCAGAGAGGCCTTTTCTAATTCTAAAATAGGAATCAGCCCCTTCTTTTATAATCTTTTATTCTTTATTCTCTTTTTCTCTATAGCATTTATCACTAGGTGAAGATACACTGTTTTTTTCACTTACTTAGTTATTTCCCCGCTTAGACTTGTTTGCTGCCAGCCCTCTTCTCAATAAGAGAGCAGAGGCCTTGTCTGACTTGTACACAGCTTTATCCCTAGTGCTTAGAACTGCGCCTGGTACATAGTAGGCTGTCAGTAAAACTTGTTGAGTAAATGAATAGTATAGTTGATTCGAATATTGGTTCTGGAATCAGACAGCTTGGGTCACAATTCTCTGGCTCCTACCATTTACTGATTGTGAGACCGTGGGCAAATTAATAACTTGGTGGTGCCTCAGTTCTGCTCATCTGTAAGATGACTATGATAATACCTACTTCACAGGATTATGGTGAGTAATAATTGAGTTAATATATGTAAAGTGCTTAGAACAGGGTAATTTTAGACCTTCTAAGAACTATTTGAAATTAGCTTGTTCACTTAGGATTTTGTATTTTGGCATGAGATAAAGTTGGATTAACTGAATTTTTTTCTTTTTTTAAATTTTTTGAGACAGGGTCTTACTCTGTTGCCCAAGCTGGAATACAGTGGTGTGATCACGGCTCACTGCAACCTCAACCTCATGGGCTCAAGCCAGCCTCCTGCCTCAGACGCTCGAGTAGCTGTCACTACAGGCGTGTGCCACCATGCCTGACTAGTTTTTTAATGTTTTGTAAAGATGGGGTCCTACTATGTTGCCCAGGCTGGTCTCAAACTCTTGGGCTACAGTGATCCTCCTGCCTCATCCTCCTAAAGTGGTGGGATTACAAGTGTGAGCCACTGTGTCTGGTTAAATTTTATATGTATTACTTTGGTGCTGAATTTTTGTTAGCTACCAAATTTATATTTATGGAACTCCTTTAAAAAATACATTTTGTGGATGTCTAGAACAAATTAAAAAATAAACTGCTGAGAATGGTGACTGGTGTTTGGTCTTAATGTGTAAGTCAGGTTTTTTTAGTCTTCAATCTGTAGAAGATGCTAAGAGTGATTATCTCAACAACTGCCCACCAAAGTGGCTTTTATATAGTTCCCTTTGAAGTTCAGCTGAGATCCGATTGTGGTGATGAAAGGACTTGCTAGAGGCTTCCTGTCTTCAGACAGGGAAAGTCCTTGAAGATCCAGTTGAAATATGAGTCTTGTAGTATTTAGGAAGGAAATTTTTTATCATCTTCAGTTGTGTTCAGTTTCTCCCTCCTTTCAGTGGGTTTTTCCCCTCAAATTGTATTTGGTTATTAATTGGAACTTAACCCAGCTGTGCTTTGTATCTTTCTGTTCTTTTCATCTTTCTGTTCTTTTCATAATATGATTTATTTTTCTTTAGCAGTTACAGAAATAGGAGAAAGAATTGATGGAGACAGTGACTTTGTAATAATAGATACTTTGAGCTAATACAACTTGAATTATTCTCATAAACTAAAATTCTGCCTGTGGTAATTGAATTTGCATAATACCGGTTATTTTAAATTCACTTGTCCTTAGTGAAATGCTTCTTTGTAGGCTTGTTATTTTATTTCTCAGTCTGAACTTTAACAAGCAATAGGATCCTAAACCCTAGGCCTAAATTTTAAAAAAAAAAAGTCAAAGGGCTGCTGCTTTGGGTAACATTTCATCCAAAATTTATTAATTGTAAGTTATTAAATATTTACTGTGTGCTAGGCTCTTTGCTAGGTGCAGTGTCTTATTTAATATCTACAGCTGCCATATGCGGTTGGCACCTTATAAAGAAACAGATTTAAAGAGATGTTGTTACTTGGCTGGTTGCACAAGAAAGGAGCCAAGATTTCAGGCTAGTTGCTGAGGTCATACCCAGTGTGCTGTGAGGCATGTTAAAAATGACAAGGTTTTTGTTTGGAAGCTTGCCGTTACAATTTATCACATTATTTGTGAGTGTGTGTAACTACTGGCAGCTTAATCATTATGGCTAATATTTTGATTTTTTTTTTTTTTTTTTTAGATTTAACTACTAAAATGCCTGTGTTATAAGTGTGAAATGTTTTAATAGGATGATGACTTGCATCATAATTAATGTTTTTCTCACTCACATTTAAAAGTCATTAAAAATAAGTCAAAGAATTGTGTCTTGGTGCTTCAGCTTTGTAAATAGTTTGAAAAGGTTTTGCATCTAATACGTTAGACTGAAGAAAACATAAACGTCTAAGTTTGCTTAAGGCTAAATTGGAGGTAGCAAGTAAATATTTAATGAAAGTTCCTAGTGATGTGTTCCTGCTGATTATGGGGCAATTTTTTTTTAAGCTTCTATCTTCAGTTCTGGGGTACATATGAATGTTTGTTATATAGATAAACTCATGTCATGGGGGTTTGTTATACAGATTGTTTCATCACTCAGGTATTAAGCCTGATACACAATAGTTACTTTTCCTGCTCCTTTCCATCCTCCCACCCTCCATGCTCAAGTAGACTCCAGTGTCTGTTGCTCCCTTCTTTGCGTTCATGAGTTCTCATCATTCCGCTGCCACTTACAAGTGAGAACGTGTGGTGTTTGGTGTTCTGTTCCTGTGTTAGTTTGCTAAGGATAATAGTCTACATATCTGATCTTTACCTGGATCTCCTTCAGTAAGGAGGAACACATAGGTGGGATGTTTTTACATAAATTTTAATGGTTTCTGACATTTCCTTGGAAGGCTTTTTTAATTTGTAAGAATATCTAAATTACGAGTTATTGGCTTCTCAACACCTCAGAATGTCAGGGGTAGAAAGAATCTTACAGATTCCATAGGCCATGCTGTTATATCTTACTGGAGGAAAGTGAGACCCCAAGGGTCATTTGCCTGCTAAAGAGGAGAAATAAGACTAGAGCCTAGGTTTTTCCCCCCAAGGCCATTTTTCCCCTGCTACACTAAACTGTTCCCTGCATTACTGAGGGAAAGACCAGCAACACTTAGTATCTCATATTCAAGAGGACAGAAAATAAAATGATACGTTCTTGTAGAATTATGATTTAAAGTCTTGATTTTATTATTGGAACATAGCAGAAAAAAATTTTGTCCTCTATTATAATGCAGTTGAAAGTGATGCTTTCTCATGTAGGCAGGTAACTGCCTTGTTTATGTAGGATACTTTGAGAAACCTTTTAAAGACCAGTTGGGTCCCATGACTTTGTGCTTGAATTAAAATATTAGGTAGTGATGGGCAAGAAAAGTTGGTTGTGATGTGAGTAGTTCGTATTCAAACTCATATCTGATTAAGCAAAGTGTTGCTTACTGACCTCAGTCATTCCTGATCATACCCAAGGCTAAAATGAACTTTTTGGAGGTTTAGTCACGAAACAATGGCTGTATCTTACACTCTCTAAGCTCCATCATTTCTATATTTGCAATTTCTAGGAATGGACTTAATGCATTTTTATCTTTTAGGCACTGGTCTGAATTATGTAGTTGAAACTCTTATTTAGATATTTTGTTCTTGTAATTGGTTTTCATTAAGTTCTGTATTTTAGTCTTATAAATTCAGTTTCTTGACTCCTTAGCTGTTTGTTTTAAGCCTTTTTTTTTTTTTTAAGCCATTTAACCTGGACAGTCCTGAACTTTAAAAAATATTTTAACAATTTCTTCTTCAATATTTTAAGGAGCCTAACAATCTTTTTTTTTTTTAAGATGGAGTTTTGCTTTTGTCAACCAGGCTGGAGTGCAATGGCGTGATCTTGGTTCAGTGCAACCTCCTCCTCCCGGGTTCAAGCCATTCTCCTGCCTTAGCCTCCGGAGTGGTTGAGATTACGGGTGCCTGCCACCACGCTCAACTGAGTTTAGTATTTTTAGTAGAGAAGGGATTTCACCATGTTGGCCAGGCTGGTCTCGAACTCCTGACCTCAGGCGATCCCACCTGTCTCGGCCTCCCAAAGTGTAAATTTTTTAATACAGAATTTTTTCCCATGATAATCTTCTCTGTGTCATTCCAGTTTTAGTACATGTGCGGCCGAAGCAAACACAACGCTTTATATCTTAAAGAGTGCTTTGTCTAACTTTTTTCTCATTTAATTCTCTTAAGAGTACTGGGAAGAGAGGTAAGGCAGCGTATCCTGTTTTATAGCCGTAGTGTCATTTGGGCATCCGTTACCCAGAGTGAGGTAAGGCATCGTAAGTTAAGGGTACAGACTACAAGACTCTTCTCACTTCGTATATTAGCTACAAACTCTACAAACTTGCAGGTTGTCCACACTCTGACCAACTGGCTATGACTTTATCAGTTCCCACTACACCTCACGTTTGATAATTTGTTAGAATGACTCACAGACCTCAGGAAAGTGCTGTTCTTGGAATTATAGTTATTTTTTAAAAGATACAAATCAGGACCAGACAAAGAGACACATAGAACAAGATCTGGGAGGGTCCCAAATATGAAGCTTCCACGTCCTCAGGACGTGTCATCCTTCCAGTACATCAGTGAGTGGTTGCCAACCGGGAATTCTCTCTTACTCTACAAGCATCTAGAGTTTTTGTGGGAATTTTATTACATAGGTATGATTGAACTCAGTCGCCAGCCCGCTTCTCCCTGGAGGTCAAGTTGTTAGGCTCGTGTCAGCTTGCTCAAAGCCCCAACCCACTATTCACATGGTTGGCATTTCTAGCATGGCCAACCCCCATCCTGAGACTAGGGGCCTACTGGGCGTCACCCTGTTAATAGAAACTCAATTGTGGGCCAAGAGGGACCCATTATGGATTCATGGATAGCAAAGACACTCCTATCAGTTGGGAGACTCCAAGAGTAGAGTTTTCCAGGAATCAGACAATGGCCAATTTTTTTTTGTTTTTGTTTGTTTGGGGACAGGGTCTTACTGTGTCACAGTGGTGCTATCATAGCTCACTGTACCCTCCAGCTTTCGAGCCACAGTGATCCTCCTGCCTCAGCCTCCCCAGTAGCTAGGACTACAGGCATGCATCATCGTACCTGGCTAATTTAAATAGTGTGTGAGAGAGAGAGAGAGAGAGAGAGAGAGTGAGTGTGTGTGTGTGTGTGTGTGTGTGTGTCTCCCCCTATGTTGCCCAGGCTGGCATGTAGTGTGTGTGTGTGTGTGTGTGTGTGTGTGTGTGTGTGTGTGTGTGTGTGTGTGTGTGTGTGTGTGTGTGTGTCTCCCCCTATGTTGCCCAGGCTGGCTTCAGACTCCTGGCCTCAAGTGATCCTCCTGCCTTGGCCTCCCAGAGTACTGCTATTACAGGCATGAGCCACTGTGCCTGGGCCCCAAATTCTTTATTACACAATGCTGGCTAAATAAGTGAGAACAGATACTTGCTCAATTTGTGACAGCTAAAACTAGTGGTAGTGATAGTAACCCAGTTACCTCTGTTGTATTAAAAATTGGAACAGGTTGTATTTAAATATATATAGAAGCATTGCCTTCTGTTGAGAATTGCTACATAACATTTTCTTTTATCGATACAATAGAATTTAAAACTTGGGTTATTCACTTGAGTTAAATGTTTTAATTACATAAATTTTGTTGTAGCTTGGGTTATAAACTACATATTTGATACTTTAAAGCTTAATAATTGGTTGTAAAAAGTTTGAATTTTGGTATTGCTCTTGAATTTGTACTTTTAGATGTACGTAATTATTCATTAGTTATTTGGAAGAAGAAAATATGAAGTGAGATTTTTATGGGTGGGGTGGAGGCATTGATAATCTGTGTTCGGGTTGTAAAATGTTTCGGTAACTTAATTGCTGTTTTGAATTTTAGCACTTGAGTCAAAGTTACTAACGCTTCAGGTTTACTGTGTTGGAGGTTAATGTTCTTTTGCATATTTATGCCTAATCTTATTTCAGATTGTCACTTTAAAGATTATATTAAATTATCTTGGAACTCACTGTTTCTCAGAGATTATAGTGTGCTAAATTGTTACATTGAATAAGACTTCTGGTGTCATGAAGAATGTAGCATGTTGTAGTGTTATGTTTTTGTTTTTTAAAAGTGTATAATTTTAAATTATTGATGTAAGCAAGGGAAGATTCCAGAAGCAGTGGCAACTTCTGCTCCCTTTTTGTTTACTTGCAATTATATTTAATAGAAAGATTTGTGAGAAAAGGGATTTATGAATGCTGGAACTGATAGCAGGTCCAGAAAAGAAGAGTTTGACTATATTTTTGAAATGCAGTTGCTCTGAGGGATTTGTTTTTAGTTATGTATCATTGTTTATGCCAGTTACCTTGTGAGTTCAGAGATCTAATGACTTGTGTGGGTGGAATGCACAAGGTGAGGACTTTAGCTAAGATTTATAGGTTATGGTGTAGGCTAGGCTTAGGAGCCAGACACTCTCCCACCCAATTTACACTTGCTTAAAACTTAGAAAGTAAGGTTTAAACTTCTTAGTATGATATATTCAAGGCCTTCTGTTATATTTTACCACCTACCTTAGTTGGTCTACCTCTACATCTGGCCATGTTCCTACATACCAGTAAATTCTAGAATGTTGTCCTAAACGTCTTTTTGTATTTTTCTTTTTATTTTTTATGAGGCAGGGTCTCGCTGTATAGTATAGGCCTGAGTGCAGTGATGTGATGACAGCTCACTGCAGTCTTAACCTCCCAGGCTCAAGCAGTTCTCCCATCTCAGTCCCCCAAGTAGCTGTGACCACGGACGTGCACCACCATGACTGGCTAATTAAAGAACTTTTTTTTGTGGAGACAAGGAGGGTCTCACTTTGTTGCCTAGGCTGGTCTCGAACTCCTGAGCTTGAGCAGTCCTCCTCCCTTAACCTCCCAAAGTGCTGAGATACAGGTGTGAGCCACTGTGCTCGGCCCTTTTAAGTTTTTGATTATGAATTTTTCTTCTTCCTGAAATCTTTGCCTTCATATCACCCCTTCCCACCTACCTTCTATCCCATAAAATCCTGCTGATTGTTCTTAGTTTAGATCTACTCTCAGTGATGCTTTCTTGGGTGTCTTCTCGAACGTGAGATTTATGGCTGTTTTCTCTGTGCATTTATTTCATTCCATTAGTGCCTATAATGCAGAATCTTTTATTAGTATTATTATTTTTACTTTTTTGGTCTTGCTGTGTCTCCCAGGCCAAGTGCAGTGGTTCACTGCAGCCTTGACCTTCCAGGCTCGAGTGACCTCAGCCTCCTGACTACAGGTATGTGCCACCATGCCTGGCTCTTTTTATTATTTTTATTTTTTTTTTAGGGATGAGGTCTTGCTATGTTGCTCAGGCTGGTCTCATGCAAGAGATCTTCCCACCTTGGCCTCCAAAAATGCTGGGATTACAGATCTCATATTATAGTTGTGTGCAAATCTCTGATAACCTTGGATTGTGGTTTATACTCATTTTACTCACCTTGAAAACTGAAGATTATAGTAAATGCTAAGTGAATGGAGAAAAACCATTAGCTCAGACCTGGAATTTGGGTTAAGGGGAAGTGGGGGGCAGGACAGGAGAGATTTTGTCATCTGCAATCTTTTTTTTTTTCTTTTCTTTTTTTTTTTTTTGAGACAGTCTCGCTCTGTCACCCAGGCTGGTGTGCAGTGGTGTGATCTCGGCTGACTGCAACATCCCACTCCCTGGTTAAAGCAATTCTCCTGCCTCAGCTCCCAAGTAGCTGGGACACTGGGGAGTGCTACCACACCCAGCTAATTTTTTGTGTTTTTAGTAGAGACGGGATTTCACCTTGTTGGCCAGGATGGTGTCCATCTCCTGACCTCGTGATCCGCCCTCCTTGGCCTCCTAAAGAGCTGGGGTTACGGGTATGAGCAACTGCGCCCAGCCTGTCACCTGCAATCTAATTAAAATCTTCACCTGGTGAATTGCATTACTCCTGATGTGAAATTCATTCTACTTAGGACACATTGTAGCATCATTCTTTCTACTGTATGTAACCTTTCTCATTATCACTGAACTGTCCTTTTCTGTTCTCACCACTATAGTTACATTTTTAGGTACTGGCAAAACTAGTGGTTCTCAAAGTGTATGCCACAGTCCAGCAGCATCAACATTCCCTGGGAACTTTTTAGAAATGCAAATTTCCAGCCCTACCTTAGACTCACTGAATCAGAAACACTGGAGTTGGGGCCCAGCATCTTGTCTTTTAACAGGCCCTGTGCTGGTGATTGCGATGCATGCTCAGGCATGAGAATTACTGCTTTAGATACATTTCCCTCTTCTTTGATATTACTTCCTTTATTCTTCAGCTAAGTTCTGTTCCTGTTACTAGCTCTTCTACTGTGGCCTTTGGAATCCCTTATTTATTGCAACCTTGAACTTTTCTAAAGATAATCATTTGGCTTTCCTGTGAGATTATACCACTTCTCCTTAGTGAAGATCAGTGGCTTCTTATCTCCTGCCTCTAGATTTTAATTTTTATCATGTCATCTCCAGAACATACTTTGTAGCTTGATCCTACTTATGGACATGCTGACTTTCAGATGTGTAGAACATCCTAGTGGATGGAGGTGCTTAATAAATGCAGTTGGGCCACGTGGTTTGGAACACAGGAAAGCAGGAAAATTCAGGTGAAGGTGTTTGGAAACGGGGTGATTTGGCTGCACTCTGGAAAACTAGAGAAGGCAGTTCTCCTTGGTATTTCCTTTTTTAAATTTTTTATTCTTTTGAGATAGAGTCTCAGTGTTGCCCAGTGCAGTGGTATGATCTCGGTTCACTACAACCTCCGCCTCCCGGGTTCAAGTGATCCTCCTGCCTCAGCCTTCCGAGTAGCTGGGACTACAGGTGTGCACCACCACGCTTGGCTAATTTTTGTATTTTTTTTTTTTTTTTTTGAGACGGAGTCTCGCTCTGTCGCCCAGGCTGGAGTGCAGTGGCCGGATCTCAGCTCACTGCAAGCTCCACCTTCCGGTTTACGCCATTCTCCTGCCTCAGCCTCCCGAGTAGCTGGGACTACAGGCGCCCGCCACCTCGCCCGGCTAGTTTTTTGTATTTTTTAGTAGAGACGGGGTTTCACCGTGTTAGCCAGGATGGTTTCGATCTCCTGATCTTGTGATCCGCCCGTCTCGGCCTCCCAAAGTGCTGGGATTACAGGCTTGAGCCACTGCGCCCGGCCAATTTTTGTATTTTTATAAAGATGGGATTTTGCCATTTTGGCCAGGTTCTTCTCAAACTCCTGACTTCAGGTGATCCACCTGCCTTGGCCTCCCAAAGTCTTGGGATTGCAGGCATGAGCCCCCATGCCCAGCCTCCTAGGTACTTTATTAAAACAGTGTCTCTACTTCTTTCCTTTTCTGTGGAAATCTGATTGAAGGGAAGAAAAGCATTAGTCATTCGTTCAGGAAGCCCCCTTCAGTTTGTATTAACTATTGATTTTGTTAAATCAAGCATCTTTTTTGGTAGTTATGAATAGCAAGAAGAATAAGAGAAAACTCTTTGTTATATTGAATTGTTTGGGATAGATGCTTTCCTTTTAATCAGATCAGCCTCAAACTGGGACATACAAATGTTTGTTATGCATTTTCAGGTTTAATATATCCAAATATTTTTTATACAGTACATCTTATTGTGTCTTTCTCTTTATCTCTGATTTATGTAGATACTGAATCAAAATCATATTAAAATGCTCAGATGTACTTATACATTAGGGTACAGGCCAACCTGCTGTAACAGGGACTTCAGAATACAACAGGACAAACAATATTTAAGTTTTTCTTTCTCCTGTAATAGCCCAGAGGTAGACAGGCAGTCCGTAGTGGGTGAGCACGTTGGTATTTTAGGGGTTCCACATTTCTTCTGTGTGCTTAGCCATTCCGTAGGGTATTGTCCTTATTCCCATGGGTGAAGCTGGGTTACCTTACAACCGCATCCCAGAAAAAGAAGTAAACAGCTTTCTTTAGGAATATGGCTCATATTTTTGTGCACATCACTCTGCTCATACCTCCTTGGCCAGAACCGAGTCACGTGGCCACCCCTGATTTTTAGAAGAGCCTGGGAAATGTAGTCTCTGTTTGCCCACTCTGCGTCCTGCTAAGAGGGGCAGGAGAGGTGTTCCATTACTAAAAGTAAGAAAGAAGAATGAATACTGGAGGACAGTGCCATTTTGCCATCGCGGAGTTGGGGGTCCCAAGACCACCCTCATGAGACCAACTGCAAATCTGGGGATCTACACCATCCTTAGGTTAAATAATTAGCTAGAAGGGTTCACAGAACTACTGAAAGGGCTTTTACTTATCGTTGGATTTATTACAGTGAAAAGATACAGAATAGAATCAGCCAGGGGAAGAGGTGCATGGGGCACACAGAAGAGTTCCACTTGCGAAACTTCCAGTTATCCTCTGCTGGTGAAGTTGTGGACAGTGCCAACTTCTGACAGTACTTATGGAGATTGCCAATCAGGAAGCTCACCCAAGCCTTGGCATCCAGCATTTGTACTGGGGCTTGGTCACTTGGATATGATTGACTGTTGGCATGGTGACCTTTCGTTTTCAGCCCTTCAGGAAGTTGATAATACATGGCTGAAAGCCCTTCACCGTAAATCATAGTGCGAAACTATCTGGAGTGGCTCAAAGCCCCCAGTTAACAAAAGCCCTTAACAGGGTGGACATCCTTTTTTTTTTTTTTTTTTTCTTTTGTGACAGAGCCTTGCTCTGTCACCCAGCCTGGAGTACAATGGCACAATCTTGGCTCACCGCGACCTCTGCCTCCCGGGTTCAAGCAATTCTCCTGCCTCAGCCTTCTGAGTAGCTGGGATTATAGGTGTGCGCCACTGTGCCTGGCTAATTTTTGTATTTTTAGTAGAGACAGGGTTTCACCATGTTGGCCAGGCTGGTCTCGAACTCCTGACCTCGTGATCCTCCCGCCTCGGCCTCCTAACGTGCTGGGATTACAGGCGTGAGCCACTGCTCCCATAGAGTGGACATTCTAAGGGCTTAGAGATTACAATCTCCCAGTCTCATCTTGGACCATGTGAAGGTGAGGAAAAGAAAGGATTACCTCCCAGGAACCAAGGGCAAAGGCCAAACCTCCGGGTTAGGATCTTTACTGCACAGCCACATCTGTGGATAGGCGCATCTTACTGTTTTTTGGAAAGCATAGAAAAAGTTATATAAAGTTGTCTAATATGTATGCGTTTGTTGAAAGCTCTTTTAAAACTAGATGTATATAATCGTATACATTTATTTATTTATTTGTTTGTTTATTTTCATTTATTTATTTTTTTGAGACGGAGTCACCTGTTGCGCAGGCTGGAGTGCAGTGGCGTGATCTCGGCTTGCTGCAACCTTCGCCTCTTAGGTTCAAGCAGTTCTCTGCCTCAGCCTCTGGAGTAGCTGGGATTATAGGTGCCCACCATCAGGCCTGGCTAATTTTTTTTTTTTTTCTTTTTTTCATTTTTTATTTTGAGACGGAGTCTTGCTCTGTCGACCAGGCTGGAGTGCAGTGACGCGATCTCCACTCACTGCAAGCTCCGCCTCCGGGTTTCACGCCACTCTCCTGCCTCAGCCTCCCGTGTAGCTGGGACTGCAGGCACCCGCCACTGTGCCCGGCTAATTTTTGTATTTTTAGTAGAGACGGGGTTTCACCATGTTAGCCAGGGTGGTCTCGATCTCCTGACCTTGTGATCCGCCTGTCTCAGCCTCCCAAAGTGCTGGGATTACAGGCGTGAGCCACCACGCCAAGCCTAATTTTTGTATTTTTTAGTAGAGATGGGGTTTCACCATGTTGTCCAGGCTGGTCTTGAACTCCTGACCTTGTGATCTACCCGCCTTGGCCTCCCAAAGTGCTGGGATTACAGGCATGAGCCACTGCCTGTTTATTTTTGAGACGGAGTCTTGCTCTGACACCCAGGCTGGAGTGCAGTGTCACGATCTCAGCTCCCTGCAACCTCCGCCTCCTGGATTCAGGCATAGAATCATGTACATTTAAACAATTGCAAAAGACTCTAGAATTTGTCAGGTCTGTAAAAAGTAAAAGTAGAAGTTCCTTTTCAAAGGCTTTCCTCTCCATCTGGCTAACTTATCTTAGAAGCAAAATTTATTCAAAGACCTCTGCTCCTGAATATTTGCCCTGGCATGCTTATACTGGTCCAAGCAAGCATTAGGTCATATCCTTTTCCTCTTCCTTACTTAAAAGTGTTTTTAATTTTCTCAGCATTCCACAAGTTACTTCCTCCTTCCTTTGTTCTCTTCTGCCTTTGCCTCTTTTAAAAAGTTCTAAGTTGTTAGCCAATCGGGACAAATACAGAATGTGAGGTCCCGTTCTAGCCAGTGGAAACCGGACACAGCAGTAGGATGGACACATCAGGTTATAAATGACCCTGTCTCCTTTGTTCGGTTTACTCTCATGGCAAAACTGCTAGCAAGTGTACCCTTTCTGCAGGAAATAAAAATGGCCTTACTAAATAAATTTATGTTCAAGTGCTATTTCTTTATGGCACCGGGGAACAAGCATTTCAAACAGGTCCAACTCTTTCCACATACAGAGGAACTAAAATATGACTGATTATGACTTAAGTTCAGAGAACTGCTTAGCAACAAAGTTGATGCTGTCTTTGGGTCTCTACTTTTTTTTTTTTTCTCTTTTTTGAAACGGAGTCTCGCTCTGTCGCCAGGCTGGAGAGTAGTGGCACAGTCTCGGCTCGTTGCGACCTCTGCCTACTGCATTCAAGTGATTGTCATGCCTCAGCCCCCCGAGTAGCTGGGATTACAGGTGCCTGCTACCATGCCTGGCTGATTTTTTTCTTTTTAGTAGAGACAGGGTTTCACCATGTTGGTCAGGCTGGTCTCAAACTCCTGACCTCAAGTGATCCGCCTGCCTCAGCCTCCCAAAGTGCTGGGATTACAGGTGTGAGCCACCACACCCGACCTCTACTTATCAATATGGACTAGTTGGGGTCTAGATGGAGCTTATTTGTAGGACCTGTTTCCTTCCTTGGTCTTGTTACATGTATGGCTGTATTATAATCCAGACTGTTGCTAGATTTCCTGGTAAAGAATCTGTTTTGTGTTAGGTTACTTCAGTTCAATAGGAGTGTTCTTAACTTTTTAGCAGTTCATATTGATACCATTATTATTTTTTCCATTGAAGATTTTGGAACATAATTTTGTAGAAGATGAGTATGATTTTGTACCACGAGCCAGCAGTGCAGCCTTATAGAACTTTTTAGCTTCTCTACCCTAGAAGGCAACTGTTGTGTGCAAAATAAATAGTACTTGGCTGACTTACTCTATGGGTGAGTTGTAAAGATAAATGGTAGATGTAAAGGGGTCTTGGAAAACTGAAGACACTTGAGAAGTGAAAGGTATTACTAGTAATGTATTTAAATGTAAAGAAATTAAATTTGAATGTTAAAAATTAAAGGAACACTAAAAGGAAGGAAATATAAAGTGTCAGTTAATAGGTGAATTTTTTAGGTGGTAGGAATGTGAGTAATTTTTTCCTTTCCTTTTCTGTTTTCTGTATTTTCCAATTTTCTGCAACGAACACGAATTGCTTTTATAAATACAGCAAGAAAAGCTATTTTTGAAAAGGAACACTTAGCAGGATTGCATAATGTACTTAGCATTACAAAGCAGTGTATAAACACAATTCAGTGATGAGGGAATAATAGAGAATGTCCCAAGAAAAGATTGAAAGATCATACTGACTTCAAGAAAAGGCTTACATACCAAAACCTATAATTTTTTCTATGGAGAGTGCTGTGTGCCACTTTGATAGTTTGAAGTTCTTTGAGTTCTGCGTTTATCAAGACAGTATCTCATCTGGTACAGAAATTGTTTTATTGCAGCAGGAAAAAATTAGTAACAGGAAAATGTTTCAGTATGCTGAAGGTATAAAAAAACCACACAAAGTGGCAAAAATGGGTTTTATTAGGTTAGGAATAAAACCTGATCTAAATATCTTGGACTTGTGTATTTTTAAAAGATATCTTAAATACATGAAAGACACACAGCACTATGCTTAGAATGTGAACTGTTGGCTTGATTTAAAATCAGTTGCTAAAAGCAAGTACAGGTTGAAGATTAGAGCCAGTACTTGTACTTCTGGGAAACTGTGCCCTTCACCTAGGTGTCTGAATTCTTCCCTTCCTTTCCTGTCCCGTCCCTTCCCGTCTCACTCTGTCAGACTGGAGTACAGTGGCACGATCTTGGCTCACTGCAACCTCCACCTCCTGGGTTCAAGTGATTCTCCTGTCTCAGCCTCCCGAGTAGCTGGGACTACAGGCATGCGCCACCATGCCCGGCTAATTTTTTTTTTTTTGTATTTTTAGAGATGGGGTTTCACCAGGTTGGTCAGGCTGATCTCAAACTCCTGACCTCAAATGATCTGCCCACCTCAGCCTCCCAAAGTACTGGGATTACAGGCATGAGCCACCAGGCCTGGCCTTTTGTTTTGTTTTATATACCTTGGTGAGAGTCCCTTCACGATCAAAACCTGACTAGTTTGTGGGATGTGCATGTCTGTAGTACCCATACAACTTCAGCAGTTGTTTGAGAACTGTAGCCTTAGACAATGATGGTCTCTAAGGTTGAATCAAAATAAGATCCACAAACAGCTGTATTTTTGTATCTAAATGTTACATAAAAAGCTGTTTCTGGTGTTAAAACTTTTACCATTAAAGGACAGAATAAGAGCACATTGGAGCAGACTGTTACCAAACTTTTTTTAGGGCATGTGTGCTAGCTAGCACTTTATGTACTTAGTTACTCATAAAGACAATACCTGGTTCTTGTAAATTCTCAAATGGCCTCCCACTGCCCCCAATTCAAAGTAAAAAATAAACAAGACACCCAGATACTGCTGTACAGTTTTCTTGAAGGTAGGCTTCTTCCCAGCTTTGCACCCCACCTGAAGATCCTGTCTACTGCAGCTTGCAGGTGCCTGTGGAGTGTTTGCAGCTTCAGAAGTACTTTTTTTTAAAAAACTCTTCTTAATTGTGGTAAGATACATGTAAAAGTTTACCATTTTAGCTGTTTTTAAGTGTACAGTCCGATTGCATTAAGTACATTCACACTGTTGTGCAACCATCGCCACCATCCGTCTCCAGAACTCTTTCATCTTGCCTGAGCCCACCTGTTAAACAGTAACTCCACCCGCAACCACCATTCCGCTTTCTGTCTCTGAATTTAACTACTTTAAATACTTCATATAGGTAGAATCATACAGTATTTGTCCTTTTGTGAATTAACTTACCGTAATGGCTTCAAGGTTCATGCAAGTTGTAGCAAGCTTTGGAATTTCCTTCCTTTTAAGGCGGAATAGCATTTCATTGTACGTATGTGCCACGTTTGGTTTACCCGTTCATCTGTGGATGGACACTTGGGTTGCTTCCGCCTTTTGGCTATTGCGAATAATGCTTATTAATATAAATGTACACATAAATATCTGTGTGTCCCAGGTTTCCGTTCCTTTGGATATATTCTCACAAGTGGAATTACAGGATAATTCTATTTCTGATTTTTTGAGTAATTGCCATACTGTTTTTCATATCAGCTGCACCATTTTAAATTCCCATCAGCAGGGCTCACTGGGCCCAATTTCTTTCCATCCTTATCAACACTTTTTTTTTTTTTTTTTTTAAATAGTCACTATCCTGCTGGGTGTGAGGTGGTATCTCATTGTGGTTTCTATTTGCATTTCCATAGTGATTAATGACACTGAACTTTTTTTATGTGCTTATTGGCCATTTGTCTAACTTTAGAGAAGTGTCTGTTTAGATCCTTTGTTTATTTCTTAGTGGTTTTATGTGTTTATTGTTACGGTTTATGGTAGGAGTTGTTTATAATGGGAAGTGTATGAACCCCTTATCAGATGTATGATTTGCAGATATTTTCTCCCATTCTGTGGATTGCCTTTTTACCCTTTTTTGCCCTGTGATTTACAGAAGTTTTAAATTTTGATGTAGTTCAGTTTATCTGTTTTTTTCTTTTGTTACATTTTCCCCAAGAAGTCATTGCAAAATCCAGTGTCGTGAAGCTTTTATGTTTTCTCCTAAGAGTTTGATCGTTTTAGCTCTTATATTTACGCCTTTCATACACTTTGAGTTTTTTTTTAACGTGGTGTTTTCCTGTCACCATTTGTTGAAAAGATTGTCCTTTCCTCATTGAATGGTCATGAAGAAGTTCTTCTAAACACAGATGACCCTGGGTTGCATCATACCTTAAGCCAGTTTTTAACCAGTTCCTTAGTTGTCAGTATATGCCTTAGCAGAGAATTGACAGCTAAGTAAGACAAAGAGGCCCTGAAAACAAAGAGGTATGGAGTAGAGAGATGGCAGGGTGCCAAAGGCAAATTTTGTTTCAGCCTTGCTAGATAACGGGTGGCCACAGGCTGCTTTCTTTGCATTTGTGTCACATTCATGAATTATGTTATGCTGCTATAATGTGCACATTCATTCATTGCATATTCTTTGCCTGTCGATTCTCACTACATTCAGCAAATGTTTTTTAGGTAACTATTACATAAAGATAGGATAAACCTGATTGAAATGCTTGTTCCCTGGTGCTGTAAAGAAGTAGCACTTGAACATTAATTTCTTCAGCAAGGCCAGTTTTATACTTTGTGCAGAAAGGGTACACTCGCTAATAGTTTTGCCTTGAGAGTACACCAAACAAAGAAGGCAGGGTTATTTATAACCTGTTGTGCCCACCCTACTGTTATGTCTGGTTTCCATTGGCTGGAACAGGACCTCACATTCTGTATTTGTCCTGATTGGCTAACAACTTAGAACTTTTTAAAAGAGGCAAAGGCAGAGGAGAACAAAGGAAGGAGGAAGTAACTTGTGGAATGCAGAGAAAGGTAAAAACACCTTCAGATAAGGAAGAGGAACAGGCTATGACCTAATGCTGACTTGGACCAGTATTTGTGTGTGTGTGTGTGTGTGTATATATATATATGTGCCAGGGCAAGTATTTAGGCTACATTGTGGGAGCTAAGAACATAAAGTACATTGATTTCTTTATTACGGCTAGCAGATGTTTAAGAATGTTAACACAGGTCTTTGAATAAATTTTGCTTCTAAGAGAAGTTACTATTTATTCCTAATTAGATGGGGAGGAAAGTCTTTGAAGAGGAACCTCTACTTTTTATAAATGTGTACATTTATATATGACTGTAGTAATAAAGACTGATTAAAAGCCACTCAAAATCAGTTTCATTAATCAACAGACTTTAGAGTTACAGATATGTAACCATCAGATTAACACTGAACATTTGAACATTTTGTGGGTATGTAGTGGGAGTTTTTCTTTCTTTTTTCTTTCTTTTTTTTTTTTTGAGATGGAGTCTCGCTCTGTCGCCCAGGCTGGAGTACAGTGGCTCAATCTTGGCTCTCTGCAAGCTCCGCCTCCCGGGTTCACGCCATTCTCCTGCCTCAGCCTCCCGAGTAGCTGGGACTACAGGTGCCCGCCACCTCGCCTGGCTAATTTTTTATATTTTTAGTAGAGATGGGGGTTCACCGTATTAGCCAGGATGGTCTCAATACCCTGACAATGTGATCGACCCGCCTCGGCCTCCCAAAGCTCTGGGATTACAGGTGTGAGCCACCCCGAGCGTTGGGATCACAGGTGTGAGCCGCCGTGCCCGGCCTGTAGTGGGAGTTTTTCTAGTGTGTAATGAACTCTTTGGAACCTTGTAATGTTAGTAGTTCTTTTGTAAATAGATGAAATACCTTTTTTTTTTTTTTTTGAGCCGGAGTCTCACTCTGTTGCCCTGGCTAGAGTGCAGTGGCCCGGTATCAGCTCACTGCAAGCTCCACCTCCCGGGTTCACACCATTCTTCTGCCTCAGCCTCCTGAATTGCTGGGACTGCAGGCGCCTGCCATGATGCCCGGCTAATTTTTTGCATTTTTAGTAGAGACGGGATTTCACTGTGTTAGCCAGGATGGTCTTGATCTCCTGACCTCAAGATCTGCCCGCCTCGGCCTCCCAAAGTGCTGGGAAATATCATATTTACATGAAAATGAATGTTCCTGGTGATAAACATCATTCTTGGGCTAGATAGTAAAATCCACCAATAACTATGGTAAAAAGAAAGAATAAAGTTTAGAATGAACTGAGAGTAGTATGTTCCAGCAGAAGATAAACGTTAGGAAAAATGCATGCATAAGTGATCTTGTTATATTTTTAAATAAGCATGTCCTTGATGAGACCCTTAATAGAGTTTTGAACATCCCTGTTGAGAGAGTGGAGAGAGGAAGTGTTTTGTGTAGGCGTTCAGGATCCCTGGGCTCCTCGTAGACAGAGCTACTCTCCCATTTGCCTTCACCTTACCTCACCTGGCTAGTTGTTACTGCTTGTTAGCACTGGGGACTGGGCATGGCTGTATTGACAGCCTGTAATTTAGTTGGTCTGTATAATTTGATTTTTAGCTTGTAGGTGAGTTTTAGCTTGTGAACCTTTCGAGGGTTGGGAGATTTCCACATATGACTCTCTTGTAGAGTCACATATGGAAACAGAAAAGAACGAAGAAATTTTGTACTTAGTTTTTAGTTCATTACTCTTAATTATCAGTCTTTTTCAAGTTGTTGTGCTTTTTCTTCAAGAACAATCTTGTTCAGACCCTAAACCTAAAACTCACGGGGGACAAAAAAAAAGCATGGCTGCTAAAATTGAAGGTGGGTTTGGAGAGTGGAACCCTGCCTGCTTGCTGTTTTTACCCCCAACTCTCTTCTTCTCCCCGCCACATCCACCCTACATCCAGTCATGGCCCCATAAAGATTCTGCAGTCAAACTTTCTGGTTTTATAGGTGAAGAAATGTTAGGCTCAGTTCTGTTGGACTCACTCCAAATCACACTGTTAGGCAGTCGTGGAACTGGGATTTGAGCCCATCTTTTATCACCAAATCTACTAGTCTGCTGTTATCGTTATGTTGTAGACCATGGATAACTAACTTAAAATAACTGTGTTCCCTGTGTTACAGTTTTCAAAGGGTTTCCACATATGTAGTCTCATTCGATTTTCACTCTGTGGACTGGCAGAGTAGATTACTGTAACAGTAGTTCGTGTTTATTGAAGGCGTACCCTAAATGTTAAGGATAAGGGTACTTTTGCATTCGTGTATTCACCCTTCATCTGTTTTTTAAACTAATTTTTTGAAAGACAGTAATTGGCTGCCCTTTTAATGTGACTGGATAAGGAGAGATTGGCAGGTTATTTTAGGTTGTGAATCACAGTTTCAGAAACCGTTATCACGTTCCTCAAGGTCATCAAGTTCTGTGGAATTAAATTGGGAGCCTGGTCTGCAAGAGTGCCTCTGAAAACTGGAAGGCAATTTTTGTTTACAAGTCTAGCTTGGTAATTGGATGGTTTGTCAATGCAGCGCAGTCACTTCTCAGTGAGTACCTTTAGTCAAGAGGACACGTTGTAATTCAGGAGGTTGCTTGGAACAGGAAAAAAACTGAGGGAATGTGTTATTTCTGAAGGATATTTCTGTCAAGTAGTGGTATCCTGATTAAATGCCCTCCTCCGTTCTAGGGAATGGAGCAAAATTTAAATGGAGTTTAAAGAAGCAAATCAGTCATCTAGAGTGGAGAACTTTTCCCTGGATGTGAGTACAGAGGCATTGGTGGAGTCTCTTTTTCGAAGATCCCTGCTGAGTAGCAGAAACAGCCACCGTGCCGGCTAATTTTTTTTTTTTTTTTGAGTTGGAGTTTCGTTCTTGTTGCCCAGCCTGGAGTCCAATGGTGCAATCTCAGCTCACTGCAACCTCCGCCTCCCGGGTTCAAGCGATTCTCCTGCCTCAGCCTCCCGAGTAGCTGGGATTACAGGCACACACCACCATGCCCGGCTAATTTTTTATTTTTAGTAGAGACAGGGTTTCTCCATGTTGGTCAGGCTGGTCTCGAACTCCCCACCTCAGGTGATCTACCCACCTCAGCCTCCCAAAGTGCTGGGATTACAAGTGTGAGCCACTGCACTCAGCAATCTTGTATTTTTAATAGAGACAGGGTTTCACCATGTTGGCCAGACTGTACCTCAGGTGATCCACCCACCTTGGCCTCCCAAAGTGCTGGGATTACAGGTGTGAGCCACCGCGCCTGGCCCACGATCACCTTAATCTCTTTTCAGAGATTGAAATAATGTAAGGCAGAATACAGTTTCTGCAAAGTTTGGTCTGTCTGCTTCCAATTTCTTGTTACTCGTGGGGTTCTAATACCAATTGTGGGAATCTGTATCCTTGGAAGACCCTTGTACTCCACTTTTTCTCTCTCAGCACTGTTTGTCAGAAACTTTGTCCAGTCTCTCAGCCACTCTTCTAGGATTGCCAAATATTCTCAGAGGGAAAAATAATCTGGTTTGGGGAAGAGAGGTGAGGTGGCAGATCTCTGAAGATTTTTGTCCTCTTTGGAATGTTGGCTAGTAATTTTTGACTATTTGATTTCTGGATCAATAGGAGTTTGTTGTTCATGAGTCAAGTTATTGGAAACGACGAAACTAAAATGTTCAGTCCTTCGTTCTTTCCTTTTCCTTTTAAAGTTTTAAACGTTTGTCTGGAGTGGTTTTGTTACTTTGGAGTTGGGGGCAAGAACCCTTAATACCTGTTTTATTTTTTGTTGTTGTTGCTGTTGTTTTTGTTTTTGTATTACAACTGTGCTTCATGCTGCTACCCTCATTAAACCATCATTAAGGATTTTATTGGCCTTGTGCAGTAGGTATACAACAGACGTTAAACACTGGAGCTCTTAAATGATTGGGCCGCATGTATAAAATACACTTTACTCCTTTATTTACCTTTGTTTAACAGTTTAATAGCTGCCTTTAATTATCGGGGTATGTGTTTTTAGTGTATAATGGCCAGAACTCCAAACTCTTTACTTGTTCCAGCAGGTGTATGGATTCAGTTTACATGTAGTCCAGAGCTGGGTGTTAATGTGTCTCCTAGATTTCGTTTAAGGGCTGAAGTCTGTTG
Source organism: Macaca nemestrina (assembly GCF_043159975.1). NCBI lineage: Eukaryota > Metazoa > Chordata > Mammalia > Primates > Cercopithecidae > Macaca > Macaca nemestrina. Next base: position 119,294,903 of record NC_092137.1, read on the forward strand.
GGACCGGACAAAGTGAGCCCCTTGAAAACAGAAGAAATATTTAACAGAGCATGTGGCACTTCTGGGACTGGATAATGAGCACATTGGGTATTCATGCTCCTCCTACCTTGGGACTTAAAAATAAAATCTCTCCTCAGGGTTAATCAGTTTACCACCTTTTCTCAGAGCACCTTGCACATGCCCCTAAAACTTTTGTATTATCTTGTCTCTGTTGGGACTTAACCTTTTGACAACATTTCTGCATGTCTTTTAGGTATCTTTTAAGGGTGACAGTAAAAATTCAAATTGTTATAAATGTCAACACAGAAAAACTAAATCCTGCAGTATACTAAGAATAAAAATATTTAAGAAAATATCTGCTGGCTAGGCATGGTGGCTCATGCCTATAATCCCAGCACTTTGGGAGGCAGAGGCGGGCAGATCACTTGAGGTCAGGAGTTCAAGACCAGCCTGGCCAACATGGTGAAACCCCATCTCTACTAAAAGTACAAAAATTAGCCAGGCGTGGTGACAGGCGCCTGTAATCCCAGCTCTTGGGAGTCTGAGGCAGGAGAATCACTTGAACCCGGGAGACGGAAGTGGTTGTGAGCCGAGATGGTGCCTCTGCACTTCAGCCTGGGTGACAGTGCGAGACTTTGTCTCAAAAGAAAGAAAAAAAGAAAATATCCGCTAATGTGTGTGGGGTAAAGTGTCAATGGTTTAAAGTGTTAAGTAAAAAATTCTCATAGATCATGTCAGAGCTGATTTGACGTGGATAATATATAAGGCTTCATATGGTAACCATTTGATATACATGTATATAGTTACTAGAAGAAAATTATCTAAATAGAAGTTATATTAATTTTGTTAAGGATAAATGTAGTCATATCCCAAAATGTAGTCATTTGTGTTAGAAGGTTTTGACTTTACAAGGGGTTTCATTTAGCCTCTTTTTATGAGTTATATTTTATATTTTGCTAGCCACTAAGCCAGCTGCCACTTAATGTGAACCATCATTTGGTCATCCTGGTGGTAGTATAGTTATTTAAGTAAGTGTTGCCTTAAGGAGAATGACAGATTTACTGTTATAGTTTATTATCAATGGTGATTTTTTCTGCATCATTTTTAATTGACTTCTTCTAGGGCTTTGGCAGAATATGTGAATCACACTATGACTGAACTCTTAAGTGTCCAGTATGTAAAGCAAAGACAGAGTTTAAGAGCCGTGCTATGGGACAACTCATGAAGGGAAATATTTTGTTAGATTATCTTATAATGGTAACAAGTAAAGTAAGCATGGCCATGTTCGTTGGATTTGGTGATGTTTTATGTAAGTGAGTGTTAGGATTGGTGCTCAGGAATACATAAAGATATTTTTCTATTGAATTTTAAATTTAACAGTTACAGTTTAAACATATCTGTAGGAGGGTGTTTTATAGACAAATTTCACTTGTAAAGCTGGAGAATGGAGAACTTCAGAAAAAGTTTACTTAGTATTCTTGACTTTCATCAATTGGACATTTGAATTTATTTTAATTTATTTTCTTGATATTGAAATAAAATGTCAAAAAGGAATACATTATGTTATAAAACTGACGTATTTTTTTTCCTCCCCAATACAGAAGCTCCACCATGAGGCGAGGTGGATGGAGGAAGCGAGCTGAAAATGATGGCTGGGAAAAATGGGTGTGTTTTAAAAGAGTAAAAATAATTATATCGAACTGTCTAGATATTTTTCATTCTTCTTTTAGTTTATAATGTGGTTTAACTTGTTTTCTAAATTGTAAATTACTTTAGACACCAAATCCTTGAGTTTTCATAATGTATTGAAAGCCTTATGATGTTTATAAACTTTATCCCCTAAGCTTTACTCTCAGGAATTTTACCCTGAGGAAATAAATACGCCTAGTGCACAATAATTTACTGTATGATGATTTTATTGTAGTATTGCTAATAATACTGAAAAACAGGAAAACACATAAATGTCCAATAATAGGGGATTGGTCAAATAAGTTATCTGTGTATAGTAGAGCACTGTACAGTCATTATTCAGCTTTATATATCTTAACCTGGAAAGATAACCTTGACTAAAACAGTGTGTTACAAAGAAATATTTTGCATGATTATATTTTTGTAAAACCTCTATGCTCTGAGATACAGAAATAAGCTTTGAAAACAACACTTCAACGTTTTAATGAATAGGATTATACCAGTTTTAATTTTCTTCCCTATATTTCCTGTATTTTCTGAAAAGAGACTTTATAGTGAGCATGTAATAATAATCAGCAAAAATTATGCAGTCACTTCCATTTTCGGAAAAAAACCATGTACTTCTAGCCACCTACAGCTTTAATTTAAAGACCTAATAATTGAAATCAAGCTTAATTATATCAAAGTTCAGGAAAAGTATAGTTGAATCCCTAGATCTGTCAAGATGTTTAGCAAAAAAAGTTATTTTTTAATATTTACTGTGAGGTGGATGTTATCTAATGAAAGTTAATATTACTGTCAAATAGATTGATTAGATCCAGAATTTACCCACTGGAGCATTCATTGCATTCTTATCCATGTGTAGGGAGGACTACACTGGTTTATCCAGTTGCCTCATTTTTACCTGAAATAATTCATTTTAAGCTCTCTGTATATGGGAGATAGTGGAAGCCAGTCTAAAATATGCTCTGAGGCTGGGCGCGGTGGCTCACACCTGTAATCGCAGCACTTTGGGAGGCTGAGGTGGGTGGATCACCTAAGGTCAGGAGTTGGAAACCATCCTGGCCAAGATAGTGAAACCCCGTCTCTATTAAAAATACAAAAATTAGCTGGGCATGGTGGTGGTCGCCTATAATCCCAGCTACTTGGGAAGCTGAGGCAGGAGAATCACTTGAACCTGGGAGGCAGAGTTTGCAGTGAGCTGAGATTGCACTACGGCACTCCAACCTGGGCGACAACAGCAAGACTCTTGTCTCAAAAAAATAAAATGAAGTATGCTCTGAGACCACTTGTCAAATTTGTAATTGGTTTAAACTTTGGTGTAACTTGCTCAATTACGTACATAAGAACAATATGTTGTGATATTATTATTATTACTATTTTTTGAGATGCAGTTTTGCTCTTGTTGCCCAAGCTGGAGTGCAATAGCACAATCTCAGCTTGTTTGCAACCTCCACCTTCTGGGTTCAAGTGATTCTCCTGCCTCAGCCTCCTGAGTAGCTGGGATTACAGGCATGCGCCACCACGCCCGGCTAATTTTGTATTTTTAGTAGAGACGGGGTTTCATCATGTTGATCAGGCTGATCTCAAACTCCCGACCTCAGGTGATCTGCCCTCCTCGGCCTCCCAAAGTGCTGGGATCACAGGTGTGAGCCACTGTGCCCAGTCGGTATTATTATTATTATTGACCTAGCTTTTTTTAAAAGTAACTTTTATAATCATAAGAATGTAATAAAGTTAAAATGAGTTGATAGAGGGAAAATTCTTCTTTGACCTACGTGTTTGTTTGTTTGTTTGTTTGTTTATTATTTTTTGAGATGGAGTCTTGCTCTGTCACCCAGGCTGGAGTGCAGTGGCGCCGTCTCGGCTCACTGCCACCTCCACCTCCTGGGTTCAGGCAATTCTCCTGCCTCAGCCTCCTGAGTAGCTGGGATTACAGGCGCTGGGCACCGCACCTGGCTGATTTTTGTATTTTTAGTAGAGACAGGGTTTCACCATGTTGGCCAAGCTGGTCTCAAACTCTTGACCTCAGGTGATCCGCCCGCCTCGGCCTCCCAAAGGTGGCTCCTTACAGGTGTGAGCCCCTGCACCTGGCCCAGCCTTCCTGTTTTACGTATTGCCTTGCCTGTGGTTTACGCTTATGAGGTTGTCATTGTGTTCTGATCACTAGCACAGAATAAGGTCCATTTATTTAGTTTTTAAAATATAATTTTTATTTTTTTCAAAAAAGGGGGGAGAAAATGTAACCTTTGTGATTGGTTTATCTTTTCTTTAATTCTAGGGTGGGTATATGGCTGCCAAGGTCCAGAAATTGGAGGAACAGTTTCGATCAGATGCTGCTCTGCAGAAGGATGGGACTTCATCTACAATTTTTAGTGGAGTTGCTATCTATGTTAATGGATACACAGGTTGAGTACTTTTTACTTAACCCTATTTTGGCATGTATTTTTATTAGGATTGAGAAGGATTTGTTTTAAAATTCTATTTTTACTCTTTTATTATAAATAAATGATTGTAAGATGATAAAAAATAAATCATCTGCTTAGATACTTCTTTTTCCTTTCCATGTTGCTTTTACCTACCATTGTCTTTAACTTTTATCAAAGTACGTAGTTTCAAAAAGTCACATGAGGTTTAAAATGTGTAAGCTAACTGGGAAATTACTGCATATGGGTCGTAGGACTTGTAAACTGTGAGCTTCACTGTAGGTCCATGTCATTGGTAACACTCTAGATGTCATTATCCATAGGTCCTTTAGGGTAGGGTGGTGTGTGGGTGTGTGTCAGTGTCAGATTTCCTAGAGAAGAATCTTTTACTGTCTCGTCTGGAGAAGAGTGTAAACTGCCAGCATTTGGGTCACCAAGCAGGAAAGGAAAGGACCTGAATTCTCACAGTTTAGGAAGTAAAATTTCACTTAATCTCTCTATTCATTTTTTCATTCCTACCTCCTCTCCACCAGCTGTGCCTGTTGTCATTGAGTCCGGTATCTGGAAGGAGTAGTGTAGTCTTTATTCTTGGTGAATGAGGAAAGAAATCTGCGAATTCTTACTTGTCTGTGGCACAGTTTCAAGGATGATTTTATCCACACATCCACTTTTGAAGGTGCCTGTGTCTTTATTTCATGACTTTCTCTTTGTTTTACTGGCAACAAGCAGCTTCTTTCCGAGCTTCCATATGGCCAGCTTCAGTTTTAATCTTTCTCTGAACTGTAAAGTCAGTTAGCACTTGTCTGTTAGTTATCAGGTTTTCACCTAAATTTTTCTCTTTATTTTCTTGGGGGATTCTTCTCCTTATTATCATTTCATTGTATTTTTTGAAGTGAATGGCTGTAAATATTTGTGTCAGTCTGTTTCATATTCCCCTGGCCCCTTCTCAGCTGGCTGATACCTGCTATCTTTCAGGTCTCCATGCCTCACTTCCCCTTGATAGTTTGACCCTTCATACTGGTTTAGGTGACTTGTGCTCTTCTGGAGCTACGGCTCCCTAAATGAATCTGCATCTTAGAGTTTTTTAGACCTTTCCTTAGTTGTCTGTTTACTGGACGAGAGCTGGAGCTACATTTTCATCACTCTGTCCTTGGTGCCTCTACAGTGACTGGACACAGTCATTCAGGACATATTTATTGAATTGGAGTTAAGTATTAATTAACTGGTACATTTATCTGGTTTAGTAAGAGAAGAGTGTGTTGTTTGTAATTAAGGGTTTTATTAGACATCATTGATGATGAGTTTAGTCTAAGAATGTCACCTCAAAATAAATGCTGGTACAGCATTGGGAAGTTCACATGCAGAAAGCTTGTAACTTTTCTCCGTAGGTAGGTGTCCTAACAAATTCAAGCTCTGTGGACTTCTGAGATGCGCTATGAAAAATTAAAAATGTTAATGAAAACAGGTAGGCATTGCTTCTTACGTTAGCCCGTCATGGAAGTCTCCAGTTCAAGAGAGCACCCTTATTCACATAGAAGGAAGAAAAAGAGATTCTTTGTGTGAGGGAGGACAAATTAATATTGCAGTAATCACTTTTTTGATTGAGAATCTGGAATTCTAAATCTGCTTTTATCACTAATTTTTGTGACTGTAAAACATTTTCTGTTTGGATCTATTATCTCTATCCTTTTCTGTAGGATAGAGATGATAATATTTTTGCTGTTATTAAGATTTCATTATAATTGTACAAATAAAGTTCCATTATGCTGAATTTCACAGAGACATCCAAACTGTGGTGCTATAAAATAACTGTATTTTTAGAAAAATTCAGTTTTAGTGAATACAGCTTTATAGATAAAACAGCATTAACAATTAGCAAGTAAAGAATAACTCTTTAGATGCAGTAAGACAAGTTGGGGGTGCTATTTTGTTTTTGATTAAAAAAAATAAGCTTTATTTCACAGTTTGAGGTGTACTGGTCAGCTATTTTGTAGAATGCCTATATATATATATATATATATATATTTTTTTTTTTTTTTTTTAATTGTATCATCTTTCTTCTCCATTAGCATGTAACACCAAAGCTACAGGCGTTGTCAGTTTTGTTCATTGCTATTGTGAAAGAAAGTTCTCAAGCCAGGCACGGTGGCTCACGCCTATAATCCCAACACTTTGGGAGGCCGAAGCGGGTGGATCACAAGGTCAAGAGATCGAGAACATCCTGGCCAACATGGTGAAACCCCATCTCTACTAAAAATACAAAAATTAGCTGGGCATGGTGATGCATGCCTGTAGTCCCAGCTTCTCGGGAGGCTGAGGCAGGAGAATCGCTTGAACCCGGGAGGTGGAGGTTGAAGTGAGGTGAGATTGTGCCAGTGCCCTCCAGCCTGGCGACAGAGTGAGACTCCCTCTCAAAAAAAGAAAATAGAAAGTTATCTGAAAAGGAATTTGGAGGAAAGAGACTTCATTCCAGTGAACAGTTTGCAAACCTGGGAGTTGCAGCTTTCACTGTAAAAGAAGGTGTGGTCCTTTCTTGTTGATTCTTAACCCTGCTCCCCACAGACTTTAATAATCCAAGTTTTTCTTGATTCCTTTAAAGCTCCCAGTTCTGCCATCTGAGCCTCTCATGATTTCATGGTCCTTGTCCCTTCCAACCAAGTTAACATCGAACTTGAACTTGGAGAGAAGACCCTCTGATAGTTCACCTGTCAACCTATTCGTCCCTCCACCTGTACCCAAAAATGTTTTTTGCTTGTTAAGATTGACTTCTTTGCCTTCTATCCTTTTTGTTTGTTTTGTTTGTTTCTTTGTTTTGAGATAGGGTCTCCCTCTGTCACCCAGGCTGTAGTGCAGTGGCACTATCACGGCTCACTGCAGCTTCTACATCAGGTTCAAGCCATCCTGTCTCCTCAGGCTCCCAAGTAGCTAGGACCTCAAGTGTGTACCACTATGCTCAACTAATTTTTTAATTTTTTATAGAGGCGAGGTCTTGCTGTATTTCCCGGGCTGATCTGAAACTCCTAGGCTCAAGCGATTCTTCTGCCTCAGCCTCCCAAAGTGTCAAGATTACAGGTATGGGCCACCATGCCTGGCCCATCCATTTTTTAAATTAAATTTTTTTTTTAGATTGTAGATTCACTTGCAGTTGTAGATTCACTTGCAGTTGTAAGACATAGCACACAGTGATACTGTGAACCCTTTACCCAGTTTCCCCAAATGGTAACATCTAATAAACTAGCAAACAATATCACAACTAAGAAATTAATACTGATGCAGTTAATATACAGAACATTTCCACACTACAAAGGTCTTTCATGTTACTCTTTTATAGTCACACCCACTTCTGTTCGCCGCCTTTCCTTAACTCCTGGCAACCACTAATCTGGTCTCCATTTTTATAATTTTGTCATTTCAAGAATGTTATATAAATAAAACATACAGTATATAACCTTTTGGGATTGGCTTTTTTCACTGAGCATAAATTTTCAGGTCATCAAAATTGTTGCCTTTTTATTGTTCAGTTATATTTCATAGTGTGGATGTGTATGTTAACCTTTCATCCGTTAGGGACATCTGAGTTATTTCTTGGTAGGCTATGAACATTTGTGTATGAGTTTTTGTATGAATACAAGAGTACAGTTGTTGGTTCCCGTAATAGTTACGTCTTTAGTTTTTGTAAGAAACTGCCAAACTGTTACTCAAAGTGGTTATACTATTTTATACTCCCACTAGCCTTGTATGAGGGATAAACTGTCTTTGCATCCTTGCCAGCATTTAGTGGTTTTCATTTTATCCATTTTAATAGATGGTGTTGTATCTCTTTGTGATTTTAATTTGCATTTGCCTGGTGGCTAATAGTGTTGAACATTCTTTCATGTGTTTATTTCTCATCTTTACATCATCATTGGTGAAACGTTTGTTCATGGTTTTTTTGCCCATTTTCTAATTGGGTTTAGTTTTTTTTACTGTTTAGTTTTGAGATTTCCTTATATATTCTAGATACTACTGCTTTGTCATAAAAGTGGTTTGCAGATATTTTCTCCCAGTCTATGGTTTTTCATCCTCTTGAAATGGTCTTTTGCAGAACAGTGTTTTTAATTTTGATGAGATCTGATATGTAGATCTTTCCTTTTACGGATTGTGCTTGCAAGTCTAAGAACTTGTCGCTTTGGTGCTAGATCCAAAATATTTTCTTCTATATTTTTAAATTCTATAGTTTTATGTTTTACATTGAAGTTCATGTTTCATTTTGAGGTTTTAACATTTTTTTTTATTTGTGTAGTTTTATGTTTTACATTGAAGTTCATGTTTCATTTTGAGGTTTTAACATTGTTTTTTTTTTTTTTAATTTGTGTATTTCTGGTTGTTTCAGCACAGTCAGTTGGGCATATTTGGGTGGATCTGTTTCTGGGTTCTCTGTTCTCTTCCATTGACGTTTGTGTCTGTTCCTTCACCAGTACCACACTATATCAAATACTGTACCCATGTGGTAAGCCTTGATATCAGGTAGAGTGATTCCTTTCACTTGTTTCTTCTTTGTCAAGATAGTTCTGGCTATTCTAGGACCTATGCCTCTCTCTCTCTTTTTTTTTTTCTTGAGACAGGGTATCACTTTGTCACCCAGGCTGGAGTACAGTGGCGTAATCTCAGCTTACTGCACCCTCTGCCTCCCTGGCTCAAGTGATTCTTGTGCCTCAGCTACCCGAGTAGCTGGGATTACGGGCACATGCCGTGACGCCCTGCTCATTTTTTGTGTGTTTTTAGTAGAGATGGGGTTTTGCTATGTTGGCCAGGCTGGTCTCGAACTCCTGACCTCAGGTGATTTGCTTGCCTCAGCCTCCCAGAGTGCTGGGATTACAGGCATGAGCCAGTGCATCTGACTTGTATAAATGTTAAAATAAGTCATTTATCTACAAAATACCTTGCTGGGATTTTGATAGGAATTACATTAAACCTGTGGATCAGTTTGGGGAGAATTGGCACCTTTACTATGTTGAGTTTTCTAGTTTACACACCTTACATCCCATTTTATTTTACTTTAGTTGATTGAACAGATATATTTTGGATGCTGCTTGTGGGTTAGGAACTATGTTTGAAAAGAGATAGCAGTTGATGGAGAATGTAGATTTTGTGATGAAAAAGTAATCTCTAAGCCTTAGACATGAACAGAGGAAGGTGAGTGCCAACACAGAAGAGAGGAAACAGTTGCCTTTGGGAGTGGGAGTGAATACTTCATAAAGGAGTTGAAATGTTTAGCTTGGTCTTAGATAAACAGGCATTTTTCAAATGAAAATGGGGAAAAACATTCTAGTCCTAATTCTAACCTACATTTCCAACCTCATGTTCTTAAATTTTGCTCAACAAGATTACTCTGATATTCTAGATTTGTCTTTTTACTTTTACAGTTCTGTGTTTCTGTTCTTTTGCCTCTGAGGAAAAACTCCTTCCCTCCTCACTTGTGTGAACTGGAATTAAATTCATTCATTAAGATCCAGATAAAGTTAGGTTTTGCCTCCTTCCCTGGCTAAGCTAGTCCATAGTAGTAGTATTTTATATAGAGATATATAGTCCATAGCATTATTGCTAGAAACATTTATTTTGACACCTGGTTTGTGTCTTGTGTTGTTAGGTCTTAATTCTATATTAAGTTCTCTGGCGTTAGGAAGCCTGTTTTATGTGTAGTGATCCCTTGCCCAACATGGAGTAGAGATAACACCTCAGGGCCTTAAATTTGCTGTTCCTTCTGCTTCCTCAGGTCTTCATCATTCACATCTGTGCTCAAATGTTACCTTTTTACCAGACCGTCCCTGACTTCGCCTATCTAAAACAGGCGTACTTTGCCCTCCATCCCTGACTTCGCCTATCTAAAACAGGCGTACTTTGCCCTCCATCCCTGACTTCGCCTATCTAAAACAGGCGTACTTTGCCCTCCAGTCGCTCTCTAACCCTTTAACTACTTCATTGCATTTATTTGCACCTAAAGTGGTGTTACTTGCATGACTGGCTTTTGTCTCCTCAGTGGAATACAAGAGCTATCACGGGGCACAGACTTGAGTCTTGTTCATTGCCGTATCTCCAGCACCTACCTTGCCTGGCACATTGTAGATGCTCAATAAACATTAGTTGAGTGAATAAATAAATAACAGGTTTTGTATTTGTACATCAGAATGTTAAAATATTTTCACTCATGCTAAGTCCACTCAGTCTTAAGGAATGGGCCACATTTGAGGCCTGAATTGTAATCTCTGGGAGGTAAGCTCTGGGCATGTTTATTTTTGTGAAAGCTGCCTAGGGGAGTCAGTGCTTCAGACCTCGTGGACAGTGGTTGCACTCTAGTGGTATGAGATTGGGACAGTTCATATGGAAAGAGGTGTTCGGGTTATCTTCTGCTTCCTTTAGTACGTGGGTAAAAGACCAGGTCTGTTGATTTTGGCACTGCTGAAGTTTGTGAAAAAGCAGATGGGGCAGGTGGCGGGGCGGACAAGTACTTTAGCACAATTCACAAATGAAACAAGGGAATATGCAAGTGTAACAGACTTACATTTCAAGTGATAGGGATTTGTTTGAAAGCTGACAGCTTACATTGATGTTTTCTAAACATACAAATGTGGTGATTTAGGAGAGGATTCTCTTTATTGTTGACAAGTCTAAATTTTTGGAAATAAATGCCTCCCAGATATTATTTTGTATGGATATATCTCCTTCCATTTCCTGTAAGACTCTGATCCTGTAGATCAGAGGTGGAGGAATTGAACCTCTGACATAGGAGAAGACTTACTGTATTAATTTTTGCCACCTCCTGTAATTTTGCTAGTACCTGATGTGAAATTTGCACCTAGTTGGTACTCAAAGATTTGTTCCCTAAGCATTTGAAACTTTTCTTCGGTTTTTGTTTGGCTGAGTGCATCTGTGGCTTCTAGTTGATTGTGGTCTTTGTTGGAAGTCTGAGGTAGTTAGGGGAAAGAAGAGTCAAGAGAGTAAGTATCACTGCTGCGGAAACTGGGGGACAGGAGTCCAAAGACAGACGCGTGTGCACAGTAAGTTTTCTCTGTTTCCTCATCAATAAGTTATCTTTTCTAATTTATAAGATTGTGAAACTCAGATGAAGTGATGATGGTCTTGCTATGGTAGGACCACAGGAGGTATAAGCAGCCATTCACCTCACTTTTTTCGGTGATTTATATAGCACAGCCAACAGTTAAGTTCTTTGGATATGCAGGGTGAAATGGTGCTTGTAGTAAATGTTTTCTCAGTAGAAATCTAGCTAGGAAAGCTTTTGTGCAAGATTTTAAATTTTTGTTTATAGAATTTGTTTTAACCAGATGAGCAACAGTTTCTATAAGCTGGACCTACAGACATGAAAGTGGTCTTCATATGACTGTTTTGATGTTAGGTGGTGGCATTTGCTGTTGTGACATTTTACTTGTAGAGCTTTAGGCCTAAATGTCGGCCAAATTGTGGTCCTTGTATATGGCTTTTACTTTTACTGTGCTTTCAATTGTCTGTCCCTATGTCTGGTTTTAGTTAAACCTCAAATTTAGTTGCATATAGAATGTTCTGCAAAATGAAACTAATAGTAGGAGTATTGTGGAATTTTATTTATTTATTTATTTAAGATAAGCTCTGTCACCCAGGCTGGAATGCAGTGGACTGATCATAGCTCACTGCAGCCCCAAACTCCTGAGCGCAAGGGATCTTCCTGTCTCAGCCTCCTGAGTAGCTGAGACTAGAGGTGTGTGTCACTACACCTGGCTAATTTTTGGATTTTTTTTGTTTTATGAGATGGAGTTTCACTCTTGTTGCCCAGGCTGGAGTGCAATGGTGCGATCTTGGCTCACTGCAACCTCTGCCACCCAGGTTCCAGTGATTCTCCTGCCTCAGCCTCCCAAGTAGCTGGAGTTACAGGCACATGCCACCACATCCAGATAATTTTGTATTTTTAGTAGTGACGGGGTTTCTCCATGTTTGTCAGACTTGATCTTGAACTCCTGACCTCAGAGGATCCACCTGCCTTGGCCTCCCAAAGTGTTGGGATTACGGGCGTGAGCCACCGTGCCCAGCCTGTTTTGTTTGTTTTTTGTTTTTGTTTTTGTTGTTTTGTGGATTTTTTTTTTTTTTTTTTAAGTCGGGATATTGCTGTGTTGCCTAGGTGGTCTCAAACTCATGGCCTCAAATGATCCTCCTGCCTCAGCCTCCCAAATCTTTCAGATTACAAGCATGAACCAGGAGATGAGGTTACAGTGAGCTATGATAGAGCCATTGCAGTCTAGCCTGGGTGACAGAGCCAGACCCTGTCTCTAAATAAAAAATAAAAATGGAAAGAACAATGAAGAGAAAAGCACTCACTCTAACATTTCAAAACAGTGACATCAATTGTAAAAATTTGGAGGATAGAATTTCTCTGAATCTAGTTTTGTTTTGTTTCGATTTTTGTTGTTGTTGTTGTTTTTTTGTTTTTTTGAGACAGAGCCTTGCTCTGTCACCCACGCTGGAGTGAAGTGGCGTGATCTTGTCTCACTACAACCTCCGCTTCCCGGGTTCAAGGGATTCTCCTGCCTCAGCCTCCCAAGTAGCTGGGACTACAGGTGCATGCCACCATGCCCAGCTAATTTTTGTATTTTTAATCGAGATGGGATTTCACCACGTTGGCCAGGATGGTCTCGATATCTTGATCTCGTGATCTGCCGCCTCGGCCTCACAGAGTGCTGGGATTACAGGTGTGAGCCACCGTACCTGGCCACATAACTTTTACTATGTGCAAGATACTTTTCTCAGTAATTTATAATTTTTAGTTCTTAATTCCTACAGAAGTCCTTTGAGACACTATTATTATCCCCAATTTACATGTGAGGAAACTGAGGTTCTGAGAAGTTAAATAACTTGCCTGAAATCCACATAACTAGCAAGTGATGGAGCCAGGATTTGACCTTAGTCATTCCCGCGTTGGAGTCTGTGCTCTTAATACATTGTACGGCCTCTCTGATTTGTGAGTGAGTGAATAAGTGTTTTGAGATTTTAAGTATTGGTACCACTTGTACTCCACTTTTGCTGGAGGATGGATTCTAGGCAGGAGTCTGATGCATTGAGGATGTTAATGAATTGAGCAAATACTCACTGAGCACCTGCTTTGTGTCAGGGATATGAAAGTGCTTGACAGACAAGGTTCCTGCCTTCAAAGAGCATATGTTTCAGGGGGGAATCTCACAGTAAACAAGTAAAAACAGACATGGTAATTTCAGATTATCAGTGCTATGGAGAAAGTTAACTGTTACAGTACATTGCAGGGATGGGTTCTGTGGGCAGTGTGTCACACAGTGTTTAATGTCATAGCTTTCATGGTTGGATATTATCTCCCCATTTTTTTTCTTTTTTCCATTTATTTCTTTTCTTTTCTTTTTTTTTTTTTTTTTTTTTTTTAAAGACTGGCTCTGGCTCTGTCACCCAGGCTGGAGTGCAGTGGTGCAAGCTCAGCTTACTGCAAACTCTGCCTCTCTGGCTCAAAGTATCTACCTCAGACTCCCTAGTAGCACACACCACCACACCTGGTTAATTTTTTTCCATATTTTGTAGAGACAGGGTCTCACTTTGTTGCCCAGGCTGGTCTTGAATTCCTGAGCTCAAGCAGTCTGCCCGCCTTGGCCTCCCAAAGTGCTGGGATTACAGGTATGAGCCACTGTGCTTGACTCCCAATTTTTTTTTCTAATTCACCCATCTGCTGAATTAAAGGAGAGTGTTAAATACAAAAATGAATTTATTATGCAAATCTGCAGTTATAGTGTATGTTCCTTTGGACTTGTAATAAGAAAGTATGTTCTAGTATTGAAGAAATAGAACCAGAGAGAAATACTGCTCTAAAAATTAAAAAAAAAAACAAAACAAAACACCAAAATAGGGTAGCTTCCAGCTATCGTACACGCCAAGAGTTAGCATGCCAGGCTGTTGGGCCTGACAAAGTGGTCCCTGGCTGCTGTCCATAGTGCACTATTGGCAGGTCTGTTTTTGTTGAAGCTTCGGGTCACCGTGTGCTAGCCTATGTATGTTGTCTTCTGTCATTTTTTTTTTTTTTTTTTTTTTTTTTTGTAGAATCTAGGGCAGGATCCTGAGGTCATATACATTACTCGAAAGGGAGTTCTAGTGTGATCGTAGTTTATAATAACAGCAGTTTTCATATTGAGTGCCATCTACGTGCCAGATTCATTTCATGGTAACAGCTTTGTTTATGGAGAAAGAGGAGAAAGCCTAAAGAGGTTAAACAACTTTTCCAAAGTCACACAACTCAGGAGTGTGAAAACTAAGATTAAACTCAGTTCAGTCTTATTCCATAGTTTATATGATCTTACCTTTTAACTAGATTGGTTTTCATGCTTCACTTCACACTGAAGAATATGTAAGAGCTTTCAAAAGTGAACTTCAAAGAGCCCTCTTCGCTTCATCCAGTAGAAGGGCAATGTATTTTCCAGTTCCAAATTTCTGGAGTAATTAGTTTTCAAAGAGCAGCTAGTAGAGGGGGGAGTACTTGATGAGTATGTATATGGAAAGTTAATGTGTTCTTGACATGTCTTTTTATTTGGTAAAGGACAGCCATTTTCTCTTTAAGTCATTAAATAGAATTAGTTTAGGAAAGTTACAAATTAACTTGCAAATTAATTTTTTAGATTTCTGTGACTTCATTGGATTTGGTGCCCATATTAATGCGTTATAATATAGCCTTTAATTTGATATTTCTCACTGTTACTTTATAAGATCAGCCAGGTTCTTTAATATTAGAGAAAGAAACTGAACTGTAGACTCCTGACTGGCTAGCTGTTTAATTTCCACTGTTTTACTTTAAATCACTCTGATGCTATAGTTCAGTTTTTAACTTAACCTTAACCCTGAAAACTTCCATTATTAATTTTGAATTCATTTTGTTTAAAAGGATGCTTTTAAATCTCTTTGTATGACACTGCCCAGTTTGGTAGCTACTAGTAACATGCGTTAAGCGCTTGAAATACAGCTATTCTAAATTGAGATGTGTGGTAAATGTAAAATATGCACTGGATTCCAGAGATTTAAGAAGAAAACAGGATGTAAAAATCTCATATTTTTTCTGTTGATTACATGTTGAAATAATATTTTGGATATATTGGGTTAAATAAAGTTAATTTCACCTTTTCACTGTAATGAGGTTACTAGAAAATTTTTATGTGGCTTGCATTATATTTTCTGCTGAATAGTGCTAATATTTGTAATCAGTAATGTCAAATTATGTGCTGTAAAATTTAGACAAACCTAGTATGTCTGTATGTGCTGTTTTTTATCTTCTAGAAACTAAAGCTCACCTAATTATTGTCATAATGAAAATGTTTATTTAAATACTTGGACCTATATTGCTTGGGATTAAGCTTGGGATAAGCCACATGTGGAAACTCCTGGGTACAGCTGTTGTTAGGGGAGGTGTGAGAGCATTCGTTAGGATGATAGGTGAAAGGAAGAGAACAGTGATGATTAATGTGATGCTAGTAATGCAGGTCATAATATGACTTTAGTGAATCAGACATTGCTTTTTAGGGGGAAGCATAAGTCACATTGCTTCTTTAAGATATTTTCTTAAAATATTTCCAGTATTTAAGACATTTAAGATATTTTCTGTAGTTTTATTAAGAATAAATCATTTGAAACAAAATTGAAGAAAAAATGGTGTTTCTTGGTTTGCAATCCTTTTTGTGTTGCTGGACTTTATTTTTTGGACTTTATGAAATTTCATATTAGGGAACTGGATAATATTTACTATTCGATTAAGTTTTAAGATATTTTCTTAAATAAAAATAAAAATCATAAAGCTTTCTAGAAGTAAAATCTACTAATAAGCCCTACAGTAAGTCTCCTTTATAGTAAGTGTGAGTAAGTATTATTTATCTGACTCCTCTCGTATAGTCTGGAGGAGCTGAAGGATTAGTCTTTATAAAATGATTCATAAATGGGTTTATAGTTAATTTTTATAAACAATATCAAGGTCATATGTTAAGTAACGTCAAAAATGTAAAAATATTTGTTCTGTTATTAGTATTTGATTCATTACTTGAGGTCCCTATTTGCTCTGCTAGGCACTTGTTAGATGTTTTTGTATTAGTTGGCTGTGTGGCAGCTAGGGAAGGAGGATGTACTAAAGCAACATAGCTTCCTCACTTTGTAATTTACCTCCCAGCTTTGTTTACCTGGCAGCACAGCCAAGGAGAAGGTGAACCAATGACATTCTTAAAGTTGACCTATTTGAGGAGTTATTCACTAGGGTTCTACTTTCTTGCAGGTAAGACTCTTAATATATTTTAATATAAATTTTGCAGATCCTTCTGCTGAGGAATTGAGAAAACTAATGATGTTGCATGGAGGTCAATACCATGTATATTATTCCAGATCTAAAACAACACATATTATTGCCACAAATCTTCCCAATGCTAAAATTAAAGAATTAAAGGGGGAAAAAGTAATTCGACCAGAATGGATTGTGGAAAGGTAAGTTTAATTTTTTATTAAATTTAATTAATAAGTTTTTAAAATTGGAACACTATTTATTTATTTATTTTTTATTTTTTTTTGAGACAGGGTCTCGCTTTGTTGCCCACGCTAGAGTGCAGTGGTGTAATCACTGCTCACTGCAGCCTCCACCTCCCAGGCTCAAGCAACCCTTCCACTTCAGCCTCCTGAGTAGCTGCGACTACAGGCATATGCCACTACACCTAGCTGATTTTTTGTATTTTTTGTAGAGATGGGTTTCACTGTGTTGCCCAGATTGGTCTCAAACTCAAGCAGTCCTCCAGCCTTGGCCTCCCAAAGTGCTGAGACTACAACCACTGTGCCTGGCCTTTTTATTTCTTTTATAAGTATGTAATGTATTGCCTCCTAATTGACAAGGTGAAAAATAATGTCTTAACACTACCCTTTAACCTCATGTTGATAATACTATAGCCTAGGATTTGGCATCCTAATAAAAGTAGCATGTTAATATTTTTGCCAGGAGTTAGGGGTGATGACTCAGGAAAGTGTCAGGAAGCAGTTATTGGAGAAGGTGGATCAAGCATGTTATTCAACAAATATATGTGCACCTTCTACAGACTAGGCGGTGTTCTGTGTTCTTGGGAAATAACAGTGAACAAAGCAAAGATCCCTTCACTACCTCATGGAGTTTATATTCTGCTGGGAGAGAAAGAATGAGTAATGTATGAGTAAATTATACCATGTTGCCTATTATATGGGTTTTTAGCATATTAATTCATCAAGATAATGTGGACCTAGAATGCTAGGAGTAGGGGAAAGGAGGGAGTACAGTTCGCAGTATTATTTACTGTTTTTTAATGATTATATTGTGGTTTCTCTGCTGTTGGTTTGGAAATGATAATTGTAAATCAGTGGTGGCCATTCATACTGACTTCCTAAGTTTAAATATGTTATCTGAAACCTTGGGGATGAGCCAAAACTTAAGTGGTTTATATTTTTAAATGACATGAGGTATACAATACATATGAGCAGTTGCTGATTTATAAAGATAGAATTAAAATATTAAAATAGTAATTTTATGTATGGATAGTTTATAATCAGTATATGAGAAATTGCTTATCTTTTTAAGTCAGTTCCTGAATTTTTTTTCTGGTTCTTGCTTTTACTAATTATAACACCCTCCATTAACTGTTCCACAAGTTATATATTAACTCAGTTCTTTTGTATAGTGTATTTAGCTGCATAAATTCACGGAGAAGCAACATGGTGGAAAAGGCTGCACCTGGGCTCTGGAGACATACTTGGCTTCACATCAAACTCGGCAGTCCAGTATCCATGTAACCTGGTATAATTTTAGAAACTTTATGCTTGGCCGGTGTGGTGGCTCACGCCTGTAATCCCAGCACTTTGGGAGGCCGACGTGGGCGGAGACCAGCGTGGCCAACATGGTGAAACCCCGTCTGTACTAAAAATACAATTAGTTGGGGTGTGGTGGCTTACGCCTGTAATCCCAGTTACTTGGGAGGCTGAGGCAGGAAAATCACTTGAACCCAGGAGATGGGAGGCTCCAGTGAGCTGAGATGGCACCACTGCACCAGCCTGGGTGACAGAGAAAGACTCCGTCTCAGGAAAAAGGAAAAAAAAAAAACTTTATGCAGTCACTCAGAACCTTGTTTCCTCATTTGTGAAAGAAGGCTAATATCTACCTGCTGTGGTTATGTGAGAGATAAAAATTGTTTGTGTGTACAGCCTGGCCCGCCTGGCGTGTTGTAGAGGTGTAATATATGAGAAGCTCCTGTTACTGTTTTATTTTTATTCTGTAACATTAACAATTAGAAAATTCCAAAAATTCAAAAGTACATTACTACCTCTAGAAAATCAAATATATTGGCTGGGCGCAGTGGCTCACACCTTTAATCCCAGCACTTTGGGAGGCCAATGCAGGTGGATCATGAGGTCAAGAGATCGAGACCATCCTGGCCAACATGGTGAAACTCTATGTCTATTAAAAATACAAAATTAGCTGGGTGTGGTGGCGCGCGCCTGTAGTCCCAGCTGCTTGGGAGGCTGAGGCAGAATTGCTTAAACCTGGGAGGTGGAGGTTGCAGTGAGCCAAAGGTTACAATGAGCCAAGATTATGTCACTGCACTCCAGCCTGGCGACAGAGCAAGACTCTGTCTCAAAACAAACAAACAAACAAACAAAAAAGTCAAATATATTTGACATATTAAGGATTTTTTAAACTTTGAGGGATAAAGTTAAAGGCTCATCCCTATAACATCCCACTGATTCCTTCCTTTACACTGTGATCTCATGATCTAGCCACTGTCTATCAGTGATATAGTATTGATTAAAATGGCTTTTAGGGATGTGTCTCTTCAGAGGACTTGTTCTCAGTATTTGAAGTTGGATCACTCAGAGTTGAGCTGTGTTGTCACTAGAGCTAGAGTTTTTATCTGGGAGCAATAGTTAGGCTTTGGAGGGAATGGGGGATTTCTATGAGCGGGAGGAGCGTCGAGGGGAAAGGGCTGTTGCTGGGGAGTTTTGATTTATGTAGAAAATGGTGTTTTCCGGCCGGGTGCGGTAGCTCACACCTGTAATCCCACCACTTTGGGAGGCCGAGGTGGGTGGATCACAAGGTCAGGAGTTCAAGACCAGCCTGGCCAATATGGTGAAAGCCTGTCTCTACTAAAAATACAAAAATTAGCCAGGTGTGGTGGCAAGCACCTGTAATCCCATCTACTCAGGAGGCTGAGGCAGGAGAATTGCTTGAACCTGGGACGTGGAGGTTGCAGTGAGCTGAGATCACACCACTACACTCCAGCCTGGGTGACAGAGCGAGACTCCATCTCAAAAAAAAAAAAGAAAAGAAAATGCTGTTTTCCATTACAGTTGAGTTTTTTGCACGTTTTCTTTTTGCCAAATGCAGCTAGGGAGATAATAAGATAGAAAAAGCAACTTCGATAATACATTTTAAAATTCACTTTAATGGATTTTATCTTAGTGTGGACTGAGACTGAATCATTTGTCTTTAAGAGTGACTTTGGACAGCATGATTATATATCCTATTGGCCTCATTTTGTATTTGAGGAGACAGGGCTAGTAGGGTTCACTGACTTGCCCAAGAACAGAGTACGTTTTAGAGTCTGGGTGTTCTGAATCCTGTTTGTGTCCTCCTTTACCATTAGATTCAGCTTGTTACAGATGGCCCATGGGGAAATGGATCAGTGTTGGCATATGTCTCATATGTCTTAAATGCTAGGAGTCCATTATGTGATTGTAACATGGAATCCTTTTGGTTAAATCATGGCACTGTTTTTATTCACACTCTAATCCCTGGTTGATCTCTTCTTAGCTGTGCTTTAATGAGATTTTATTATACTTAAAAATCTTAACATGTATTAGCTATTTAATAAATGATACATACTATTCTGAATAATTAGTTTTTGTTTTTATTCGAGCAGTTTGAAAAGAAACTGCCACTTGTAAGTACGTGGGGTGTTGCTTTCATTTCAGTTCCCTGAGGTCTGTATGTCAGTAGAACTGAGTTAATGTAGGCATAATCATTGCATTATAGGGCCCTGACTTTGAAGAGGCAAGGGAGTCCTTTAATGAGGAGCCTGTGTACGTTAAAGTCTGAAATTATTTTACTAAACCCTTTGTTTTGTAAGTCTCAAACTTGTACATAGTGTATTGAAAGTAATGGTTTTAAAAATTTTTGTCACAGTCTTTGTCTTGAGATAATTTTACATTGAAATTTGGAATGTGGAATAGATGAGAAGCTGCTATGACATACCCCACTGGCCCATCAAGCTTGAGGAGTGTCATGGAGCGTAATTTTAAAATATTGTCCTAAGTTACTACAGATTGTTCTTGTTTTTGTTGTTCTTGATTTTGTGTTGATCCTTGTAGATTGAGAACCTCGTAGCTTGGCCTTTTTATATTTGTATATCCTGTGATTAGATGGTCACGTAGATCTGTTGGGAGTTGCGACAGAATAATTTATTGTTCCAGTTCATGCCAACTCAATGGGATCTACTAGTAGAACTTTCAGTTTATCTTTTCTTTCTAAATTCCCAAACCATTTACATTTGTCATGTGCTTACATATGAGCCAAAACTTTGGTTTCTAATTACATTCAGTGTAAATATTAGAGTGCTTATTCAACTCATTTAAATAAAAATTGATTGCAATTTTATTTCTCATTAGTTTTTTTGCCATTCCTTGTGTTTTATTTTGTTCTGCCTGAACACAGAGGCTATAGAACAAAGCAAGAGTAAGACTTCGCAAAATAGGTGAATATTTCACTTG
Source organism: Macaca nemestrina (assembly GCF_043159975.1). NCBI lineage: Eukaryota > Metazoa > Chordata > Mammalia > Primates > Cercopithecidae > Macaca > Macaca nemestrina. The sequence continues at coordinate 119,315,806 of NC_092137.1, forward strand.
CTATGACTATGTTTTGATTCGTTGTATAGAATGTAAACTCTTTCATATATATATATATATCAGAGTCTAGTTTCAATGTACATGAAAAAAGTGTATAAGGAAATCGTGTAGTATTATCTTTTGGATAAAGATGGTTTTTTTTATTATCCCCTCCTTTTGGTTTTGAAAGAATAGTAGAAAATGTCAGTACAGTTTCTTTGCGCTTAGGACAAGAGGGGAAATTAGTAAATGTGAGAAATTAATCACAGAGAGATTTTTAAAAAGGTCTTACACAAATATGCTTTCAGATAATATTTCTGTCTATATATCTGTAGATAGATAAATGGGTAAGCAGGGATAATTAGGAGTATACAACTGATAGATCAGTGGTTTAGGCTTCAGATTATAACTGACATTACTTGGCTAACATTACTATAGTGTGTTGGGCTTTAATTCTTTTACTGAGTATCTCTGAGGATATCTGATTTGAGACTTGGAGTATTCAAATTAGCTGTCTAATTTTGTAGCAGTCTCCATGGACTGACTTATGTAAGCCTAGGAATTCTGCGGGTGGCCACATGGCTCTTGTTAGGAGTTGGACAAGGCCTGACAGTCTTGTATATGATGAGTGCTGACCATAGAGAGCACCTGTAGAGTCTGCATCACTCCAGCATGCTGTCAGTAGGTCAGGAAAGGCGAGCATGATCATAGGGCATTTTGTCATTTTGTTCATTGCACTTTGGTTTTACCTGAGATGTGCAGCTGGCACAGTGGGTGTAGTTTCACTCTCTACTTATTTCTTAGTTACAGCTATCTATGATAAAGGGTGGAAAGCTAAGGTTGGGATTTTATTTTAGGTATTAAGTATCTGTACTTCTTTTGGCAGGGGAAGCAAGTGGGTTGATACACATAATACCACAGAACAAAGATTTATAGTTAGGCAATTGAGACCAACTATTAAAGGAAGAAAAGGGCCAGGCAAGGTGGCTCACACTTGTAATCCCAGCACTTTGGGAGGCGGAGGCGGGTGGATCACGAGGTCAGGAGATCGAGACCATCCTGGCTAACAAGGTGGAACCCCGTCTCTACTAAAAAAATACAAAAAATTAGCTGGGCCTGGTGGCAGGTGTCTGTAGTCCCACTACTCGGGAGGCTGAAGCAGGAGAATGGCGTGAAGCCAAGATCGTGCTACTGCACTCCAGCCTGGGCGACAGAGTGAGAGTCCATCTCAAAAAAGGGAAGAAAAGTTGGTTTGAGGAAGAATAAAGTAAAAAATAGTCTAATTTTAGGATTTTGATTCTGATACTTGAATGTAACCTCAAATTTTGAATGTGTTTGAATGTATTTTGAAGGTAACCTAAATTTTGATAAAACATTTAGCCTGCTAATAAATTCATTGGGTACATGTCTTGTGACTAGTATAGTATGTTCTTTACTATCATAATTTAGTAGTTATAGCATTTGATATAGTTTAAGGTACTTTAGGTAGAATTTTTAAATATATATTGACATAATTATATAAAGGACATACTCTGTATCGTATATAGTTCCATTTTTAGAATCTGTTAGTATGTTTTCCTGTATTCCAAGTTGTTGACTCAGTTATTTTTAATTAGTATTCTGTAAGCCAATTCAGTCATTTCTTAAATGATTATTATTTTTTAAAAAGTTTTGTGAGGCACCATTTAAGAAAATGAAACTATCAAGTCTTAGATTTATGAGACAATAAGAAATATATTTTTATCATGTTATTTATCAGTCTTTTTCTAAATAACTAAGTGATGATTCCTTGGTATATATATATATTTTTAGGTTTAAAATCCAGAGGTTGTTTTGAAATATTTTCTAATTTGTTAAAGGAGCTTGTTTTGAAATTTGGATGATAGCCTAAGTATATTGATTGGTTGTTTTTAAATTTGAAGTTAAATGATAATTTTAAAGGTAGAGTAGCCATATATAACTCAGTTTATTAGCAAGAAAATATCAGTTTAAGATACTGCAGTCAAATTAGTTTTAGTTCTGAAGTACACAAGAAAGCAGACATTTGGGAGCTTCGGTTACAGTGCTAGTACCACCTAGCATTGTAATACTGGTGTTCCCTGGATTTGAGTGGTGATGTGTGATATGCTGTGAGGATGTACATGGTAGTTTTGGCCCCTGTAGAGTTCATATCTTCAAATGGCCTTGGCTCTTACCATTCCTGTATACATAAAAATAGTATAAATTATTACTCTTGAAGTTGAGATTCTTTAGTTTGTCCTATATTTTTATTAAGTTTCTGACATGAATTTGGAAATTTAGAATCCTTATTCAGTTTACTTATCCTGGAAAACCTTAATATGTGAGATGAGATTTTGATGAAGTCTTAAATATTCTGTCTTAACTGTTGACAGGGTGGTAAATATAAAGTCATGAGGATTAAAATATTGACTAGTTCAGCTCTGTGCTTGCAGTGTTTCCCCACTCTAAGATCATACTGTATTGGGACCACTAAAACTGAGCAAGAAGGAATAAACTAGGAAAACAGATGATGGCCTGTTGTTGGTGAAATACTGTATCTTTGAAGACATTGATTTTTTTTTTCATGAAGCTCATTGTCACCAAGTATGGAACTCTAAATTGATGTTGCTTTTTGTTTCAGCATCAAAGCTGGACGACTCCTCTCCTACATTCCATATCAGCTGTACACCAAGCAGTCCAGTGTGCAGAAGGGTCTCAGCTTTAATCCTGTATGCAGACCTGAGGATCCTGTGCCAGGTCCAAGCAATATAGCCAAACAGTTCAACAACAGGGTGTAAGTTTGTCTAGTTGGGGATTACTGCAAAGCTGGGGTTTTTTTTTTTTTTAAGACGAAGTTTCGCTCTTGTTGCCCAGGCTGGAGTGCAATGGTACAATCTAGGCTCATTACCACCTCTGCCTCCAAGGTTCAAGTGATTATCCTGCCTCAGCCTCCCCCATTACTGGCGTGTACCACCACACCTAGCTAATTTTTGTATTTTTAGTAGAAGTGGAGTTTCACCGTCTTGGCCAGGCTGTTCTCAAACTCCTAACCTTGTGATCTACCCTCCTCGACCTCCCAAAGTGCTGAGGTTACAGGCATGAGCCACCATGCCTGGCCGCAAAGCTGGTTTTTATCAGTGAGCATGGCCCCTGCTCTGTTACAGACAGACAGAAGCAGATACGAACCCTGGCTATTCATTTATAATGAATATGTTGAAATTATGTGTATGAGTGTCTTATCTAAAAATGAATTATTTTTATGAAAATTTCATTCATGTAAGTAAGATTTTACATTCATACTAGTTTCTCACCTTAAGCTAGTGGATCTTAATTGTTAGTTTTTTCGTGGATTTTCATGAAAGTAATTATTTCCTCACAAGTATTTTGTATTGCTTTCTCAAAAACTGAACTAACTGCACCAGCTATATTTTTGTTGTGTTCCATGCATAAAAAGACAATGAAAATGTTAACACTTCTGGGTGGTTTTTGAAAAATTCAAAATGCATAACTACAATTCTAAATATGTAAATATATAAGTGGAAGTTTAGTTGGTGACCCTTGGTTATAGAATTGAGAGTGAATCTAGACTTTATTCCGTGTGGCTGCTTTTTTTTTTTTTAAATATTGATAAAAGCTTTAGTTGCAACCCTGGATAAATTGGTTTCACAATTAATTGGTGGGTTGCCTTACCTTGTATATCAAGTGGTTCATTTTTGTTAGCCTTCTCTTTATTAAATTGCTTGCTTTGGGAGTTGTATATATTTTTTTTTTCTGAAAAGACCAGGAGTCTAATTAATCTGAGAGGATCCAGTATCACTGCCTTCTGTAATTTTTGTTGTCATTTGTTATTTAACTTGTACTCACAAACGTATTCAAATATTTTTCATGTTACCTATAGCTTTTAATTTTTCTAATGTGGTATCAAGGTATATAGCAAATAATACCAGAAAACTTTTCACAGAATACATAGCTTTATCTTTCTCTTCTTACCCACATTAATAAAAGTAGAAAATAGATATGTTTTTTCAAGATCTTCTTTGTGACACTTTTAGGAAGAAATTACCTATTAGATTTTACTTCTTAATACATTTATGCCATTGCCTAAGAAATGTAGCTCTACCCATGATATTTCCAGTACAGCTACTTTGCAAATGTCCATTTGTCTAGGCTGAGAAACTATATAGTACAGGAAGAATGTATGTTAACAGTGTATTTTCCTGCCAGTATATGGATTTCTGTTGGATGTGTTGCTATAATGCATGTAAAGGATCTTAATGTTTTTGACACAAAACTAGATGTAAGACTTTCTGACGTACATCACTTTTGTTGTTTTCTGGGGTTTTTTGGAGGGTATATTCAGTACATTTTGTACATTTCTTTGAAATGCTTATCTGTGACATTTTGCTCCCTTGCATTCTCTTTATCTCGAGGCTTTCTCTGCATGTGACAAATTAGGTTTTCTTTTTTTCTTCTTTTAATCATATCCAGTTTGTCTTTTTCCCCTTCACTGGCATGATCATCTGTGAGGATGGCGTCTACTCAGAGTTGCCTGTCACATTCCATGTGATGTTTAGCCAGGGCCTGAGCTAACCCTGAAATGGGTGATCATCCAGCTTGTGGAGATTTTCTGTGTAGTCAGGCTCTCATTACTGAGAAACCAAGTTGGTATTAGGATGAGGGACTTTTGGTGGAACCTGGTAATACTGTGGTAATTTCACCTGTGGCTTACTACTCTGTAGGGTAGCTCTACATCTGGAGCCTGCACTGTAATTGAATTAGTGCTATGGACATTTGGACATTTCTAAGTAGAATGAATTACTGCTTTGTAATTCAGGTTTTTGTTTTTGTTACTTAGATGATTGTTGTGAATGCATTTCTAAACAAACGTCTAGAGGAGCCAGGATGTGACTTTAGCATAACATATGTCATAGGTTCTACATTTATAAAGCTGTCATCAGGAAACTTGGTCCATGTTGCCTTGTACCACCCAGGCATCTAAATGTGCATTTCTTAAAATGAAGTGCAATTTCCCTTGTTAATAAGGCAAGTGTCCTCATTTTTCTGGGTGTAAATTTTACTGAATTACCCCCACACATTGACATGGCTTTACTTTTTGTCTACTTGTGCAACAATTAGCTCATTAATAGGTTAATCAATATAGTCACTTTTTTTCCTACTGAAACTAGCTGGCTTCATACTGGATTTTTAATGTGTCGAATAGTACCTTCCATAGAAACTAAAACTAGGAATAAGAATTCAAGTAAGGTTTTAAAATCCATTTTTGTGAAAGTTATTTTTAGTATATTAATTCAGCAGATATTTATTGACCATGGAGTAAATGCCAAGCATTGTGCTTCAGAACTGGATATTTAGAGCTTATAGATTCCAATGAATTCTTTATGGAAAAAATAATTGAAAAGTTTTTTGGGTTTTTCTTCAGCCATGAGAAATATTCTATTTTATTTCTTCTTTGGTACTATCTGAAGTGAAAATAAAAAACAAAAAACACCTAAAGGGCTGTTAATATTCTAGAATTTTTCTAGTTACCTTGCTACTTTTGCAAAGAATGATCTTTTGTCAAATCAGAATATAAAGTTTGTGGTTTAATTTTCAGGGTTTTTTTTCATTGTCAATATTCGATATAAGAATTTCCTGGCTGGGCGAGGTGGCTCAAGCCTGTAATCCCAGCACTTTGGGAGGTCGAGGCAGGCGGATCACGAGGTCAGGAGATCGAGACCATCCTGGCTAACACGGTGAAACCCCGTCTCTACTAAAAATACAGAAAGAAATTAGCCCAGCATGGTGGCGGCGCCTGTAGTCTCAGCTACTCTGGAGGCTGAGGCAGGAGAATGGCGTGAACCTGGGAAGCCGTGCTTGCAGCGAATTGAGATTGTGCCACTGCACTCCAGCCTGGGCAACAGAGTGAGACCCCGTCTCAAAAAAAAAAAAAAAAAGTTTCCTGTTTCTAAAGAGAGAAATACCAAAGTGTGTACCACTAAGAAAATGTTGAAATGAAAAAATTGTTTTAACCTAAAAGTCAGACAGTATTAACTTAAATTTTTTTTCCTGCTTTAGAAATCACATCGTTAAGAAGATTGAAGCAGAAAATGAAGTCAAAGTCAATGGCATGAACAGTTGGAATGAAGAAGACGAAAATAATGATTTTAGTTTTGTGGATCTGGAACAGACCTCTCCGGGAAGGAAACAGAATGGAATTCCTCATCCCAGAGGCAGCACTGCCATTTTTAATGGACACACTTCTAGCTCTAATGGTGCCTTAAAGACACAGGATTGCTTGGTGCCCATGGTCAATAGTGTTGCCAGCAGGCTTTCTCCAGCCTCTTCCCAGGAGGAGGATAAGGCTGAGAAGAGCAGCACTGATTTCAGAGACTGCACTCTGCAGCAGTTGCAGCAAAGCACCAGAAACACAGATGCTTTGCGGAATCCACACAGAACTAATTCTTTCTCATTATCACCTTTGCACAGTAACACTAAAATCAATGGTGCTCACCACTCCACTGTTCAGGGGCCTTCAAGCACAAAAAGCACTTCTTCAGTATCTACTCTTAGCAAGGCAGCACCTTCAGTGCCATCCAAACCTTCAGACTGCAATTTTATTTCAAACTTCTATTCTCATTCAAGACTGCATCACATATCAATGTGGAAGTGTGAATTGACTGAGTTTGTCAATACCCTACAAAGACAAAGTAATGGTATCTTTCCAGGAAGGGAAAAGTTAAAAAAAATGAAAACAGGCAGGTCTGCACTTGTTGTAACTGACACAGGTAGATACTTACTAAAATTGTTTTCTTAAGAAACAGTCACGCTTGATCATTTTGCTCTTACGCTATTATTGGTATTTCTGGTCAATATGAAGTTTTCATAATATAAAAGTCTCAGAATGTCAAGTCATGTAATCTACAGTAAGCATAACATTATAGAAAGCTTATTTATTAAAATGTTTTTAAAACAATTAGATTTAATTGTGGCTGACTGAAAATTTTCAGAGAATTTAAACAGTAAGATGGTTGGGATTCTGAGCATTCATTCCTCATGTAGACCTTATCGGTTGGTGAAGTTTTGAACTGTGTTAATGTAACATCTATCCAGTGCTTAAACCCCTGTAAGAATGCAATTGGTTTGATAAGAGGAATTGTTAAATTTCTAGAAGCTTGCATCATAATGATTTTTTAAATCAGTTTTGACATAGAGCTGTTATAATTAACAGTGGTAAACTTTCAGTGAGGTTATTTGACATCTAAGTGCATTGGTTCATTGTATTTTGAATTTTAATACTTTTCTTGTTATCAAAAACAAATGCAAACACAGTAGCAGACTGTGTTTCTGTGCCAGTCATAAATTAGTATCTGGTTTGAAGTTTTAGTTCCTTTTACAGATTATAGGATTTTTTTATGGGGAGAGACCTCAGAGATTAATACTATCCTTTAATTTATAGCTGTGGAAACTGAGGTATAGAGAGAAGCTCATGGTTCTGTCCTAGAAAGCGATAGAGACTCTATGTGGGGTGTTTTCTGTTACGTTTTACTGAGTTTGATGTGTTCCTACGTACTTTTAGTCAAAAAATGCTGTTTGGTATTTAGGAAATATTTCAGAATAATATAGATACTAGATTATCCTTACATCATGTCTTGGCCTTGTTACCTGAAGGTTATTTAATTCTGAATGCTTCAGAGAACTATGATTAATTAGTTCTATGAATGGGAATAAAATGAGAAATTTTGTTATTGTGTGAAAGCATTTGGTAGATATTTGGCTTACGCATTCTGTACTACTTGAATGTTTAAAAGCATTATTTTGAGTTGCTTGCATTATGTTTATGTGATACTTTGAAAAATACTTCTATACAGCAGAATTGTGATTATTTTATGAATCATTTGAGATAATACAGAGGGCAGTAAGGAAGTACGTGGCTTTGGAGTTAGATAGTTTAGCATGAATCTGAATCCTTACTCTGCCACTCTTATGCTGCAGGACTATGGACAAGTTAGTTCACCTCTCTGAGTCTTAGTTTTCTTTGTGAACAGAAGTGATAGATAGTCCACGATGTTTGCCTCATGGGGTTGTGAGCTTAAGAATACATGAGCAGGCTGGGCACGGTGGCTCATGCCTGTAATTCCCACACTTGGGGAGGCTGAGGCAGGAGGATTGCTTGAGCCCAGGAGTTCAAGACCAACCTGGGCAACACAGTGAGACCCTGTTTCTATCAAAAAGAAAAAAAAAAATTAGCTGGGCGTGGTGGCACGGGCCTGTGGTCCCAGCTACTTGGAAGGCTGAGGCGGGAGGATTGTTTGAGCCCTGGAGGTTGAGGCTGCAGATTCCACCACTGCACTTCAGATGGGGCAACACAGTGAGACCCTATCTCAAAAAAAAAAAAAAGTGGGGAGAACTAGGTACATGCTATCTATCGCAGGCACAGTTTGGTAAATGGAGTGGTCCAAAACTGCTAGGGGATATCTGTTTTTGGAAGCCTATTATAAAGACTAACCCTCAGTACTAATATTTTCAAGCCTGAGAAAAACTCCTTTATGAGATCAGAACTTTTTACAAGCTCAGGGTTCTTATTTCCAGAACTTGTGTATCTTAGAGGACCAGAGGAAAAGGCTAAGGATGAGACTGATAATAGAGGAAAGCTCTGCTTGTGCCTGGATTAGGGTTAAAGTGACCCTGATGAATCTCATTGTAGCTCAGGATGATTAGAAGCTTTTGTCCTTAGGTGAGGACACTCACCTTTATATCCTTAAATGTGGTCTATGTCATTCAGCTCTGATCTTTAATAGTATTTAATGGCATAAGGGTAAAAATTTACAGATTTATGTTTTATAGACTGTTTTTCAAGTACTTAGAACAGCAACATGGTAGTTTTAAGGCTCAGAAATCAGACTGCTTGGGACAGAATCACAGCTCAACCACTTAATAATAGGCTGTGTGACTTAAACTTTTAGTCTACAGAATGGAGATGATATGGTTACCTACCTCATAGTTGTGAGAATTTAAATAAATACATACATGTAAACCTCTTAACAGCAGTGCCTGACACCTACCAAGCACTGGATAATAGTAGCCATTTTTATTGTTGTTATTTTATCCAGGCGTGTTTATAGATTGCATGGAATAATGATCATCAAGATAAGTTTTACTTAGCTTCATGTAACTAAATGTATGCCAACACCTTTGTATTTTTATAAAATAATCAGCACAATGAAATAATTTTAAGGTGTACTTTTTGACAAACTAGAGACTTAATTAAATTGGGCTTCTCTTGAGGTGATAGCAATAATCTGTAGTCATTTCTGGTTTTTTAAAAAGACTCCATTCTGGGTGAAGCATGTTTTAAATATAGTTTGTAAAATTAACTAGACCTGATGTTTTAAATAATAAAAATTAGCTTGGGGTTTGAATGCTGTCTTTTTCCTTCTAGGAGATATGTCAGTATTGAATTCTCCCAGACATCAGAGCTGTATAATGCATGTTGATATGGATTGCTTCTTTGTGTCAGTGGGTATACGAAATAGACCAGATCTCAAAGGTCTGTATTCTTGCTTATGTTTTAAGAAAATTGATATATTGTTGTAAATACATATTCAAAGAGTTTACAAAATCTTTTTTTAAAAAATTGTGATTTTTCTTGGGAAAATCAGTTTTTCCAAATTTTCTGTATTCAGTTATCAAGGAAGGTATAGGGGAAATTAGAGTTTTTCTTTCTCCCTGTAGAGATCTTCGGGGAGCAATATTCATCTTCACCTGAAGGATATGTCATCGAAGACTAATGTAGGCAGGGTCTATATTGGGCATTTTCTAAATTTGTATCTGTATTCCTTGTTAATGAATGGAAATTTTATGGTGGCTCTTGTCTGTGAGACTTGGGTCATTATGCTTTCTCTTTTGAGCAAATAACTTGATTAACTGTCTTGATGCCCATGAACATCCCAGCGTTTTGATTGTAGGATAATTTTGCATTATTGAATATTGCTAAAATATGTGAAGTCGTGTGGACAGTCTTTGTCTTAGTGAAATTGCAGATATTTGTGAACTAGTTAGTACTTTGAAAAGCATACATTCTGGGTTTTCCAGTGTTTGCCTCTGTCTGAAAGAGACAACTTAGTGTTTTCTTCCCTTAAATAAGGAATCACTGTGGCACAGAAGCTGCTGTGTTAAAACCAGGACTTTATTTTTGTCATGGGTAGTGGTTCCTCAGCTCTGAAAGGAGTTATTAGAATGTTAAATAATTGATTTTCATAGAGTAACTTTTTAATGCATTGTTGATTTTATTTATTGGTCCTCAAAATAATGCATTCAGTAAATACATATTTATCCATGCTGTTGCTTTACAAAGTTAGTCATCTTGTAACTTAACACACATACAAAAGGAAATGATACAGGAAAGTAAGTTTATACTAAAGCAAAAATTGAGGGGCTGTATGCTCATGTTTGATAATGTGGTAGGTCAGATTGTGATTCCGATGTGTATGTATTTAGTTTCTGTTGCTGTAAAATTGAGAGAGAAGTATAGATGTTAACTCTAGAAATACAAAAAAAGTATACTTAGTTTTTCTTTCCCCACCACTTAATGTCTGAATTTAGAGTCTTGAGTTGCCTGTTTTCTACAATACGAAATCAAACAAAAACCCTGGAAGGCTGAGTTGACTACTGCTTTCAGGCTGAAAAAATGTATCAGAATGGTCACAAATAATTGGCTTTTTTGGAGGTGCTGAGAAACTTAGATGACATTTACATGGTGATTGATAGTCTTTAAAGTATTAGCTTCTTTAAGGATTAATGTCATAAGTAAAGGTAAAGGAAAAAAAGGCATGTTTTAAAAATCATTTGAAAAATTTTTGCTGACATGTTGTTAACATTCTTATACCCATATGCAGAAATAATTTAATATTTTCCTCACAGGCAAACCAGTGGCTGTTACAAGTAACAGAGGCACAGGAAGGGCACCTTTACGTCCTGGCGCTAACCCCCAGCTGGAGTGGCAGTATTACCAGAATAAAATCCTGAAAGGCAAAGCAGGTACACATGAGCTGTCTCTGAAGTCTCAGTGCTCCTGTGGACGGCTTCTGGGTTTTGCTGTCGGCGTGGTTGTTACAGAAATGAGAGCAGAGTTGTAGCAATTAGCTTTTTCATTCAGGGCTTTTAAGGATTTCAACTGTTAGGTTGTATTGAATTGGAGGGTGACATTTTCCTGAAAGAGAGAGTGAAGAATGTTTTACAAGATATGATTGATTTGCTTTGTATAAATGTAGATTGGGGATAAAAATCATGGGCATAATTTAAAGAAGCCTCTGTTTATTGTGAGAGTTAATTACTGGTCATTTGGTTATTGCATCACTGTAAGAATGTTAAAGTTTGTGTTGCTCAAGATATTTGTATGAGGAAGTAGGATAACAAACAGTAGAACTTTTAATTTATTGGAATTAAAAGTGAACACCAGTAATCATTCTCCACATCCTTTAGTGAACCTATTTGTTATGAGATATAACCTTGTTGCCTCTCTTGACTTTTTAATTTTGGATATTATTAAGCAAAATTATAAGTTGTACTAGTCATGATACTTATTAAGATTTTCATGTGTCTATTACTTTCTTCCCCTGAGTAAATTCGCTGAGAAATGTTTTCTTAGAAATTAAATTTTTTAAATAATTGATTCGTTTTCTCATGGTTGTTTTGCAAAGCCAAAGAGAATTTTTTTAATTAGTTTCTCAGAAATATATTACCCAGAAAGTAGTCAGAAGTTAGATATGCAGTGAAATGGAAAGCATGCAGTTTAGTTTTACTGCAGTTATTTCAGTGCCCTTGTTGTCAGTTATAAAACGTTGGGCTTACTTGTCACAATGACTCCAATGAAATTAAGGCAAAAGGAAAGCCAGCGAACATCTCTGAGGACCGTTTTTGGGATTATAGTCTTTTTGTTGGTTTTGATCATCTGTTTATGTGGTCTTAAGTATGAAAGAACATAATTTTAGATACATGTTTACGCTTTGTGTGTACATTTATTTCCAAGTTTTATAAATGTTTTCTTGGTGTTTAAATCTTTGCAGAGATTTTTGAGATTCTAGAATTTTGTGTGTCATGAGTAGGTGTGGAGTAGCTGTTACTGAACTTGACATTTAGTTGTATTATGGTATAGGTAGTTTTAAGTATTGGTAGTATGGTTTTTGTGGTAGGTTGGTTTTTCTTTTTGTATATTCTATGTGCTATTAAACATGTGAAATCTTAAGTTCTAGAAAATAAGAAATAAATAGCTTAAGGAAGTATACAATACTTGTCATATATTAGGCGTTTATGAAATACTAAAGAAGGTTGAAAGAAGAGAAACCACCATGTATATACGTGCAGTAGCATCTTCAGTGCTCAGAGTCTCTCTGGTGGGTGGTCTTGCTACACACGTCCTTCTGTCGGCAGTCTACATTTAAAATTTTCACCTTGACAAGCGCACATTCCTTAGGAGTAGCAGAGAGCTAGTTCTCTTTTGTCTTTTCTTCTGTTACAGACAATCTTACTATAAATGGTTTATTAACACAATACTGTCATTGGTTACTTAATTGTCTTCATCAGTTTAGTCACCTAATTTTTACAACATTTTAATGACCTTCTCTAATCACATCCCCTTCACATCTAAATGTGGGTGGTAAACCAGAAGGGAAGTATTAGGAGAAATAGTTAAATTTCACTTGCCATTGAAAACTGTCAAAAGGAGATTGTCCCGTCACTAGAAAAGGTGATATGACAGTTTGTATTTTATACTCTTACTTTAACTTGATGCCATTTACTTTTATATGCTAAGCCTTTTCATGCATTAGGAGCTCACCAGATTATTTGCTACATATAAAATGAATAGATTATTATAAAATTTGATTACAACTAAGCTTGTGCTCAGAACTTTTTTCAATGCTTTTGTTCCTCTTTGCTTGTTATTCCCTGATCTTTCTTTCTCTGGGTCATTATCAGACATGGCACCAAATAGAAGAATATTGAGGATCAGTTTAGGAATTAGAATCTTTGGCTTCTGTGCACTAGCTTTGAAAAAAAAAAAAAAAGATCAGTCTAATGTTTGGCTTATATGTCTAGACAACGTATTAGGACAAATAGCATCCTTAGTCCTTTTTGAAACTTTAGTTTCTTAGTTGTCATATCCAAAAGCTCTTTAATTAGACCAGTGCAACCAGGATATCTCATCCATCCATGACTTCTTTTGGAGGCTGCTTCCTGAGCAATACTCAGTAGTGGCACTTCTCATTGATGATCTCATTGTTTGGAACAATTTATGCTCCAAATTTCATGGTTGGGGCCTTTTACCCCTTCCTGGATTTCCAGGATACAGATGTTTTCTATCCCATCGACAGCTTCAGTTTTCATTCTAAAGAACAACAGTTTTAAAAATCGTATTAGTCATAGATTTATTCTCAGCGATTTCTTTTTCACAGACTTGGGTCCTGGCCTCTGATTTCTCCAACCGTTCCTCCACATTCTCCATGTGCCCGTCTAGTTTGTCAAGTTTTGATGAGCAGTTCTCTACTTTGCCCTCCAGTGAGGACAGTGTGTCCCTGCATTTCCCTGAATCTCACATGAAGCAACTCACTCCGCTCGTGGAGGGACCCACGCATTCTGCTGCACTGTGGAACAGGTCAGCCAGCCCAATGGAGAGGAACACGATGGTGCTGCCTCTCAGGCCAGGGCATTGGGGGCGCATGGACCACAGAGACTGTTCTCTCCTCAAGCATAAGTTTTCTGTTATTTTCAAGACAGTGTCTTAGATAACTAGCCCTTCAGATATCAAAGTCAGGTAATTCTCCAACTTGTAAGGCATAACTCATGGTTACACCATGGTTACAAGACGGTTGTGGCTGTTCAAGCTTCAGCACTCCTTTTTTTGGGGTCTAGTAGCACCCTCTGTTGAAGAGTGATACTGACAGTCCTGAAATTCTTACAGTTTTTCAGCTTAGATGAATGGACTATTAAAATTTATATTTAGCCTTTTAAAACCGTCCAGAAACACTGGGTAGTCTGCTTGGGATTCTGTCTTTAATTTGTAATAGTATAGCTAGCATATGTTACTCATATGTCAGAAACTATAGCTCACATTACACACTCAGCTGTTTTGAAGCAAGTAGGATTTGACCCCACTGAGATGCCAATCAGTTTGATTTGCATTTATGCTGTGTATATATGGTTGCTGAAATCCAGAAATGCTTGTATGGGTTGCATAGTTAGATGAAAGATGTTGATGATTACTAGTCAAACCAGGAAGAGTTGTTTAAGCCCATGAAGCCAGAGACTTTGCCAGTTTTCCTGGTGGTGCATTAACTTGGCTGACTTTTCACAGAACAGTAAGTCTGAAATAAACAGAAGAGAAATGCTGGGTTTGTTAGTTATGTATTGTTACAGTGTACTCACAATAGATTTGTCTGGAATAGCTGAAGTGATATATTTTGGCTTTGTTTTACTAATGGTATTTTTGTTTATAATAGTAGAGATGTGGCTGAGATTGTGGTTTTAGAATGTGGTTTTTTTTTTTTTTTTTTTTTTTTTAAACAGCATACTCTTCTTGGAACCTAATAGTAGTATCCCAAGAGACCTACGATGAAGTTGTGTTTTAATTTATTTCTTAATTACTAGTGAAGCTAAAGGTGGCAAAGGAAGTAAAGTGGCATGCAGCCAGTAGGCTCTCCAGAGTGTGTGCTTTTGTATTCTTGTGTAAAGTTGTACGTTTGGTTCGGATGTTAAGACATGTTGGTAAGCCACACTGAGCTCCAGCTGTGTTTTCTAAAGCATCGATACTCTGATCACACTTGAATGTTTTTAATTGAACATGCGTTATTAAACCAAAATACAATTACCTGTAGCAGGGGATAATGTGACGTCTGTTCAAAAGAAAAAGCTTGAATTCAGAATGAAACCTCTTCATGGTTTGTGACCTACTAAATTATTGTTTGATCAGATAGATGGTAGGAATTTCATGTTTGTTGTACACGTTAATTAGCTTTAAGTTTTGCAAATCTTTTAGGAAACAGCAACGAATATTCAGAGAAATTTATATTTTTCATTAACTTTTCCCCATTACCGAGAGCTGTACAGTCCTTGTAAGGTTATAGGAGGGAGTTCATCTCCCTGATCACTTCTCATCCATGTCCACCTCAAGGGACTGTGTTATAGGATATTCTATATTTATCTTCTGGTGTATTTAAAAAAAACAACTCCCAGGACACTTTGAATTTATTATAAGTTTTTATCTGCTGATGAAGAATATAATGGAAGCAAACCATTTTAGAGTTACAGAGTTTTCTTTTATTAGATAAGGAGATAATGCCAATAGAGATAACTGTATTTGGAATTTACTAAACATTTTTATATGAAAGTAATGGAAAACAAATTTCTTGAAAAAGTTACGGAAAATCAGTTTATAACAAATAACCATTAATTTTTTTTAAATTTTTAAAGCAGATATACCAGATTCATCACTGTGGGAGAATCCAGATTCTGCACAAGCAAATGGAATTGATTCTGTTTTGTCAAAGGCTGAAATTGCATCTTGTAGTTATGAGGCCAGGTATGTAGAAGTTATGTGTTATAATTCTTAATGAACAATTTGGCTAATTATTTTTATATAATTTTTTGAACTGTAATCTTTTGAAGTGGATTCAGACCTGCCAGTCAGGCCAGTGATTTAAACGTTACAGACGTGTTATGGAAATAAATGGTTTCAGCCTTAAATCATTTCATTTATGCCCCCCACAACCCCTCACCAGTGCTAGATAACTTTAAACAAACAGCTTAGTAGTTCCCTGATGAGAACCAATAGGTCCTGTAGTAGGAACCAAAAGACATTGGGGATTGTCATTTTTATTGTCTTTTGAAGCATGAAATAAAAGAATTAGATTGTTTTTGAATGGAAGAGGACTTTAATATTTATTTACTCTAATCTTTTGTTTTTATTGCTAAGAAAAATCTCTTGTAATCCATTCTTCCTGATACTCAGTTTTTTTTTTAATGTTAAAACCCAATTGCCTATTCAATTGTAAGTAATTTAATTATTAACATTCTTAATATCTCTTCACTTAAAAGTGGTAATAGTGTTGTCAGCTTGTTAGCACCAACTTTTTGAATAGGTGTTTATGTTATAGTGATCTGAAACCATAATTATAATTGGCTGTTTCAGTATAGGAAGAAACACACACACATATATATATATTCCTCATAATTTAAAAAATCTTTTTGAAATAATTGGAATAGTTGTAAAAGTAGAGGGAGTAATAATTAAAGAGAAGTCTTAATTTTTTTTTTTCCCTGTCGACCAAACAGACATTTTTACCTGTATAACACAGCAAGCCCTTACACATAGCTGGCAAGTGTTAAAGTATTCAATAATTTCAAAACGAAACAGTCTTAGATCAGTTACTTTTTTTTTTTTTTTTTTTTTTTTTTTTGAGACAAGTCTCGCTCTGTCGCCCAGGCTGGAGTGCAGTGGCACCATCTCAGCTCATTGCAAGCTCTGCCTCCTGGGTTCACGCCATTCCCCTGCCTCAGCCTCCCTAGTAGCTGGGACTACAGGTGCCCGCCACCACGCCCAGCTAATTTTTTTGTATTTTTTTAGTAGAGGTGGGGTTTCACCTCGTTAGCCAGGATGGTCTCGATCTCCTGGCCTAGTGATCCACCCGCCTCAGCCTCCCAAAGTGCTGGGATTACAGGCGTGAGTCACCACGCCCGGCCCAGTTACATCTTCTTAATCTTGATTCAAAATTGTGGCTATTCAAGCATCTAATCTGAAGAAAAGATATTTGAGCTCAGCATCGTCTAATCATAATAGTTTTTTTTTAAATTTGCTAATTTTTTTTAAAGTATATTTAAGTAAAAGCATTAAGTTTAAACATGCATGCTTATATTTTAAATTGTTTTCCATTCATGACATGCCAAACTTTTCCTCCCAGGCTAACTTTGCCTTTCTCATTGACAGAATTATGTTTTAATGGTTTTCATTGTCACTTGATGCTGTGGCCAAGGAATTGAAACTCACTTTAAATGATAATTAAATACAAATACGTTTTGAACTGTTATACTGCTTTTTATTAGCACAGGCACTCTAGAGCTGAGTTTATGTAGTCTCTTTTTTCCTACTAAGTTATTGAATGGTGGCCTGGACTTCAGATGGCTAGACAGTTACGTGCAGTATGTGGAGGGTGTGATGAAGCCCAGAAATACTCTCAGTCCTTGAATTTCGCTAGTTGGTAAAATGCAAGCTCCGTTTACCCTTGCTAGACTGCCTCTGCAGGGTCTCCCTTTACACCTTCATACCCGGTCCCCACCAAGATGAATGCTGGCTGGGAAGCAGGACTGCCTCCAGCTGAAAGTGTCACCAGCTCTGGTGGCTTTGGACTCCAGGAGCCACCATTGTGTCTAGGCACTAGGCTTCTCTTGGGTCTTTGGATGGTGCATTTGTATTTATCCATGGACGGTGACTGTCAAGCTTCATGCCTTGCAAAATAATTGGGGTGACAGTATATGAGGACAGAATACTATATAGTGAGCCATTCAAGTGCCACTTAAGTGCAGATGTTTAAGATGCATAAAGTGATGAAAATGAATTTAACTTGAAGAAAAAAAGTGCAACCATGAGTTTTTTGTCCCTTAATTGTAATTTTCTGTTTTCTAGAAGACTATTCCTAGTGAAAGTTTCTAGAAAATAGTTTCTGGATACTTGTTTTGTGGCCATCCAACAGGTTATATTTTCCTTTTCTGAGGAAAATTTTTTTAACAGGTACAAGTAGTTGCATAAGACAAATGTTTCTGAGTTTGGAGTGGGGGCTAGATTGTGGGGATGATCTGCTCAGTTTTATGCACTCGTGAGTTTTCACTATACATAGCCTAATAACGGGGCCAGCAAAGGATAGAATGTGAATATGAAATGGTAGAAATACAAGGTAGAATGTGTATATGTGGGTCACAGTTTGCACTGCTGTTAGTAGTTGGCCTATACTTACAGTAGAGAGCAAACTTTGTATGGAATAAATGAGAAGAAGGCAGATTGTACATGAATAGGTAATGATACACAGGTATCCTAGAATCATAGATTTTTAAAGTCAAATAATTTCTAAACCCCGTTTTCACGTGCTTTTGTAAGGACCCCTACCTTTCTTACTTTATGGATGTATTTTAGTATGTAGAATGGACAGCGACAGTGGTTTGATGGCAATTTTTTTTTTCTTCCTGGAGACGAAGTCTTGCTCTGTTGCCCAGGCTGGAGTGCAGTGGTCCTTTCTTGGCTCACTGCAACCCCTGCTTCCCGGGTTGAAGCAATTCTCCTGCCTCAGCCTCCCGAGTAGCTGGGATTACAGGCTCCCGCCACCACGCCCAGCTAATTTTTGTATTTTTAGTAGAGGTGGGGTTTCACCATCTTGGCCAGGGTGGTCTTGAACTCCTGACCTCGTGATCCGCTCGCCTTGGCCTCCCAAAGTGCTGGGATTAACAGGCGTGAGCCACCGCACCCGGCCAGCAAGTTTTTAATATTGTTGAATCCAACACCAAATACAGCTGTCTGAACAAAGCATATTGCCAGACAGAATATGTCCTCTGTGCTTTGAACGTGGGAATAAGCTGTTTTTGCAGCATACACTTAACGAAGTTTTGGTAATTTGTCCTGCATGGGATTTTAGTTGTAATAGATGAGTCATGGTAATGAAGAGTCACTTTGGACTTTCTTGTAATTGTCTTTACTCATTTATTTTCTATGGAACAAACCTCATTTCCCAGCCATCTTCAAGGTATTTGGCTTCCCTTAGTATGGCAAACCTAAGGCAAGCCAAAGGAAAAAGGTTTTCCTTTTTTGTTTTTAACTTCCTTATAGTGTCTAATGGCTTTTAAACAGTTTTCTCTGGGTACATTTTACATGAGTACCTAAGTAGATGTACCATACTTTACTAAGTAATGTGCCTCGGAAAATTTTTGCATAAATAAATGTTTTGAAAATGAAAATATTGTAAATATAAGAACATGATCTTTACAGGGATTATAAACACATTTCTTTTTCTTTCTTTTTTTGAGACAGTTTCACTCTTGTTGCCCAGGCTGAGGTACAGTGGCACAATCTTGGCTCACTGCAACCTCCACCTCCCAGGTTCAAGCAATTCTCCTGCCTCAGCCTCCTGAGTAGCTGGGATTACAGGTGCACGCCACCACGCCCAGCTAGTTTTTTTTGTATTTTTAGTAGAAACAGGGTTTCACCATGTTGGCCAGGCTGGTCTCAAACTCCTGACCTCAGGTATCCATCCACCTTGGCCTCCCAAAGTGCTGGGATTACAGGCGTGTGCCATCACGCCTGGACTATAAACATATTTGGTTTTTTTTTTGAGATGGAGTTTTGCTCTTGTTGCCCAGGCTGGAGTGCAATGGCATGATCTCGGCTCACCGCAACCTCCACCTCCCAGGTTCAAGCGATTCTCCTGCCTCAGCCTCCCGAGTAGCTGGGATTACAGGCATGCGCCACCACTCCTGGCTAATTTTTAATTTTTATTAGAGATGGGGTTTCTCCATGTTGATCAGGGTGTTCTCGAACTCCTGACCTCAGGTGATCTGCCCACCTCAGCCTCCCAAAGTGCTGGGATTACAGGCGTGAGCCACCGTGCCTGGACTTATAAACACATTTTTAAAAAATGAGTTATCTTTAATTTGTAAACTCAGCTTTTACATGTTGAATCTATATATCTGGCATAATTATTACCTGAAGTTTACCCTTTTCAACACTAGACCTTTTTTCTGCTTTGTTTCTGATAATGTTTCTAAACTATTTTATGTTTCTCTATATATGTCTAAACTGTTAGGTATTTACTTTCCTGCATTAGTGGACAAAGCTTGTTGACCACAGGCCATCTTTTCTAGGCGAGTGCGGGCTTGTCCCCATGGACATCATGGAGTTTGCTTTATTTGCCATCCTGTACCCAGCACCTCGCTGAGTCCTCGACACATTAACAATTGTTCTCTTGACGACTCTGTCATTTACCTTCCACTTAGGTATTTCTTATCTACTAGGGACTTAGCACTGAGGCCATTTATAATATTACTATTTTTAGAAACATAAAAAGTGCATGTGATTTTGCATCTACCGCTGAGTCTCTTGGAGGACTCTTCCTTCTTGGCTCTCAGAGTCTGAATGTTGGGAGGGTGCCAGAGGCCTGTGAGTAATTGGCGATTGTTTGTATATATGTTTCTTAAAACGGGGAACGTCTTCATGCTGTGTAGTTAGTAAATATTTATTGAACAGATACATCAAATGACCATTATCGTATTACATAATAATATGTAATTTAGTGAAACATTGCTTTATTATTTTGCTTATTTTTACTCTAATTTTTTTCTTGATTCTTTATAGAGTGATAAAATAGAATTTTACTAATTATATATAGTTCCATAATTATAGTTTTGTGGTGAATGCTCCAAATATCAAAGGTAATGTGGGGCACTGAGACACACAGATTTAAAATTTACCATTTTCAATTAGGTCCCTCAAAGTTCTGGAACCCTGGCTCCTGCCCAGAGTGATGTCCTACCATGTACAATGCTGTTGGCATCTCAACCACTGTGGAGCCACTTCAGGAGCATGGAATTGGTCAATTGGGAATTGGGTGGTAATAGGATGAGTACATTTTGTCTGTTTGTCACATAGCACTGTTTTGTGTAGTTCTTTTGTTTATATTCTTTGTCTTTGGGGGATGAACCCTGGCCAAACTGTGCCATGTATTAGGGGAAGAAAACCTCTTTTTGACAGCATATTCCTGCTCTGTGGTGGTTGTGATATCACCAGCATATGGCATGCTGGCATCTCTGCAAAGGGGCCAGAAGTATGAGTTTTATGAGAAAGCTTCAGATACAGACAAGAGCCAAACCTGGTCTTTTAATGACATGGTTGGCACATCTACATGTGTCATGTTTGCACTGTTGAGACAGTTGTGACTTTATTTGGGGGGGAAACAAGCCTGTAAATTTTAATGCCTATCTTTAACCCCTGTTGAGAATGGAGTTCAGTGGAAATTATAAATTAGTGGCATGGGGAGATACCAACATATTTGATAAATATTTGAGTTTAAAAATTCCTAGAATAACTCCATTTGTGTTTTGTTCTCTCTCTAGGCAACTTGGCATTAAGAACGGAATGTTTTTTGGGCATGCTAAACAACTATGTCCCAATCTTCAAGCTGTCCCATACGATTTTCATGCATATAAGGAAGTCGCACGAACGCTGTATGAAACGTTGGCAAGGTACAGTGTATCAAACTGTCATTTTGTGTTTGTTTTCCTTCTCTTAGCTAATAGTAAAGATAGTTCAAGTTTTCTTTAGGATTGTTGGGATCGCTTTTGTTAGACTTTTCTCTCTCAGGAACCGCTCCTCAGCATCCCAGGCTGAGACCTTCTTTCTTTGGGCAGTTTCCAGGTAGCTCAATCTCAAAGGATAGTTTTGTATTGCCACAATTGTTCATGTGCTTCCTTGGTTGATGTAAGATCTGATCATTCACTTACGTTACTTCTAGTCTGTGGTTCTGGTTTTCTTCCCATGGAGCCAAATAGATGAAGGATGGAATTTTTTAACCTGGTTATTCTCTTTTATTTCATTTTAATTATGGTTTTGTTCAAACTTAGAACTGATGGGTTGATAACAAGTGGAGACACTTTAAACCCTTTATCTTCTTAAAAATCATTGGATATGCCAAGAGTTAGTTTTCATAAAAGTGGGTCTTTATTAATAGTTTCAAAATAGTTGATGAGTTGGCTTGAGAAAAGGTGATTAATGCTAAAAATATTTAAAATCGTAGATGTATTTAAAAATATTTTAAAATGTAGATATATTTTATATTAAGTCAGAACTGAAATTTGTTAAAAGTATAACCAGCCTATGTATGCTGTAAACCAGGGGTCAGCATGGTTTTCTGAAGGGAGCCAGATAAAGTTTCTGTCACTCAACAGAAGTACTCCATTCTGCGTTGTGAATGGAAAGCAGCCATGGGAAATGTATATGAATGGGCTTTGTGTAGTTCCAGTAAAAATGCATTTACTGGATGTTAGGCCAAGGTTTGTCAACTCCTGGGCAGTATTAATGTTCTAAGAGATAGACTTCTTGCCTCTGTCTTCACCTCTGCCTCTTCCTTTTTATGCGTTAATTTGAACACCAGTACTGCTAAGTACAGGTGACTGCTAGATGCTGCTAGTCTCAGAAAGGAATATCTAATCCTTGCCCTTGTGGGAGCTTGCTTTAGTAGGAGAGAGAGAATGTAAAGGAACTGGTTGTTACCTGGCATCAGTATATAGGAGGGAGTGCTGAATGTTAAGCCACTTATTATAGCTATCCTATTAACACAAAGAGAACACACTAATTAACTTTCCAGGTATGAGTTGGGTAACTAAATAAATAAATCCCAAATACAGGAATGTTGGTATTGTCAAGTGGAATGTGCTTTAAATCCTCTTTGAAAGGTGAAGTCAGTGGTAGCATCCAAATGAGGGCTAGATAGGGATGGGTGACTGAGGTGAGTACTGTGTGCTCCTGTGACCTGCGTGTTGAAGCCCTAGAGCAAACCATCAGCCTGTGCCTGAGGTTAGGAGGGTGTGAGAGAGCTGTGACCATACTCCTACACAGTCACATGCACATGGTCCTGGTAGAAGGCTGGAGACAGTTTCAGTGGCATGTTTCTGTTCTCAGGGGAAAAATATCCAGTGTTGTTATTCTGCCACCCTTGGGAAGTCCTGTCTCAGCTTCATATTCTCCCTGTCTCAGGGCAACTTTCACTCTGAAGCAAAATACCTCATACCAGTCATACCCTTCTGTTCTTAAAAATGTCACAGTTTAAGCCTGAACAAAACATACCTATTTCTTTAATATAGGGAGATTATTTCTTAATAGTGATATTAATCTGATTGTAATCTGCCTATAGTAAGGTGTAGGTGAGAGATGAGAATTGCCTTCCTAGTGTACATTACCAAGTGGATTATGAAAGACATAGTTTTGATCCTTAGGCCTCTTAGGTTTCCTCCCATTTTCGGTCCGGTTCTATTTTGTGGTTTCTTAGTCCTTATATTCCTCTGGGGGCCACATAGGAGCTCTTGTCTTCCTTTTTCTTTTCTCTAATTACAACAAATCCTTTTTGTGGATAGATCCTGTGAGATGATTTTTTAAAATGTATTTCCAGATGCAGAGAGTGTAGATGCTATTCTCAGACAAGCAGTTGGGATGACTGGCCACTTTTTCCTTCTGTATTCTAGGCCTGCCACAGTGAATGGAATTTAACTGATATTTTTGTTTTAGGAGAGCAGGAATTACTTATTTGACTGATTTGTCTCATTTTTCTGTTCCTTAAAGGAGTCTCATAAACCATTAGATTAAATGTTTTGACAGTTCAAATTCACCCACCAGTTTTCAACTTTTCAAAGGTTTATAGAAGTATTGTCAGTATAGAGAAACTGAAATAATAATTTATGCTGTATTTTTGTTTTTTTGTGTTTAAATTTTTTTGTGTTGGTTATTTTACTCCTCAAACGTTTTCGTGTCCTATATGCTGTATTTTGGTAGTTAATAAGGAGAAAGAGAACACACTAATTAACTTTGTAGTTAAAAGTTGGGTGACTAAAATGGTACTTCAGCCAATTCATTTAAAATGCCTTGTGAGGAAATAGAAAAAAGATAGGGTAAGAAGCCTTTATTTTGCTACATTGGGTCTACCAGATGGTGTCTGTGGCTGTGATTCGTTGCCTTTGCTCTGTGTTGATAGCTACACTCATAACATTGAAGCTGTCAGCTGTGATGAAGCACTGGTGGACATCACCGAAATCCTTGCAGAGACCAAACTTACTCCTGATGAATTTGCAAATGCTGTTCGTATGGAAATCAAAGACCAGACGAAGTGTGCTGCCTCTGTTGGAATTGGTTAGTATCTAGCTTATCTTGTACTCAAAAGAGTTGCTTTGAGATTCTTGAATTTCAGTTAATTTTAAGGAGTTTTTGTTTTTATTAGCTTCCTCTCACTTGTAAAAGTTTTTAACATTGCTTGCAATTGTGTGATACACGAGATAAGTGTTGGAAATATAAGTAAGTGGTTGATAATCTTCACAATAAATAAGTTGGAATATTTCTTACTTGTTCTTAAAAGATTGGAAAGGTTTAATTCAACATTTGTAAACAATTTTTTCCCCCCAAAAGTGAACGGAAGTTGTATTTAAAGCTAGGTGGTGGTATGGGTTTAGAGTTACATGTTAAGTCTGAGTCTTGTTACTCTCTGCACCTTAGCCTCCCGGCACATGGAGCTGTTCCTGTCTTCACTCAGTTCTAGAAGTCACCCTGACTCCAAGTGCTCTCAGTAACTATTCAGTCTCTTCTCCATCTGCATCCGTGCCCTCTTGAAGCCTTGCATTTTGTTTCCACAGCTACTCCCAATACTTACCCTGCTTTTGTTGATTCTTCCAGCCGTGTCCTCTGGAACTCTCTCTTTCATACTTAAGCTTCCCCGAGTCACCCCTTCCTTTCTTAACCCACTCATTACCTTCTGTCAAGATACCCCTTTTCTTGCCATTCTGTTACTAGAGCCAGTTGGTCGCTGCCATACTCAGTATACCACAGGCTTGGAAGGTAAAGTTAACTTTGTCTTGGCTTGCCATTGTCACTTTCAACTATTATTCCTTCATCTTCATCCAAAAACTCTTCTTCCTCCAAAGTTCCCTGTCTCCTTTGTACCCATGAAATTTACTGATGACTGAGTGGTGATGCAGAGAGGCTAATGCCATTGAAAGAAGAATTTGTTACTTCTGTTTCCCGAGAGGAGGGGGCATACCATGCTACACAGGACTACCGGGGAAGCACCAGGGTGGTTAGGAGACAGAAGCAGGAGGAGTGGTGGAACGAAAGCCTAGGCTCCAGAGCCTTTGTTAGCGTTTTTTTGTTTGTTTGTTTGTTTTCAGAAAGGCAAGGCAGGGCTGAGGAAACACTTTAGGAGTGGCTAGTTGGAGTAATTCTGGTGGGCTGTGGGCCATAGGGTGGTCCCTAGTTGCCTGGTAGCTGGCCCTGGGACAGTTTGGGGCAGGAGGTGGTTAGGTTAGGTGACAAGTGTGCTTCCACGTAAGAGGCTTACTGTCTTTAGGAATGAGCCAGCCCTGGGAGGGCAGTCTCTCCTCAGCCAGCAGGATTGTAAAGATTTCAAAACACCACAAGATACAGAAAATAAAAAGTATGATTAATACATTCCCAGCATTCCTACAGCCACTGGCTAGCTTACCTTTTACCCCCTGATGTTGACCCACAGACGTTGGTAACATTTCAGTTAGGAATTCTGTATTCCATTGTCAGGCACAGTTTTATTTTTTTGTTTTTAATTGTCCTTAATTTTCATTGATAAGTGATCATATGAATCCATTCTTTTAAGTTCAAGCATATGTAATGCCAGAGTCCCACTTTATATTCCCACTCCTCAGTTCCTTTCCCTCCCCTGAACTCACTACTTGTATCATTTTGGTGTGACTTCCCAGAACTTGCCCTCTTCGTGAATCTCTGTATTTACTTTAGGAAAGTGCATAGTTTTTACATAAGTCTTCTGTAAAACCAACATATGTCCTCAATATTGGTCTTCTCTGTGTCTGGAGATTTTAGTATTCACAGAGAAGCCCACCTAGCGGCCGAGCTCTGCAGGTCCCTGCCCCTTCCTCAGGGCTTGGTGCCCTTTTCCTCCACCTCTTCTGTGGCCCCTGCCCACACTCACACTGTGAACCTCACTGCCTGTCTCTGCGTTTTGAAGAGTCTTCTACCCTCAGTTCCTGCTGGTTCTTTGGGCTTTCTGGTTTCCCCAGTACAGTAGCACTCTTGTATTCTCGTTTCCCTACAAGTCCTGGCTCCTGTGGTTGGGAACATGAACTACTCTTTGATCGTGGCCTTCACTTCCTACAAACACCCACTGTTAAGATCAGGACTGCTCACGCCTGTAATCCCAGCATTTGGGAGGCGGAGGCGGGTGGATCACGAGGTCAGGAGATCGAGACTATCCTGGCTAACACGGTGAAACCCCGTCTCTACTAAAAATATTAAAAAATTAGCCGGGCGAGGTGGTGGGCACCTGTAGTCCCAGCTGCTTGGGAGGCTGAAGCAGGAGAATGGCGTGAGCCCAGGAGGCGGAGCTTACAGTGAGCCGAGATCGCGCCACTGCACTCCAGCCTGGGTGACAGAGAGAGACTCCGTCTCAAAAACAAAAACAAAAAAAAATAAGATCAGGATTGCTTTCTCCATTCCTGCTTCTGGGTAGTTGCTGAAATGGCACTTGTGTTAGAGCAAAGAGAAACCTCTGTTCAGGTTATGATCTAAAATACTTAGCAAAATTCTACACCTTATTTAAAATAATCAAAATTTATTTTCATTGTTTTTAGAAACTTGATAGATAACCTGTATGAAGAGATCTTTGTTGGGAAATTTAAGGAATAATTGTGACTATTTCTTAGATGACTTTTTTTTTTTTTTTTTAAACAGGTTCTAATATTCTCCTGGCTAGAATGGCAACTAGAAAAGCAAAACCAGATGGGCAGTACCACCTAAAACCAGAAGAAGTAGATGATTTTATCAGAGGTCAGCTAGTTACTAATCTACCAGGTAAATACAAATACTTTAACAATACTTTTATTACAGGCATCATAAATCCTTTTCATGTCTATAATATAGAACTATGAGACCTCTTTTTGCCTAGACATGAATATTATAAAAATTTTTAAGTCTTACTGAGTGCCATGAAAAACAAAATTTGGAATTCTGCATTGAATATCCCCTCAAATGATTTGTCAGGACCCTAATGTTACATTTTTGTTTTGCTTATAATGGGTTTTTACTTTAGGTATTTCTCAAGTAGCAAGATTCTAAGAAACAGTGTTAAAAGGGTGGATGATGAAATTGACTTTGAGTCCTTTAAATAAACAATTATTGAAATAGTTTACTCCTGGGCCAAAGATAAAAGTTTTGAGCATTGATTCTCCTATTTCATGCTGCAGGACTAGCAACATTTTTCTGAGTTTATTAAACAAGTAGTTTAGAAGTAAAGTAGCATGTATGTGAGTTGTATTAGGAAAAAGGAAACCTAAAGAAGGACTGTGTTTTCAGTTGACTCACTCATGGAAGAAAACCTTCCATCTTAACCTTTCTCACCTAAGGGGCAGGATGTTGAATTATTTCATATTTTTGTGTAGTTACCTATTTATTATAAAGTGCCTATGTCAGCTTTGTAAAGTCTTCATCTTCATTTATAGTGAAAGTTTTAAAATTCATTTGTTAAAAGTAGATTTAGTGGCATTTTTAGATGCCTATTTTTAAGCCTAATAAAAATGTGCGAACTAACTTAGAAGTTTCTGTTAACAGGCTATAAACATTAAATGACAGAAATGGGATTTTATGGTAGGTTAGTTTTAAAACTTCCTGACCCCCTTAGTATATAACTTAAAATGATGTATTAGTGTCAGAAATGTGTAATATGACATTTTTGATGGTTAGTTTTACATTTAATTTGAGAATACTTTATAAAATCAAACTAGCAAATTATCTTAGTAGACAGCACAGTTTGAACAGTTTTAATAAGAAATCTTACTGCAGTTTTCTGTAAGAAGGAACTGGTATATTTAAAGCTGCATGTAAATTTTGAGTTTTAAGTTTATTACACTAGCCATCTCTATTAGTTTTCTAGGGGTGCCATAACAGAGTACCACAGACTGGGGGGCATAAACTACAGAAATGCGTTGTCTCACAGCTCTGGAGACTGGAAGTTCAAGATCAAGGTGTCAGCAGGGTTGGCTCCTTCTGAGGCCTCTCCTTGGCTTGTAGGTGACCCCCCTCTCCCTGTGTCTTTACATGGCCTTCCCCATATGCATGTCTCCGTCGTGATCTCTTCTTTTGAGGATACCGGTCATGTTGGATTAGGCGCATCCATATGACCTTGTTTTATCTTAATTACCCCTTTAAAGATTCTGTGTCCAAATACAGTCACACTGTGGCTGGGCGCGGTGGCTCACACCTGTAATCCCAGCACTGTGGGAGGCCGAGGCGGGTGGATCACTTGAGGCCAGGAGCTCAAGACCAGCCTGGCCAACATGGTGAAACCCTGTCTCTACTAAAAATACAAAAAAATTAGCCAGGGGTAGGTGGCACTTGCCTGTAGTCCCAGCTACTCGGGAGGCTGAGGCACAAGAGTCGCTTGAGCCGGAGAGGCAGAGGTTGCAGTGAGCCAAGATCGCACCACGGCACTCCAGCACCGGTGACAGAGTGAGACTATGTTGAAAAAACAAAACACAACAAAAGAAAAACAAAAACACAGTCACATGGTAAAGTACTGGGGTTAGGATTTCAGCATATAATTTGGGAGAAGACACAATGTAGTCAAAAACACCATCTTTAAATTGAATGCTTTTTGTAGTTTTCTTCGTGGTGGTGGTGGTGGTGTTTTTTAATAGAAATAGGGATGTTTTAGCTACTTGACCTAGTAATCCTACCATTCACCTTCATTTGCTTCATGGCCAGAAAGACTTTTTTTCTTAAAGGGCAAGTGTGAAGTTACATGTCCTGGCCAAGCTGAGGCAGAGCCTTGAATTTCCTAAGGGATATTTGAAAGGGCAGCAGAGCTGGCCTTCTCCAGAGCCACGGTCTGCATCGCTCAAGTGGTCCATGTGGTTTTCGTAAAATCCCCAAATCCTTAACCTGACTGTTACAGAGCATTTCAGGTCTGTAAAATATCTGCCTTCTCCATTGTTACTCCTGTCCTGAAATGTGTTCCACAGATTATAAGCTGTTACTTTAAAAAGGGGTTTCATACACGAGAGGGAACCTTCTGTGGTGGAGGGGTTTGTACAGTGAAAGACCTGAGAATTACTTTAGTAAAGAACCCTGTTTATCTTTGTTAAAGACTAGTAATTTCTCAAAGATATTTGGTGATAAATTTATAGTACCTATTTATATCTTACAGAACATGCTTTGGGGAACTTGGTCCTGTAACCAATAACCAGGAGAAATTCAGTGGTAACTTGCCCTATCTCCAACCTCTTTAGCCCCTTGTACCCATAAATGTTTAGCGACCACACACGTGCTGTGCACAGTAATACACAATTAGAATAGCTACATAAGAAGGAAATAACAATAATAAGTTTTTGCTTTAGGAGACTATGATCTGGTGACCTAATGAAAGAAAGGATGGACCCCAACGACTGTTACAGTTTGAAGAACCGTGTCTGCTTTTTCTTTGGATCTTTGCAGGGCTTTTCACCCTTGCATGCACTCTCGAATGAAGGACCCTCTGCACCTCATTCAGCTTTTGCTGGGTTTGTGCATCCAGCATATGAGTTCCATCTCTGTCCCATTTTCAGAGAACCACCATGATCACGTAGGTGTTCATAAAATCTGCACTAATTCAGTAGCTACTTAGCCAAATGAAGCTAGTACAGTTAGAGTTAAAGTTGAATAAAACTAGCAGTTCAGTTCCCCACTTGCCCTGGCCACAGTTCAGGTGCTCAGTGGTCACATGGAGCAAGGTTCTCCTGGATTGGATAGCAGACGAGAACATTTCCATCATTCCAGAAAGTTCCGTTGAACAGCACTCGTGTAGATGGTGAAAACTTTATTCTTTGACGTTTACTCCTCTGTGTCTGTATTGGATAGCCAAGTTCTGGATGCCAAGGAGGGGACATTGTTGGCCACTTTTAACCTAGGGTAATAGTTCCCCTTCAAGGACAGACGCCAGGTCTTTGTCCCAGTTGCTTGACCAGGAACCTCCTTCACTCTTTCTTCTCTTCTTTGAGATTTGGTTCTAAAGGAGCGCATTTTCCTTCATCTTTTTCTTAATAGGTGGCTGCACTGTTTGGGCCCGGAACCCCCCTTACTTTTGTCCATAAAGTTGCCATCTTTCCCTTATAAAAACCTACTTAATTGACGCATTTAGTTAAAACTAGCAGCCTTCTTCGAGGTTTTGGTCCTGGCTCCAAGTTTAATCTTCCCACCCGCACTCAGTAGGAGTTGGAGGTACACCACACCCCTGCCTCCCTCCCCCACCTCCAGTCCAGGCCGTTTCATTCCATCAGATGAGCTTGCATGGAGAAGGGCTGTGCTGCTTTCATAGAGGGACGTCCACTTAGATTAGATCGATGATGGTTAACTTGGTGATGTTTAATAGAGCCTTTCCTTTGCACCTGTAGTGCCTAATAATTTTGTTCTAGTATACTCAGGATACTCTAAAATTTTAAACTATGGGTTTCTCCCCACGCCCATCCACCCCAACACACATGCACACACTGACACAACCCAGGATGATGCTTTTCTCTTGCTGACCTTGCAAGTCCCTGAGAACAGATTGGTTCCCCAGAACTGTAAGGGAAAGATCATGGTCAGATTATGGGAGTGGGAAGTGGGGCAACAATGGGAGGGAAAAAAGAGAGAAAGTCTTCCCTGATGTTGAGAAGTCTTATGACAAAAAAGAAATACAAAAAGGGCAAATAGAAGAAAAAAGCCTTTCCTAAAAGCAAATAGCTGTGCAAAGTGTCTACCTTTGTCCAACCAAGTATGTAATTTGTCTATTCCCTTGTGTTTCTCCTCCCCATTTTGAAAAGCACTTAGGTTTCACTTAAAATTTTACCTTTTGGTGAATGGTACTTCTCTGGAGGATTTTTTTTTTTTTTTTTTTTTCAATTATTAACTTGAGGTCTTTGGTATTTACTTGCCTTTTGTTCTGGCTTGGACTTTAAAATGGCACAGATGTGAACCAGCACCCTTAATGCCTTTCATCTCACTTCCATTAAGGAATAAAGTATCTGGGTTTAAACTTGTCGGACCCACATTGATGACTTCCTAACCTTGTGTTCCAGAGGTTTTCCTGGGAGAACTTGGACTAGATGGTGGTTCCTGCTACTGAAGACCACTCAGGAGGATAGGAGCTAGAATTAACAATAGTAACAATGAACAGAAGTTAGCAGACTTCACTCTGAGGTCTCTTGTCTAAAGACAGGGTCTTGCTCTGTCACCTAGGCTGGAATGGAATGGCAGGTTCATAGCTCACTATAGCCTCGAACTCTTGGGCTCAAGGGATCTTTCTAACTCAGCCTCCCAAGTAACTGAGACTACAGGAGTACACCACCACACCCAGCTAATTCTGTTTTCTATTTTATAGAGCCAGGGTCTCCCTCAGTTGCCCAGGTTGTCCTCAAACTCAGACTGTTAGCCTCAAGAAATCCTCCTGCCTTGGCCTCCCAAAGTATTGGGATTACAGGTGTGAGCCACCGCACCCAGCCTGAGTTCTCTTTGGATAAGTTCCTACAGAAGACCAGAAACACAACGCTGTCTTTTCCTCATTAATGGAAAAGTTTTACTTGATGGTGTGGAACCATTTTAGTAAGCATTATAGTTTCCCTCGGTTACTCCAAACCTCTTTCCCAAATTTGTGTACCTTTAAGCATTTAGGGCAAATTGAAGAAAACCAAGACTCCAACTTAGAACAACAGAATGAATCAGTATCCTTTGGGTGGGGTTCAAACCTTGCAGAATAGGACATAGGGACTGCTGCCTGCTGACCCAGCTGTAGGAGAGTTAATATCTCTTCAGAGAGATCATCCTTTCGATTAAAAAAAAAGTCTGTCTTCTACCCCACCACGAGTTGGTTTGGTTAGGATCCTTCATCCTCAGGTCAGTGGTACGTATGATAGCATGTAACACTTTTGGACTTGGGCCCATTTTGTGAATTCTTGTTCTGTTTTTCACTGAAAAAATACAGCTTACACACCATTGTGAGATTTGGTGATGCCCGAAATCATAACAGAGTCCCTTACATTTCGTGAGTCGGCTAGTATGTCTGTTAGTCACACTATAGACTTGTTTAAATGACAGTTGATTCCTTAGTTGATTTTGTGAATAAGATAGGTATGTTGATATTATTCACTAATAAAGAAAGGACATTTTTGATAGCTTGAGTTTATACGTATTTTAAAAGTTTCTTGTTCATCTGTGTGTGGAGTCCTAATTGAGAAGTAGAGTCTAGAAATACACCTACTAGCATGATTTTGCACCAAGAAATTCTTCAACCTGTGGATGCTTCAGTTACGTCACCTAAAGACTTTAAAGATTATTTTAAATTAGTTATTTTGTGCATAAATGGTGGGTATTTTGTGTTAATAAACTTGTTATTAGTAGCTTAGTCTGCATACTTAAAGAACTATATATATTCCTTTTCCTAGGAGTTGGATGTTCAATGGAATCTAAGTTGGCATCTTTGGGAATTAAAACTTGTGGAGACTTGCAATATATGACCATGGCAAAACTCCAAAAAGAATTTGGTCCCAAAACAGGTCAGATGCTTTATAGGTTCTGCCGTGGCTTGGATGATAGACCAGTTCGAACTGAAAAGGAAAGAAAATCTGTGTCAGCTGAGATCAACTATGGAATAAGGTTTACCCAGGTACTGATCATTGAACAGATTTTACCATCTGTTGTTCCCTCACATTTTTACATAGTCCTACCTCTCCAGCTAAACCATAAGACCCTTGATGCTTGAAATTAAGTCTTAAAACTGTTGTATCCCCAGAGCCTCAAGAAGGCCTTTTAAGGCAGTGTGTGGTAAGGTATAGCCCCAGATAAGGCTGAGACTGAGGAAACTTAGCTGTTGAGGAAATATACTAAAAGATTATGCCTTGGGGGCCAGTTATTAGAGAACTTGGGATTATAATCTAATTTACAGTGAAACAATAACAAAGATGAGAAAAATTGGAAATACTTTTTAAGCTGTAGTTAAATTAAGTTTCAGCAAGCCCCTCCTTATGCAGGCTTTTGGAAAGCTGCAGCACAGATGGCTGAGTGGTTTCCATTTTCCTTCAGATTATGGATTTGGGTATGTCTTGTCTTTCTGAGATGGAGTCTCGCTCTGTTGCCGCGCGTGGAGTGTAATGGCACAGTCTTGGCTCACTGCAACCTCTGTTTCCTGGATTTAAGAGATTCTCCCGCCTCAGCCTCCCAAGTAGCTGGGATTACAGGCACCTGCCACCACGCCTGACTAATTTTTTGTATTTTTAGTAGAGACGGGGTTTTGTCATGTTGGTCAGGCTGGTCTCAAACTCCTGACCTCGTGATCCGCCCGCCTCAGCCTCCCAAAGTGCTGGGATTACAGGCGTGAGCCACTGCACCCGGCTGGATATGTCTGGAATTTGTATGTACGAACAACACCATATCATAAGGATTTGAAATGTGATGAGTTAATTGCCCTCTCTGCCTACACTGTGGACCTCAGAAGTTTGTTTCCTTAGGCATGGAGATGGATGATGTTTGGGCTATAAGCACAGTGTTGGAACACATTTTATTAGCAGAACTTACTAACATAATTACAAAAAAATTTCAACAAGTCAATGATGGCATAGAAAAGAAAGAAAGGGGCCCGACACGGTGGCTTACGCCTGTAATCCCATCACTTTCGGAGGCCGAGGTGGGCCAATCACCTGAGGTCAGGAGTTGGAGACCAGCCTGGCCAGCATGGTGAAACCCCATCTCTACTA
Source organism: Macaca nemestrina (assembly GCF_043159975.1). Classification (NCBI taxonomy): domain Eukaryota; kingdom Metazoa; phylum Chordata; class Mammalia; order Primates; family Cercopithecidae; genus Macaca; species Macaca nemestrina. The sequence goes on from NC_092137.1 coordinate 119,349,322, forward strand.
AAAATACAAAAAAGTTAGCCAGCCATGGTGGCAGGCGCCTGTAATCCCAGCTACTCGGGAGGCTGAGGCAAGAGAATCGCTTGAACCTGGGAGGCAGAGGTTGCAGTGAGCCAAGATCATGCTATTGCACTCCAGGCTGGGGGACAAGAGCAACACTTTGTCTCAAAAAAAAAAAAAAAGGAAAGAAAGAAAGGAAAAATATCTTTTAAAAGTACTCATTACATTCACTTTGTTGGTAAGGTGGGTATTTTTATTTAATAGTGAGGGTATACCAAACGGTTTTTGTTGTTGTAGTTTTAGTATTTTGAGACAGAGTCTCCCTCTGTCACCCAGGCTGGAATGCAGTGGCGTGATCTCAGCTCACTGCAACCTCCGTCTCCTGAGTTCAAGCAATTCTCCTACCTCAGCCTCCTGAGTGGCTGGGATTACAGGCGCATGCCACCATGCCCAGCTAATTTTTGCATTTTTAATAGAGACAGGGTTTTACCACGTTGGTCAGGCTGGTCTCAAACTCCTGACCTCAGGTGATCCACCAGCCTCGGCCTCTGAAAGTGCTGGGATTACAGGTGTGAGCCACCGCACCTGGCCACGTTTCTTTTTAATAGATGCTGAGCATGATAATGAGTAACCAACATGTTTAATATTCAGAGTTAAAATACTTGAGAACAATTATTAAGTATATAGGAAAATGGAATGGAAGTTTCTCCATGTTTGTCTTTCCATAGCCAAAAGAGGCAGAAGCTTTTCTTCTGAGTCTTTCAGAAGAAATTCAAAGAAGACTAGAAGCCACTGGCATGAAGGGTAAACGTCTAACTCTCAAAATCATGGTACGAAAGGCCGGGGCTCCTATAGAAACTGCAAAATTTGGAGGCCATGGAATTTGTGATAACGTTGCCAGGTAAGCTCACCTCAAAAATGATATTGGTAATTATATTTCAGTACAAATTGTGTAAGTAATAGAAAATGAAGAAAACCAAGGAGGAGTTTGAATAAAGACCTGTAAGCCCATGTTATCTGGTATTCTGTAGAAGCAGGCATCAGCCTAAGGCATTCAGCTTAGGTTAATACACTTGGTTTCAGCCAGGCCCACACACAGGAGGTTGGTTTGACAGCATTCCAGACCTTGGCAGCCTTTGCTTGGCATCTTTGGCTGTTAACTTTACTGCATGGACAGAAAGAAAGGGCAAGGCTGCAGAGCAAAGGGACTGCTGTAATTTTTGGACTTGGTGAAACTTTTTTCCTGAGGGAAATTTCAGTGTAGTTCCTAAAAACAGTGATACAGACCGGGTGTGGTGGCTCATGCCTGTAATCCCAGCACTTTGGGAGGCCAAGGCAGCTGGATTACTTGAGGCCAGGAGTTTGAGACCAGCCTGGCCAACATGGTGAAACTCCATTTCCATTAAAAGTACAAAAATTAGCCGGACCTGGTGGCATTCGGCTGTAGTCCCAGCTACTCAGGAGGCTGGGGCAGGAGGATCGCTTGAACCCAGGAGGCAGAGGTTGCAGTGAGCCAAGATTGTGCCAGCCTGGGCAAGAGTGAGATTTTGTCTCAAAAAAAAAAACGATACACAAAGGCAGGCTAATAGTAGCTAGAAAAATGCTGGTGAAGGAGAGCAATTTCATTTACATAGGTGTATAAATTTAATTGGTAAAAAGATGAGTGAATCACTGTAATGTCTGAAAACTGGTGAAAGCATTTAAAAACCTGGGTTTTTTTGTTTTTGTTTCTGTTGAGATGGATTCTGACTCTGTCACCCAGGCCTGAGGGCAGTGGCGTGATCTGATCTCACTGCAACTTCCGCCTCCTGGGTTCAAGCGATCCTCCTGTCTCAGCCTCTTGGGTAGCTGGGATTACGGGGCATGCCACCATGCCCAGCGAATTTTTGTATTTTCAGTAGACATAGGGTTTCACTATGTTGGCAAGGCTGATCTTCAACTCTTGACTTCAAATGATCCGCCCACCTCAGCTTTCCATAGTGTTCGGATTACAGGTGTGAGCCAATGTACCTGGACTGAAACCCTCGTTTTTTATGTCAGGGCCAACTACTTAATATTAAACTTCATGTAAGATTTGTGACCAATATGAAGATATGTGGTTTTATGTGTCATTTTATGTTAGACTGTATGTCATCTGTGAAACCAAAGTTTTGAGGCTTTTGACACTTTTGAAAGCTACTTATAAGGAACTATGAAGTACAGTTTCATTGAAGATTAGCTCATGCCAACCATACATGGTGCATTCATGTATATGATGATATTGCTAAGTCATGAGATGACGGCTCTTTGCAAACAGAGAAACTCCCAAGTTACCATGAAAGCAGGAATTACAAATTACAATTAGACAACATGATTTATGAAATACATTTTTTATCAGTTGGTTATCTTGAATTATATTTACTGAAGTGTTACGATATATACATGTATCTCAAATAGTAAATAGTGGTCATTTATTTATTTAAAAACTTATTTATGTAGAGATAGGATCTTGCCCTGTTGCCCAGGCCTGGCCTTGAACAATCCTTTTGCCTTGACCTCCCAACGTTTTGGGATTACAGGTGTAAGCCACTGTGCCCAGTTTTTAGTGGTCATTTCTATAAGCAGATGAAGTAATGCGATTGTCTTCTTAAACATTTCTATGGGAAAATCAGATTCAATTTATAGTATTTTTTTTCTGGGACTATTTCTTGTTTAAAGGCCTGGAACTTCATTTGTTCATTAATCTAAAACACGAAATAACTTTCCTTTGGAAAGAGAACTGGTAGTAATTTGTAATCTGTTACTGAGTGAGTAATTCTGTTTGTAATGGGACACCCTGCTCATGCCAGAGAAGCTCAAACAGCTCTGAAGGAAATGGTGGGTGAGGTCATCACATCTTTGGGACCAAGTAATGCTGACGGATCATTTGGTCCTCTCTCAAGAGTTCTTAAAGATCTAAGAATTGTTTATTGGCTTTACTGTAAACACGAAGGAGAGTCAAGAAACAACATACCGAGAATTCATCTTTCTCTTCTGAATATTTGCTGTACCTCAGCATACATAATCTTGGAACCTAAAACTTCTCTTGGAATCAAGAACATTGTGTTTACCATTCATTTGTGCTTTAGCTGGAAAATATGTATTCATTTGTGCATGTGTTAGCTAAAATATGCCTTTTTCTAAATTTCTCAACTGATTTGTAGTTGACCCAGGTGTCCGTTATCGTTATTACCTTGAAGTTCCAGTGTTCCATAATTTTCCTTTCCCCCTTCTTTGCCAGTGTAACTAATTTGGTATTTCTGGCTTCCTGGAAGGGGGACTGTGGCATTCACTTTTATAATCTTTGTAACTGTTTACAACTTTTCTGTAACTCTTTTAAACCGTTCCATACTACTTTAGTACTAGTGAATACATATGGAATGAAGCTTTTGTTGTATAATTCTATCACTTACAGGACTGTAACTCTTGACCAGGCAACAGATAATGCAAAAATAATTGGAAAGGCGATGCTAAACATGTTTCATACAATGAAACTAAATATATCAGACATGAGAGGGGTAAGTGTATAGTAACATTGTAAATTCTGACTTTCTGTAATTTTTGTGTCATTTGAGGCTTGCTCTCAGAATGGTTATTGCTGGCATATAGGGACTTTATATGTAGGTCTTTAGCTGCTTTGTGATATAAGGAAAAGAGAAACAAAAATTCTTGACTTTCTCCATTTTGATCTTCTTCATTTTAGAATAATTTTCTCAGATTCTTACTGTGCTTTTCCAAGGTATCCCTAATTAACCAGGGGCTAATATACATGTCCTCCCTGTTCTTGTTTCCTAGAAGTAGATATGACTGAGGAGTATGAATACATAAATTTTGTGCCTTTAAGTTCCTTTTTAATCAGAAACATACTCTGCTGTCTGCCATATGATGACCTAGAAGGGAGTGAAACCACAGGCACAACAAGATGCCTTTGAAACAGGCAAGAGGCATCAAAATGTCAAAACCATAGATTTTTTGTGTGGGTTTTTTTTTTTTTTTTTGAGACAGAGTTTTTGCCCTGTTGCCCAGGCTGGAGTACAGTGACGCGATCTCAGCTCACTGCAACCTCCACCTCCTGGGTTCAAGCAGTTCTCCTTCCTCAGTCTCCCGAGTAGCTGTGGGTACAGGCACCCGCTACCACGCCCTTTTGTATTTTTAGAGACGAAGTTTCACCATGTTGGCCAGGCTGGTCTCAAACTCCTGACCTCAGGTGATCCGCCCGCTTCGGCCTCTCAAAGTGTTGGGATTACAGTCATGAGCCACTGTGTCTGGCCCCCATCTCTACTAAAAATACAAAAATTAGCCGGGTGTTGTGGTACATGCTGTTATAGTCCCATCTACTCGGGAGGCTGAGGCAGGAGAATCACTTGAACCCAAGAGACAGAGCTTGCATGAGCCAAGATCATGCCATTGCACTCCAGCCTGGGTGACACAATGAGGCTGTGTCTCAAAAGAGGAAAAAAAAAAAAAAGAACCTTTGTAGGTTTAGTTTATTGTGTGCGTGTGTAAGTTAAGGGTTGTTCTGGCTTGATTGTGGACTTTGTTGAAGGATTAGTCACTAAGCCGGCCATAATTGTAATTTCTCCCTGAAATACTGTTACAATGGCACTTTATAGAGGGGTCTGTGGTGTGCCTGCTGTTCACCAGTCCCACCAGTATTTTTTGAGAAGTATTTCATTTTAAAAAGATAAAAATAGTTAAGTTTCCAAGTAGCCTGTCCTCTCTTAATTTTTTTTTATCCTAATTTAAAACCTTAGTTGACCAGAACATCAGTGAAATACAGTATTCCACTTGTTTGGATTTTCTGATTTTAAAGACGTTTTGGTATATTTTGGGAGAATTGGATACTCTGAAGTTTGAGATGAATGACCACTCACTAGCTAGTCTAGAAACTGTTTTTGTAATAACTCATATAGAATGCTGTTGTTTGAATACTTTCATTTACCTTTATTCTAGAAACAGGATCTAGGAGGTAGTGAAAAGGATTTGCTGAGGATTTTGCTTAGCTGAATTCATATTTTACTTTAGTTTTCCTGGAAGCATACTCTTTATTCTGGGTTCTAGGTTGGGATTCACGTGAATCAGTTGGTTCCAACTAATCTGAACCCTTCCACATGTCCCAGTCGCCCATCAGTTCAGTCGAGCCACTTTCCTGGTGGGTCATACTCTGTCCGTGATATCTTCCAAGTTCAGAAAGCTAAGAAATCCACAGAAGAGGAGCACAAAGAAGGTTGGTGGTCATCAGTGGGGTTCTCGTTTAGGTGCTGCTTATGTCCTTGGAAAGACGGCAGTTGGTTTTAAACTTGACACAGCTTTATGTGATTTAAAAAAATTATATTCTTCATTATGATGTATCAATAATAAAGTTTTTTTATTTGTAATGGACAGAGGAAATCAGGGATTAAAGGCCCTGCCCGATGATCTGAAGAGGCTATTTTATGTATTTTCTCTTCGTAGTATTTCGGACTGCTGTGGATCTGGAAATATCATCTGCTTCTAGAAGTTGCACTTTGCCACCTTTTCCCGCACATCTGCCGACCAGTCCTGATACTAACAAGGCCGAGTCTTCAGGGAAATGGAACGGTCTGCATTCTCCTGTCAGTGTGCAGTCAAGACTTAACCTGAGTATAGAGGTCCCGTCACCTTCCCAGGTACATTTTTATAGTCCTAAATATAAGTACATTTTATACTCTTAAATATAAGTACAAAAATATAAGTTTACAAATGAAAATGGCATTTTTATTTCTTCATTTAACCAAGAAAGGGAGAATGGGTCACTTGTTCGGGTAGATCATGATGTTGGATTCTAAATAAGCAATAATTGGGTTGAATGAAAGTGCTTTTGCAAAGATTTGCCACTCTTGCAAGTTGTAAAGCATAGCTGAAAGGCAGTCCTCCTGTGGACTGCCATTGTCTGTGACAGTGGTCATCATGTAGACTTACTGTATTCAGCAAGGCAGCTTTGGTGATTAGTGGTGAAGTAGAGGCCTTATGTCAAAGGGCTTTTGCAGTATTTGCAAACAGGTCTCTGGAGTTTTGGATGGTTTAATTCAGCTTGTGTGGGCTGTACATGTGATATGCTGCTGGCATCCTTTGGTCCTTGAAAGTAAGGTAGCACCTTAAGCTATATTGGGCAAGTTCATTTGTGCCCCCGCTCCCCCTGCATGGAAGGAGGCAGGAGATGTTACATACTGGCTGTAAAACTAGGGGAAGGGGCAATGCTGATATGCTTGTATGGTGACAGATACCCACAATTAGTTACTCCTGGCAGGTAAGATTGGCCTACCCAAGTTGACGGGATTGTATGTTTGCAGAGGGCCAGATGTGCATGGACAGATGGAGGGAGGCCCTGGTCAAAGGAACAGTGGGCTCCGTCCTGCAAGTTAGAGAAAATTCAGCTTCTAGAAACCCTTTCTTCCAGTGTGCTGCTCTCAGAGTAGAATTATCTGTATTTTTGGGCAGTCTCTCATCTGAGAGGTGAACTTTTGACTCAGGACTGTTAACCTGTCCAGAATTTTAACATGTGCCTCAGGCCTTCACCCCTCCCCAGGGGTGGGATCTAATTTGAGCTTCACCAAGGTATCCATATCTGTTGGCCCCAATTGCAGGACATTCTGTGAGTATATTTGGACTTACCTGGTCATATGGTAGTGGCCAGTAGTATATACACTTTTCTCCAGACTACACATACTTCAGGCTTCAATGACAAAAGGCCAAGACGTTCCAAAAATGTGCTGATTTAGGGGTGGCTTTCCTAGCCTGATGGTCTGTCTGTACCTTACATTGATTATCCAGTGTTCAAATTGAAATGGAAAGTGGCATGTTAACTCCCAAACACCTCCTCTCTGAGCATGCTTTAATAAACTTCAAACTCATATGTTTGGCATTTTATAGCTGGATCAGTCTGTTTTAGAAGCACTTCCACCTGATCTCCGGGAACAAGTAGAGCAAGTCTGTGCTGTCCAGCAAGCAGAGGCACATGGTGACAAAAGGAAAGAACCAGTGAATGGCTGTAACACAGGAATTTTGCCACAACCAGTTGGGACAGTCTTGTTGCAAATACCAGAACCTCAAGAATCGAACAGTGACACAGGAATAAATGTAATAGCCCTTCCAGCATTTTCACAGGTAAGTTAAATATGGGAACCCTCTGCTGTAGTTTCAGTATTCTCACCCCCCTGCTCCAGCTCAGGACCTGTCTCACTTCCCTTTCTCCCGTATCTGACACCACTTCCACTGGGAAGGGGAGGGAGGGAAGAGTGGGCTTGTCTCCATCTCCTGCGTCTGCAGGATGTAGACACTCCGAGCAGCCTCCTGCTGAAGCCAGCAGAGGGAAGAGACGGGGGAGGGCACGATAAGACAGAAGCACATTGATCTGGCGCAAACAGATCAGTGGCCACACTTGAATACAGCAGAGTGGAGATGTGTAATCCTACATGGGGGCAGCAACAACCCGAGCTCCTGTTTTCATGTTTTGCTTCCCATTTTCTACTAGTGCATTTTGCCCAGGTTGTTCTGCTGTTGTAGTGGTTTTTTTTAAGTTAGTACTCTTAATTCCTTGTTCTTGCTCTAACCATTTTGAAGATTTAATCAGCTTTGATATTAAGGAACCGTTAAGAATTCGTACAGATCAGAAAAGTAAGATTTGAAAACAAAATCTATTTTGTGAAAAAAGATAAACCAGCTACCATCTAGAAGGGAGTTCAGGTTTGACTTTGACCTTGTCTTTTCCACTAGGTGGACCCTGAGGTATTTGCTGCCCTACCTGCTGAACTTCAAAGGGAGCTGAAAGCAGCATATGATCAAAGACAAAGGCAGGGCGAGAACAGCAGCCACCAGCAGTCAGCCAGCGCATCTGGTGAGCCTTGGAAGTGGCATGTAACAAAAATGAAGATAAAGAGTAATGGAGTCACTGTTGTCTAATTATTGCAGTATATAATGGCCAAAGTCTAAGCTGTTCGTTGCATTAAGAGCTCTTTATATTGGGATAATATCTGAAGTTTACAGTATGAGTAAATATTGTCATATTTTAGTTGGATTTGTGTCTGTACTTTCAGGATTTAAACACACCACTTATTACTTTTTTAAAAAGTTGGGATAGGACATTACCAGAAGTGTCTTGAATACTTGTTCAGCTAGTTGTCCTTTGAGATGAATAAATCAAAGGATGTAGGTTCAAAATGCATCACAAACACCAAACCCACATTTATTACTACCCATCACAGATGAGCAACATGCCAAAGGCCGAATTAGTAAGTGGCAAAGCAAAGAGAGAATTGGAGAGCCTGCACTTTCGGCCATGGCCATTCACTGCCTCTCACTTGGGGCAGGAGGGGAGGTGTAGGCTAGGGAGCCTGTTGTATCCGGGAGGAGAAAAGAGAACCCAACCTACTATCATCCAGACTATCCATACTATCAGTTTGTTGAGGATCTTGTATCTATCTATCTTCTCTTAGTGCCAAAGAATCCTTTACTTCATCTAAAGGCAGCAGTGAAAGAAAAGAAAAGAAACAAGAAAAAAAAAACCATCGGTTCCCCAAAAAGGATTCAGAGTCCTTTGAAAAACAAGCTGCCAAACAGTCCTGCAAAAACTCTGCCAGGGGCCTGTGGCAGTCCCCAGAAGTTAATTGATGGGTTTCTAAAACATGAAGGAACTCCTGCAGAGAAACCCCTGGTAATTCTTTAACTTTGACCTTTATGAGATCTTAATGTACCCGGATAATGTGTGAATATAGCAATTTTATCCTTTGTTTTCTTAACAGGAAGAACTCTCTGCTTCTACTTCAGGTGTGCCAGGCCTTTCTAGTTTGCAGTCTGACCCAGCTGGCTGTGTGAGACCTCCAGCACCCAATCTAGCTGGAGCTGTTGAATTCAATGATGTGAAGACCTTGCTCAGAGAATGGATAACTACAATTTCAGGTTGGCTTGGCCTGTTAGATGGCCCAAGGCTGAGATGTAGTCGTCTCATGATTTGAGAACATAAACAGACTAAACTATGTAGATTTAACCCATTTCTCTAACTCTAATAAGCTTAAAGCAGCTACCCCAGTATCTTTTAAATTCTGGGGCTTGCTTTGACAAGTAACAAAGCCCATTCCTTTGATAGCTGTTAGCGGCGTACTTGTAGAAAGGCAGTTTTCCTTTATCCGTGTAGATTTCTGACTTTCTCCTTCAAAAAGATATACTGGTCCTCATTTGAAGTTTTTCCCCTTCCTAGATCCAATGGAAGAAGACATTCTCCAAGTTGTGAAATATTGTACTGATCTAATAGAAGAAAAAGATTTGGAAAAACTGGATCTAGTTATAAAATACATGAAAAGGTAGTAATTCATCACTTTTATCAAATGGGAAAAAATGGCATGTCACAATGGCTAAGTGAGGGTGTACTGAGAAGTTTTAAACTTTCTAGGAAACTGTCCTCATTAGGGTTAATGAAAAAGTGATATCCATTATTCTGTCATGTTGACTAAGTAGTAAATGAGGTTCCAAGTGTGTCGCCCTCAAGTCTTACATGTGATTAGAAGACCACAGGAAGTGGGCTGGGCGCAGTGGCTCACGCCTGTCATCACAGCACTTAACTTCGGGTGGCTGAGGTGGGTGCATTGTTTTGAGACCAGCCTGGCCAAAATGGCATAACCCCATCTCTACTAAAAAAATACAAAAAAAAAAAAATAACCTGGGCGTGGTTGGTGCCCACCTGTGGTCCCAGTTACTTGGGAGGTAGAGGCTGCAGTGAGCCATGATTGTACCACTGCACTCCAGCCTGACAGCTTGTCTCAAAACAAGCTTTTTTTTTTTTTTTTTTAAGTGTTCTAGGATTTTATTTTTTGAGATGAAGTCTCACTCTGTCACCCAGGCTGGAGTGCAGTGGTGGCATCTTGGCTTACTGCAGCCTCTGCCTCCTGGGTTCCAGTGATTCTCCTGCCTCAGCCTCTCGGGTAGCTGGGATTATAGTCATGTGCCACTACGCCCAGCTAATTTTTGTATTTTCTATAGAGACAGGGTTTTACCATGTTTGGCCAGGCTAGTCTCCAACTCCCGACCTCAGGTGATCTGCCCACCTCGGCCTCCCAAAGTGCTGGGATTACAGGCATGAGTTGTTTTTTTTTTGTTTTTTTTTTTTTCGCCAAAATCAATTTTTATTTTTAAAAAGGAATAGTCTTAAGGACTTTTCCTGATGGCATTTCTTCTCTCCCCACCTTTAGGTTGATGCAGCAATCGGTGGAATCAGTTTGGAATATGGCGTTTGACTTTATTCTTGACAATGTTCAGGTGGTTTTACAACAAACGTACGGAAGCACATTAAAAGTTACATAAATATTACCAGGGAGCCTGGTGCTCTCCGATCGCTGTGCCATAAGTGCTTGTGAGGTATTTGCAAAGTGCATGATAGTAATGCTTGGAGTTTTTATAATTTTAAATTTCTTTTAAAGCAAGTGTTTTGTACATTTCTTTTCAAAAAGTGCCAAATTTGTCAGTATTGCATGTAAATAATTGTGTTAATTCTTTTACTGTAGCATAGATTCTATTTACAAAATGTTTGTTTATAAAGTTTTATGGATTTTTACAGTGAAGTGTTTACAGTTGTTTAATAAAGAACTGTATGTATATTTTGTACAGGCTCCTTTTTGTGAATCCTTAAAAACTCAACTCTAGGAAGCAACTACTGTTTATTATACTAAAAGGCTGAAAAACCTCCAGGCCAGACTGCTAAGCTCTGAAATTCCTGAGAGGTCTCAGACCGGGATTCTACTTGTTCCAAGAAAGGGTAAAGCCTCTAAACCATCTTATTCTTGTCTCCAAGCATGAACACAGGAGCATGTTAAGAAAATCTTTACTTCTTCCATGTGGAGAAATCTACATATTTTGAATTAGAAACACCCTCACACCCACTTGAAGATTTTTTCTTGGGAACATTATGTCCCATAGATCAGAGGTGATGTTGTCTTTGCCTCTACTGGCCATTGAGAAACTTTGATGATAAAAAAGAACGGTATAGATTTTCAAACGGATATAAAATATTTTTATGCTATGTTATGCCGTAACTTTAAAATAAAAATGTAGTTTAAAATTCTGTGCTAGTGGATATTTGGAACTTTTTCCTCAAACACCCCACACTGACTTCAACAAAACCCTAAAACTAGCTACAGATTACTACTATGAATGAATCATTAAGTTGTGTCCGCAACAATTTAGAAGCACTAAGCCCAAATACCAGGAGATGTATGTATAATGGAATTTTCTAAGACAAAACAGATCCAGATTAATGTATAAAAATCTCGACTGTTACCAGGTGCTGGCATACAAGGTAGTGTGATAGTTGGTAAGATAATTCTTATCCTAGGAGGACAGCTTGTGGGAGAGAAGCTACACTAACATGGAAGCCTAACAGAGCTTGCTGGTGGATGTCTGTTTTCTTTATTGGTAGTTTGGTTTGGAATTGTGATGATTACAATGGACTCATGACTACACAAGCAGTAAAAAGCAGCCAGCTGTGCTTTTACACCGTGGTTTCACACAAAGCAGATAAATACCAGAATGCCTAATTTTCTATTTTATAAAAGCCCTAAAGGCATATGGCAGAAGAATGCTGGAAAAATCACTGTGGGAAGAATATGCATAAATAAAGAAGTATTTCTTACATCAAAAAAGTCCCAAGAATCACAAAATCTGCAGAAGCTTGGTTAATCAAATACTGCAGTACTGATTTAATCAGTATAAAATCGAAAGAGCTTTAGATCTGTAATAAAAATCCAAATTTGGGGAAGGGCAAACTTTAAAACAGCAGCCAAGTAGAGAAGGGTTGGGGAAAGGAGAGGTGAGTGAACAGGCACGTTGGAACTGTGGGGACATGTAATTGACCACTGTCAAACCAGTGTAAGTTTCTTGGTTTCTCATGGAAAACATTTTATACACCTATTTTTCTTCCTTCCATACTTAAGTCCATCAGTGTCCAGATACGTCTGTTCCATTTTTTGGTGGGATATTACAACACAGTATTGCATTTACTCCAGTTCCTGCTCCGTGTGAAAAAAATTAGATGATTTCAAATACTTTCTTCAGCTCCACAATAAGCTGCCAGTCACTCTTCTGCATTTCGTCTCTGAACCAGTCTTTGAGTGCATCAATGGACTGCCGGCTGATCTGCAATGCCCGAGGCACAAACAGGGTAAACAGAACGTAACAAACATGTGCCAAAGAAAGCTGTGGCCCCAGACGCCCGCTTTCACCGTAATAAAGCTTATGCAGGGCTTGCCTGCCTAAGGGAGTAGAATTCCGAAATCACATCTGGTTGGTATGTCAGGCACAAGGGGATCTAAAAGTCCTAGCTTTCTCTGTTGGTGCTGCTTTCCTGATGGGGCAACTTCCTCAAAAGACAAGGCCCAGCTAAAGGTCAGGCCCTAATGGGGGATCCAGTCCCATCAGATACTACAATCAAACTGAAGCCCAAGGAGCTTCTGGGCACAGGTGACCCGAGAAGAGTGATTCCCCATTTCTTAAAGTCTGCCACTTTTGCCGAAATGCTTACCTTACTGACAAGAATGTCTGTAGCTTCAAAATGTCTTCCAAACATTTTGGGTGACTCACCAGGGATAGGTTCTATTTTTACACAGACTTCTTGTCCTTTTTTTGCAACATCTACTTGTTTATGGTTTATTTCAATACTTGTTACTATTCCGATGTCAACAAACTGTAAAATAACATATTACAATGCATGCTGAAGAATTCATGCCAATCACAGGCGCCATGGCTGGACAACTGAAATAAGAACTGGAGCAAAAGCCTGTTTTAAAAGTCATGGCAGTGCGATCCTTCATTCATCCCTTAAGGTCTCACAGTGTAATGTTTTGGTAAATTAGGCTGGCACCACCAACACCCTGTTCCCTTCACGACGGCTGTAAGAATGACAGGAGATAATGTGCTTTGCAAAACATTCCAAGTGCCCTGTTGACCCAATGTCATTTCGTATTTTTGCTCTACCATTTCACATGACAGGTGCCATAATAGAAGGGATCAGCAGGCACAACGGGTCTGAGTCAGGAATGAGCTTGAAGTGACTGGTGGGAATGAAGTCAGAGTGAGGACCGATCCTGAAATTTTAAGAATGATGGCCTGTGAGCAGATGAGTGATGTGATCTCAGAGTTTGGGGCAAAAAACCCTGACTCCTTTGTGGAGAAAAGGATTCAGGAGAGTAAGAGTGAAAAGAAAGAGAGCTCTGTTTGATTTAGGAGGCCAAAGCCACATAGAAAATAACACAAATGTCCTGGCTTAGTCCACTGAAATGGTAGAGAATCAGTGACAACTTCTAAGTGCCACTGCCCATTACAGGAACCAGGTTTGGGGCAGGGAAAGTACCAGATGAGGCTGGAACATCTCACTGCACCAGAAAGGAAGAAGATGCTCAGACTACTGTGTGTCAAGGATATAGGAGCCAGTTTAAATGAGCTCCTACTGACCACACTGGACAATCTATCAAAAGAATAAAGGTAATGGATTATATTTAAAAAACAACAAAACAAAAAAAACCCCTGCTAAGTCTATGAGTCAATAAAAAGGTCAGTGGGAAGAGGTTCTTTCTAAGAAATGGGGGGACAGGTATATCCACAATTTTGCCACCATCTATGTAACAGCTGACAGGCAAGGCTTGCCAGTGGGTACGAAAACCACTGGGATAAAGGCTGTTGGGAAACAGGATGTCCATTGGGAACTCCAGGTACCAGATAGATTACAGAGTAATTACAAAGGGCAAGTTTCTCATGGAGATGACTGGCGGCTAGCACTTCCCCAGGGAAGAAGAGCGTCGGCAGCAGTGAGACAGGCTGGCTCATGCAGGACGCGGGCACACAGGGAAACCGCATGAGTGTCTTTCCAATAATGCTAACCTGTGTCTACTCGGGAGGGAGAGACAGATAAATCCAAATGGAGAAGGAATTTGCAAAACCACTGGGACACTTCAAAAAGGATGGAGGACTGTTTTTGACTGAGGCTTAACCACAAAACAGCCCCAGTACAATGCAGTTTGCAGGGCACTGAGCCAGATCCGTGGGGAGAGTTACCAAGACATCTTTGGGATAATTGGTGAAATGCTGAGGGCTGCAAATTATAGGATATTGTTGAAATATTATTAATTTTTCTTAGGTATGCTGATACAAAGGGAAGGTAAACATGGGTGTTCATTATACTAATTTTTAAGCTTTTCCACAGGCTTGAAACCTTTCAAAATAAAATAAAAGGCAGTAATTTCAAGTGCCTTGGAGCCCAATTAACTGAAGCACGAGATCAGGGCTGACTCAACACTGACTATGGAGCACTGGTATTTACCAACACTGAAGCACAGCAGGTGACAGGCTCTGCTCGTTTTAAAGTTACCACATTTTCTTCCTACTGAGGTAAAACACACTGAAACATTTGTTAAGAAGGTGGAGACCACACTAAATACACAGCCCAGTACTGTGACCTACAGGCACAAAGCTGTGTTGCTACGACTCTTGGACACCCATTTACTGCTTTAAGAAATGACCCACAAAATGTACAACTAGAACTTACATTTTTGCTTGGGACACACATGGGTGTCCCCTGTTTCACCTGACCTGCTTCCACTGTCACCCCCATCACTATCGGATCTCGAGAATTAAAAATGTACTGAGGGAGGATTTTCATCTTGCAGGGAAATACTGCTATGTGCCTGAAAGAAAAAAAGAGAAGAATTTTTAAGCTTACAGAATCACTTAAATATAAACAGAAAAACTGCAGCTGAACATCAGGCTTCTCGCATTAGAGGAACAAGGTGCTTCTTCCTTTTCTTCTTAACCTCCTCCTCCCCATTCTACTGCTTCCCAAGTCTGGGCTTTCTTCTCTTTTAAAGCCCTACCTCCAACAGAAGCTGCATCACAGTAGCGTTCTGTTCCTAGTCTGAACACTGAGCTTGGCTGCTGAAGATGTCAGCCAGGCTGGGGCTTAGAACCTAGGCAGCACCTGGTGACAGGCAGGGCTTCGTTGGGCACGTGTGTAGGCTACTGGGGGACCACAGAGGCATCAAACCACATTATCACCCTGCTTTTCTCCACCACATTCCCAAACCATGGATCCAGAAGGCCACTACATGGCGACCCCGCTTCCTGAGCACACGCTTAAAAGTGCGGTCAGTGTTTCCGGCCGCGTCTTAAGCAGAGTTCTTCTCACTCCAGCTTTCGTGATCTAAAGTGAGCACATACCAGTCTAAATCCGAATATTTACTAGTAAGCGCCACTTAAAAATGTATCCCAAACTACACCATCACTCCTATCCTCACTGTGGTCTGAATCACCTAGACTTCTTGCTTGGACTGTGGGAGCCTCCTGACAGGGTCTTGCCACTGACTTCCTAACAACCCAAGGTCCACATAACAACCCAGTGAGCCAGTCTGATGGTGAACACAGCCTTGGCAATGGCTTCTTGCACAACTCAGAGAAGCTCAATCCTTCCCATGGCCTGTAAGATCCTTGACGATACAGGTCCCACCACCCTCTCTGACCTCATTTATCACTGTCCCTTCTGGTCACTCCGCCTCACACTGCTGTTCTCTCTGGACACTCCCCATGGGCGCTCTGTCTGAAGAGATGAGATGCCTTCCTCAACCACATCATTAATCGCAGTCTCTCCTCTCCTTATCTAGGCCCTTCCCTGCTTTATTTGGTTTTTCAGCACTTCTCAACATGTGTTGATTGTCCTGCAATAAGAGCCTGTCCCAGACTAGGCACAGTGGCTCACACCTACAATCCCAGCACTTCAGGAGGCAGAGGCAGGTGGATCACTTGAGCTCAGGAATTCAAGACCAGCCTGGCCAACATGGCAAAACCCTGTCCTACCAAAAATACAACAAATTAGCCAGGCATAGCGGCGTGAGCCTGTAGTCTCAACCACTCGGGAGGCTGAGGTGGGAGGCTCACTTGAGCCCAGTAGGCAGAGGCTGGAGTACCCCGTGATCATGTGACTGCACTACAGCATGGGTGACAGAGCGAGACCCTGTCTCAGAGGAGGGAGGCCGGCCTGGTTCTTGGCTGATGCTTCCTCTACCACTGCAGCAATGTAGTTAATTCCTACACTGTGAGTACTTGGAAAGTTTGCTACAGGAATGGACTTCTCTCCCACAGAATCTCTCACCTTATTTCCCAGTTTTCCTCACTCAAGTTTTGTTACTTCCAATCTGTGTAATCCCAGATGAGCAAGATAAAGTCCCAAAATTTAATAACTACTAACCCATTAACAAGACCCAAGCCTGCTAAGATTATATTAAACTGAAGTCACAGACAAGACTTGTTTGCATACTGCTGGAATGTCCCCAGTATGTTGGGTTTCTGGTTTGCAACACACCATTTCAGGATGCAGCCTCTGGTAGATGAGTAAATGCCATGATTTTGCTGTTTACAGCCCTTTCTAGAATGCAGTAATTCTCAATCATGTTCATTAACAAAGAGTCGAAGTAAATAAAAACAGTAACTTACTTAAATTCTTCTTGTTTCTGTTTCTTGTAGTCTTGTCTATATTTTGTAAAGGCATCAAATAAATGATAAATAATTTCTGCACTAAAAATTCTAACTCCTAAACTATCAGCCATTTCTTGTGCATCTCGTTCAATTCTCACATCGAAGGCCAAAATTACTGCATACCTAAAAGGTTAAAACACATCAAAAACCATTCAATGAAAAACAGTATGTCACAGAGGACAGTTTTTAAAGATAGGACAGTTTTAAGATAGGTAAGTAACATGAAAGCCTTCATAGCAAGAAAAATTACTTACTGAGGGTCATGTTCCAACATCACTGAAGCCTTCATAACATCTTTTTTATGCACTGGGCCAATGTTAATTCCTGCATACTGAAAAAATGGGAGTTTCCATGTTTATCTCTATGTATCAGGTAATGGTAATGGCACCAAAAACCACGACCAACCACCACTCACTTGTGGAGCTAAGTGTAATTACTTACGGGCACTTCTGATGTTTTCAGAAATTCAAGTAGAGCTTCCAAAGAACCCAGTGTAGATGCCTGGACATAGACTCCTTTTTCTTCTAATTTGATAGCATTTAGTGTCTGCTTTAACTCATGGATCAATTCATCCTTGTAAAGAAATCAGATTTGATAAGGTTGTCAACACACCTCTATCCTCAGCAGTCTAGAATTAAATCGTGTTTCTTTGGTCAAGTACTTATCTGCAAATATGAAACTAAGGCTTAGATAGAGCAGGGCATAACAGAACCTGTGCTGGAATGGAGGAGGAGATTTGGGGGCCACACCCTGACTGTATCTCACTTCACCTGTGTCTTAAGTTTGCTAATTTTGAAATATGTTTAATCTCTGCTCCACTTGGCAAATATAATAGATGGGTGGGTAGAATTAAACAATAGAGAAGAAAAATATTTTTAAAGTTAAAAAAGCACCATATAACTGTAATGTGGGCCGGGCGCGGTGGCTCACGCCTGTAATCCCAGCACTTTGGGAGGCCGAGACGGGCGGATCATGAGGTCAGGAGATCAAGACCATCCTGGCTAACACGGTGAAACCCCGTCTCTACTAAAAAATACAAAAAACTAGCCGGGCGAGGTGGCGGGCGCCTATAGTCCCAGCTACTCGGGAGGCTGAGGCAGGAGAATGGCGTGAACCCGGGAGGCGGAGCTTGCAGTGAGCTGAGATCCAGCCACTGCACTCCAGCCTGGGCGACAGAGCGAGACTCCGTCTCAAAAAAAAAAAAAAAAAAAAAAAAAAACTGTAATGTGTTACGATAGCCCAAAAGCTCAGCTTGACTATGTTAACTAGGAAATACCATAATCTCATGATCTCAGCAGCTCCTTCCTCCATCACTGCTCGTCTAGAAATGGAAGAAGAGATTTTAACCAGAAATAAGTAAAACAAGTTTATCAAAGCCACTGAAGGGACATAAGTCCACTCCATACTCAGGACTGGCTGAAGAGGCAGGCCTGTTCTAATCTCTCCCTGGCCCTGAGCTAGCTTATTCCCAACAGCATGACTTGATGCTGCTTAACAAACATGGCCCCAGGACACAAGAGCCATGTGCTGGGAACAGTTATATTTTCTCTTTGGCAAGTGAACAAACTATGGCTCAAAGTCCACTTTTATGAAACTACAATGGACATGGGCCAAAAAAGAATATACAACTTCTAGCTTTTTTTTTGAGACAGGGTCTTGCTGTCGCCCAGGTTGGAGTGCAGTGGCATGATCTCGGCTCATTGCAGCCTCTGCCTCCCAGGTTCAAGTGATTCTCCTGCCTCAGCCTCCCAAGAAGCTGGGTTACAGGCGTGCATCACCATGCCCAGCCAACTTGTAGCTTTTGACTCATTTTTTTATTTGAATAAAATGCATTATTTTTATAATTCTAGTACACATAAAAATCATACCAATTCCTATGACTGTACAAACTGAAGTAATTCAAAAGCGTCAAGTTTGCTAAGAGGCCAAGAGACGGCGGGCTTCACAAAGACAAAGCCAGTTGTGGTCACCATCCCTAGCGTGTGCAATGCTGACACGTGCCAGAACTTTTGAGGAAAAAAATGTTAAATGAACTTACTTTAAGAACAGGGATTTCATCTTCTTTATAAGCCACGAGGAGGGGTAAACCAGCCAATGTCTTCTCCAGGTCTTTTCCAAGAATCTTTACCCCCTGAGCTGCTTCTACTTCTTTATGCTTTTCATACTGGTTCTATAGAGAGAAAAACATTTGTTACCAAATGTACTTTAAAAGTGGTTAGCAGTAGGAGATGATAGAATCTCATCATGATCTTAGAGGTTTCTTAAACTAGGCACGAAAAGCAATAACCACAAAATAAAAGATTGATAAGTTTAACATTAAAATGAAATATTTCCATTTCTCAAAACACCACAGGAAAAAAAAAAGTCACAAGAGTAGAAGATCCTGCCAAACACACCGACTAACAAGCCAGCATCCTGAATATACAAGCGCATCTACATCTGTAAGGAAGATAATGCAGAAGAAACACGTACATCTCACGAAGGAGGAAAGAAATGGCTAATAAACATTTTTAAATGACCAACCAGGTTAACAATTAGGCAAATGCACACTCAAACGGCAATGAGCTACACACCAGAATGGCAAAAAAATTTTACATCTGACATCCAAGAACTGATGAAGATGTAAAACAATGAAACTAATACTGCGGTTGAGAATATAATTTGTTACACCCACTGTAGACAAGTGTGGCCTTCACTCCTAGGTATACATACCCTGGGAAACTGGCACAAACACATCAAGAGATATACACAAAAGTTCACAGCAGCAGCATCGTTAGTAAGAACAAAAATAAAAAACTGGGCTGGGTGCGGTGGCTCACACCTGTAATCCCAGCACTTAGGGAGGCTGAAGTCAGGAGTTCGAGACTAGCCTAGCCAACATGGTGAAACCCCATCTCTACTGAAAATAAATAAATTAGCCGGACATGGTGGCATGCACCTATAATCCCAGCCTGGATGACAGAGTGAGACTCCGTCTCAAAAAAAAATAAAAAATAAAATAAAACTGGAGATCACCTACATTTCCCATCAACAGAACAGATAGATATGTTGTGATACAGTCACACCATGGAAAAGAAATCTTAAAATTATATGCATTTTTTTCACTAAAGGAAGCCAGATATAGGCCAGGCATAGTGGCTCATGCCTATAATCCCAGCACTTTGGGGAGATGAAAGTGGGTGGATTGCTTGAGCCCAGGAGTTCAAGACCAGCTTGGGCAACATGGCAAAGTCCCATCTGTAAACAAATTAGCCAGGTGTGGTGGTGTGCACCTGTAGTCCCAGCTATTCAGGAGGCTGAGGTGGGAGGATCGCCTGAACCCCAGGGAGGTTGAGGCTGCAGTGAGCTGTGACTGCACCACTGCACTCCGGCCTGAGCGACAGAGTGAGAGCCTATCTCCCAAAAAAAAAAAAAAAAAAAAAAAAGCCAGCTATAAAAGTACACACTTAGAATAACTCCATTTCTACATAAAGTCTATAGACACGTCTAAGGGAAGTACTCTCAGACACAAAAACAAAGCAAAGCAAGGATATCTGTTACTATCATAAAATGCAACCATGGTTAACTATGAAAGGTCTGGGGGTAGGAGGGGAAGGTGGGGAGGGTTGATCAGGAAGAAGCACACAGGAAGCTTCTGGGCACCAGCAGCATTCTCATTCTCCATCTGGTTGCTTCCCAAAAATGTGTTAAACTTTTCTGCTATGTTTTGTGTACTTTTCAGGAGCAATTATTTTATTTCACAATTAAAAATGTTAATAAAAAACGACAGTTGACCCTTGAACAACTGCGTATGTCCACTTACACTCAGATTTTCTTCCACCTCTGCCACCAAAGACAAGACCAACCCCTCTCCTTCCTCCCTGTCAGCTTCCTCAACATGAGGAGAAGAATGAGGACCATTATGATGATCCACTTCCACCTAACAAATAGGAAATCTATTTTCTCTTCCTTATGATTTGCTTAATCACGTTTTCTTTTCTCTAGCTTGTTTTATTGTAAGAATGCAGTATGTAATATATAAAACATACAAAACGTGTTAACCGACTGTTTATGTGATCGGTGAGGCTTCTGGTCAATGGTAGGCTATTAGGAGTTAAGTTTTTGGGGAGTCAAAAAATATATGTGGATTTTCAACTGGCCAGGGAGTCAGTACCCCTAGCCCTCATGTTGTTCAAGAGTCAACTGTAGTTAGCAGTGTAGAACCAAAACAATGTAGTTTAGTATCTGGGAAAGGCCTAGTCTGGTAAGCAGGTACTTTCACGCATCTCTACTCTTGACAGACAGGCCTTCCAGTACGATGACATCTAAGATAAAAGGGAGAGCGAGGGATGTTATGTGTTCTGTATTAAGTCAAACAGCTTTAAAGGTGAGGAAACAATCTCAGCAGAACTTTACAAGTCCCCCTGTGTCAACGCTTACCACCTCAGCGTACCTTCACTCGTAATTCCTTCATAGGAGGAGGTAACAGGAGGCCTCGGATCTGAGTTACAATGGGCCCTTCCACTCCAGGAACAATGATTGTATCTCCTTCCTTCAAACGCCCATTGATCAAGATGACATCTATCGTGGTGCCCATCCCTGGGAGAGCTTTAACCTACAAGACGTTATTACAAAGAGAAAGACGTACATACAATGCACCATGTTCATTAAATCTGAAAGTAGTCAATATCCTCCACTCAAGGAACTTGCCATTTAAAAAAAAAAAAAAAAACAATAAACTGAAAAATTGATCATTACCTCCATCACCTGTGCCCTCAGCTCTTCACAGTGCGCAAGTCTCTTGCTCAACATGGTCTGAGTTAACTCAACAAGAAGGTAGATCAGACTTCCCATGCCATCACCAGTATGTGCAGAGGTAGGTACCAAAGACACAAAAGTGCGGGGATCTTTATTCTCATAAAACAAAGCAGCATTCAAACCCTAGGAGCAAAAATCATCCAAAACGCCAGGCTGTAAAGAAAACGTATCTGGAATAGGTGTGACTAACTAGAAGGCGAATGAGCAAATGGCTCGTCATTTTGAAACTCCTCATAAAAACTAAAAATCATCATGTATATTCTATAAGCATTAACTGTATTACAGCAAAGTAGTTCTAAGTCAACTCAGTTTTCTAAATTAAAGTATTCAGACTGCAAAGAAAAAGGAGAAAAAGGAAGAAGAATTTTAAAAAAGTAATTGCTGTCAACAGAGGAAAAGAACCAGTATTAACGAAAACACTGACTTCCTTATAAAGATAACATAATAACTATTCTGAGATAGGCTCTTCGGAAAGAAGGAAGCCTTCTTACCTGCTGTGCAAATTCTACAATAATAGCCTTTGCTCGCTCCTCAAATTCATCTTTTGTATTCTTTTTCTGCTTCTTTAAAGTAGCAGCCACATCAGAGTCGGGACTCTTTTTCCAATCATATAACCTATCAATCTGAAAAAGTTTTTTCATGAGAAAGAGCTCTAAAAAATTCAGAACATTCAAGAATTGCATTAATAGCTCCAGAAAATTCCTCATGTATGTCTCATCTATACAGAACAGTGTGACTGACTTACTCATACACTTTACTGTACCAAAAGCTCCTTTCAGACTGCTTATCGGCACCTGCTCTTAAATTAGAAACTGCTGCAGTGCCATGCTGCCCTGTCAACCTCCATGAGTTCCTAAGTGGCTGTCATTTGTTTGCAAAAGATAATATCCTAGAATTATCCTAAAACTATTAATGTATATTGTTGAAATTCCAAAACAGTTTTTGTAACAGGAACAATCAATCCCAGCAAGTACCATCACTATAAAATTATATACCAAAAACTTAAAAATGTATATATATTTTCTGTCTTAGGGAACAGCCTATTTTAATTGTTTTATTGCTCAAATTAGGATTAAACCTGTTTTGTTAATGACAGAATCTATTTTCCCTCACTTTTCAACAAGAGAGATAAATGAGCATAGAAGAAATGAAAAATACTGACTAGCCAAACAACCACCCAACCAAAAGCATAATCTGGGGACTGAGTTTAGGGTGATCAAATAAAGAAGCAGATGACTCTGAATGCTACTAAGGAGACAAATCAGTAGGAAATGACAGATGTTAAAATTAGAATATGAGGTCCTTAGAGTATTTATAAACATGTTCAACACCTTTAAAGGAAAAGCCTGAAGCTTGTAAAGCTAAATAATAAAAACATGTCTAACTAGTACTTAGAAATTAATACCTTTAAATGCTTATATCAGAAAAGAATATCAATAAAACCAAAAGCTAATTCTTTGATAATTCAATATTTGGTTATTGAATAACCAAAAGCTAATTCAATAATTTGAATGTGCAGATAATTCAATTCCTGCACATTCTTTCAGAAAACAGAGGAGGAAATACTTCTCAACTCATCTTACGAGGCCAACATTACTCTGATATGAAAACCAGATAAAAGGCATTACAAGAAAACTACATATGCATATCACTCATGAACACAGACACAAAAACAACAATGAAACATTACAAATCAAATCTAGCAATATATCAAAAGGATAACAAATGACAACCAACCAGGGTTTATTTTAATAAAGTTGGTTTAACATTTTAAAAATTCAACAGTAATTATGTTGTTAACAGAACGAAGGAGAAAATCCACGTGAACATCTCTAAATATGCAGGAAAAGAATTTGACAATATCAACAACCATTCATGATTAAAGAAATAAAAACATAAAGCACTCTAAACAACCTAGAATAGAAGGAAACTTCCTCAAACTTAATAAAGGGCATTGACAAAAAACACAAAAAACCTACAGCTGACATCATACGTAAGAGTGAAAGACTGAGCACTTTCCCCTAATATCAGGAATAACGAAAGGATGACGTCTACTGTCATTCCTTCTATTCAATATTATTTAGAAGGTCTAGTTAGTACAATAAAGAAGAAAAAGAAGTAGAAAGCATGTAGATAAGGGGGAAAAACTGCATTTATAAGCAGATAACATAATCACATACATAGAAAAACCCACATTATTTACAAAAGAAGATACTAGGCCTAATCAGTGAATTTAACAAGGTCACAAGATACAAACTGAATGTAAATGTCATAAACAGCTGGAAATCAAAAAAATGTTCATGCTATTTACAACAGCATTAAACCATGAAATACCTAGGGATAAATTCAGAAAAATATGTTCAACGTGTGGACAATAAAACTACAAAATATTGCCAAGAGAAAGTAAAGAAGGCCTGGCCAGGCATGGTGGCTGTCTTAAATCTTAATACTTTGGGAGGCTGACGCAGGCAGACTGCTTGAGCCCAGGAGTTCAGGACCAGCCTGGGTAACACAGTGAGATCTTGTCTCTATTTAAAAAAATAAATAAAATAAAAAATAATTTTAAAAAATGGTAAAGAAGGACTAAGTAAATGTACAGAGATACCAGGTTCACTGATCAGAAGATGCAATATTGCTAAAAGAACCAATTCTCTCAAAATTTATCTACAGATTGAAAAGCAATCCCAATCAAAATCCTAAAAGGCTTTTTTTGAAAACTTTATATTGAAATCCAAGGACCTAAAATAGCCAAAACAATATAAAGAAAAACTAAGTTGAAGGATTTACCACTACCAGTTTTCAAAACTTTACTATGAAGCTATAATGAGACAGGGTAGTAGTAGCATAAGAATGTACACAGAACACTGGAACAAAAGATAGATTCTAGGAACAGACATATATGGTCAACTAACTATTGACAAAGATTCCAAACTAATTCCATGGGGGAAAAAATAATCTTTTCAGCAAAGAGTCTTTAAATAACAAAATATTTCTATGGAAAAAAAGTAAACCCTGACCTCACACTATATAAAAAAAGATCATCAATCTCAATGTAAAAGCTTAAACTATTAAACATCTGGAAACACCCGAGAAAAATGTAATGAACTTGGGATAGGAAAAGATTACTTACATAAAACACAAATCATAAAAAAAATTAATGGGGGCCAGGCATGATGGCTCATGCCTGAAATCCCAGGACTTTGGGAGGCCAAGGTGGGCGGATCACTTGATGTCAGGAGCTCAAGACCAGCCTGGCCAACATGGTGAAACCCTGTCTCTACTAAAAATACAAATTGGCTGGGTGTGGTGGTGTGCACCTGTAATTCCAGCTACTTGGGAGGCTGAGGAACAAGAATCACTTAAACGCAGGAGGCACAGGTGCAGTGAGCTGACATAATGCCACTGTACTCCAGCCTGGGCGACAGAGCAAGGCCCTGTCCCAAAAATAAATAAAATATAAAAATTAATTGCATTTCACCAAAATCAGAAATTTCTTCTCTTCAAAACACACTATTAAGAAAAGGAGGCTGGGCACAGTGTCTCATGCCTGTAATCCCAGCACTTTGGTTGGCCAAAGTGGTGGATCACTTGAGGCCAGGAGTTTGAGATCAGCCTGGCCAACATGGCAAAACCCCATCTTTACTAAAACACACATACATACACATACACACACACATACACACACAAAGAAAAGAAAAGAAAAGAAAAGAAAAGAAAAGAAAAGAAAAGAAAAGAAAAGAAGCCCCAACCGCGTGTGGTGGTGCATGCCTATAATCCCAGCTACTGGTGGTTCAGGCACAACAATCGCTTGAGCCTGGGAGGCGGACATTGTAGTGAACCAAGCGTGTGCCATACTGCACTCCAGCCTGGGATACAGCGAGAGACAGTCACCAAAACACACACACACACACACACACACACACACACACACACACACAAAAAAACAAAACAAAGAAAATGAAAACCCAAGTCCCAGACCATAAGAATATATCAGCAGTACATACAAGTGAAAAAGGAGTTTTTTGGTTTTTTTTGTTTGTTTGTTTTTTGGAGACGGAGTCTCACTCTGTCACCCAGCCTGGAGTGCAGTGGCGTGATCTCTGCTCACTGCAAGCTCTGCCTCCTGGGTTAACGCCATTCTCCTGCCTCAGCCTCCCTAGAAGCTGGGACTACAGGCACCGCCACCTCACCTGGCTAATTTTTTTGTATTTTCAGTAGAGATGGGGTTTCACCGTGTTCACCAGGATGGTTTCGATCTCCTGACCTCGCGATCCGCCCGCCTCGGCCTCCCAAAGTGCTGGGATTACAGGCGTGAGCCACTGCGCCCGGCCAGGAGTTATTTTTTTATTTTTATTTTTTTTGAGACGGAGTCTTGCTCTGTCGTCCAGGCTGGAGTGCGGTGGTGCGATCTCGGCTCACTGCAAGCTCCGCCTCCTGGGTTCACACCATTCTCCTGCCTCAGCTTCCCGAGTAGCTGGGACTATAGGTGCCCGCCACCATGCCCGGCTAATATTTTGTATTTTTAGTAGAGACAGGGTTTCACTGTGTTAGCCAGGATTGTCTCGATCTCCTGACCTCGTGATCCACCTGCCTCGGCCTCCCAAAGTGCTGGGATTACAGGCGTGAGCCACCGTGCCCGGCCCAAAAAAAGGAGTTATATACATAGAACCAGAAGTATAAAGAACTCTTAAAACTCAACAATAAAACAACAATCTAATAAAGAACAAAGGATTTTGAACTTTTCAAAGAAACAGATATTGTCATCTCTCTCTAAGCATAAGTACGTGAAAAGCTGCATAAAGCCATTAGTCACTGTGGAAACAAACTAGACCACAATAATTTAGCCCTCAACTACACACCTACTAGAATGCTGAAGGTAGGGCGACTATTCACAAAGATATGCAGAAACAGGAATTCTCAACAGACAAATGGATGAAGTGCAGCATTATTCGGAGAGTGGGCTACTATTCAGCAATAAAAAGGAAAAACCTTTTATACATATAATGACAACATGAATAAAGCGTAATAACGTAACAAAAAATGCCAAACTTAAAAAATTACATACTATATGATTTCATTTATATGAAATCATAAAACAGGCACAACTAGTCCGTATGACACAGAAAGATCAATACTAGCCTGGGTTTAGGGAGGGCAGGAGAATGACTGCAAAGTAATGTGAGAGAACTTTTTTGGAATGACAGTGGTTGGAAATTTGTCAAATTAAAATAAACACTTAGCATGGGGTGCATTTTCTTATACACATGCTTATACTATATTATATTGTAGTCTATTAAGTGTGTGATAGCAGTATATCTTTTTTTAAAAAGCAATGTATACACCTTAATTTAAAATACTGCTAAAAATGCTAACGAACTCCTGATTCTTCAACAAGTCATAATCTTTTTGCTGGTAGAGGGTCTTGGCTCGATGTTGATAGCTACTGACTGATCAGGATGGTGGTTGATAAAAGCTGGGGTGGCTGTAGCAATTTCTTAAAAGAGACAGCAAAGAAATCTGTCCCATCAATTAACTGATTCTTCCTTTCATGAAAGATTTACTGGCTGGGCACAGCGGCTCACGCCTGTAATCCCAGCACTTTGGCAGGCCGAGGCGGGCAGATCACCTGAAGTCTGGAGTTCAAGACCAGCCTGACCAACATGGAGAAACCCCATCTCTACTAAAAATAAAAAATTAGCCGGGCGTGGTGGCAGATGCCTGTAATCCCAGTTACTCGGGAGGCTGAGGCAGGAGAATCGCTTGAACCCGGGAGGCGGAGGTTGCGGTGAGCTGAGATTGCACACCACTGCACTCCAGCCTGGGCAACAAGAGTGAAACTCTGTCTCCAAAAAAAAAAAAAAAAAAAAAATCCATCTGTAGCATGCAATGCTGCTTACAGCATTTTACCCATAATAGAGCTTTTTTCAAAACTGTAGTCAATCCTCTCAAACCCAGACACTGCTTTATCAATTAGGTTGACTGCTATCCTAAATCCTTTTTTGTCATTTCAACACTGTTCACAATATCCTCACCAGAAGTAGACCTCCACCTCAAGAAACCACTTTGTTTGCCCACCTATGAGCAGCAGCTTCTCATCTGTTCAAGTTTTATCTTAAGATTGCAGCAACTCAGTTACATCTTCTGGTTCCACTTAATTCCAGTTCTCTTGCTATTTTTCTACCACATCCGCAGTGACTTCCTCTACTGAAATCTTGAACTCCTCAAAGTCATAAATGAGAGTTGAAATCAACTTCTTCCAAACTCCTATCAATGTTTATATTTTGTACTTTTATGGATCATGAACAGAAATCTTCATAACATCTAGAAGGATGAATCCTTTCCAAAAGGTTTTCAACTTTTGCCCAAATCCATCAGAGGAATCTCAATCTATGGCAGCTATAGCCATACAAAATGTATTTCTTAAGTAACAATACTTGAAAGTTGAAGACACTCCTTGATCCATGGGCTACAGAATGAATGCTATATTAGCAGGCACGAAAACATTAATCTCCTTGTGTGTCTCCATCAGAGCTTGGGTAATCAGGTGCACTGTTAACAAGCAGTAATACATTGAAAGCAATCTTTTTCTCTGAGGAGTTGGTCTCAACAATGGGCTTAAAATATTCAGTAAACCATGCTATAAACAGACGTGCTATCATCCAGGTTTTATATTTCCATTTATAAAGCACAGTAGAATGGATTTGGCATAATTATTAAGGGCCCTAGGATTTTCAGAATGGTCAATGAGCATTGGCTTCAGCTTAAAGTCACCAACCACATTAGACCCTAACTAGAGAGTCAGCCTGCCCTTCGAAGCTTTGAAGCCAGGCAGTGACTTCTCCTCTCTAGCTCTGAAAGTCCAAGATGGAATGTTTTGCCAACCGAAGGCTTTTTTGCCTACATTGAAAATCTGTTGTTTAGTGTAGCCACCTTCATCAATCATCTCAGCTAGAGCTTCTGGATAACTTGCTGCAGCTTCTGTATCAGCACTTGCTGCTTCACCTTGTACTTTTAGGTTACAGAAACAGCTTCTTTCCTTAAACCTCATGAACCAGCCTCTACTAGTTTCAAACTTTTCTTCGACAGCTTCCTCACCTTCCTCAGCTTTAGAACTGAAGAGAGGGCCTTGCTTTAGATTAGGCTTTGGCTTAAGGGAGTGTTGCGGCTGGACTGATATTATACATGCGACTCCTCCTTTCACTTGAACACTTACAGGTCATTGTAATGTTATTAATTGGCCTAATTTCAATACTGTCTCAGGAAATGGGCCCAAGGAGAGAGAAAGAGACAAGGGAACAGCTGGTTGCTGGAGCAGTCAGAACACACACAACATGTATTGACTAAGTGTGCCATCTTATAGGGGTGTGGTTTGTGGCACCCCAAATCAATTATAATAACAAAGATCATTTATCCCAGATAACTGTAACAGATGTAATAATGACAAAGTTTGAAATATTGCAAATTAACAAATGTGACAAGAAGTGAACACATGCTGTTGGGAAAATGGCACCAATAGACTTAATACACTTGCTTGATGCAAGGCTGCTATAAACTTACAAATTTTATTTAAAAGGCTGGGCGCGGTGGCTCGCGCCTGTAATCCCAGCACTTTGGGAGGCTGAGGCAGGTGGATCACAAGGTCAGGAGTTCGAGACCAGCCTGGCCAATATGGTGAAACCCCGTCTCTACTAAAAATACAAAAATTAGCCGGGCATGGTGGCGAGCGCCTGTAGTCCCAGCTACTTGGGAGGCTGAGGCAGGAGAATTGCCTGAACCCAGGAGGCAGAGGTTGCAGTGAGCCAAGATCGTGCCACTGCACTCCAGCCTGGGTGACAGAGCAAGACTATGTCTCAAAAAACAAACAAACAAAAAAAAAACAACAAAAAACTATACACATATACAATATCTGTGAAACACAATATAGTGAAGCACAATGAAATAAGCCATGCTTGTATGTTAATTATACCACTTTTTTTAATCACAAAAAATTAAGAAACGTGTTTTCCTAGGTTAATTTTTCAGAAGGCGCACGTACCTTATTGAGTGCAACAATGAAGGGACATTTTTTAGATTTGAGAAGGTTGATAGACTCAATTGTTTGGGGCTCCAAACCATGCATAATATCAACAACTAAAATGGCAATGTCACAAAGAGAGCTTCCTCTATTTCTCAGATTACTGTTGAAAAGAAGGAAAAGATCTATAAGTAGAAAATCTTGAAATACTTTTCTTAAAACTTTTAAACTTCTTTGTAAAACCCAAACAAACAGAGTATATGTATTAAATTGTTCAAGTACTATTAGCCCTTAAATTGCCAAATGCTCATATAACAGTCACTTGAATCGACCTCAAGTGGAATGAGCTAGTTTTAGAACCAACTAATATTTCTGATAATTTTGCTGATCAAGTTTTCTGTGTTAAACAACATGGGCAAGAGACAACAGCACAATATTCCACTTGTAACGGGTTTTACGGGAGACAGGCCTGGCATGTATTAGCACGTTTTCTGCTCCTTTCAAGCAGTAAAGACTTCCCTCTACAAAAAACAAGTATTCAAAGACAACACTACTAAATCAATGAAGTACAAAGGAGGATTGGTAGTTATAGAGATCAAATTACTACTCAAAGGTTAATGACTCCACTGAACTTTTAGACTTAATGGTTTCAAGTAGTTTGCTTGATGAGAAAAGACTCAAATTGGTCTTACCTGAAAGATTCATGCCCAGGAGTATCAATAATTAGCATTCCTGGAATCCGTACATTCTCTCTATCAAACTAGAAACAGTGGGGAAAAGTGCAAAGCTTAAGGAAGTCAGACATGAAAGCTTCTTTACAAAACAATCTTTTTGCCATAAAACTCTGGAAGTATCACTAGTCCCTTTTCCATATGAGTGACTTTAAAAACAGTGAGTTAACCAGCAAAGTACAATTGTCAGTATTTTCACTAAAATCCAAAGAAATTTTAACCAAAAAAAAAAAAATTAAATGAGAAAATATCTCCTTTCTTAGGGTCTTAAAACTATGACTGTAGTCCAAGTTTGAGCAGATTATTAAGTAAGTGGTGATACAAATCACAGGGCAGTCATCTGAAATAATCCATAGAAATCTGACATGCAAGAGGTGGTTCTCAGCATTGGGAAAAGTTACCTGGTCCAATTTTAAAGCAATTCTGACTCCAAATATATCCCAAAAGTATGTTGTAAAGTAAATTTACCACACTGATCAAAAATGTTAAAGAGTAAATGCATACCCTATTGTATTCAAATAATGTCATAAATGCTTGACTTTCTGGACAAAAGCACATAAATGAATGGAAATAACATTACAACTGATCTCATTTGGACATTCCCTTTTAGTATAAAAAGTAACACTGACCAACTAATTTCTCTCTCTCTCTCTCTCTCTCACACACACACACACACACACACACACACACACACACCTTTTTTGTATTATGCTTATCTACATTTTCTTTTTGCTAATCTCCAAATGATCTTTCAAAATTTGGTATCCTGATCTACATAAAAATAATGCAACGTAAAACATTTCAGATATGCATTCTGGTGGTCGTAAATCAATGTTCACTAAGCACCACAATTATTTTCACTTCAGTGTCTTATATACTAACAATAAGTAATTACAATTGTCATATAAAGGTTATCCCAAGAACTTTAATAC
This sequence comes from Macaca nemestrina, assembly GCF_043159975.1. NCBI lineage: Eukaryota > Metazoa > Chordata > Mammalia > Primates > Cercopithecidae > Macaca > Macaca nemestrina. The sequence continues at coordinate 119,380,335 of NC_092137.1, forward strand.
AGGCCTAATAATAACCTTGTTCCTGATGTTCTAAAATAACAATGAGAGTTCAAGTTCTGGCAACTGATGGAATAAGGTGTTATGAACCCTCTTCTCTAGTGACTAAAACATAGAAATATTACTTAAAATAGGAAGAAAATAAATTATAAATTTGAAAAGTTATAATTCAAAAAAACTGTTCTAAAATAAAAATTCAATACTACATATTATAATAGAACACCACATAACTGGAAAACTCAGAACCAACACCAAGATGTAAAATGACCATATGCCTTGTAAAAAGATGAAAATCAGCTTATGATCAAACTTAACAGCAATACTTTATGCGAGAAGAAATTGGACACAGGATACTTAAAGAATGAAAATGTCAACCAAGGATTTTATATGTGGCCAACTGACTTTCCAGTATAAAGGCCACAAAATAACTCTTCAATATTTAAAAATTCAAGGAATGTTAATTCTTCTAATCCCTTCCTTAGGAATTGACTAGAAGACAAGCTTCATAAAACCCAATTGCAAAGAAACAAAACAAAAACTGGAGAGACAAAACTCATAGACTCTTTTTACATGCAGAACCAAGACTAAATAAGGAAAAAAAGGAGACATTAGCATGTAATAACATATGCTCTGTTTTTCAACTTATTGCTTCTCAGTTCCAAAGCTACCACTTTCACCTGCTCTGTGATAATGAAACTGAGGAATTGTTTCAAGGCCCAGTTCTCAGTCTGGGTAGTTTCTGTATTACATGAGCCTGGAATATCCTGCTATACCAGACAGCATGAATGCAACCAAAACTAGGACAACCATAATTGTATGAGAAAGATTCAGGAGCCAACCACTGGGCAAAGATGGGACTATCTCAGCACAATAATAACTGAAATGGACTAATGCACAGTAAATATGTTTAAATCCATTAGTTCATAATAATACAAAACAAAATCAGGCTGGGCACAGTGGCTCACATCTGTAATCCCAGCACTTTGGGAGGCTGAGGTGGGAGGATCGCTTGAGCACAGGAGTTCAAGACCAGCCTGGGCAACATAGGGAGATCCTGTCTCTATGAGGGGCAAAAAAAAAATAGAAAAAAAGAAAAATCATATTGGTCACTTTTTATTTTAAAAGCTGGTTAAAAGAAGGTAAAGGATCAGGTATTAATTCTACCTTTCCTAAATAACCCATCACTGAATAACCAAATAGTAGATTAGGCAACATTTCTCTATAGAAGTAATCCAATAATGGCTGATGGAGTTCAAGTATCAACATTTTGCAACTCCTAACATATTAAAAGGTAGAGATTATCTTAAAAAGTTGTGGCTGGACATCTTTGATTGGAAAGCTACACCTGGAGGGCTTCTGAAGTAGCCTGCAAGGTTCTACTGCCCAACAAAGGTGACACTTAAAGGGTGGTGTGCATTATACTGATTCTTTAAGCTTTACATTTATCTGTGTTACATCTAACATACATAAACTGAATACCTCCAAACAAGTAGAAAAATATGGGACAAAAAGAAAAGAAATGGATTAGATTAGAAGGGAAAAACAGTAGAGAACGAAACAAAATTTTAAATTATGGGGATAAATGGTATCAGTGTTAAAGCATGGAGGCGAATGACTTAACTGGAATAGTGGCTGCCTCTGGGAAAGGGAGGGAAGGAAATGGAATGTGAGAGCTCCTATAATATGTAGTGTTTTATTCTTTAAAAAGAATGATCTAAAGCAAAATAGGCAAAATAATACATATTAATTCCGAATGGTGACTATATGGAGCTGTTACACTAGTCTCCGTCCTTTTTCTATGTTTGAAATAGTTCATATCTTAATTTTTGTAAGAGATTAAAATATATGAAATACAATGTACTTACATTTTTAATCATCTTAGTCTGTTCATTAATAGCTTCAAGAGGAACATTGGTGGCCCCAATTTGTTGTGTGATACCACCTGCTTCACCGTCTTGTACATGTGTGTGACGGAGCTATGAGAAGACAGCAAGTTCAGATTGGTATTTCGACATAGAAAAGATAGCAGCAAAAATAATAAGAGATTAGCAACTTCTTTATTGTAAGCAGAATTGCCTATATATCCTATTGGTCTCAAAAGTTTTTTTTTTTTATAAGGTACCATTCACTTATTTTCAAAATTCTATCAATACATATAATAGTTTCTTACTTTATCTAGAATTTTTGTCTTCCCTGTGTCCACATGCCCAAGTACGCAGATAATAGGGGCTCTTAGCTTTTCGGTATTTACATTTTTACTATGTTCAAGTCGCCGTTTCTAGGAAAGAAAAAAAAATCAAAAATTAAATACATCAAATCCTCACTATCCTTATTTTCTGTTTTGCCTTGGCAAAAGAATGCCACAGCCTGCATCCAAGTTCTCTGTTGATTTGACTACACATAATTGCAATTTATAATGTGAACATTACAATCTAATTCCCACCACAGCACCTTTGGACAAGGAAAAACCTGTTTAGATCTCACAGTAGCACTGCTGAATATGAATAGGAATATTATAAAGTGTCATTTCAAAATTTTTGAATACTTTTGTACATAGTTACTTTAATGGAATAGAATGACTACGAAACGAATCAATCTTCCCATAATACTGACTATATAGAGCAACCCTGAATTTGTGTGAGGATTTACATAAAAACAGGTGAGCGTGCACATTTTTAAAAATTCACTGCAGCCTAAGAATTTTAAAGATTTTTTTTTTTTTTTTTTTTTTGAGACGGAGTCTCATGCTGTTGCCCAGGCTGGAGTGCAGTGGCGCGATCTCGGCTCACTGCAAGCTCCGCCTCCCGGGTTCCCGCCATTCTCCTGCCTCAGCCTCCTGAGTAGCTGGGACTACAGGCACCCGCCACCGCGCCCGGCTAATTTTTTGTATTTTTAGTAGAGACGGGGTTTCACTGTGGTCTCGATCTCCTGACCTTGTGATCCGCCCGCCTCGGCCTCCCAAAGTGCTGGGATTACAGGCTTGAGCCACCGCGCCCGGCCAGAATTTTAAAGATTTTTAAAGGCAATGTATTACACACTTTTATCCAATATACGAACGCTATAAAACTTCTCAAGGAGGAGACCGTTTATTTAAGCTTCAGCTTAAATAAGTGTAACATGTCCTGACTTTCCGAGGTTCTACCACTCCCATGAACACCAGCAAGGGCGAGAAAGCTTTTCCTCGAACCACAGTGTGCTTCCTGTTGCACTGACCGAAATGCTTCAGCTTTCTGAGGACCAAAAACACATGCCAGCAATAGTTTTTCTTTGAAATGACCTTTCAAATAAAGTTGGCATTCAAATTAAACGCCTGAAGCAAAAACTATGAAGTAATGTCATTTACAAAACTATTTTTCATCTAAAAACCATTTCTGTAAGAACTCTTTACTTGCATTTCTAGTACTAGACATTAGATTTTTTGGTAGAAACTGAAACTGAAAAACTCTTTAAAATACCAAAAGTGAGATGCCAGGGATGAGTACAAAGTAGGACTTATTCACTAGCAAACAGTAGTACCCAACAACCTCACAGTACATACAACTCAAATTCAAACATCATGACTTTATCTGACATGGCGGACGACTGCCTCTCTCTCCCACACTTAGTGAAGTATCAAAATTTTTAGAGGGCAATGAGTTACAAACCGACTCAGAAATTCTAAGTATACTGAAGCAATGACAGCACAAGAATACAAATCCCATTCCACAATGGAGATTCTGACCCAGGAATGGAGTGAATTTCAGAAAATCATAATACGTAGCAAAGTTTATGGATCCATGAAGTTTGTTATGGACTGAACATTTCCCCAAAATTCCTACCTTGAAGCCCTAACCCTCCATATGACTATACTGGGGGCTAGGGCCTTTATTTTTAAAAACATGAAGCTCATACACACTACCATTAACTAATCTAGGGAGTAGGATAATTGAGAAGCTCTTCTGCTTTATACTTATTTTGTTTGTAAATCAGCAAGCACAGTACAGATTTTCCATCACTCTCTCGAACATGAGTATATGGCAAGGGAGCTGGTGGGAGCAGGTGCTATGGGAAAAGACAGTCGTAACGGAGGTGCCAGTTGGGGAAGAATGCTACAGGCATCTAGCAGGTAAAGGCCAAGATGTTGTTCGATATCATACAAGGAAGAGAACAGTCCCTGTCCCCAACAACAAAGAATTATCTGGCCCCCAAATTTTAATAGTGCCAGGGCTGAGAAACCCTAATTTAGAATAACAAACCCTCTTAGTCCTTTAAAAATTTAGACAATTTATCCATACTTAGACTTTACAGGAGAAAAGGCAAATGTTGATATATAGGTATTAAAAAACTGAAAAATTAGTAATACACAAAAAGGAAAGCTAAAATAGTTTTTAGCTTTAAAATAGTATAATATCCTCAAGCAAACTAGTTTTTAATGTATTATTTACATTAAGCTGACAGAACTAAAGAAAACTTTCTCTTGAAGCCACTGAAATCTACGGCATTAAGCAGGAAAAATACAGAAAGCCCATCAGGCATTGGACTTTACTAAACAGAAGCCTCATCAACCCACCAGATTTAAACAACTGAAGTGATCAGATACCTCAGGGCGACTAACCTAAATATGTGAGGCAAACTGATGCTTATAACTGCTTATAACTGATGTTTATAAGCAGAGGGCACATGCTCAGAATACCTCTGCATACTTTCAAACTATCACTCCAAGAGCACATTAAAATTTGGAGAAAACAAGAAAAAAATAAAGTAGTCACACCATTCTATCTCAGGTAAGAGAGGGGGGTCCTTGGGTAAGACCAGTATCGAAGGCCAATAATATTTCAACATTACAAAAACTGAAAAGTATTCTATTCTTGAGGATATATAAAGTGCTGTTCAAAGCCTTTAGTTGTACAGTTTTAATAATCACAGAGGAGTGAGAAGAAAGAAAGTAAAGAGAAAGGGTAGAATAAATACCTCAATCCTCCGTTTTGCTTTGTCATAAGCCCTTTCTTCTTTAGACCGATCATCATCAGAGTCATATTCAGAATCTGAGCTCATTTCTTTACTGGGTTTTTTATCTAATGTCTTCCCTGAATCCTTCTCATCTGACACCTTTTCATCTTCCTCATCACCTTCACTGCCTTCACTTTCTCCCTCCTCCTCCTCCTCTTCTTCACTTTCTTCATCTTCCTCTTCCTCTTCTTCCTCCTCCTCTTCTTCCTCTTCAGGGTTTTCTTTTACTTCTATATGAACTGTGTTTCCTTCTACTAGAAAGGCAAATATATTTTTAAATAAATAAGCATTAATATGATCGATTTATATCAAGATAAGAGACTTTAAAGCAGGGGTGTCCAATCTTTTGGCTTCCCTGAGCCACATTAGAAGAAGAATTGTCTTGGGCCACACATAAAATACACTAACACACTAACACTAATAATAGTGGATGAGCTTTAAAAAAAAAAAAAATCACACAAAAAAGTCTCATGTTTTAAGAAAGTTTACGAATTAGTGCTGGGCCACATTGAAAGCCATCCTGGGCTGCATGTGGCCCACAGGCTGCAGATTGGACAAGCCTGCTTTAAAGTAGGGGAAGGAAATAACGCCTGGACCAGAACTGTTTCAGATTTTTTAAAATTTGGAATATTTGCATTCTATACTTACTTCGTATTTTTTTTAATTTGGAATATTTGTATCCGAAATAGGAAAAACCTGAAATATGAAATGCTCCAATGAGTATATCCTTTGAGCGTCACGTAGTGGTGCTCAAACTTGATTTTAGAGCATTTCAGATTTCAGATTTTTGAATTTCAGAGGCTCAACTTGTACTTAGGGAGGTAACACGGTGTTTTCATACATCATAAATGCAAGGTGTTTGTCTACATGCTAAAACGAAGTCTGTCACTTAACAGTAAAACCTTAAGGCAGTAATCCATATTGAAGTCAGCATTAGTAAGCCAGAATCCATGGGAGAACAGAAACCCAAGGAGGTGAGAACAGTCTTTAGTGCCACTTTCCCCTTATGGTCATTTGTTGATTCGGGAGGAGGCAGATGAAAGGCTAAGCTGCACTGGGAATCCAGACCTACAAGAATACTAAGAGTTCAAGAGGGTGCAGTGAGCAGACATTGGGTTACACTCTTACTGTGGGGTAAAATCATGAAGAGCTGTACCCTAGGAATAAGGATGAATAAGAAATAAACAGGATCTCCCCATTATTGGCAGATCACCTTCAGATCCTCTGGATTCTAAGTCTAGAATAAGATGATTCCATATTGCTAGTTCACTCAGGTACCTTGTGGAAGTAACATATAAAGTAGCTCTGGAGAAAAGAAAACATCATTCTTGACCTCAAATTACTTCTCCAAGCAAAATATCCAGCACATATATAAAAATAACAAGGCACATGAGAAAACAATTTACATGAGAAGAACCAACATATAAAACACCAAAAGGACTTTCATAAAGTTATAAAACCAAAATTTTAAAATGACTGTGCTTCTAACGTTCAGTCAGAAGCAAAAGACAAAGTTAAAACTTCAGAAGGTAAATTAAAACTATAAAAAAAGTTAAATGGAAATACTAAAACTGAAAAATACAACAAATGAAATTAAGAATTCAAAAGGTGGGCCTAACCTCAGAATAGAAAGAGCCAAGGAGAAAATCAGTGACCTAGAAGAGAGTCAAGAGAAGCAATCCAGAATGAACCACAACAGAGACTCACTAGGTGGAAAATACAGAAAAGAAAACAGGAAACAATGATACAATAAGAGGGCCTATCAGAGACATGATTGGGATTCTGAGGGAGAAAATGGCTCCTAACATAAAACTGATAAAAACATAAAACCATATGTTAACAAAGCTCTACAAGCAGAATGTATTTTTAAAAAACCTATTCTGGCTACATCATGATAAAACTGCTAAAAACCAAAATCACATGAAAAATTGAGGCTGATACCTGACTTCTCAACAGGAACAATGAAAGCCAGGGCAAGGGAATAATAACTTAAAAGTGTTAAACTTCAACCAATAATTCCTCACTCAGTAAATATATAAAACTAAAGAACGAAGATGTAATAAAGATGTTTTTACAAAGCAAAACAGAATGTCTAACTGATTCATTTAAAAAAAAAAAAAAAACAAAACTCTAAAGTGTTCTTCAGATAGGAAGAAATTATCTCAAACGGAAGGTCAAAGATGCAGGAAATGAAGCACGACAAAATGTTAATAATGTGGGTAAACTTGTAAGTACTGACTATATAAAATATAAGCTAAGATGAGGTTTTAAATAGATAACGAAAAAAAATGAGAACAATTATATCTTTTTTGGGTTTTTTTGAGATACAGTCTCACTCTGTTGCCCAGGCTGGAATGCAGTGGCGCAATCTCAACTGGCTGCAACCTACGCTTTCCGGGTTCAAGCGATTCTTGTGCCTCAGTCACGTGAGTAGCTAGGATTACAGGCGCATGCCACCATGCCCAGCTAATTTTTGTATTTTTAGTAGAGGTGGCGTTTTGCCATGTTGGCCAGGCTAGTCTCAAACTCCTGATCTCAAGTGCTCTGCCTACCTCGGCCTCCCAAAGTGCTGGGATTGCAGGTGCGAGTCGTCACGCCCAGCCGAGAGCAATGATATCTAAACAGAGTATTGGGTAAATGTCATTCAAGTACTCTAAAGCCCCTGCATTGTTAGAGGATAACATTACACATTGTTAGTTCAAAGGTACATGCTAAAAATTTTCTTAATCACTAAAAAGTTTTTTAGAAAAGTATACAACTGCTAAGCTCATGGAAGGAGAAAAAAATAAAATTTTTAAAACCTAGTAACCCAAAAGATGATTAGAGAGAAAAAGAACCACGTAGAACAAAAAAGGACTTGGTAAGATGAAATGTTTAAAATCAATATACTTACACCAAATGTTAATTACACCAACTGTTACCTTTAATGGACTAAGTACTCTAGGTAAAATATAAAGATTGACAAACTGGATTAAAAAAATCTCAACTAGATCCTAGCTGTGATTTGTAAATGGTGTCCCCTCTAAAATTCACGTTGAAAACTTAATCCCCATTTTGCGGGTAGCGGGTAGCAGGGTGGTGGGGAAGGTTTGGGGGACTGATTAAGCCACTCTCATAAATGGATTCATGCCCGCAGAAAAGTGCCTTCTCGAAGAGAGTTTGCTCCTCTTGCCCTTCCCTCCCTTCCACCATGTGAAGACACAACCATCCTTCCCTCTGGAGGATGCAGCACCAAGGTGCCATCTTGGAAGCAGAGAGCAGCCTTTACCAGACACCAGTGCTGGTGCCTTGATCTCGGGACTTCCCAGCCGCCAGAACTGTGAGGAATACATTTCTGTTCTTTAGTACTACCAAGTCTGTGGTATTTTGTTATAGCAGTACAAATGGACTAAAATGCTATTTACAGATACAGAAAGAGTAACAAAGAACAAAAAAGATCATGTAAATCAAAGCTCATGTACCTATATGAGTTTTAGGCAGACTTTTATATCAAAAGGCATTGTTAGAAATATATATATATAAAAATGATAAAAGAGTCAATTCATTAGAAAGATACAAGATTGTATTCACCTAATGACATAGCATAAAAATACATAAAGCAAAAATTAACGGAACTTGGGAGAAACAGAAAATCTACAATCATGATTGGAGATTTTAAGACACTGGTCCCAGTAACAGAGAGAAAGAGCAGATCAGAAAAAAAAAAAAAAGCAAAAACAAAAAAACCCTCAGAACGCTATAAAAGACTTGAACAAAATGATTAGCAGACTTGACCTAAATATAGAAACCAAGGCATCCAACTACTACAGAATATGAATTCTTTCCAAATATGAAACACTTACAATAACTGACCATGCTAGGTTGTATAGCAATATTCAACATACTTCAAAGGATAGAATCATGTATGTTCTCTGATCACAATGAAGTAACAAAAGACAATGAGAAAATGCCCATTTTTGTAAATTAAGAAATATACTAGGCCGGGTGCGGTGGCTCACGCCTGCAATCCCAGGACTTTGTAAGACTGAAGTGGGCGGATCACCTGAGGTCGGGAGTTGGAGACCAGCCTGACCAACATGGAGAAACCCCGTCTCTACTAAAAATACAAAATTAGCCAGGTGTGGTGGTGCATGCTTGTAGTCCCAGCTACTCCGGAGGCTGAGGCAAGAGAATAGTTTGAACCCGGGAGGCAGAGGTTGCTGTGAGTCAAGATTGCGCCATTGCACTCCAGCCTGGGCAACAGGAGTGAAACTCCATCTCAAAAAAAAAAAAAAAAAAGAAATACACTAAATAAATCTTAGGTAAAATACATCAAAATGAAAATGAGAAAATATCAACATATCAGAACTTACAGAATTTGACTAAAGTCATGCTTAAAGAAAAATGTATACCTTTAAACACAAAGATGGGGGGAGTCTGAAAAAAATCAAAGGGCCAGATATCATTATCAGTAAGTTAGTAAAATTAACAGGAAATTAAATCTCAAAGTAGAGATTTTAGTAATAAAGAAGGGGAAATAATGACAAAAACGCTTACTCTCTATTCATACTTATCAAGAACTATAGTATTTATCTCTTCATTACCTTTTAGCAGTGCTTTTTGTAAGTCAGTTTTAGTAACAACCCTATTTGTAACATCATCACTCTGAAAAAATGCATTCTAAACCTTAGGCAGTTATCTTACAAATAACATTCTGAGGAACCACTCATTCACAAAACGAAGATCCACATGAGGACTTAGAAACCACGGCAAAGAAGAGAACACGAGACTGATCCCCATCCCCAGAAATGCTCATATGTCTTTCATAATCAAAAGACTATTCATTTAAATATATATCATTCATTTCTAATAGCCACTGGATTTATCAGTGTGTGCTTATGAGGTATTCACCTTTTTCTGTCTCCTCGTCACTGGCCATAGCTTCCCAATCATCCAATCCAGCATCCTCAGTATCTTCTTCTTCTTCTGTAAGTAAAATTTGCATTTAAGACACAAAAATTATTTAGAAACATGAATTATTTAGAAAAAAATTATTTATTTCTAAATAATTTAGAAAAAAGTAAAAAATTACAGACAAAAATAATTTTTCAATTATGTAAAAAATATGTATGCAGCTATTATCTTTAGAACTCTTTTTAATATAGCTAGCATGTTACAATTTACTATTACTAAATGCTTCCATTTCCTACTACTGTCATCATATTAAACATAACCGATTTTCTATTCAAGCTAATTGTTTCATTAATTTAATCAATTTAAATGTTTCTTTAGATCTTGAAAAAGCTATATGAATGTACTCAGTTCTTGAAAACAAATGAAATTTCACATATGTCTTCTTTTTGATCATCCAACTCATGCTTTATGCAAGGAATTTATTATTTTGCTTTTAACCTTTACAGGTATTTAAATATAAATTCCAAAGTAGAAGGTACAAAAGTACCACCATCACTCCAGTTCAAAATAAGAATAGAATGCTGTGCTCATAACCCCAAAACAGCCAGAAAGCTAAATTCTGAATATTACTTAGATATTACAGACCTAATACTCTTCTTAACAAGAATGCTTTTCTTTACTGAAATCTAACCAGGCACAACTATTCTTAAATGAAAGGAAGATGAGGGGTAGGACAGGACATGCAGTACCTGGCTTCCCTGAAATAATCATTATTTACTAACAAGTCTGGGTAAATTATCTTGAGGAGGAAATAAGACTCAGAAACAGGTACCCAAAACATCCATCTAAATTAGCAATTCTTTCTGGTGTTAAAAATACGACCTAAAATAATGGACTGCTATTAAGCATATCAATCTGAATTTCTCTAATCTCGTCATATCAATGCTAGGCTGAGGTCTACCCAGGTGAAATGATCCTATTCGCTCAGAAGAGAAAAGAGAAAAAGGAAAGGAACTATCAATAATATAATTCACCAGTGTTAATCGGACTTAGTATTCTCTAAAGGCTTTTCCCATTCCTGATCCTATCTTTAAACGCTGGGGATTCTCTTGAATACCAAACATACATTTAGGCAGCCCCAGCTCTCCTATCAATATCTAGTCTTAAGAATTAGAGGCCGGGCGCGGTGGCTCAAGCCTGTAATCCCAGCACTTTGGGAGGCCGAGGCGGGTGGATCACGAGGTCAGGAGATCGAGACTATCCTGGCTAACATGGTGAAACCCCGTCTCTACTAAAAATACAAAAAACTAGCCGGGCGTGGTGGCGGGCGCCTGTAGTCTCAGCTACTTGGGAGGCTGAGGCGGGAGAATGGCGTGAACCCGGGAGGCGGAGCTTGCAGTGAGCCGAGATCACGCCACTGCACTCCAGCCTGGGAGACACAGCGAGACTCCGTCTCAAAAAAAAAAAAAAAAAGAATTAGAACAATGTTTTCTTTTTTTTTTTTTTTAAGCCAGAGATTTTCCTCAACTCCTCAACACATACACAGATACCCCACAATGAGTAAGCTGAATTCTCTGATTATTGTAAATAGAAGTTGACCTTTAGGAAGATCTAAAAATGCCAATTTTTATGGTTCTTAAAAAGTTCTAGTTAAAAATGCTTTGAATTTGCTTCTCAAGTATTAAATGAAGACCTTCAGGTCTTTTTTTGAGATTTCTGACTCATAAATAAAAACATCAGAGAAAATCCAAAACCTACTATTCTTTCTTCCTTTTTTTTTTTTTTTTTTTTGTGCTCTGTCACCCAGGCTGGAGTGCAATGGCATGATCTCAGCTCATTGCAATGTCCCTGTAACCTCCGCCTCCCAGGTTCAAGCAATTCTCCTGCCTCAGCCTCCCGAGTAGCTGGGATTACAGGCACCCGCCACCACGCCTGGCTAATTTTTTGTATTTTCAGTAGAGACAGGGTTTCACCATGTTAGCCAGGATGGTCTTGATCTCCTGACCTCGTGATCCATCCGCCTCACCCTCCCAAAGTGTATCCTTTCTACAAAACATTTTATTAACACTGCTGGAAAGAATAAAACTGATGCAAGTCTCACTTGGGTACTTATTCAAAGTAGAAATGAAAAGAAATAGAAAAGAAAGAACTATGAAGAAAGAGAGCCATCCAGTCAGATACTTATTTGGTTCTCCCCAACTATTTATAATAACTAAGACAACGTATGACACATCAACACTATTTAATAAGAATTTACTAATTAATCAGATAATGCTACCCACCTGGTTCAACAGGAGGTGGTGTCTCTTCCTTTTCTGGTACTCCTTGTTCCGTAACTTCGACAGGAGCACATAATTCCACTGATTCAGACACTGAAAAAAGGGCAGAAACCAAGATAATGGTTTTTTCCCGATGTATAATTTCTGTTAAGATACTCCATTAAGTACTGAATAAAAAACAGTAGTGCAAACCTATTTATCTATTTATTTATTTATTTATTTATTTATTTGATGGAGTCTCACTCTGTCACCTAGGCTGGAGTGCAATGGTACAATCTCAGCTCACTGCAACCTCCACCTCTCAGGTTCAAGCAACTCTCCCTGCCTCGGCCTGCCAAGTAGCTGGGATTACAGGTGCCTGCCACTATGACAGGCTAATTTTTTTATTTTCAGTAGAGGCGGGGATTCACCATGTTGGCCAGGCTGGTCTTGGACTCCTGACCTCAGGTAATCCGCCCTCCTCAGCCTCCAACGTGCTGGGATTATAGGCGTGAACCACCGCGCCCAGCCTGTACAAACCTATTTCTCCAAGTTTAGAAAATGTTTAAATACAGTCATATGTTTTACAGGAAACTATTCTTTCTGCTCAATAAATAAAACACAAAAATCACAGAAGGCTAAGAAGGAAACCAAGAAAAGATAAGAATTGTAGTTTTACTTCTCAGAGTTAACAGTTACAATATTCATAGGGTAGAACTCAGATTTTTCAAAGTAAAATACTTTTTCCATTAGCTTGTCATTTGAATCAAGTGAGAATAATGGCATTAATAAGTTTAGAAAATAAGTTTCAATATGCATTTCAGATTTTTTCCTTTCTTCTTTACAGATACTGTTTTGAAGACTGTGGGGTAACAGCAAACAAAATAGTTCCTACGTTACAGGCTATTTTGTATACAAACCTTCTTTACTTTCTAGCTGCTGTGGTATTTTTTTCCTCTTTTTATCTTCATAAATTGGCCTCTTCTTTGGCAAAGAGTCTTTTGATGGCACTTCAACACCTGAGGGATAAAAATGAAAAACTTCAGGCTTATACTACTTACATGTCACCTGAGAAGTACTATTTAAAGAATAGCATTTCATTCACCACAGAGACACATACCCTAAAATATGAAAGGATATTCATGGAAAAACTTGTATCTTTTTTATATAAGGTATTTTAAAATTTACATACAGTAAAAATTATTTTTTTATACACAGTGAGAGTTTTGATACGTGCATCACCATCACAATGAAGACGCAGAAAAGCTCCATCGCTCCATCACCCTGTGCTGCTCCATGTAGTCAAACCCTCCTTTCCTTCTCAGCCTCTGGTAATCACTGGTATGTTCTCCAACCAAAAGATTCGCTTTTTCTAAAATGTCACATGAATGGAATCTTAGTCTGGCCTCTATCATCACAATGGATTTGAGAACCACTCACTCTGTTGCACATGTCAATACTTCGTTTCTTTTTATTGTTGGGCAGCATTCCATCATATGGATATATCACAGTTTGCTTATCCATTCAACAGCTGAAGGACATTTGAATTGTTTCTGCTTTTTTGCAATTATGAATAAAGCAGGTATGAACATTTTCAGATAGGTTTTTGTGTGAACATTTCTATTGGGCAAATATTTTGTAGTGTGAAAGATGAAACATAACGTAAATATGACCTTAATTTTTATAAAGACACTGCCAGTTGTTTTCCAAAGTGGCTATACTACTTTGCTTTCCCACCAGTAATGCAGAAGAGTTTCGGCCGGGTGTGGTGGCTCACGCCTGTAATCCCAGCACTTTGGGAAGCCAAGGTGGGTGGATCACCTGAGGTCAGGAGTTTGGGACCATCCTGGCCAACATGGTGAAATCCCATCTCTACTAAAAATACAAAAAATTATATTATAAAAAAAAATATTATATTGTGGTGGTGGGTGCCTATAATCCCAGCTACTCGGGAGGCTGAGGCAGGAGAATCGCTTGAACCTGGGAGGCAGGGGTTGCAGTGAGCTGAGATTGCGCCATTACACTCCAGCCTGGGCAACAAGAGCAAAACTCTGTCTCAAAAAAAGAAAAAAAAAAAAAGAGAGTTTCAGCTGCTCTGAATGTGGTAAAGATAAGTTTCTCTTTTTTTAGAACAGTCTTTTCAGATGTGTATAGCTTCTTGCTGAAAATGTCTGTTCAAACTTTTTGCACATTTTTAAATGAACTTATTTCTAGTTGAATTCTGAGAGGTCTTTATATATTTTGGACATTAATTCTTTGTCAGATATCTGATTTGGAGGTACTGTCTTGGAATTCTCTCAACAGTGTCTTTTGCAGAGAAAAGTTTTGACTGGTCTTTCTCAAAATGTATCTTTTTTCCTTTTATGGTTCAGAGTCCTATCTAAGCACTCTGCCTAACACAAGATATCCTCCTATGTTTTCCTCTGAAAGTATTATTGTATATTTTACATTTAGATATAATACCCATTTGGGTTTTTTGTTTGTTTGTTTGTTTTGTTGAGACAGTCTCGCTCTGTCCCCAGGCTGGAGTGCAGTAGCGCAATCTCGGCTCACTGTAAGCTCCGCCTCCCGGCTTACGCCATTCTCCTGCCTCAGCCTCCAGAGTAGCTGGGACTACAGGCGCGTGCCACAGCACCCGGCTAACTTTGTTTTGTGTTTTTAGTAGACAGGGAGTTTCACCGTGTTAGCCAGGATGGTCTGGATCTCCTGACCTTGTGATCCGCCCACCTTGGCCTCCCAAAGTGCTGGAATTACAGGCATGAGCCACAGCGCCCTGCCGGGTCAATTTTTATATAGTGGGGATTAAAACTAGTGTTCTGGATTTTTCTGCATACAGACGTCCAATTGTTCTAGTACCACTTGCTACAAATACTGTATTTTATCCACCGAATTACCTTTCACCTATATACTAACCGTGTATAGACTATCTGTCTATCTTTCTGGCAATATCACACTGTATTAATTCCTATAGCTTTATACTAAGTCTTGAAATCAGGTATTCTAAGTTTGTTCTCCTTTTTCAAACTTATTTTGGCCATTCTAACTCTCTGGTCTCTTCATATCCATTTTAGACTAGTTGACAGATAGCTACAAAATATCATGCTGTGATTTTGACTGGGATTGAACTGAATCTATAGATTACTGGATTACTGACACAGTCTCTCACTAGGGGCAGAAGCCTTAGAATAAAGACAACAGAAATTGTATACCATGGGATTTTGAATGAAGTCACTAATAAAGGAAAATGACTAAAAATGTTATCTCTAAAGTAGGAATATATATGGATGTGTGCTGTGCATGTGCTGAAGAATGTCTAGAATGGTAAAACCATAGCTATGACTGATAAGACAAATACATTAAACAAACCAAAGACAGAGGATAAAGCCAGCTGAGAATGCAGAGATCATCACTTCGATTAAAGTTTTCCTTGCCTAGCAGCCTACACCTACTAAGATGAAAAGCATGGGCCTGAGGGGAAACTGTAGGCTGGATTACCTGAAGGGTGGTCCCAGTAACACCCCAGACTTAATCAACTGACTACTCCTCTAGTCATGGACTCTTAAATAAGCCGCTGTATTTGGAATCAACACCAAGACTTGTATGTGTTTAGACATTCCATTCACTTTGCAAACTGAGACATCACAATCAAGTTCTTGAAGAAGCTCTTTGCCTGAAATGAGTTTATTACAAATTATTGATAAAATATACTCATATATATATATGAGACTGTGCTTAGTAGTCACAGGCTAAAGGATGATTGAAAAGTTAACCTGCTGCACATTTCAGAGTAATTATATGAAAACACCTGCAGATGCCTACACTCTCTGAGAGTACATTTTCAGCTCAATGAATTAAGTTTTACAATACCTAGGTAATAAATGTAGTAAGCAGCAATCTTCCAAACATATGATGAAACAACACCGTAGGATCTTTTAACGAGATGACTCCTGTGAGTGGGCTGTGAGGGGGGACCTTGAATGTGAAGCTAAGGAATTTGGACTTTTATTAATAGACAATAGGGAACCAATAAGATGGTAAACACTGGACAACACTATGAAGAGGAAGAGACCAGGGTCAGAGATGCCACTTGAGAGATCATCTCTTACAAGCCTATGCTAAAGACTGATGCTAAAAGTCCATCATTTTACACTGTAATTTCCATAACTACAACTCTAACTGTTCCTTAAAACAGCATTTTTGAGACTGGCAAATTACTCCCTGCTTGGTCCCATCTCAATTTCTTCATGGGTGCTTTTAGCCTCTCCAATAGTCAACGATGAAATCTGATGTATGAATGCTAACTATATTCAAGTTCGTACCTAATTTCATTTAAAATTTTTAAAAAAGCTATATTCTCAGTTAAGAATAAAATTTTCTAAAATCTAAGTACTGGGTTTCTTCACATCTAATGCTCCTAGCTGAACATATGTGTAAGAAAAAGTGGCACAGACCAGCTTAAATTTCAGTTCTGTGGCCTTGGGTAGGCTGTTTACACTCTCTGAACCACCATTTCCTCATCTATATGATGGAAGTAAAAATAGCTATAAGAATTTTTATGAGGGAAAAATAGACAATGTCAAAGACATTGCAGCATCAGTTACACACCAAGCACACAAGCACACAATAAATGGTAGCTATTACTGTAATTACAGCATAAACACCAAAATGACTACAATCTAAAAATCTAGGGAATATAGGAACATGAAATTTAAGAGAGGCTCCAATATATTCTTCTCATTGGAGCAAAGACACTATTTTAAATCATCTTACCTTTCAAAAAAGTAATAAATTATATGCCCAGTTGTGATCTCTAAACACTATTCCCCTCTAAAAGGAACCAAAGCTCTTTGGATCAACAACTGATTCCAGGTCTCAGGCCATGCAAGATGAACCTGGGATATCCTATTGTGTCAGAAAGTAAGGAAAAGGTAAAAAAAAAATGGTCATGAATACTTTTTCACTGTGGTCATGTGGGTAAACTAATATGCTGTCCGAGACTCACTGTACTTCTTTTTTATTTTTTGGGATTCACTTTAAAACACACCAGGATAAAAAGTAGATGGAGAAGTACAAAACAAGAATGTCAAATGGTCCTGATTGTTGAAGCTGGCTGATAGGTACACAGGGACTCATTCTATTATTATCACTATTCTTGTTTGTGGGAGAACTCAGACATACTATCATTTACATATACATTTGTATTCTTGTGTAGACGTCATCTTCCTAAACAATGAAATTACATCACCTATTCCTTACGTTTTACTGAACTTTTTCACAGATTTTCATAGGAACTGTCCTGATGCAAATTCCATTCTCCTTCTGTACATTAAGGGATATAACTGCATGTGCAGAGCTCTCTGACTGTTCAGTTAATGAAGAGTACCACTCACCCTGAGCTTGTAGGAGTTTAAGAGTAGCTTCGGCTCTGGCTCTGGCTTCTCTCTGGGATTTAGTTAAAAGTTTCCCTTCTTTTTTCAAGCGTTCTTTTCTTTCTTTTTCTTTTTGCTTTTTCCTTTCTCTTTTTTCTTGTTCCAATCGTTCCTATAAAAGAGTACATGTCAGACAAAACCTGTATTCATTTAACACACTATAAAATCCAAATGTAAACAATCCAAACTTCAAATAAATCTCGAGACACATGCAAAGTATGTTTGGAGATTCCAAATCAAAGTATTTTAAACGTTGTACATGATTATTAATTAATATCAGATTATTGGCAATGATACATAAGCAACTTATGTATCAAGCAATCTATTATTGAGAAAATAAAGATGTGCTGTACCTCATCTTATTATATCAGAAAAATAATAAAACTGAATTACCATGCAACTATGAAATTCTCAGAATGAGAAGATTAAAGATATTTTACAGAGAATAGATTTTAAGTTAAACACAGGATCAGTGTTACCAACTTCATGAAAACATACCTCTTCTTTCCGCTTGGCTTCTAATTCTTCAAGCCGTTTTATACGTTCTTCCTCTTCTCTCTTCTGTCTTTCTTCTTCCTCTTTAAGCTTAGCCAGAGCTTCTTGCATAGCTTTAACAGTGGCTTTGCTAGGTCCTTTTTTCTTCTCTTTCTCTTTGTCTTCCTTTTCTCCTTTCTTTTTCTTCTTATCTTTCTTCTTTTTGTCTCCTTCATTGTCATCTACCAAAAAAGAATAAAGGCAAAGCATTGAAATGAAAAAACAATTCCCTGTGGTGATGATGAGCAAAACCCAACCATAATTTAAGGACCATAATGGGCCAAGGCTGATGCCAGCAGCAGGCTAAGTTCTCTAGGCATCAAGGCATCCTGAGCACTTCGGTAACTAGAATAGCTCAGAATAACTCACAGATGGCCTCCTGAGAAGTCTGCAATGCTGGTGTTGGTCTCAGACGTCCCGAGGAATACAGTAAGACAGAAGGATACTGTCAGCAGCAAAAGGGCAATCCTGTACTTAATGTATCTCTTAATCCATGGTACCTGAGTGGCTGGTATCCAACAGATGCCTATATGAAGTTCTAACAATCAGAATGAACTAACACCCACCTAAGTTCTGTAGCTAATTTCACTTCTACAAGATGGAGATAATGAGAATGATGTCTACTTTAGGGGGATATTAGTAGGATAAAATACAAAAATATAGGTAGTTATACACCCAGGACTCTAAAGAATTAAAAGCTATGAAGGCACTTTCATGGTGTTCCTACTCAAAGATACCCAGATAATAAAAATCTTAGCATTTAAGAAAGTTGCCGGGCACAGTGGCTCACGCCTGTAATCCCAACACTTTGGGAGGCTGAGGCATGTGGATCACCTTGAGGTCAGGAGTTCGCGACCAGCCTGGCCAACATGACGAAACCCCATTTCTACTAAAAATACAAAAATTAGCTGGGCATGGTGGCGGGCACCTGTAATCCCAGCTACCTGGGAGGCTGAGACAGTTGAACCTGGGAAGAGGACGTTGCAGTGAGCTGAGATCGCGTCATTGCACTCCAGCCTGGGCAACAAGAGTGAAATTCCGTCAAAGAAAGAAAACAAAGAAAAGAAAGAGAGAAAGAGAGAGAGAAAGAGAGAAAGAGACAGAGAGAGAGACAGAGAAAGAGAAAGAAAAGTTGTGTCATTTTTCCCATTAAAAGTTGTCCAGTCAAAAGAAAAACTACTATTTTTTTTGAGACGGAGTCTCGCTGTGTCGCCCAGGCTGGAGTGCAGTGGCCGGATCTCAGCTCACTGCAAGCTCCGCCTCCTGGGTTCCCGCCATTCTCCTGCCTCAGCCTCCCTAGTAGCTGGGACTGCAGGCGCCACCACCACGCCCGGCTAGTTTTTGTATTTTTAGTAGAGACGGGGTTTCACCGTGTTAGCCAGGATGGTCTCGATCTCCTGACCTCGTGATCCGCCCGTCTCGGCCTCCCACAGTGCTGGGATTACAGGCGTGAGCCCCCGCACCCGGCCCTTGAACTAGGTTTTTAAAGACAGGAAAGAATTCAAGTATTATCTGACACTGACTTATCAGAAACAATCAATTTTTCATTAAATAACTTCTATAGTCTTCATCAACAGCAAAAAAAGAGTTTTCATAATGAAATTCTATAAAAATTCCAGTCTGTACAGAAATAATCTGAAAGATATTTATACTATATATGTAAAGGATTAACAATGCAAATCAAGTAAAATACTTAGATGTAATTTTTTAGATGGCTCCTTACAATAAAGTGCCTTTATACCCATGGACAAATAACAAAATGACCTTGGGGCATAATGATGACAACTTATACTGTGAATCAAAAGCCTGTTGCTCTTTCCTGTAAAGTATTAACCAACCTTCTGCAGCTGTGGGAGTCTCTGCTTTCTCTTCAGAGGCAGGGATTACTCCAGTATCAAGAGTCACTTTGGATTTGACAGTTTCTTCTTCAGATTTCCTTTGAGATTCCTTTTGTTTACTCAGATCCTTTTTACCTGTTTCTAACTCTTCTTTTTCTTTCAGCTTCCGCAGTTTCGCTTTTTCTTCATCTCGCTTTTTTCTCTCGCGCTCCTTCTTTTCTGCCTTCTTTTGGGCCACTGTCTTAATTTTGAAGGAGGAGTCATCATCTTCATTCCCACTCTCTATGTTAGGACCTGGCTTGTTTTTTTGATTTTTTTTCTGTCCTTTTCTAGATTGCAAAAACTCATCTGATTCATCACCACTTTCACCAGAAGAATTTACTCTTGAACGCTCTTTAACTTTTTTACTGTTATCCTCATCCTCTTCTGACCCATCCCACTTCTTATTTGATTTTTGAGCTTTCCCTTTAGCTTTTTTAGGAAGTTTGTTAAAATCATCATCATCATCACTCCCAGAGTACATTTCCACTTTTGGTTTTGCAGTCTTTTTTGATTTTGAATCTTTATCTTCCAATTCTTCGCTATCATTATCATCAAAACTCTGTTTTTTGCCCTTCTGTCCTTTCTTTTTTTTATCTTTTGAGGTGAATTCCTCTTCATTGTTTTCTGTTGGCTAAAAAATTTCCATTGTTAGAAAAGATTAACAGAATTACATTTGAGACCAGAGTCATGCGCTTCATTAACTAAACATTTTTTTTAAATCTCAAATGATTTCAAAATCTTTTTCAAAGTCTTTTTCATAGGAATATAAAATTCAAACAAGCACAAGAGGTTGGCCTTGGCCTCAGACACATCTCGCATTCATTATAAATTTCAGAATCCAGGGCCTCTTGAAACAGGCACTAATCACCACTCCACATTTACTAACTTTACAAAGCTTAAGGGACAAGTTGAAAGAAGAAAAAATATTTATCATTTTCCCATTACTCTGAGGCTTATCCAAATTCGAAGGATGAAAAAGAAACAACAGAGAAAACTGAAGGTGGAGATGAGTGATTACATCATATCTCCAAATGTACCAATTTTATGAATAAACAATATACCACAAAATACCTTTACATTCCTATTTTTCCCTTTGGCATCAGATTTCACAGAAGCTTTTAAATAACATATTGTACACTGCTCAAAGTTTCCAAATGTAACTCCCCAAACCAACATTAAGAAGAATACAATATGAAACAGGAATAGGTAACAAAGGTCTTTCACCTTCACTGCAACAGTTTCTCTGTCAGCTTTGATGCCTTGAGCTTCCAAAGACAATTCTTCCAGTTCTTTCAGGATATCATCTTCACTAGAAAAGGATTAAAATACATTGTGAAGCACTGGTATAGTTTTATTAAGTGAATTCAGTACCAAAACAAATAAAAATCAAATATATTTAAAATATACTTACTCAAAATCCTGCTTTTTTTTCTCTTTTTTCTTTTTCCCTTTTGACTTTTGAGGCTCCTGTTCTTTGGCAGCACCAGCTCCTTCTATTTCTGCAGCCAAGGCATCAAGATCAATGTCATCCTTGGCACTTAAATGAAAACAAAGACGTCCTAAATGTTACTCAAAAGTAAAATAATCATTCATTTACATAGAAAATTTTATCATTTTGACCTTCTTCATGCATTAGCAGCACACTGAGAAAAATCATTTGGCAAGTTCTTTCATAACAGCACAAGCTACCTCTACTTATCAGCCTCCCTACATCTGCTTCAATGAAGTTTCTGGATTACACTCAAATAAGGGAGAGTGATAATGAAAAGCTCCAAAGGTTTTTTGTGTGTCTGAATGAAGTTATTTATAAAATGGAGAGATCTTAAAACATAAAACAAGTCTTATTTCTCAACTATCAGTAACAACACCTAAATATTTGGACCCCTGTGCATTTTTACTTGGAATAGCAAAAATTTCAGAGTTGGAAGGAAGTTTAGAGATCAGTCATCTAGCCTGTAATCTCATTTTACCAATGGGGAAACTAAAATGCACAAGGACTGAATGTCCTGAGAAAAACATAACTACATATTCAAATCTAAATGAATTAGGAATGATTCACTAAATAAAATACTTAACCAAAAATCCAGAACTAAACCTGTTCGCATCTGGTTTCATTTCTGGATCCATCCAACAATGTCCTCACCTACCAACATTACTTGGAGTAAACCAAATTAAGTTCCAGCTAAAACCTACAGAAAATGAAGGCGGCCCAGTCTAAAATGTACAAGTAGCAAAGGTAGATGAATCCAAATGAATGGCACAGTAAGAAAACAACTCATGTAACGTGGCCTTTATAATGGACGCCTTGTAAAGAGATGCTTTATTTCAGCAAAGAAAAAAATTTTTTTTCTTGTTTTTTTTTTTTTTTTTTTTTTTTTTGAGACAGAGTCTCACTCTGTCACCTAGGCTGGAGTGCAGTGGCGTGATCTTGGTTCACTGCAACCTCCACCTCCCAGGTTCAAGTGATTCTCCTGCCTCAGCCTCCTGAGTAGCTGGGATTACAGAAGCCCGCCGCCATGCCCGGCTTTTTTTTTTTTTTTTTTTTGTATTTTAAGACGGGGTTTCACAATATTGGCCAGGCTGGTCTCAAACTCCTGACCTTGTGATCTGCCACCCTCAGCCTCCCGAAGTGCTGCATCCAGGGTGAGCCACTGCACCCAGCCTCAGTAAAGAAAATTTATAAAGAGAAGTAACTTCCAACTATATTATAAATATAATTAAAAGATTATATGACAAGACATTGAGGATATAGAATTTAGCCTTAAGGAGCTTAATAGGGAAGACAGACAGCAAACCAGTAAAGCACAAATTGCAAAATGTTAAATGCCTTGAAGTAAAAGAACGTAATGCTTTTATAAATAGTTGGCCAGAACTGAAATGTGCTCCTTTTCTTCCTATATTTTAGATAATCTGACACTGATCTGCTGCAGTGGTGGGGACTTCCGACAGCACCAAATCTAGAATGGGAAAGTCAGGGGCATCTTACTCTTAGCTAAAGGGGTACACACACCAGACACAGTAAGTCCAAAAGCTAAAGGCAACAAGGTGTGTTATGCCTCAAGAGGGCTCACAAAAGACATCCGAACCACCTAAGAAATGTTTGAGCATTATGTATTTCTTGATCCCACCAAAGATACAGGGAAACAGAAACTGAGGGGGAAGCCAGGCAGTATATTTTTAGCAACATTATTTTCAGGTGATTGTGCATCAGATCTGAACACTGTCACTCTTCTTCCTTTATAAATGAAGTAACTAGTAACTGAGGCACAGAGAATCATCTGCCCAGGATCACACGAGTCAGAGATGTGGGATTTAAACCCAGGAAGTCTGATTCCATAGCCAGATGTCTTACTTCTGCTGACATAATCCAATTTGCATTTTAGGGCTGGACGCAGTATCTCACACCTGTAATCCCAGCACTGTGGGAGGCCGAGGCAGGCAGATCACTTCAGCCCAGGAGTTCGAGACCAGCCTGGCCCACACTGTGAAACCCCGTCTCTAAAAAAATATAAAACTTAGCCAGGCATGGTGGCACATGCCTCTTGTCCCAGCTACTTGGGAGGCTGAGGTGGGAAGATCACCTGAGCCCAGGAGGTTGAGGCTACAGTAAGCTAGAATTGTGCCACTGAGTTAAAACCCTGTTTAAAAAAAAAAAAAAAAAGCATTTTAGAATGCTACCTCTGGTATGAATGGCAGGGCTGAATCCTGACTAGTCAGGAAGCAAGGAGACCAGTTAGGAAGCTTTTGTAGTAAGTGTAAGGAGAAACAATGAGCACCTAGACTTGCCCAGTGGCAGGCAAGATGTAAATCAGTTAGATAAATATTAAGGGAATCAAATCAACAACACTTAAGTGATCAACAGGATGTATATAGAAAGGAGTCCTAAGGAAGAATCAAGGACAATTCTCAGGTCCCATCAGGTAACAAGAACCTAAATCTGCCCTAGCATCTCCCAGGAGTATCCCCCAAGGCATCTCTGGCAACATTCCACACTACAGCAGCTTCTGACAACTGTGTGAGAAGAGAAGGTTGAAGTTTGGCATCTCATTTCCAAAAATTTATCTGCCCTCACCCAAACTGTATTCATCTCATCAAAATAGCTTCAAGAATCTTCTTGTGATTAGCTATATTTCTGGAGAATTCATCAATAAACATCTCTAGGATAACAGTGTATAGGACTACATTTGTACATTATTAAGTCTGAAAGGCTTCTTGTAGCTAACAATATAAGATGAACAGTTTTGTAATATGCTTATATTCAGGCATTGTGCTGACTAATGCCTAGACATAATATATATACTGACACTTAATATTCATAACAATTCCATAAAACTATTCTTAAAGATGGTAATTTTTCAAAGACCACCCAGCTACAAAGTAGCATACCAAGAATTCAAGCCCAAATTTTAACAGCAGATTCTACTGCCTTCCTAGAAAATGGGAAATAATCTAGTGTATTACCTGCTTGAAAACTTCAAACATAGCTATGAAATTCCTACACTTTACATACAAAGGCAAAAGACTTAGCATAAGTCAGCATAATACTGAAGAACAAAGCTGCAAGACTCGTTACTCAATTTTAAGATTTATTACAAAGCTACTATCAAGACAGTGTAGTACTGGTGAAAGAAGAGACACATAGATCCAGGCAACAGACCAGGTAGCCCATGAATAGAGCTCTGAGAAGGATACTAGTATTACAATAAAAACATTAACCACAGACTGAAAGAAACATTTGCAAAGCACTACTAGCTGAAACATCTGTATCCAAAATACACAGAGAACTCTTAAAACTCAACAATAACAACCCAATTAAAATATGGGCAGTCACCTTGTCAAATTAGGGGCAGGGGGAGTAGATTAAAAATATTCGTCATCATTTGTCACTGGGGAAATGCAAATTAAAAAAAAGAGATAGTAGTATTTACCTATCAGAGTTGCTAAAATCCAATAAACTGACAATACCAATTCCTGGTAAGAAAGCAAAATGGCTGATTCTAGGGCAGGGGCTAGACATAGACAAAATAAGCCTAGAGCACTGTGTAATGGTAGGAAGCAAGGAAATGATTTTAAAACAAAAAACACACACACAAATAAGAAAATGCTAAAACACACAAAAACACACACAATGTTGAGTCTATGACAAAGGGACACATGAGCCAACTGAAAGAGCTCCCAATGGGCAATGGGAGCAACAAATTAATATGTTAATTAATTAGAAGAACAAATTAAATAACAATATTAAATTATAACCTAAATACGAAATAATTCCACTAGTCATAAATAGAAATGATTAAGTAAATAAATGGGGAAGAGACAAACGTGTGCAGAAAAAAACTAAATAAATTATGCAGAATTCCATCCTCAAGGAAGTGGAACATAATTTTCCACTCCTAAACAATGAGCTGTGTACAGTGATTTCATTCCAAAGAATACAATATAGAAAGAGAAAAAAAAAGTAACATTATAATGCAGAAATCTGACAAACACAGCCAAGTGATCAACATCGACATCAGTGATATAATGAAATCTGAGAAACTATCACGGATAAGACAAATCTAAGGATAAATGACTACTAAATGTAATGTGGTATCCCGTATAGGATCCTGGAACAGATACAGGACAGTAGAGAAAAACTAAAGAAATCTACACAAAGTATGCACTTCACTTAATAATATTGGCTCTTTGATTGAAACAAGTGTACCATGCTAATATAGCAATAACAGAGGAAACTAGGTGTGGGGCATATGGAGACTCTGTATTGTCTTCACAATCTAGAACTTCTACAAATTAAAGTTTATTTTTAAAAAACTGAGCAAAGGGCCGGGCGCGGTGGCTCAAGCCTGTAATCCCAGCACTTTGGGAGGCCGAGACGGGCGGATCACGAGGTCAGGAGATCGAGACCATCCTGGCTAACACGGTGAAACCCCGTCTCTACTAAAAAATACAAAAAACTAGCCAGGCGAGGTGGCGGGCGCCTGTAGTCCCAGCTACTCGGGAGGCTGAGGCAGGAGAATGGCATAAACCCGGGAGGCAGAGCTTGCAGTGAGCTGAGATCCGGCCACTGCACTCCAGCCTGGGCAACAGAGCGAGACTCCGTCTCAAAAAAAAAAAAAAAAAAAAAAACTGAGCAGGGAGGCTGGGCGCGGTGGCTCATGCCTGTAATCCCAGCACTTTGGAAGGCCAAGGCAGGTAGATCATCTGAGGTCAGAAGTTCAAGACCAGCTTGGCCAACATGGGGAAACCCCATCTCTACTAAAAATACAAAAATTAGCTGGACGTGGTGGCGCATCCTGTAATCCCAGCTACTCCGGAGGCTGAGGCAGGAGAATCGCTTGAACCTGGGAGATGGAGGTTGTGGTGAGCTGAGATCACACCACTGCACTCCAGCCTGGGCAACAGAGCGAGACTCTGTCTCAAAAAAAAAAACCCCCAAAAAACAAAAAACAAACAAAAAAACTGAGGGGGGAAAAACCATCATATTACTTACAGTTATTCCAAAGAAAGTAACATACTTAAATCTAACAAGTAAAGTACTTACATGTGGAAAATTACAAAATGCTTATGAAAGAAATCCAAGACTTGAATAAGTGAAGAGACATGCCATGTTCATGGACTACAAGACTCAACACAGTAAAGATGACAATCAGCCCTAAAATGATACATAGGTTTAATGCAATTCCAATAAAAATCTCAGCAAGATTTTTAGGACATAACCAATATAGACAAGGTTACCCTAACATTTATATGAAAAGGCAAGAAACTAGAATAGCTAAACCAATTTTGAAAAAAGACTAAAATGTGAGAAACCACTCTACCAGATTTCAAGACTTAACCAAAGCTCTTGGTACTGGCAAAGGAATAGACATAGATCAAGACAAGAGAAGAGAGAGAACCGGAAAACAGTCCCAAAGAAGTATAACCAATCAGGCCAGGCACAGTGACTCATGCCTGTAATCCCAACACTTTGGGAGGCCAAGGCGGGTGGATCACTTGAGGTCAGGAGTTCGAGACTGGCCTGGCCAACATGGTAAAACCCCGTCTCTACTAAAAAATACAAAAAGTAGCTAGGTGTGGCGGTGGGCGCCTGTAATCCCAGCTACTCAGGAGGCTGAGGCAGGAGAATCTCTTGAACCTGGGAGGCAGAAGTTGCAGTGAGCTGAGATAGCACCACTGCACTCCGGCCTGGGTGACAGAGGGAGACACTGTCTCGAGAAAAAAAAAGTACAAACAATTAATTTTTGACAAAGGTGCAAAAGCAGAAGACAGCCTCTTTAACAGTGCTAGAGCAAATGGACACCTATCTGTCACAAAACAATGAACCTCACTCTCAGTCCTTACCCAAGAGTGAACCCAAGATATATGATATACTTAAAAAATAAATAAATAAAAGCATAAACTTTTAGGAAAAGAGTAAAATATCTTTCAGATCTAGCACTAAGCAAAGAGTTAAGAGTTACGGCCTGAAACTAAAAGCACAATCCAAAAGAAGTGGAACTCATCAAAATTAAAAACTTTTGCTGTGAAAGACTATGTGAAGGGAATGAAAAACAAGATACAAAATGAGAGAAAATATTTCCAAACCACAAAGATTAACAACTAGAATATACCCAAAACTCAACAGTAAAATAAATCCAAACAATCCAATCAAAAAATGGGCAAAAGGCATGAAAAGACATTCCACTAAAGATATACAGATGGCAAATAAATGTTCACATCATTAGCTATTTGGGAAATGCAAGTTAAAACCACAATGGGGTATCACTACATACGAATCACTACATACCAATGAGAATGCCCTCCTCCCCCACAATAGGGATAATAACCAATACTGGTAAGGACAGAAAGGAACTGGAAAATTCACACACTGCTGGTAGAAATATAAAATGGCAATGCCACTCTGGAAAACAGTCTATTAGTTTCTTGCAAAACTAAAAATGTACTTACCACATAACCCAGCAACTGCATTCTTGCACATTTATACCTAAATAACAAAAATTTATGTTCATGGAGAAACTTGCAGACAGAAGTTCATAGCAGTTTTATTTTCAATAGCCAAACACTGGAAACAACCCACATTTCCTTTAATAGGTGAATGGTTGAATAGACCGTGGTTCATTTCCATTCCACGAAATATTATTCATCAATAAAAAGGAATGAACCATTAATACATGCAACAACTTTGATAGATCTCAAGAGAATTAGGCTGAGTAGAAAGAAGCCAACCTCAAAAGGTCACATACATACTAAATTCCACTGATACAACATTTTTGAAAGGACAAAACTTTAGAAATGTATAAGACACTTGAGGTTAGAGACAGGTGAAGTGTGTGTGGTGGGGTGGGGAGTACAGGAAGGAGGTGGTTACAAACATACAACATGAGGGATTCTTGAACTGATATTCTGCATCTTGACTGTGTAATGGATATACAAACCTACACATGTAACAATATTGTATAGAACTAAATATAGAAACACACACACACAAAGAGTATAAATGAAACTGGGCAAACCTGAATATAATCAGTGGATTGTATCAGTGTCATTATCTGGGTAATGGCTGGGCACAGGGGCTCATGCCTGTAATCCCGGCACTTTAGGAAGCCGAGGTGGGTGGCTTGCTTAAGCCCAGGAGTTCTAGATCAGACTGGGCAACATGGCGAAACCCTGACTCTACAAAAACTACAAAGAAATTAGCCAGGCAGGCCAGGCGTGGTGGCTCATGCCTATAATCCCAGCACTTTGGGCGCCCAAGGCTGGTGGATCACGAGGTCAGGAGTTCAAGACCAGCCTGGTCAATACGGTGAAACTCCATCTTTACTAAAAATACAAAAATTAGACGGGTGTGGCGGTGCACGCCTGTAGTCTCAGCTATTCAGGAGGCTGAGGCAGAAGAATCATTTGAACCCAGGAGGTGGAGGTTGCAGGGAGCAGAGATCATGCCATTGCACTCCAGCCTGGGCAACAGAGCGAGACTCTGTCTCAAAAAAAAAAAAAAAAAAAAAAAGAAGAAGAAAAGAAAAAATTAGCCAGGCATGGTGGCATGTGTCTGTACTTTCAGCTACTCTAATGGCTGGGGTGGGAGGATTGACAGCCCAGGAGAGGGAGGCTATGGTGAGCCATGATTGTGCCACTGCATTCCAACCTGAACAACAGAGTGAGACCCTGTCTCAACTGCATATGAATCTATAATAATCTTGAAATAAAAGTTTAACTTTACAAAAGACACTATTAACAAAATAGGTCAGGCACAGTAGCTCATGCCTGTAATCCTAGCACTTTGGGAGGTGGGTGGATCACTTGAGGCCAGGAGTTTGAGACCACCCTGGCCAATATAGTGAAATCCTGTTTCTACTAAAAATAGAAAAACAAATTAGCCAGGCGTAGTGGCACATGCCCGTAATCACAGCTACTCAGGAAGCTAAGGCACGACGGTCACTGTGCTCCAGCCTGAGCAACAGAGCAAAACTCTGTCTCAAAAAAAAGAAAAGACAATTAGCAAAATGAAAAAGCAAGACAGGCCGGGCGCAGTGGCTCACGCCTGTAATCCCAGCACTTTGGGAGGCCAAAGTGGGCGGATCACCTGAGGTTGGGAGTTGGAGACCAGCCTGACCAACATGGAGAAACTCCATCTCTACTAAAAATACAAAATTAGCCAGGTGTGGTGGCGCATGCCTGTAATCCCAGCTACTCAGGAGGCTGAGGCAGGAGAATCGCTTGAACCCAGGAGGCAGAGGGTGCAGTGAGCCAAGATCACACCATTGCACCCCAGCCTGGGCAACAAGAGTGAAACCGTCTCAAAAAAAAAGAACAAAAAAAAAGGCAGGACAAAGAGCGAGAGAAAATATCTGCAATACATATATCTCACAAAGGATTTGCCTACAAAGAAACAACACAATTTTTTAAATGGGAAAATGATTTGAACAGACACATAACCAACGAGATGAAAGAATGACAAACACATGACAAGATGTTATCACTAATAAGGAAAAGTAAATTAAAACCACAATAAAAGCAGGGCGCGGTGGCTCAGGTAATTCCAGCACTTTGGGAGGCTGGGGTGGGCAGATCACATGAGGTCAGGAGTTCAAGACCAGCCTGGCTAATAAGGTGAAACTCTGTCTCTACTAAAAATACAAAAAAGTAGCTGGGCATGGTAGCTCGTGCCTGTAATCCCAGGTACTCAGGAGGCTGAGGCAGGAGAATTGCTTGAACCTGGGAAACAAAGGTGGCAGTGAGCCAAGATCATGCCACCACACTCCAGCCTGGGCAACAGAGTGAGACTTCATCTCAAAAACAAACAAACAAACAACCACACACACAAAAAACCCACAATATGTCACTACACAGCCACTAGAAACACTAAAATTAAAGATTGGTAATAATACCAAGTGCTGAAACAGGATATGGAGTAATTGGAACACATACATCCCTAGAGGGAATGCAAAAACGGCACAGTCACTTTGGAAGACAGTTTGACAGCTTCTTGTTAAATATACATTTACCATATGACCCAGCAATCCCACTCCTAATCCCACTCCTAGGTATTTATTTACCTAAGAGAAATGAAAACACATGTCCACACAAAGACTTAAATGTTCATTGCAGCTTTACCCAAAATCAGGAAAAGCTGGAAACAACCCAAATATCCATCTACCAGATAATATATAAATAAACTGTCATATATCCAGGCAATGGAATAATAATACCAGGTAACAAAGGGAAGAACTAATGCTACAAGCGCTAACATAGATGAATCTCAAAAGTACACTGTACTAAGTGAAACCCAGTCAGCCAACAAAGACTACGTACTATATCATTCTAGTTATATGAATTTCTAGAAAAGGCAAAACTACAGTGACCAAAAATAAAACATGAAAACTATAGTCACTACTGGGCTCAAGCGATCCACCTGCCTTGGCCTCCCAAAGTGCTGGGATTACGGTGTGAGTCACCATGCCTGGCCCTTTTATCCATTTTTATAAGTTACAAAAACAAGAACAAATCTATAATCTTTTTCTAGTATCTTAATTTCTATTAAACACAGTAATGTGGAGTTAAAATGATGTTTAATGAAGGAGTCTTTTAAAAACATTTTATTCTTTATTTCTTCATTCTTCTCTCTCACCACTTAACAAAAATCAACTCTAAATGAATTAAAGACTTAAATGTAAAATCCAAAACTATGAAACCATTAGAAGAAAACAGGAAAAAAGCTTCATGACATTGTTTGAGTAAGACCTCAAAAGCTCAGGCAACAAAAGCAAAAACTGACAAATACAACAAAGGAAACAACCAACAGAGTGAAGAGACTGCCTATAGAACGGGAGAAAATATTCACAAACTATGCATCTAACAAGGGATTAATATCCAGAATACATATGGAACTCAAAACAACAATAGCAAAAAAGCAAATAATCCAACTAAACGATGGGCAAAAGATCAGAATAGACATTTCTCAAAGGAAGACATAAAAATGGGCACCAGGTATATGGAAAAAAAACACTCAACGTTTATTAAACATCAGGGAAATGCAAATCAAAACCACATTGAGGTATCACCACGCCTTAGACTAGCTTTTACAAAAAGACAAAAAATAATATGGCGAGAATATGGAGAAAGGAGAACTATTATACACTGTTGGTGGAAACGTAAATTAGTACAGCCATTAGAGACAACAGTACAGAAATTCCTCAAAAAAAAACCAGAACTATCATATAATCTAACAATTCCACTACTGGGTCTATATAGCCAAAGGAAATGAAATTGCTATGTTGAAGAATATTTACACTCCCACATTTACTGCAGCACTGTTCACAATAGCCAAGATATGGAATCAACCTAAATGTCCATCAACAGATGAATGGATAAAGAAAATGTACATCTACACAAGGCAAATACTATTCATCCATAAAAAAGAATGAAATCCTGTCATTCTGTGACAACACATACAAACTCGAATGTAATTATGTTAAGTGAAATATGCCATATACGGAAAGACAAATACTGCATGATCCCATTCATATGTGGAATCAGAAAAAGCTGATATCATAAAAGTAGAGAGTAGAATAGTGGTTACCAGAGGTTGGGAAGAGTAGGGAGGAGAGGGAATGAGGAAAGGTAGGTCAACAGGTACAAAGTTACAGTTAGGAGAGTAAGTTCTGGTGTTCTACTTCACAGTAGGATAACTATAGTTAACAATAATGTATTATACTTCAAAACAGCTAGAAAAGAGAATTTGGAATGTTCTTACCACAAAGAAATGACAAGTGTTTGACGTGATACGCTAATTATCCTGATTTGATCATTACACAGTGTAGAGATATCAAAATATCACATTGTACCCTATAAATATGTACAATTATTATGTATCAAGAACAAAATACAACCTGTATTTTTTCAACTGTATAAAAACAGTATTTTATTGTGTGTGCAGGCATGTACTCAACTTTAGAGTTTGGCTTTTGGAATTAAATAAAAACCGTACATAAAAATAAAAAGTAAGACACGTACTTCATCTTGTGACCAATATAGTACAAAGTCTTTTAAAGACACATATTACAAAAAAATTGTTCACTGCAAAGAAAAGGAAAATTAACCTCATGTACAAATCTCCTCTCAATTCCAAACTTAGCAAATTTCACTTGATAATGATAGGTATTTTCCACTGAAAAACTGTGTAATGATTGTAAAGTTTGACAAGAAATACAGGAAATCCAACTCCTTTCCAAATTATTCCACACTTGAAAATCTCCAAGATGTCTAAAGAGTCCTTTTTAGCAGCCTCTCTTCTCCAATGCCTCTTTATCCACTGCAGAGGTTTTAAAACCTGGCCCAAAATATCTCTGATACTGTTTGAGAGGTGGAGGTCTATCTCCTTTAATGAGGGAGTTGTAGGACTGCTTGCTAAATAGAAGGATGCGGCTTTTGTTATAGTTTCTAGGCCCAGGCCTTAACCTGGCAGCTGCCAAGCTAATGGGGATGTCCAGGTCAGGAGAGATCAAACAGAGATGCTCCAGCTGACAACTCCAGCTGATTAAGCCCAGTCAACCTCCAGAACCATGGAAGATAATCACAAGTTTTCTTGTTTTAAGCCACTGTTTGGGATGACTTGTTATGATACAATAATAACCGAATCATCCCCATATTTCTTCCTATTCCTAATCAATAGCAGGGCCTAAAGTAATGGAAAGCACATTGGTAGAAGTGTAAAATCCAAACTACACCACTCCTTCCTCCATCCCCACCTCCAAGTTGATGGACAAATTGTCCAAAACCTCAAAGTACTAAAGGAAGGGTAAGTCACTTATAACATCGTTGCTGCCCTTTTTCACTTAATTTGGCTTCTGTCCCTCCCCACCAAAACTCTTAATAACCGCTAACGAGACTGAGAGCATAAGAGGGAATCCTTCTCTTTATTCTCAACTCTACCTCAGCAATAACAGCTGCAATAAGAGAAATTGGAAATTCAGTCCCACCTTCTCTACAGGTTGCCTTCTGACATCTCATTTCCCCGGTCTTCATCTTCTTACCCAGAACATCCTTGATCATCAACAGTTACATATAAAAAGAGGAAAAACAAGACAAAAGAAGGGAAAGCCCAGCAGTCATTGCTCCTCAGTGGCCCCCACCACTTATAACCACAAATCTCAACAGTTCTCACTCTCGACTCCCTTAATGAAGTTATGGCTCAAGTACTACAATCAATATGCTGAGAACTAGTTATGTCTCAAAAGAAACCCCTCCCAGCTTATGATGTCCTTATGAAGACTGGACTCCTTTAAAAGGGATATGAAACCATACTGCTACTATATTATACAACGCAATGCAAAGGATATGTGTATCTTATCACCTTCTACAAAATTCAACCTAATCCTTTATTTTCTAAATATGATACGTTAATTTGAAAAGAACACAAATCTTGTAGACCCCCCGATACACATATCCTAAGTTCTTATGTATTATAGATTCCAGTATGTCTAACTATCAGATCAGCACAGCTTTTACAAACTGGATTGAGTGGGGAGGAACAGAGTTGCAGGGATTTCAGAAGCTTCAAAATTCTCTCTAGTAACTTCTGTTTTATCTGTTTTAAATTTTAATTTGATAATAAAGATTTAAGATGAATATGGATAGCCACCTTATCACAGTATACTGTCACAGAACGGCAACCCAAGCTTTTGTTTACAACCCCCTTCCCCCAAAATTGTTTCTGGTTGATGAAAAAGATCAGATGCACACTTAATAGGTAAATTAAACCTTCTTGTCAAGAGAAGATACTGTCATATAAAGCTCAAAATCACTAGTTCAAATTAAAAAAAAAGTATCAGAAGAATTGAGCTCTTGCTAGTTCAGGCATGCTGAACTGAACTCAAAAGAAATCCATTATAAGAGGCAATACATTCACAATGGAAATGGTCATTTAGATCCTGCTACTCAAAGTATAGTTATAGGACAAGCAGCATCAGCATCAGTATCATCATCTTGTTGAAAATGCAAAATCTCAGCACTTTGGGAGGCTGAGGCGGGTGGATCACGGGGTCAGGAGACTGAGACCATCCTGGCTAACACGATGAAACCCTGTCTCTACTAAAGATACAAAAAATTATTTGGGCGTGGTGGTGGGCAACTGTAGTCGCAGCTACTCGAGAGGCTGAGGCAGGAGAATGGTGTGAACCTGGGAGGCGGAGCTTGCAGTGAGCTGAGATTGCTTGAGACACCTTCTCAAAAAAAAAAAAATATATATATATATATATATAACTTATGTTCTAAAATAACTGACCACATGGTAAGTGCTCAAGGCAAACTCAGTCTCTGTACTCCATAGAAGTTGACTCTGATCCTTAATCACTGTTAGAGGCCTTTTCCCACCTAACTTGTATAGTGCCTGGCACTGTAATATTAATAAATCATTAATATTAACAATCTAATAATTACTAATAAATTTTAACAAAAATTTTTATGTAGACAACCACTCTCAAGACTGGATTTCTGAATAACCAATTTGGTGAACACCATCATTAGAATGGTCTGGCTGCACCTGTGTACAAAATTATTGGCAAAACAGGAGCAACCGAAGATCTCAAATATTCCTCATGGTCACCCCCTTGGTACTCTAGAGACAAAGAAATACACAGCATACTCCCATTCCTTCCAATCTGCATGCTCTCTTGATGGCAAACTTAATTAGAAAAGGATTTTTAAGAGGCAAATGTGAAATCTCATTTCACATATGGTGGTACTCCCATACTCCATTTTCTCCCTTCAGCATTTCACTCTGTATTATCTGTGCATATCCCTATTTGCTACATTAAAATGTAATGCCCTCTGAGAACAGAAAACTCCGTTTTGTATTCCCAATTCACCGCCCTTTTTTTTTTTTTTTTTTTTTTGGAGACAGGGTCTAGCTCTGTCACCCAGGCTGAAGTGCAGTGGCACAAACATGGCTCACTGCAGCCTTGACCTCCTAAGGCTCCAGCAATCCTCCCACCTCAGCCTCCTGAGTAGCTGAGACCACAGGCACACACCACCACATTCAGCTATTTTTTTTTTAGGGGGTAGAGATGGGGTCTCCCCATGTTGCACGGGCTGGTCTCAAAGTCCTGGCCTCAAGCAATTCTCCTGCTTCAGCCTCCCAAAGTGCTGGGATTACAGACATGAGCCACTGCACACCGCCCACCTACCTACCTTCTACAAGTGGCAACCAGAAAGGCATGTTAGACATTCCTTTTTTTTTTTTTTTTTTTTGAGACAGTCTCACTCCATTGCCCAGGCTGGAGTGCAGTGGTGTAATCTTGGCTCACTGCAACCTCCACCTCCCAGGTTCAAGCAATTCTTGTGCCTCAGCCTCCCAAGTAGCTGGTATTACAGGCATGCACCACCACACCTGGCTAATTTTTTGTATTTTTAGTAGAGACAGGGTTTCGCTATGTTGGCCAGGCTGGTCTCCAACTCCTACGCTCAACTGATCCACCCGCCACGGCCTCCCAAAATTCTGTGATTACAGGCATGAGCCACCACCATGCCCGGTCGCATGTTAGATGTTTCAAATAGGCACTAATAAATAAGGAAAAAGTCCTATTCTGGAATGGCAATCACAACTCTCATACAACAGGCAAAGCTAATCAGTTTCAACACAGCAGTTTAATAAAAAACATGTCTAACACTATAATAATTACTATACTTTTGATCACAAAACTTCCAAATGGAATTTTCTGAAGCAATAAATTGAAACGGTAGTTTAAATGCCTCTGAAAAAGTACAATGACATTTCATTTATCCGACAACAGACAAGGATTCCATTGTATGTGAATTTTCCAAATGAATGAAATGTACCACTTTTACAAATTTATATTTGAGATATAAATGTTTCTTATAATGGATATATAATTTCTTGAACTATTTACAAATGTCTGAGGTTGTATCAAGATAATGGAGAAAAGAAAGGAGGGGACAGAATACATATGAAATGAGATCTATGAATGAATTTGAACCTGGGTGATGGACATGTTTGTTCATTAGACTCTTCTACTTTTGTATGTGTTTGAAATTTTTCATTTAAGGAAATTCACACCACAGTAATCAAAACTGTGGTACCGGCTGGACGCGGTGGCTCACACCTGTAATCCTAGTACTTTGGGAAGCTGAAGCAGGTGGATCATTTGAGGTCAAGAGTTTGAGACCAGCCTGGCCAACACAGTGAGACCCTGTCTCTACTAAAAACACAAATATTAGCCAGGCCTGGTGGTGCACACCTAAAATCCCAGCTACTCGGGAGGCTAAGGCAGGAGAATCGCTTGAACCCAGGAGATGGAGGTTGCAGTGAGCCAAGATCACACCACTGTACTCCAGCCTGGGTGACAAAAAAAAAAAAACCCAGAAACAGAAACAACAACAACAAACTGTGGTGACAACATTGACACAGACATACATACAGACCAAAGAAATAAAATTTAAAGTCCAGAAATAAATCCATATATCTAGCATCTAATGATCTGACAAGGGTGCCAAAACCTTTCAACAGGGAAAGAAACCTCTTCAACAAATGGTACCAGGACAACTAGATATCCGTACATAAAAGAATGCAGATGAACCCCTACCTCATACCATACACAGCAATTAATTCAAACTGGAACAAAGACCAAAATGCAAGAGGTAAGGCAATAGAAGGTTTTTTTTTTATTATTATTTTTTGAGATGGAGTCGACTCTGTCACCCAGGCTGGAGTGCAGGGGCGCAATCTCGGCTCACTGCAACCTCCACCTTCCAGGTTCAAGCAATTCTCCTGCCTCAGCCTCCCGAGTAGCTGGGACTACAGGCACCCGCCACCACACCCGGCTAATTTTTGTATTTTTAGTGGAGACGCGGTTTCACCATGTTGGTCAGGCTGGTCTCAAACTCCTGACCTCAGGTGATCCACCTGCCTCAGCCTCCCAAAGTGCTGGGATTACAGGCATGAGCCACCATGCCCGGCCAGCAATAAAACTCTTAAGAAAACATACAGGTAAATCTTTATGACCATGGATTTGGCAACAGTTTCTCTTAGATACAACACCAAAATACAAGCAACAACAACAAAAAATAAAGTGGACTTCAACAAAATTTACAACTTCTGTGAAAAAGAAACTTTAAAAGATAGTGGAAAAACAACCTACAGAAATGAGAGAAAGTATCTGCAAATCACACATCTGATAAGGATCTAGTATCCAGACTACATATCAAGACCTCTTACAACCCAACAACAAAAATACAACCCAGGCTGGGCACGGTGGCTCACGCCCATAATCCCAGCACTTTGGGAGGTGGATCACCTGAGGTCAGGATTTCAAGACCAGCCTGGCCAACATGGTGCCACATCTCTACTAAAAACACAAAAATTAGCCAGGCATGGTGGCATGCGCCTGTAGTCCCAGCTACTTGGGAAGCTGAGGCGTGAGAATCGCTTGAACCCGGGAGGCGGAGGTTGCAGTGAGCCGGTATCACGCCACTGCACTCCAGCCTGGCCAACAGAGTGAAACTCAGTCTCAAAAAAAAAAAAGAAAAAAGGAAGAAAAGAAATAAAAAAAGACAACTCAGGCCAGGCACAGTGGCTCACACCTGTAATACCAACACTTTGGGAGGCTGACATGGGAGGATCACTTGAGGCCAGGAGCTGAAGACCAGCCAAGGCAACAAAGCGACACCCCATCTCTACAAAAAATTTTTCAAAATAAGCTAAGTACAGTGGTGCATACCTGCAGTCCTAGCTACTGGGGAGACTGAGGAGGGAGGACTGCTTGAGTCCATGAGTTCAAGGCTACAGTGAGCAATGATCACACCATTGCACTCTAGCCTGGGTGACAGAGTGAGATTCCATCTCTAAACAGAAAGGAAGGAGAAAAGGAGATAAAAAGCTTACTATTTAGCAAATTAAAAAAAAAAAAAAAAAGGAGGGGATGAATGATTACATTAACAGCAAGAAAAATTCTGAGATACCTGGGAAAAAGTCAAATCCTAAAGATTAAAGTGAATAATAACATTTTACTGTTATACAATTAAATTAACCAACTAAATGGAGAGGCAAAGTATATTACTTATTTGTTCACAAATATATTTCTAGCATCCAGAAAAATAACTGGCACTCAAGCACTTAAACCTCAATGAATGGAATGATTCAATACCATAAAGACGTCAAGTGTCACAAATAATCTAAAAACTTAATGGACTCCCAACTAAAATCAATCTCAACTGATATTTACCTTTGCAAGTATTACATTAAAAAAATAAGGAAAAATCTCAAATTGTTAAAATATCAAGAACATGAACATGCCCACAGATGTCTTAAGTTGTCTTTAAGTGATTCTCAAGCATTCTCAGCACCTATAAAACATACACAAATGATGGTCAAACAGCTTGAGAAATCTCACAAATGCCTAAATCTAGTTCAGAAATCCCTAGACCAACAGTCCTCAAATTCGTTCCCAAGATCTCTTTAGGGAGTCTAAACTACTCTAGGGGGTCAAAACTATTTTCAAAATAATACTAAGAGGCTACTAGCCTTTTCATTCTCATTTTCTCACAACTGTACAGAAAAGTTTTTCAGAAGCTAAATGATGTGTGATGATGCTGCAGATCAAACGCATAAGCAGATATGAGGATCTATCTTTTAAGTCATAATAGTAAAGATGTTTGCAAAAATGTTTAGCTCTTCTCACTATTTTTGAAAACATGGTTATTTAATAATGTTATGTATAACAATGTAAGTTTATTTTTATTTTTAAATTAAATATTTGAAGAACTTTTCAGTTTTAGTTGTAATACTTGTAACTGGTAGATATAACCCACATACACAAAAGGCTTTTGTGTTCCTTAGGAATTTAAGAGTGTAAAGGAGTCTAGGACCAGAGTTTGAGAATTGCTATTCTAACCTAACCACTGACACTCAGTTCCTCGGGAAAGCAACACTCTGCCCACCTTACAGATCAACTGCAATACTGGAATAAACTTAGAAGCATAAATAAAGCACAACTAATGATCAAATAACATTAAAAGTAGCTGAATGAGCTCCCCACAGGGAATCTCAGCATGGAAGGCTAGAGAGGTTACTACCAACAAAAATCTATAATCTGTTTTCTTATTAATTTACAGCAAACTAGGACTTCTTCCCCTAGCACTTCCTAAAGCGTCAGGATAGGAACAGACTAGACCAAAAAAACTCTATGCATCTTTTTTTGATGTAATTTATGCAGACAAGAGTTTTATTATTCAAATATATGCAAGTAAGAAATTAATTCCTTTATTAAACCGAGGCTATCTGTATTATATTTGTTTGGTATGTGGATGCTGAATCCTAGCCTTTGTCTCAACAAGTTTCCCAAGTCAACTGAAAAAGGTCAGGAAAACCTGCTGAACCAACACCGTATCAAAATCTCATTGTTAAGAATTACACAAACTGGGGCTGAGTATGGTGGCTGACACCTGTAATCCCAGCCCTTTGGGAGGCCAAGGTGGGAGGATCACTTGAGATCAGGAGTTTGAAATCAGCCACCCAACATGGTGAAACCCTGTGCCTACTAAAAATACAAAAATTAGCCGGGCATGGTGTTGGGCGCCTGTCATCCCAGCTACTTGGGAGGCTGAGGGAGGAGAATCGCTTGAGCTCAGGAGGCAGAGGTTGCAGTGAGCTGAGATTGTGCCACTGTACTCCACCTAGGGCGACAGAGTGAGACTCCATCTCAAAAAAAAAAAAAAAAAGAATTACACAAACTGGAACAGAATACTAGAACTTGGTCTTTAACCAAAATTCTAGAATTCTAAAAATACACAGACAAGAATAAATATCTTGATCATTGACACATGCTATACAAATAAAATTAGATAAGTTAAAATCTAATTTTAAATGAATACTGAGTGGCTAAGAAGTTAAAATAAGGATTAATTAAATACAGGAATTAAGGACCGTGAAGTATTT
The DNA here is from genome assembly GCF_043159975.1 of Macaca nemestrina. Taxonomy (NCBI): domain Eukaryota; kingdom Metazoa; phylum Chordata; class Mammalia; order Primates; family Cercopithecidae; genus Macaca; species Macaca nemestrina. The sequence goes on from NC_092137.1 coordinate 119,420,764, forward strand.
TATGTTCTTTCCAAGAACTGAAAAGTTGCTCCATGCCTTCTCTTGATAACTAAATAAGCAGCTGTGCATTTCTCACCCAGTTCACACCTTGCCAGACACATGCCTGACACAGCCAAGGAGGGGAGGTGGGATGACAGTAAAATCTTTAAATTTTACTGTCCTGTGTGGACCTTCACACAGGAGAATAAAACAAGATCTCTATCTCATTTTACACAAACAAGAATACTAATCCTAAAATTGGACTTTCTCCCTCTAGATTTTCTTTCCAGTCTGTGTTCTTGTCCCGTTTACAAATATTCAAAATATCCCTGAAGAAAGGAAAGAAATATTAAAGGGAAAAAGCTGACTCACAAAGGAGTGGAACTTCCCATTCCCCATCTCCCAATATCTCACGTGGAAGACCAAAATAAAAACCCAAGCAGTTCTGGTCAAAGGGGACTCTGCTAAAGCTCAGGATTTCTTAGACACAATCTGAAAGTCATACATATAAAGGAGTCCATGAGGCATCTATACACACACACTCACAAAATGTATCAACTTCATATATTGGTATATGAGAAAATAAATGTTTTAAAATTATATTGCCACTACTTTCCCTTCATCATGAGCCAAAACAAACCAAACAAACAAAAAAACACAGATTAGGTTGAGAGGGGGAAAAAAACCAGCATTTCTTCTACACTACCAAACCAATCATTTAACAACAGGGTCTGGTGTGCAATTTAAACTTTACACCATCCCTGAAAATCTTTATAAATCAATGAGACACTCACTTTTCCCTAAAAAGAACAGACAAGAATAAACATCTTGTCTCCCAATGGCTTTTTTCCATTGTGAAAGAGCCTGGAAAGTAAAAAGTGTAAGTAGGGTAACATATAAGCCGGTTCACGCTTGTAGTCCTACCTACTAGGGAGGCTGAGGTGGGAGGATCACTGGTCAGGAGTTCAAGACCTGACTGGGCAACATAGTGAGACTGGTCCTCCATCTCCAAAACAAAACAAAACAAAACCACATATATATGTAATTTTAAATCTAAAGAACACATTTGTGTAATCCTAAACCAAACGAACTAATTGAAAAAAACAAATTGTAATAAGACCATCAGGGAAATCAGAAAACTGACTGAATATTTGCTAATGTTTAAGAATCACTGTTAATATTTCTTACAGATATACTTGGTGGACTTACAGATGAAAAGCTACTGAGATTGGCTTTAAAATATCTAGTAGGTGGGGACCGGGAGCGGTGGATCACGCCCGTAATTCCAGCACTTTGGGAGGCTGAGGCGGGCAGATCACCTGAGGTCGGGAGTTCGAGACCAGCCTGACCAACATGGAGTAACCCCATCTTTACTAAAAATACAAAATTAGCCGGATGTGATGGCACATGCCTGTAATCCCAGCTACTCGGAGGCTGAGGCAGGAGAATCGCTTGAATCCAGGAGGCGGAAGTTGCAGTGAGCCGAGATCGCGCCATTGCCCTAAATTTATTGCTGTCTGGGCAACAAGAGCGAAACTCTGTCTCAAAAAAAAAAAAAACAAAAAACAAAACTATCTATTTAGATAGACATCAATCTATGTATCTATAGATATCTAGTAGGTGAGATGAAACCAAATAGGTCATGTGCTAACAACGGTTGAAGGCAAGTAATTAATATATAAAGGTTTATTATACTCATTTCTCCATTTTCTAGATACAGCTGAACATGTCTCTAGCGAGGAAAAAAGTACCCTATACATCAAAAGCTCCTGTCAAAAGTACAGAAATTTGCGTTCCACTACATCACCCATAATCCTTATTTTTTCTCATTGATCTGGTTTAACAATTATATTCCCCAAACCAATTAACTTCCTCCAATATACCTAAAACTGAAATACAAGACTATCTCTGTTGTCTTTTAATTCTACTCATAAGCTAGTCAAACGCTAGGTGAGAAAACGATCCAGGCTTCCAATTTATAATCAGTAAACTTAACTTCAAGACAACATACCTGTTTTGAGTCAGACTAATGAACTAGCACTAGTTTTGTTTTTTAATTTACCTTACTCTCCGCCTCGTATTTAAGTTTGGTGGGTAGGGTACGAACGTGAAAAGTAACAGATGTTGTTCACTCCCAGAAAGTGAACTCTTTCCATCAGGAGAGTAACAGAACTCAATCGAATGTGACACACAGAAACGTCTCAAAAATCTCTAGGTCAGTAACTCGCATACACCCTTATCCTCCCTCCCCAAATCATTTCAGGTGCTTAGAAAGGAGCGACCCCGGTTGGTAGGTTTCTTCTTCCTTTCCTTTCATTTCCTTTCCTAGGGGAGGGCTAGAGAGCAAAGACACGACCAAAAGGCCGGAAGAAGGAAAGCGAAAAGCATGAGGGCTGGACAATCAGCCCTTAAATAAATGAGAACTGTATCCAAATCAGATTAAGTTGAGAGACAGCGAACTGCTAAACACCTCCCCACAACTCTAATGGACCTGAGACCCCGAGTAGAGAAACCCGGCCGCACATCACACTCAGGCTCCCTTCTCTCCCAACTACTCACAGGTACAAGAGGCATAAAAAGAACTTCCCCACCCTCGCCAAGAGTAGCGCGGAAAAAAACTCACACTGGCCTGGGCCACGCTGGCGAAGCCGCCTGACTCCCCCCGCGCGGCCAGGAACCCTGAAATGACTGCCCCGCTCCTCAGGACGGGGAAGGGGTAGCCGGGGGACCGAGGCTCAACTGGGAGGACCCACCGGCCGTCGAGGCCCTACGTGCCCACCCGGCCCGGGGGCTTGGGCCCGCGTCGCCCACTCTGGGCCCAGGCCTGGTACCCCGCGAGGCTCGTCGCGAGCCCAGACCCCGGTCCAACTCCGCGCCCGGCGAGACCCGCACACCCCACTGAGCCACCGCGGCTGCCGCCGTACGGACCCAACCCCTAGCTACCTGTCTTCGTTCTTGTTTTTCTGTTTCTTCCCCATTGCTTGTCAACGGCGCTCGTGGCCCCAGCTCCTCTATCCGTTCTCTCACAGACCCACTGTCTCCCAGCTGACTTTGGTCTCCGCTCAGCTCCTTTCCCCCCGGACTGCCGCCGCTCGCACCCGGCTCTCCTCAGACCCGCGCACTGGAACAGGGCACATATGGTGTGAGTTCTCAGTGCGCAAGCGCATCGCCCCGCCGCCTCGGCGTGAGGACGCAGGGCGCGGCTCATCGAGAGCTGCGCTTCGGGTAGAGCGTCTCCGGTTGACCCGCCGGCCAGGCAGGAGCCCGAGCGCCCCCTGCCCGCAAGCGTCCGCCGCGAGCCGACGCCCGCGCGGTTTCCAGGTTCTAGAACCCGGAGGTGGACAATGCAGCTGTCAATTCCCCACCTCAGCCCTCTCCCAACGGGGAACGCACGCTTCGGTTCAGGAGTAGGCTTTGGGCTTCCCTTTATATCTTTGTATTCTCAGCCGCACGAAGTTCAGTAAAGAACCACAACTAACTAATAATGAGTCCTCTGGGGTTTGCGAGAGAGGTAAATCCAGGACAAAATAGGGACCTCTCAGTAACATCCGTGCGTTATGCATTATGTACAGTCACTGAATAAAACATAGAACAGGACACATCCGATCAATTCCCTAACATAGGTCTTCATCTTTACCCTCAAAGCGAGGGCGAGTTCTAAACATTCCTGTGTTTAGAAGAGTCAAGAGGGAACCTACAGGGGTGGTGGAAAATGTTCTATATCTGGATATGGCCGGTGATATTTTGGGTTTTAACTATGGAAAAGTTAATCGTGCTGTATATGTTTATGCCTCGACTTTAAGAAGAAGAAAAATGTTAAAACAAAACATAAAACAAAAAAAAAGAAAAATGTTTATTCAACACTAACAGAATGGTAACGCAGTTCAAGCGTCACTGCTGAGCGAGAGCACAGCTGTCTCATTTCCAGTCTCGCGCACTGGACCGTGAGTACCGAAGCACGGTACAGAAAAAGTCCGGCCACGCCAGCCTGCGCACTAAGAAACTGCAACTCCCACCATGCCTTGCGGCCTTCCAGTTCGGCCGTGTACCGGGAGGAAAGCAAGGGTCAGACACCTCCGGTTACGGGCTGCTGGGCGGGAGGCGCACGCGCAGAATTGTCCGGCAGCCGCCCGCCCGCCCCTTCCTCTGGCGTCCAAGGTGATATCGCGAGAGGTCCGCAGCCAATAGGGAGGCTGATGTGACGGCCGGTTTGCAGCCGCCGGCAGCTACTGCAAGGCAAAAGCCGGAGTGGACCTCTCTTTTGAAACTGCTGCTGTCTCACTTCTCAGACGTCACCGAGAGCTCAGGTGAGGCAGAGGGTAGTGAGAAAAATCCGACCACCACGTCCGCGTGCTGGTGAACATGTTGCTGCTCCACATCCGGAGCGGAGGAGGGGCGCCGCCCCAGCACCGGTGTCGGGGTCCTGGTGGAGGCTCTTGCGCATGCGCACCAGGAGGCGTCGAAGTTGAGGCAGCCGGGACTGTGCCTTCCTGTGTCTCCCCGGGCTCAGGGAGTGGCCGGGATGCCACTCGGGAGGTACCTGGGGTTCGGTTAAGGACCAGGCCCCTTGATTGTTTTGGTGGATACCTGTAAGGGTGTCCAGGAAATGACTAGGGAATTTGAGGACGCGCGGTGTCCCGTCCCACCGTTCCTGCGGAGCTGTAAAAAGGAAGAATCAGAGGCTGTGATTTGAAGAATGAAAAGCTAACGGGGGATTGCATCGTCTCTTTACCCCGTTCTCAATGCTCTAACCACCAACACCTACACCCAGAATAGCGCTTCTTAATCGCATCTGTTTCCAGTTATCCCATAATTAAATTCTGGCCTCATCCTATAAAATTGCAGGGATAAGCATTCTCTGTGCTTATCCCTGGAGCACAGCTTCCAACGTGCAATTCAGTATCTTATTTTCTCCTTCCAGCTTCCTCACCGAGGGTCACAGTACTACTGACATTTTTCTTGGGTGGTAGGGAGTGTGGAAATCTTTGCTGTGTTTGAAATACAGCACCTTTCCAATTTTATAGCACTCACGAGGAGCTTACAATTTGTTTTTTTAAACTCAAATACTTTTGAAACTTAGCAGTGTAGTAATCTGAATGGAAGTTAGGCACGTGTTCATTCAAGGTTAAATACATGTGTATTGAGTACCTGCTGTGTTCTATGGAGATACAAAGATGAAATCAAGTATCCTTTTGAAATGCTTTTCCTGTAAAGAAAAAGGAATCAGAACTGAAGTTTGCAAGAATATTTCTCTTCAGCTCAACGTTGATAGAGGGCCCGTGTGGGTCAGGATCTGTGTCAGAAGCTGAGTGAATGAATTCACAGTTTATTATCAAGTTTGGGGTGCTTAGGTATTATTTGCAAATGTATCATAGTTTATTGACATGCAACAGTCTCCTGCTTTAATAGCCAAATTATAAGTCATTTCTGCAGTAATAATCCTGAGATACACATAAAATTGCCGTCTAATTGTTGGTATAAAATTTCTCGTACAGCCGGGCGCGGTGGCTCACGCCTGTAATCCCAGCACTTTGGGAGGCCGAGGCGGGCGGATCACAAGGTCAGGAGATCGAGACCACGGTGAAACCCCGTCGCGACTAAAAATACAAAAAATTAGCCGGGCGCGGTTGTGGGCGCCTGTAGTCCCAGCTACTCGGGAGGCTGAGGCAGGAGAATGGCGTGAACCCGGGAGGCGGAGCTTGCAGGGAGCCGAGATCGCGCCACTGCACTCCAGCCTGGGCGACAGAGCGAGACTCCGTCTCAAAAAAAAAAAAAAAAAAAAAAAATTTCTCGTACAAAATACTCCATTGTTTTAAAAATATGTAGTCATGTGCCACATAAGGACATTTCAGTTTTATGAGATTATAATACTGTATTTATTGTACCTTTTCTGTGTTTAGATACGTAAATGCCATTATGTTACAGTTGCCTGCAGTATTCAATACAGTAACATGCTGTACAGATTTGTACTAGGAGTAATGGGCTGTATGGTATAGCCGAGGTGTGTAGCAGGCTGTACCATCTGGGTTTGTGTAAATACAGTCTATAATGTTTGAAACAGTATCAGAATCACCTAATGACACATTTCTCAGAATGTATTCCCATTTTTTGTGGGTTTTTGGGTTTTGTTTTTTGAGACAGGGTCTGGCTCTGTCGCCCAGGGTGGAGTGCAAGTGGTGCGACCTCAACCCACTGCAACCTCCGCTTCCTAAGTTCAAGCTATCCTCCTCCCACCTCAGCCTCCCTAGTAGCTCGGACTACCGCCACACAACACCAGGCCTGGCTAATTTTTCAATTTGTAGTAGAGACAGGGTTTCATCATGTTCCCAGGCTGGTCTCAAACTCCTGAACTCAAGTGATCTGCCCACCTTGGCCTCCCAAAGTGCTGGGATTATGGACGTGAGCCATAGCGCCCAGCCTAGAATGTATTCCCATTGTTAAGTAATGCATGACTCTAATTGAGATGGGTCTTTGTTTCTAATCTGAATGAGTTCTATTTTGAAACTCTTACTTTGTACAGAGGAGTGATGATGGAAAAAAAAAACCCAAAGTTTTAAAAAGTATTTGGAGTGTTTTACATCAAAGTTAGGAACACTGTCAGTAAATGGAAACCAGTATTAATTTTTGTGGCCTCAGATTTTTTTTTGTTAGGTAATGGGAGAACGGGAATGGACATTAATGCTTAGGGAACACCAGGCACTGTTCTTTACATAAGTGGTAATAAGACGTCTTAGGAGTTAAATGAAGCTCATTTGGGCAGCAGCCATGAAAAAATATGTGTTTTGCTCAACTCTACTCTGTGTGTTTCAGTAAGGTTAAATATATATATATATATATGTGTGTGTGTGTGTGTGTAAAACCTCAGTAGGTATACCTTTCTATTGTTGACAGTTGTTTCTGACTTCTCTTACCCATTGGTAAAGAACACTGATTATCAGTATATATCACTAGGTATAACTTCACAACTCATTTATCTGTGGTTTGGTGATGGTCTTAAAGACTTGCCTTGGCTTTAGTGTAGTAGAACATACGCTAAATCAGAAGCACCCTAAATTTGCTATAAGTGGTTTTTGAGTGGTGTGACTAGAACCTATTGAAAATTAAATTTAAAAACACATAAAAATTCTTAAGCCCAACATCAGGGGCTTGGATGTCTTTAGAATACTCCATAGAGTAGACATACACGTGCCAGAATTTTTGAAAATAGTAGAGAAAGCCGGGCGCAGTGGCTCACGCCTGTAATCCCAGCACTGGGAGGCCGAGGCGGGCGGATCACAAGGTCAGGAGATTGAGACCATCCTGGCTAACACAGTGAAACCCCGTCTCTACTAAAAATACAAAAAAATTAGCCGGGCGCGGTGGTGGGCGCCTGTAGTCCCAGCTACTCAGGAGGCTGAGGCAGGAGAATGGCGTGAACCCGGGAGGCGGAGCTTGCAGTGAGCCGAGATCGCGCCACTGCACTCCAGCCAGGGGAACAGAGCGAGACTCCATCTCAAAAAAAAAAAATGGTAGAGAAAAGCTGGCTTATTGTTTGCATTTTTTAAAATATAGTTTGTAAATCTCCCCAGCACCCAGGCCGAACTCTGCACCATTCGGAAGAATGGAAGCTGATGCATCTGTTGACATGTTTTCCAAAGTCCTGGAGAATCAGCTGCTTCAGACAACCAAACTAGTGGAAGAACATTTGGATTCTGAAATTCAAAAACTGGATCAGATGGATGAGGATGAATTGGAACGCCTGAAAGAAAAGAGACTTGAGGCCCTAAGGAAAGCTCAACAGCAGAAACAAGTAACCTCTCTGCTCTGCTTTCTGAAATTGCTATAACAGTATGCGCCTAACAACTTATATATCCATGTGCCGTAGTAGTTACATTTCGTTCTTTGTTTTTAGGGTTTTGGGAATTTAGAGTACCTATTACTGTTAAAATTTTGCCCAGAAAAAAATATGTTTTAAAGACACATTCAAAATTAGCCCAATCTCTATGTGAATCCACAGTCGAGTAAAAGAAAGATCTGCCCAAGATCGTTTTTCTGAGCTTGGATTTGTGTGGTTGAATGGAGGGCAAGGGAGTCATTGGTTTCCATTTCAGGTAATGTTAAAGCCTATCAAAATTTAGCTATTTTCAAAGCAAACAAGATAAGACAGGTGAGATAATAGCTATTAAGTCAGTTTATGTTGAAAAAATTATTTCAGGCATTTCCAATGAAATATTTAATTAGTGGCATGTTCAAAAGAATGCATGCTTTGTAACAAAGAATGGTGGTCACAGCTCTATCCTCGTTGCCCCTTAGAATGTTTGTGTAGAATAAACACAGAGTTGTAAACTCGGATTGAAACCAACGGATTAAATTCTGTAAATTGAATTTTTTTTCTTGTTTTTGAGCTAGAGTCTCGCTGTGACACCCCGGCTGGAGTGCAATGGTGTCATCTCGACTCACTGCAACTTTCGCTTCCCGGGTTCAAGCAATTCTCCTGCCTCAGCCACCCGAGTAGCTGGGACTACAGGTGCACATCACACGCCCGGCTAATTTTTGTATTTTTAGTAGAGACGGGGTTTCACCATATTGGCCAGACTGCCCTGGAATTTCTGACCTCAAGTAATCCACCAACCTTAGCCTCCCAGGTTGGCGATGGAATTACAAGCGTGAGCCACCGCACCCGGCCAAATTCTGTAAATTGAATTTTGATTAAAACATTTTTCCATTGGGTTGCATGGAAATACATTATCACCAACTCTGGTTCCTTTTCAGTTGCCTGTGACTTAAACATGAGGCTTAACTTTTCTGAAGAAATAGAGAGTTTTGACTGGGCATGGTGGCTCACATCCGTAATCCCAACACTTTGGGAGGCCAAGGCGGGCAGGCAACCTGAGGTTGGGAGTTCAAGACCAGCCTGGCCAACATGGTGAAACCCTGTCTCTACTAAAAATACAAAAATTAGCCAGGTGTGGTGGCATGTGCCTGTAGTCCCAGCTACTCAGGAGGCTGAGACAAGAGAATCTCTTGAACTTGGGAGGTGGAGGTTGCAGTGAGTTGAGATTATGCTACTGCACTCCAGCCTGGACGATAAAGCAAGACCCAGTTCCCCCACAAAAAAAAAAAAAAAGAGAGAAGGAGTTTTGTTTGTATTGCTGTAGCATCACTTTATATGTTTACACCCTCATGTTTAGAAGAGTTGATATGTTTAGAAGAGTTACTACAAAAGGAAATCTTTTATGAATGAGTCCAAATTTTTACATTTTGAGTTTTCTAAAGTAGAGTATGTTATATGGCTTTTACATGTACCCTATTTTAGAAAATAGACTGCTTTTCTTTTTCTTTTTCTTTTTTCTTTTTTGAGAGGGAGTCTCAGTCTATTGCCTATCCTGCCTTGACCTCCCAAGTAGCTGAGATTACAGGTGCCCACCACCATGCCCAGCTAATTTTTGTGTTTTAGTGGAGACAGGGTTTCACCATGCTGGTCAGGCTGGTCTCGAACTCTGACCTCAAGTGATCCGCCTGCCTCGGCCTCCCAAAGTGCTGGGATTACAGGCATGAGCCACCCCACACCAGGCCCAATTGGCTCCTTTTCATAGTATAGGGCTGATAATTAGTGTGCAGAGGACAGATTATTGGAATTTAAGGTAATATATGTTTAGGTTCCACCACAAACTCATATTTCATGGTCACATTTAAGTACTAATTGCTAATGTGCAACTACAAATAATTATTTGTAACTAGGATATTTTTGCAGAGAGACTGAATTCACCGGATTCGCAGTGATGAACATACATTAAATCATGTCTTACAGGAACTTTTTTGGCAGTTCAAAACAGTGGTCTGAGTATTTATAATTAAAACCAACTAAGGCAAACCGGCTATAGGCCTTTTTTTATTAATGTATAAATCAATGTAAAATGAATTTGTCATCGAGTAATTCAGAAGGTCTTATTTTAGAACTTTCATTTCATTTCAATAGATCTTTTTTATTAAAATGCTTTCTGGAAATAGGCAAGAAACCTAGTGATTTGTGTAGATATTCTTTTTATAAGAGATGATACAGTAATTAGATGATACAGTAATTTTGATTTTCTGATCTTTGAGGGTATTGGGGAGATCAGCACTTAATAGGCCTAGGCGAATCTATATTCTCCTGTCAGCCAAGCACCCTCCTACTGTTAACTAGAGCTGGCGCACTTAGGTAGGGACCAGAACAGAGGGATAAGGTGAGAAATAGGAGTTAAGCAGAGGCTTGGGTGGCAGCCACTGAGAGAGCTGTAACCCCAGCACTTTTGGAGGGCAAGGTGGGAGGATTGCTTAAACCTAGGAGTTTGAGATCAGCCTGGCAATATAGTAAAACACTGTCTCTACCAAAAAAAAAAAAAAAAAAAATTAACCAGGCATGGTGTGGCGTGTGCCAGTGGTCCCAACTCCTTGGGAGACTGACGTAGGAGGATCTCTTGATCCCAGGAGGTTGAGGCTGCAGTGAGCTATGATCATGCCACCGTCGCACTTCATCCTGGGCAACTTTAGTGAGACCCATTCTCAAAAAACAAACAAACAAAAAACTTTTTGGCCGGGCATGGTGGATCACGCCTATAAACCCAGCACTTTGGGAAGCTGAGGCAGGTGGATCACAAGGTCAAGAAATCGAGACTGGGCCGGGCGCGGTGGCTCACGCCTGTAATCCCAGCACTTTGGGAGGCCGAGGCGGGCGGATCACAAGGTCAGGAGATCGAGACCACGGTGAAACCCTGTCTCTACTAAAAATACAAAAAATTAGCCCGGCGCGGTTGTGGGCGCCTGTAGTCCCAGCTACTCGGGAGGCTGAGGCAGGAGAATGGTGTGAACCCGGGAGGCGGAGCTTGCAGTGAGCCGAGATCGCGCCACTGCACTCCAGCCTGGGCTGGGCGACAGAGCGAGACTCCGTCTCAAAAAAAAAAAAAGAAATCGAGACCATCCTGGCCAACATGGTGAAACTCCGTCTCTACTAAAAATACAAAAATTAGCTGGGCATGGTGGCGCCTGCCTGTAGTCCCAGCTACTGGGGAGGCAGAAGCAGAATTGCTTGAACCCGGGAGGTGGAGGTTGCAGTGAGCCGAGATTGCACCACGGCACTCCAGCCTGCCGATAGAGTGAAACTGTCTCAAAAAAAAAAAAAAAAAAAAAAAAAAGGCATGATCTGTCCGTCTTGGCCTCCCTAAGTGCTGGGATTACAGGCTTGAGCCACCGCGCCTGGCCCACTTAAAATTCTTATCAGCGTGACAGTAATTATTTCCCTCCAGTATTGTGATATAGCCACGATATTGGGAACAGGCAACAGCTGTTGAGAATCGTGTTCCTTCAGTCCCTACTTGAAGGAACTAAAAAAAAAAAAAAAAAAAGTGGTTTTTTTGTTTGTTTTTAAATTCATTACAAAATACGACGGTGATTTGGACACTTAAAATGTCAAGTGGTGCTGAAAGAGAGATTTCACATGTGTCATGTTTTGCTTCTCTCCAAATTAGGAATGGCTTTCTAAAGGACACGGGGAATACAGAGAAATCCCTAGTGAAAGAGATTTTTTTCAAGAAGTCAAGGAGAGTAAAAAAGTGGTTTGCCATTTCTACAGAGACTCCGCATTCAGGTAACTTTGTTTCCATCTGTGACTTTTTCTTAAAAAAACCACAATGAATTGTTTGGATAAAGATACACTGGCTTACTAGAGAAATGAAGAAAACTAAAAGGAAAAACTTCCTAAGTTGTTTCATTGTACTCTCTCATATGTTATTTAGTATTAAGCAGGTGGGGGTCCAATCACTCAAGCCTGCAGTCCCAGCATTTTGGGAGGCCGAGGGTGGGGGCGGATCACTTGAGGTCAGGAGTTCGAGATCAGCCAGGCCAACATGGAGAAACCCTGTCTCTACTAAAACTACAAAATTAGCCAGATGTGGTGGCAGGTACCTGTAGTCCCAGCTACTGGGGAGGCTGAGGTGGGAGAATTGCTTGAACCCGGAGACAGAGGTTGCAGTGAGTGGAGATCGTGACACTGCACTCCAGCTTGGGCGATAGAGTGAGACTCCGTCCCAAAAAAAAAAAAAAAAAAAAAAAAAGAGTTAATCGTTATTTTAAGGAGTAACTTAAAGAACAGTTTCTTGCAAAAGTATAAATGGATATTACTGAAAGTCAGTATTCTCATATAAACGGCTTATGTTTTTGAATTGTGTTTTCACTAGCTAACTCTAAAAACATCTTAGAAATGTACACTTAAAATTCTTTTTTTTTTTTTTTGAGACGGAGTCTCGCTGTGTCGCCCAGACTGGAGTGCAGTGGTGAGATCTCAGCTTACTGCAATCTCCACCTCCCAGGTTCAAGCAATTCTCCTGCCTCAGCCTCCCAAGTAGCTGGAACTACAGGCACCTGCCACCACGCCCGGCTACTTTTTTGTATTCTTAGTAGAGATGGGGTTTCACTGTGTTAGCTAGAATGGTCTCAATCTCCTGACCTCAAGATCCACCCGCCTCGGCCTCCCTAAGTGCTGGGATTACAAGCTTGAGCCACTGCGCTCAGCCCACTTAAAATTCTTATCAGCATGACAGTAATTATTTCCCTCTAGTATTGTGATATACCAGTCTTGGCTGGAAGGAGAAGTGATTTTTCTTAGACCACCCTACGTCTCCATATCTCTCTAAGGAGGCCGATCTCTTATAAAATGTTAACACCTCCCCAAAAAAAGTCTTATCTTAAACCAAAGAACCCAAGCCTTTGTGGGTTTTGGTGCACAGATTTCATTAGTCGCCAACACTTAAAAATTGAGAGATAACCCCTTTAGAAAATATCCACATTCGGAATTTTTCTTTAAAAAATATCAGAAAACTTACTAATAGCATCACTGGAACTAGAATGGCAGTCATCTGCTGACTGGCACCTGCCCACCCGGGACAGACAAGCACTGTGCTCTGGAGTCTCTGGCACTCACTGTGGTTTTGGGCCTGCTGTGTTTCTCATTTCTGTGGCCTGCCTGCCCCTTTGTCTTCATCTCACAACCCAACAGCTTCGTTGTTAGTTAACACCTTTCAAGAATTGATTGCCTGGTATTCATTGACTAAGAGAATAAAAATGAAAGAAAATATTGAGATGGTGAAATCCCTCGTGAGGAACAGTGAGAGAAGGGATTAGGAAGGTAGAAAGGTAGCAGAGAAACCTCTGCCCTTGTGGTACACAACCATCTCCCATTGGCACACATTCCTCTGTTGCCAACCTCTGACAAATAGGATGAAGTGATATATAAATATACTAGTATGTAAAATATTATTTGTCCACTTGTTTTTTTGTTTTTGAGAGAGAGTCTTACACTGTCACCCAGGCTAGAGTGCAATGGCGGGATCTCGGCTCACTGCAACCTCCACCTCCCAGGTTCAAGTGATTCTCCTGCCTCGGCCTCCCGAGTAGCCAGGACTACAGGAACCCGCCACCATACCTGGCTAATTTTTGTATTTTTAGTAGAGAAGGGGTTTCGCCAGGTTGGCCAGGCTGGTTTCAAACTCCTGACCTCAGGTGATCCACCCCCCTTGGCCTCCCAAAGTGTTGGGGATTACAGGCATGAGCCACGGCACTCGGCCTCACTTGGGTGTGGTATGTCTTCCCCAACCAGATTGTTGTTTTTGTAGAGGCAGAGCATTTGCCTGTATTGTGGCCCACTGTGCTCTGGGATCATAGCCCTAAGGCAACTGCCTGACACATAGTAGTCAATAAATACGTTTGATCGGTATATAAACAGTGCATCACCAGGAGTACTCACCTTCAAACAGAACTGAAAAATCAAAATCATCCAGTTAACTTTATATATTAGCAAAGTTTCTAGCTCATAGTAGGTAGGATGCTTTCATGTATATTATCCCTAGAACATTCACAATAATCTTCAGAGGCACTTATTATTATTCCTGTATTTCATGTGTGGAAACCAAGATTTGGAGAAATTAAGTGACTCACCTAGTATCACTCAGATACTAAATAATTAAAAAAAAAAAAAGATTTGAACCAATGTTTTTTGGATTTTTTGTTTTGTTTTGTTTTTGAGACAGAGTCTCTCTGTCGCCCAGGCTGGAGTGCAGTGACAACGATGTTGGCTCACTGCAACCTCTGCCTCCCGGGTTCAAGCGATTCTCCTGCCTCCGCCTCCTGAGTAGCTGAGATTACAGGGGCATGCTACCAGACCTGGCTAATTTTTGTAATTTTAGATGGGGTTTTACCATATTGGTCAGGCTGGTCTCGAACTCCTGACCTCAGGTGATCCACCGACCTTGGCCTCCCAAAGTGCTGGGATTACAGGCATGAGCCACCATGCCCGGCTGAACCCATGTTTTAAGCCTATTGCTATTTTTTAAATTTTTGTGGGTAGTAATAGGTAAATATGGGGTACATGAGATATTTTAACACAGGCATGAAATGTTTAATAATCACATCAGGGTAAATAGAGTATCAATCACCTCAAGCTTTTATCCTTTGTGTTATAAACAATCTAATTATGCTCTTTTAGTTATTTTTAAAGTACATAAAGGCCTACAGCTATTCATACCATGACTGTTGTTTTGGATTTTTAAAAATTGATTGACGGGTTGGGCACCGTGGCTCATGCCTGTAATGCTAGTACTTTGAGAAGCTGAGGCAGGCGGATCACGAGGTCAGGAGATCGAGGTCATCCTGCCCAACATGATGAAAACCCATCTCTACTAAAGTACCAAAACTTAGCTGGGCCTGGTGGCACGTGCCCATAGTCCCAGTTGCACAGGAGTCTGAGGCAGGGGAATTGCTTGAACCTGGGAGGCAGAGGTTGCTCTGAGCCGAGATCACACCACTGCACTCCAGCCTGGCAACAGAGCAAGACTCTGTCTCAAAAAAAAAAAAAAAAAATTGATTGACAAATGGTATAATCATAGACTTATTTAAAATAGGTTCGTGGCCAGGTGTGGTGGCTCACACCTGAAATCCCAGCACCTTTGGGAGGCTGAGGCCGGTAGATCACCTGAGGTCAGGAGTTCAAGACCAGCCTGACCAATATGGTGAAACCCTGTCTATTAAAATACAAAAATTAGCCAGGCATGGTGCGGGCACCTGTAATCCCAGCTTCTCAGGAGGTTGAGACAAGAGAATTACTTGAACCCAGGAGGTGGAGGTTGCAGTGAGCAGAGGTCGTGCCACTGCACTCCAGCCTGGGTGACAGAGCAAGACTCCATCTCAAAAAAAAAAAAAAAAAAAATACGTTCCTTACTGCAGTTAAAGTATGGAGTTGATTTATTTACAAATTTTCAGGAACATATTTCTCATATGATGGTTCATTTATCATTTGTTTTGAGCTTTATTTAAAAACCATTTATTAATTTGTTCTCTCTTAACCATTTTTCACTGAAATCTCATTACTGAACTACATGAGTGACATATGACAAGATATATCCAGGGAAAAAGTGATGAGGCACCAAGGTTACACGTAATTTATGTTAGACCCAAACCTAGTTCAGGAAAAACTACATCAAGTGCACAAAAAGCTTACTGGTAAAAAGAATCATGCAGTATTTTGTGTGATAGTCATCTAAAGAGGTAGTTCTCAAGCTTTGTTTGAGCATAAGAACAGCTGTATGTTTCTCAACTCCACTGCCAGAGAATTTTGATTCATCTGGATATTTTAAAGGCTAATTGCAGGCCGAGTGTGGTGGCTCACGCCTGTAATCCTAGCACTTTGGAGGCTGAGGCAGGTGGATTGCTTGAGATCAGGAGTTCAAGACCAGCCTAGCCAACATGGTGAAACCACATCTCTACTAAAAATACAAAAATTAGCCAGGCATGGTGGTGGGCCCTTGTAATCCCAGCTACTTGGGAGGCTGAGGCAGGAGAATTGATTGAACCCAGGAGGCAGAGGTTACAGTGAGCCGAGGTCACGCCACTGCACTCCAGTCTGGATTACAGACGTGAGCCACTGCGCTCAGCCAAGAAAATCTCACTTTTGTTTCCCTCTTCATTGGAAGATGGCTGCCGGGCGTGGTGGCTCACGCCTGTAATCCTAGCGCTTTGGGAGAACGAGGCAGGCGGATTACAAGGTCAGGAGATCAAGACCATCCTGGCTAACATGGTGAAACCCCATCTCTACTAAAATACAAAAAATTAGCTGGGCGTGGTGGCGGCGCCTGTAGTCCCAGCTACTCGGGAAGCTGAGGCAGGAGAACGGTGTGAACCCAGGAGGCGGAGCTTGCAGTGAGCCAAGATTGCACCAGTGCACTCCAGCCTGGGCAACACAGCAAGACTCCACCTCAAAAAAAAAAAAAAAAAAAAGGTTATTACTGATATTTTTTAATTCCCTAGAAGCATAATGGCCACATTTATTTAAATATTATTAGTAACCCTTAGTCTTAATGTGCTTCTTACTGATAGAGTTGCGTATTTAGGAGTAAGAAGTTTTTCCTTGGCAATGCCATTCAGTTTTTCTTCGTGACTTCCAAATATGGCACCATGTGTGCATTTCTGACTCTTGTCTCTTCTGAGTTCTGTCAAGTTTCAATTTGTTCCTCATCCAGTTTCTTGTATGAGAGATACGACAACTTCCTTTATGACTTAAAGCATATGTTTAATATTTTAAAAGAGAATTAATGCAAATCTGACTTTCTAGAATCTCATAGGCTGTTTTCCCATCTCTTAATCAGGCAACTAACCTCTGATCTGGAAGTGAGGTCATCTGACACAAGTGCAAGTTGGCTGCCATGTTATGAGAGTCAGACAACAGAAAAACTATATAATTAGATTTCCCTTAATGACGTTTATTTTGAAAAACAGCGATCTGTGGTTTTAGCTTATAGTTTTCTATGTGTGGTTACTTACAGATGTAAAATACTAGACAGACACCTGGCTATATTGTCCAAGAAACACCTCGAGACCAAATTTTTGAAGCTGAATGTGGAAAAAGCACCTTTCCTTTGTGAGAGACTGCGTATCAAAGTCATTCCCACACTAGCACTGGTAAAAGACGGGAAAACACAGGATTATGTTGTTGGGTTTACTGACCTAGGAAATACAGATGACTTCACCACAGAAAGTTTAGAATGGAGGCTCGGTTGTTCGGACATTCTTAATTACAGGTAACTTTTAACAAAAGAAGAGATTGATTTTAATTCATATATAGTTGATGTTTTTACAGAAGATTTTTGTAATTGTAACATATATGAAATCAGGGCGTTTTGGCTGAGGTGTACAAAGTTTCTCAAAGGAAACCCATATTTTTTGAAGTGTGTATTGTTAGCGTGATTTTACAGCAAAATCAAAGTTACAGATAGAACTGATTTTATAGGTAAAATTGAGTCTCACAGTACTCCTGACTGTAAAAGTTGTCAGCTTAACATGTGCTGTTGACACTAATTTTGTATTAATCTGGAAACTTAAAATGGCAATCCAGAGTTGGCTGTTCCCTCATTTAAGCCAGATTACTCAAATGGATACTGACTTAAGTGATTCTCTTTGATAAAATAAAAATTAAAAGCAGACTGTTGCAAAGAAAGTTGTATTTTAAAATACTACATTTTTAACATAGATATTTCTGTTTTACTTATAGAGGCTAATGAATACAAAAAGGTTTCTATGCCTAGCTTACATTACTGGCCATGTTTTAGTTTGAAAACAATCTAAAACTCCAACTTCCATTTCTTTGTCCACTTCTTCAGACAAATAACTTATCTAATTCCACAAATCAGAGCATATCATCTTGTCTTTTTTGCCGTTTTCTTGATTTGCAAAAGTAGCAGGTAAAATTGTGCAATTACCATTCCAGAGTGATGGTGCCTTTCAGGAAGTAAAAGTTTCTCTCCCATTTTTTCTCTCTCCCCCATTTCCCTCCCGTCTTTTCTCTGATTCTCCTACACATGCCAAAATCATTCCTATGTTGTAGAAATTGGTTTCATTTTTCCTAATATTAACATATTAATATTTATTAAAGTTATATATTCTGAAGTAATTTTAAACCTTAAAGAAATTGCAGCCAGGTGGGGCACTTCCATAATCCCAGAAGATTACAAACATTGAGAGGCTGAGGTGGGAGAATCGCTTGAGGCCAGGAGTTTGAGACCAACTTGGGTAGCATGGTGAGATGAGACCTCGTCGCTACAAAAAACTAGCGGAAACCACCCCCTGCAGACTAATACAAAGAATCCTCATTGACCCTTTGCCCATATTACCCAATGTTAAGCATGTTATATTTGTTTTCTCATTGTCTTTATAGATACCATGAAGTACTTTGGGAACCATTTGAGTGGAAGCTGTGAATACAGTGTCCCTTTACTCCTAAAGGCTTCCACCTGTATTTTCTAAGAACAGGGACATTTTCTTACACAGCGACAGTACAATTATTAAAACAGGAATTATCGTGTAATTTACAGCTCGTATTTCATATTTTATCATTGTCCCAATATTGTCCTTCATACCAAAAATGCAGCACATTTAGTTATTATGTCTCTAGTTCCTGTTGTTATTCTTTGGTTCTTAAGACTGATGTTTTTGAAGAGTACAAACTGTTTATTTTGGAGAACATCTCCCAGTTTGGGTTTGTCTTGTCTTTCCTCAAGATTTGATTCAGATTATCGATTGTTGACAGGTATGTTATGGAAGTGATGCATCGTATCAGGAGGTGTGTGTTGGTTTCTCTCATTTCTGATGACAACTGAGCACTGTGTTAACCAAATGTTAATCCATAATTAATGATAAAAAGGAAAATAGGTCTCGTGCAGTGGCTCATACCTATAATCCCAGCACTTTGGGATGCCAAAGCAGAAGGATCGCTTAAGCCTAACAGTTCAAGACCAGCCTGGGCAATATAGTGAGATGTTATCACTACAAAAAATTTAAAAATTAGCTGAGCACGGTGGCACACACCTGTAGTCCCAGCTACTCAGGAGGCGGAGGTGGGAGGATCACTTGAGCCCAGGAAGTGGAGGTTGCAGTGAGCTGTGATCACACCACTACACTTCAGCCTGGACCACAGAGTGAGACCCTGTCTCAAAAAGAAAGGAAAATAAAATGGATCTAAAACATTTAGTAGTACGAAATAAGGTTGACGGCTATTAACCATCAATATAAGCATTATACCTCTTCCTTGACACCCACCAGCATTTTAAAGAAATTTTATTCTATGTTACAGGAAGGGAGCAAAGAGATTTTTGTGCAGTTTAGTATACTAGTACTAAATCATAAAGAATAAAATGCTTTTTTTATTTTTATTTTTATTTTTAGTGGAAATTTAATGGAGCCACCATTTCAGAACCAAAAGAAATTTGGAACAAACTTCACAAAGCTGGAAAAGAAAACTATCCGAGGAAAGAAATATGATTCAGACTCTGATGATGATTAGAGCTCCGTAATTCTTTGTAAATTGTCCTTTTTTCTGCTTCAGATTTAAATGTGTTTTTAAAATCCTATTAATGTCCGTACATTGGTCATCTAAATACTCATATTCTCAAGTTTGATACAGTTGTATCACATCGAAAGGCGTCTTTATTATTTTCTGTGTGGCCATCATGTTTACGTTGAGGAAAACTTCTCAGTTCTTAAATTATCTGGGAAGGGTCTGGATTCTCTATTTTTGAGATTGACTTTATCACAATATGATTCTTACGTCTTTATACCACTTACAATTGTGTTTTGATCTACAGAGCTAGAAATTCAAAAACTATTCCAGGACTACTACTTAATTGGCATTATTTATACAAGAGATCAAGTAGCCATTTACTGGCGCAGTACTACATTTGTAAATGAATTATAAACACTCCTCTGGAATATATTTAACCATTAAAGAACTGCTTATTAATTCTGGACACTGCATGTTGATGTGGAATCAACTGATGCCAGCAGAAAGCTATTTTGATTTGTGAACATGCTGCCTTATGTAAAGGGTCCTGATTGCTTGTATTTTAAGACATTCGTTAAAAAGAAATCAGGAAACACTTTTGAAATAACAGCATAAGGAACTTCACTGTCTCTGCTCAATAAAACACCTGTAACTAGAAGTTTAAGTTTATGTGGAAATTGTCATATAAGCATACATCCAACAAAAACATGTTTTCAAGAAAGTCTTCTAATCTTGGAATAGGGAGTCTGTGGCAGTTGAGCCATGACCCCATTCCCTCTCTCCAGTTCCCAGTCCCAGACTACAGTTTCTCCTCTGGGAGAGTAGATTACTAGCATGCCTCATTCCCTCAAGCTCTGTGTTGCGGAAGCCCTTTTGTAAGCAAGAGTAGCCAAGAGGTTTGGCGCTCCTTCCTCCACCCAGTCCCCACTTACGGAACAGAAACTCTAACCCAGGAATAGCAGACTGAGAATCCTGGGCCTCAGTTGCTTTTGCCCCAGCTTACTCAGAGGATGAAGGCTCTCTGCTCGTACGTAGGGTGAAGGTTCCATGCAAGGAGATGCACTTGGAGGAGACCCGGAGTTATATCACCCTTTTCCCCCTTGTAGACTGTGGGTTTAACTCCTAGAAAAGCAGGCCATTGTCCCCATCCCTAGCTCTGGAGCAGCAGAACAGAGGTTCTGTCCAGTGGAAATGGCAAGTCATAAAAACAGCTCCGGGCTGGGCACGGTGGCTCACGCCTGTAATCCCAGCACTTTGGGAGGCCAAGGTGGGTGGATCACAGGTCAAGAGATTGAGACCGTCCTGGCTAACTTGGTGAAATCCCATCTCTACTAAAAATATAAAAAATTAGCTGGGCATGGTGGCGAGCACCTATAGTCCCAGCTACTCCAGAGGCTGAGGCAGGAGAATCGCTTGAACCTGGGAGGCAGAGGTTGCAGTCAGCCAAGATCACACCATTGCACTCCAACCTGGTGACAGAGCGAGACTGTCTAAAAAAAGGAAAAAACAGCTCCGTAACACTCCATAAAGGGATTGACTAGAATAGAATGAGGGAAGATGCTGAATTGTAAGGGTGCCACCAAATACGTTGGATCTGGGGAAGGGAGAAATCAAGAGCAGATTGATAGCTCCCTGATGGCAACAAGCAAAAGGGAATGTTAACAAGCTCAACAGAAAGAGCCTGGCATGGTGGCTCATACCTGTAATCCCAGCACTTCGGGAGGCCAAGGCGGGCAGATCACTTGAGGTTAGGAGTTTAAGACCAGCCTGGCCAACATGCTGAAACCCTGTCTCTACTAAAAATTTAAAAATTTGGCCGGGCGCAGTGGCTCAAGCCTGTAATCCCAGCACTTTGGGAGGCCGAGACGGGTGGATCACGAGGTCAGGAGATCGAGACCATCCTGGCTAACATAGTGAAACCCCGTCTCTACTAAAAAATACAAAAAACTAGCCAGGCGAGGTGGCGGGCGCCTGTAGTCCCAGTTACTCGGGAGGCTGAGGCGGGAGAATGGCGTGAACCTGGGAGGCGGAGCTTGCAGTGAGCTGAGATCCGGCCACTGCACTCCAGCCTGGGTGACAGAGCGAGACTCTGTCTCAAAAAAAAAAATTAGCCAGGCGTGGTGGCATGTGCCTGTAATTCCAGCTATTCAGGAGGCTGACGCATGGGAATTGCTTAAACCCAGGAGGCAGAGGTTGTAGTGAGCCAAGATCACATCACTCCACCCCAGCCTGGGTAACGGAGTCAGACCCTGTCTCAAAAAAATAGAGGCAGCTGTTATTAGTCCTAGGGTTAGAACAAACCCAAGGACCCTGAATTCAACTGGATTAAACTGTGCGGCGACTTGTGCCCCAGAGCATTGTCAGAAACTATAGAGTGGCCAGGTGTGGTGGCTCATGCCTCTAATACCAGCACTTTGGGACACGGAGGCGGGAGGACCACTTGAAGCCAGGAGTACAAGACCAGCCTGGGCAACATAGTGAGACCCTGTCTCTACTAAAAATGAAAAAAAAAAAAAAAGAGTGGTTAGCTAGGAAATTAGTGGGTGCTAATAGTAGGATGTGGTAACAGAAGAGGTTCTAACTAACTAGAACCTTTCCCAAAAGATCAGGAAAAGGTAAAAGAGAGCACTATCAAAATCACTGTCCTTGGGGCTAGAGGGAGTAGTCATGGTGACTGCACACGCCCAGACTGTACTCTGAGGGGGAACATCAGAGCTTGTATACTTCAGGATAAGTGGACTTATCCAGCCAAGAAACTAAACAAGAAGAAATGTGCTGGAGGGTAGGGGGTAGGGGTTGGAAGGAAATTAGTAGCCCGAGCTGCTATGACACAGTATCTAAAATATCCAGTCCTCAACAACAAATTACACGACATGCAGAAGAATAGGAAACTAATCCATACAAGGAGCGAAAAAGCAATCAAAAGAAACTGAGAGGATCAATAGGTTGGAAGCAGATAAAAACTTCGAAGTATTATTGTGTGTTCCCAAAAAAACTAAAGGAAACTGCTGGAGGTAAAGGAAGGTATGCTTACAGTATTCCATCAGAGAATATCAAAAAAGAAAGGAATTTTAAAGGGCCAAATAAAAATTCTAGAGTTTAAAAGTGAAGTAACTATAATGAAAACTTCATTGGAGTTCCACAGTAGATGGTGTTCACAGTAGAAAGAATCAGCAAATTATTGGAAGAAATGATGCCTGAAAATCCAATATTTGATGAACACATACATATCGAAGAAGATCAACAAACTGTAAGATAACATAGATCCATACCAAAACTATAGTAAAAACAATGAAAGAAAAAAAATCTTGAAAACAGATAAAAACTACTCATTGTATATAAGAAAACCCATTGGCCCAATGCTGTGGCTCACTCCTGTAATCCCAGCACTTTGGGAGCGTGAGGCAGGAGTGCTTGAGGCCAAGAATTCAAAACCAGCCTGAGCAATATAGTGAGACCCCATCTCTACAAAAAAAAATTTTTAAATTAGCCAGGTGTGGTAGCATGTACCTCATAACTACTGGAAAGGCTGAGGCAGGAGGATCACTTGAGCCCAGGAGTTTGAGGCTGCAGTAAGCTGTGACTGCACCGCTATACTCCAGCATGGGCAACAGAACAAGACCTTGTCTCTCTTTTTTTTTTTTTTCAATGATCTTAAGTTTAAAAAAAATAAACGAAAACTTAAATAAACGCAAAGCTTTATTTTATGAGTCAGAGGACTTGATATTAAGTCTTAAGATTGTAATACTGCCCCTGCCAAGTTAATCTGCAGATTCAACAAATGCAAAAAAACCAAAAACCCCCACTCCCAGATACCTTTTTGCAAAAATTGACAAGTTGATCTTCAAATTTATGTGGAGCCAGTGTAGCCAGAATAATCCTGAGAAATAACATATTTGGAGTACTCACACACTCTGATGTCAAAACTTAGGGCAAAACTACACTTATAAGACAGGCATAAAGATAAGCAAAATAGAATTAAAAGTCCAGAAATAAACCCTTGTGTTATGTAGCCAATTGATGTTTGGCAAAAGTGCCAAGACAATTCAAATGGGAAAGAATAGTGTCTTCAACAAATGGTGTTGGGACAAGTAAATATTGACCACTCCTTTATGCGACATACAAAACTTAAACTCGAAATGTATCAAACACCTAAATATAAGAATTAAAACTATAAAACTCTTAGAGGAAAATCTAAGTAAATCTTCACGACTTTGGGTTACACAAAGCCTTCTTGATGTGACATCAAAAGCACAAGTCACAAAAGAAAAAGCAGATGAACATCAAATATAAAAACACTTTTGCTGCAATTGATAACAGATTAGAATAGCAGCTCAGAATTGGAAAAATACTTGCAAATCACATATCTGATAAAATGTATCCAGAACGTGTAGGGAAGTCTTTCAACTCAATAAGAAGAATACAAACACCCAATTTTAAAAATGATTAAAGGGGCTGGGCGCGGCGGCTCACGCCTGTAATCCCAGCACTTTGGGAGGCCGAGGCGGGCGGATCACAAGGTCAGGAGATGGAGACCATCCTGGCTAACACGGTGAAACCCCGTCTCTACTAAAAATACAAAAAATTAGCCGGGCGTGGTGGCGGGCGCCTGTAGTCCCAGCTACTCAGGAGGCTGAGGCAGGAGAATGGCGTGAACCCGGGAGGCGGAGCTTGCAGTGAGCCGAGATGGTGCCACGGCACTCCAGCGTGGGCAGCAGAGCAAGACTCCGTCTCAAAAAAAAAAAAAAAAAAAAAAAAGTAAAGGATCTGTACATCTTCCCAAAGGAAATGGACAACTGGCCAGTAAGTACATGAAAAGATGCTCAAATCGTTAACCATCAGGGAAATGTAAATACAGACCACAATGACATCCCACTTTGTACCAGCTGAGATGATGATCATAAAAAAGGCAGACAATAAGTGTTGACAAGGATGCGTAAAAATTGGAACCCTCATGTATTGTTTTAGGTTTGTAAAGTGCTTCAACCACTTTATAAAAGATTTTGGAAGTCCCAAAAAGTCATACATAATTCCTATACAGCCCAATAATTTCACTCTTTTCCTTTTTTTTTTTTTTTTTTTTTTTTTTTTTTTTTTTTGAGACGGAGTCTCGCTGTGTCTCCCAGGCTGGAGTGCAGTGGCCGGATCTCAGCTCACTGCAAGCTCCGCCTCCCGGGTTCACGCCATTCTCCGGCCTCAGCCTCCCGAGTAGCTGGGACTACAGGCGCCGCCACCTCGCCCGGCTAGTTTTTTGTATTTTTTAGTAGAGACGGGGTTTCACCGTGTTAGCCGGGATCGTCTCTCGATCTCCTGGCCTCGTGATCCGCCCGTCTCGGCCTCCCAAAGTGCTGGGATTACAGGCTTGAGCCACCGCGCCCGGCCATTTCACTCTTTTTCTCTTTCCTTTTTTTTCTTTTTTTTTTTTTTTGAGATGGACTTTTGCTCTGTTGCCCAGGTGAGAGTACAATGGCATGATCTCACTCACTGCAACGTTCGCCTCCCAGGTTCAAGCAATTCTGCCTCAGCCTCCCAGGTAACTGAGATTACAGTTGTATACCATCACGCTCGGCTAATTTTTATGTTTTTAGTAGAGACAGGGTTTCACCATGTTGGCCAGGCTGACCTGGCCAAACTTCTGACCTCAAGTGATCTGCCCACCTTAGCCTCCCAAAGTGCTGGGATTACAGGCGTGAGCCACTGCACCCAACTTAATTCCACTCTTAAGTGTATGTTCAAGAGAACTGAAAATGCATGTTCACATAAAAACTTGTACACGAATGTTTATAGCATTATTTTTAACTAAAAATGGAAGCAGACTAAATGTCAATACATAAATATGGCATACCTATACAATGGAATGTTATTTAGCAGTGAAAAGGAGTGTTACATCAGTAGCACATCAGTAGGTTGGTGCAAAAGTAATTGTCATTACTTTTGACCACATGTTGTATATTGATTGATGTCCCACATCTCCCTAAAATGTATAAAACTAAGCTGTGCCCTGACTGCCCTGGGCACATGTCAGGACTTCCTGAGGCTGTGTCATGGACGCACATCCTCAGCTTGGCAAAGTAATTGCAGTTACTTTTGCACCAACCTAATACATGCTATAACATGAATAAACCTTAAAACATGCTAAAGGAAAGCCAGTTTCTTTCCAGAAAAGGCAGATCTATATAAACAGAAAATAGATTAGTGGTTGCATAGGATGAATATTTTTGGGGGATGGGGAATGGCCAGTCTTGGCTATGGGGTTCTTTTTGGGATAATGAAAATATTCTAAAATTGATTTGGTGATGGTTGCATAACTCTGTGCATATACTAAAAATAATAGAATTCTACACTTTAAAAGGGTGAATTGTATGATATATGAAATAGATCTCAAAGTAACTGTGAAGGAGAAATAAAAATAAGTCAAATAAGACAAACAGGACAGTATGAAAAAGAGTACTGACAGAGTTTAGGAAAGAATTTTTTAAATTTTAGAAATTCATGAATGAAGACTAAAAAGTAAGCAACACAGGAGAAAATAGACACAACCAAGAGAGATTAAAGGGTTAAATACAGGGCTTGGTGTGGTGGCTCACGCCAATAATTCCTGGAACTTTGGGAGGTCAAGACAGGCAGATCACTTGAGGCCAGGAGTTCAAGACCAGCCTGGCCAACATGATGAAACCCTGTCTCTACTAAAAATAAAAAAATTATCTGCGCATGGTGATGTGCATCTATAATCCCAGCTACTCGGCCGGGCGCGGTGGCTCAAGCCTGTAATCCCAGCACTTTGGGAGGCCGAGATGGGCGGATCACGAGGTCAGGAGATCGAGACCATCCTGGCTGACACGGTGAAACCCCGTCTCTACTTTAAAAATACAAAAAACTAGCCGGCGAGGTGGCGGCGCCTGTAGTCCCAGCTACTCGGGAGGCTGAGGCAGGAGAATGGCGTGAACCCGGGAGGCGGAGCTTGCAGTGAGCTGAGATCCGGCCACTGCACTCCAGCCTGGGCGACAGAGCGAGACTCCGTCTCAAAAAAAAAAAAAAAAAAAAAAAAAAAAAAAAAAAAAATCCCAGCTACTCAAGTGGCTGAGGCATTAGAATCACTTGAACCCAGGAGGTGGGGGTTGCAGTGAGCTGAGATCATGCCACTGCACTCCAGCCTGGGCAACAGAGTGTGATCCTATCTCAAAAAGTAAATAATAATAATAATAAAGTGTTAAATATAGAACCTAAGCAAAGAAGATTCATCATAGCAGGAGTCCCTGTAGGAGAATACCAAAACAACTGAACAGAAAATACTGTGAACCCAGAAAATCTGAGACAGGTCTCAGTGAATTTAGAAAGTTTATTTTGCCAAGGTTGAGGACGTGCCCGTGACACAGCCTCAGGAAGTCCTGATGACACATGCCCAAGATGTTTGGGGCACAGCTTGATTTTCTACGTTGTAGGGAGATGTGACATCAATCAGTATATGTAAGAAGTACATTAGCTCCATCTAGAAAGGTGGAGACAACTCAAAGCAAAGCCCTGCCCCCCAAGCCTCCCAGGGGGTTCCAGGTCACAGGTAGGTGAGAGACAGATGGTTGCATTCTTTTGAGTTTCTGATAAGGCTTTCCAAAGGAGGTAGTCAGAATATATGTCTGTCTCTGTGGGCAGAGGGATGACCTTAAATAGAATGGGAGGCTGATTTGCTGCCCTGAGTGGTTCCCAGCTTCAAGAAGCCCAAATTATTTTCCTTTCACATCTCCCCCTTTTTCTTTTTAAAAATCTTTTGGAGAAGGCATTTTACAAGAAAATGAGTCTCTGGGCCAGTCACGGTGGCTCACTCCTGTCATCCTAGCACTTTAGGAGGCCAAGACGGGTGGATCACGAGGTCATGAGTTCAAGACCAGCCTGGCCAACATGGTGAAACCCTGTCTCTACTAAAAATACAAAAAAAAAAAAAAAATTAGCCAGGCATGATGGTGGGTGCCTGTAATCTCAGCTACTCAGGAGGCTGAAGCAGGAGAATTGCTTGAACCCGGGAGGTGGAGGTTGCAGTGAGCCGAGATCGCACCACTGCACTCCAGCCTGCGCAACAGTGCGAGACTCTGTCTCAAAAAAAAAAAAAGAGAGAAAACGAGTTTCTGGTCTCAGGTTTCATCTGATCTCTCATGGGTAGGACAGTATATTCCAAGATGTGTAGGTCTCAAAAGCTCATTTTTAGCAGGTTATGAAGTCTCATGTCCTATTAAGAGAAAATGGGGGGGTGGGGAGGGAGAAAACAACAAACAAAAGAACATTCCTGGAAAAATCAATATAGGCCACATTACTCTGAAGTCCATACATCAATAGCCAGGTATGAAAGTAGCTTATGTATGTACATAGGTTGCTGTTATTTTCTTCTGAAGTTTTAAGTTGTCTGGCTTCAGTTTGTAGGGTTTTAAGAAAGCACAGCTTAGGTTTCAGTGACTCCAAATTAGGAAAAATTGAGAAACGAAAGAAGGAAAAAAAAATTGAAAACATTATTTTGAAGACTTGTAGCCAAGAAAAATTAGAATTCAGTCCAAACCGTAGAAAATAATAAAAATTGAAAAAAACATTAGGCAAGACTAGAATTTAACAACAGGTTTACTATAGTTTTGAAAAATAATTGTTTTTCTTGCTCCAGTTTCCCATTTTTACTAAAGACAAATCATGGAGGACTGGTTTGCTTTATTATTTATTTGTTACTTGGCCTAATTATTTGTATACAGTGCAGCAAGAATAATTATTTTTTACATAGGCTTTTTAATTGACTTTGACAGAACTTTGTTCCATAGGAGGAATCTCAGATAAGACTTTTTTAAAGCAGAGCCCAGCTATGGATTTGTGCCATCAAATACCTATGAGTTGGGTGAATTTCCTCTCCTCTTGAGGTTCCAAGTTAAACCTGGAGCTTCTGTGCCTATCAGAAAGTGACATTCTTTACTTACGCAGGTCAGAAACTCTGCACAGGGACTGTATACACAAAATATGAGGCCAGATTTTTTAAGGGCTTTATTCGTTACTTAAGTTTGATTCCTTAAAGGAAAGCACACCATTCCAGTCGAAGACTTGGTAAAATAACCAATTTCTCCAATTGCATCCTGTTACAAATGAAAACAGATTCTGGCTGGGCGCGGTGGCTCACGCCTGTAATCCCAGCACTTTGGGAGGCCGAGGCGGGCGGATCACGAGGTCAGGAGATCGAGACCATCCTGGCTAACACAGTGAAACCCCGTCTCTACTAAAAATGCAAAAAATTAGCCAGGCAAGGCGGCGGGCGCCTGTAGTCCCAGCTACTCGGGAGGCTGAGGCAGGAGAATGGCGTGAACCCGGGAGGCGGAGCTTGCAGTGAGCCGAGATCGCGCCATTGCACTCCAGCCTGGGCGACTAAGCGAGACTCTGTCTCAAAAAAAAAAAAAAAGAAAAGAAAAGAAAACAGATTCTTACTTATGCAAATAACTGTATTGCCATAAGTTGAGAAAACTCACAAATAGTTTCCAAATTCTGGAGAAATCAGGTAGAGGGAAACAAATATGCTCCAAATTTTGTTAATAGGAGTATACGAAATTTTAAAAAGCTGTCAGTAGCTCAAAAGAAAAGATTTAAGACTCTGAAAAACAAAACAAAGGATCAGCAAACATTTTAAGCAAAAGTTAAAAAGATTGTTTTAGTTCGTGCAGTTAATTCCTGTTCTGCTTGATACTCTGAACATTTTACCTCTCCATGAGTCCTCAGTTTTCCTCTATTCTGATGTCACAATCTCCAAAGTTATCAGAAACCTGCATTTAAGAGCACCTGTTGGAGTTTTATTGCTGATTATTAAACCACCTTCTAAAGAGGACCAAAACAAGACAACAATTGTCCATGGATGAAAAAAAAAGTTTTAAGGCAGCCATAGTCAAAAGACACAATTGACAAATTTGTTACCTCTCTGGCACACAATAATTTTAACATAACAATTATGATTATTAGTGATAATATACACTAAGTTGTATCAGAATTATAGGAGTTTCCCATAATTTTGGAACACATACCAATCACATACTTATACAAATATAGCCCAAATAAAACCAAACACCATTTCATATTTGACAATGCTTCCTGTATAATTTTTATACCATATAAGCCAAATTATGTCATTTTTAGACTTTAGGAAACCTAATATCTTAAAGGGTTAATTGGGTTAAAATATATATAATTTATAATTTGATTTTGGAAAATTTGTCAAACATAAAAGGTTTAAAACACTCGATATCACAAAATAGAATTGCAGGTCATTGTAAAGTCATTTATTTAACTAAAGTGATAATTCAAGGATTTCAAAAGAAGCAAAAGTCTTCATTATTTGAGAGAGGGTCAGACTTATAAAATAACAGCATGAAGCCAATTACATTTGTTTTTTAAAATTTTGTGAATAATCTATAAAATTTAATCTTGATTGTAAAATATAATTTCCATAAGCCTTCTATAGCCTTTATTAAAGTGTTGGATAAAGCTTCCAGAAAACCTTGTTAATCTGACATGGATCCATGTACTGGTTTTGCATCCATGTGCCTTTGACATTAATGATTAATTTACAGAGAAACTGAACTTTATCTTTCAAAATTGCCCCTTACAATCTTATGCACCCCCCTCTTTCACGATAGTGCCTGGGCCTTGAGGAGTTGAATAGCTTTAATTTCTGGCCCTGTGTCTTGGGAATGCAGTTTATTTTGATTGGTATCTTCTGCAGGGGCTTGAAGATGAGGCTTTAATTGCTGTCAGTGTTTAAGATTTAGCAGGAATTGGTGTCTTTTTTAGACTTGAGTTAAAGCCCTGTAACTCAATGTCGCAAGGACTTTCAAAACACATACAGGAAGATACATGGATGTAATAATCTTAATTTAAAAAATTTTTATCTCAGTTTTTTTCCCCTAAGCAAACCCAAATTTAAAAATAGTATGACAACTTGATTATATAAAAGTTTTTTTTAAATATATAAATCCTTTTATTGTGATTTACACCAACTATTATGACATGCTTGGACTTTCTGGTTTATCCTGAACATCCCTCCTTTTTTTGTTTTTTTTTTGTTGTTGTTTTTTGAGACAGAGTCTCACTCTGTAGCCCAGGCTGGAGTGCAGTGGCATGATCTCGGCTCACTGCAACCTCTGCCTCCCGGTTCCTGGTTCAAAAATTCTCCTGCCTTAGCCTCCCAAGCAGCTGGGATTACAGGCGCAAACCACCACACCCGGCTGGTTTTTGTATTTTTAGTAGGTTTCGCCATGTTGGCCAGGCTGGTCTCGAACTCCTGACCTCAGATGATCTGCCGACCTCGGCCTCCGGGCCAGCACACCTAGCCTTGGTTGGCAGTTTTTATCATTAATTACACCATTATTTTTTTCTGATTATGAAAGCAATAAGGCATACAAAGTCAATAATTAAGGAAATATGAAATATGAAAAATAAGAATGTTCTCTAGTCTCATCTCTCACAGATAACTTCTTTCAAGATTTGATGCATTTTCTCCCAAATTTTTGTTTTCTAGACATACACTAACATTTGTCTTTGTTAAATGGGGTCACTGAGTACATTCTATTTTACAGCTTTTTTTTTTTCCCCATTTACCTGTACAGCCTGCACATTTTCTTATGTCATCACGGTGGTGCTGCCTCTCTCTTTAATTAATGAAAAGTGTTCTATTGTGCAGATGGTACACGTGAAACAAATTTTTTTTTTTTCTTTTGAGACAGAGTTGCTCTGTAGCCCAGGCTGGAGTGCAGTGGTACGATCTCAGCTCACTGCAACCTCTGCCTCCTGGGTTCAAGTGATTCTTCTGCCTCAGCCTCCTGAGTAGCTGGGATTACAGTCATGTGCCACCATGCCCAGGTAATTTTTTGTATTTTTAGTACAGATGGAGTTTCACCATGTTGGCCCGGTTGGTCTCAAACTCCTGACCTCAGGTGATCCGCCCACCTCAGCCTCCCAAAGTGCTGGGATTATAGGTGTGAGCTACTGCGCATGGCAAACATATTTCTTAATCAGGCAAAGGTGAAGGAGGAAAGCCTCTGGACTTCTGTTTGTTTCTTTTTTTTTTTTTTTTGAGACGAGTCTCGCTCTGTCGCCCAGGCTGGAGTGCAGTGGCACCATCTCAGCTCACTGCAAGCTCCGCCTCCTGGGTTTACGCCATTCTCCTGCCTCAGCCCCCCCAGTAGCTGGGACTACAGGCGCCCGCCACCTCGCCCGGCTAGTTTTTTGTATTTTTTAGTAGAGACGGGGTTTCACCGTGTTAGCCAGGATGGATGTTTTGTATTTTTAGTAGAGACGGGGTTTCACCGTGTTAGCCAGGATGGTCTTGATCTCCTGCCCTCGTGATCTGCCCACCTTGGCCTCCCACAGTGCTGGGATTACAGGCTTGAGCCACCGTGCCCGGCCTGGACTTCTGTTTCTTTTCAACATGTCTCAAAGCCCTTATTTTAAGAAATACCCTGTGTCTTCAGCTCTACAAGAAGGAAAATTTGGACTGCTATGGACCAGCAAGCTTGACTATGGGTTTTGGGGTTTTTTTAAACCTCTTCCACAAAGCAAGAGGAAGTCAGATCTCTAAATGAGATCTTAGGGTATAAACATGAAAAATCTTCATCAAAGTACTAGGCTGTGTGGGTTCAAAATATGTAAAGCACACATTACAGATTATGAAATAGCCTTAAGAACTGTCTTCAGTTTTTAATTGTATGATAAAAACACATTACTGAATACACCAGTCCCACTGAGAAGTCCAAGGCTGGGAATGAAATTTCTCCAGTCCTTCCCATTTCAAAGTGTCTTGTTCCAAGTAAAAAAACAATTTTTTTTTTTTTGTTTTGAGACAAAGTCTTGCTCTGTCGCCCAGGCTGGAGTGCAGTGGTGCGATCTCGGCTCACTGCAACCTCCGCCTCCCGGGTTCGAGCAGTTCTCCTGCCTCAGCCTCCCCAGTAGCTGGGAGTACAAGTGTGTACCACCACGCCCAGCTAATTTTTCATATTTTTAGTAGAGATGGGGTTTCACCATATTTGCCAGGCTGGTCTTGAACTCCTGACCTCAAGTGATCCACCCACCTCAGCCTCCCAAAGTGCCAAGTAAAATATTTTATTGGGAAAATGTCCACAGAATAAGGGGTGTGAGCTTGGTCCGCGGGGAGTGGTTGAAGAGGTGAGGGGGAACCAGGCTCTTCCTGCTATTACTTTACTAGTGCTGACCCCTTTAGGGGCTTCTATTCCCTTAGAGATGACTGCCAGGGTCTTGCATCTGTACTTTCTGCCCCTTCTCTGAGGGGCCTGAGCCCCCTCAGCCTCCCAGGTTCATTCAGACAAGTTATGGCCTTCATAAAACTGATTAAATGTATATTGTTGTTTGTCCTCTTTTATTATACATTCTGTAAATGCTTAACTCTTTTCATGTATTTTTAAACCAACTGACAAATAATTTTGAGCTTGTCATTAGCATCCTTGTGCTAATGGAATAAAACTTTAAGTTTCGTTACTTAAAACTATGGTTTTCTAAGTTTTAAATTGGGTAACAACAATAAGGATCTGATCATAAAGACAAAAATAAGGCTGGGCATCGTGGCTCATGCCTATAATCCCAGAGGATTGGGAGGTCAAGGACAGAGGATGGCTTGAGGCCAGGAGTTCAAGACCAGCCTGAGGGCTGGGCATGGTGGCTCATGCCTGTAATCCCAGGGTATTGGAAAGCCAAGGATAGAGGATGGCTTGAGGCCAGGAGTTCAAGACCAGCCTGAGGGCTAGGTGTGGTGGTTCATGCCTGTAATCTCAGCTTTGGGAGGTCAAAGCCGAGGATCACTTGAGCCCAGGAGTTGGAGACCAGCCTGGGCAACATAATAAGACCCCTTCCCCATCACCATCTCTACAAAATATTTAAAAATTAACCGGGTATGGTGGCACGCACTTGTAATCCTAGTTAGTTGAGAGGCTGAGGTGTGAAGATCACTTGAGCCCAGGAGTTTGAGGTTGCAGAGAGCTGTGATCACACCACTGCAAACCAGTCTAGGGGACAGAGAGAGACCCTGCCTCAAAAAAAGGAGGTGGGGGGACCAGCCTGGGCTGCACAGGAAGACCCCCATCTCTACAAAAGATAAAAAAAATTATCCTGTGTCAGAAGACCAGTTGAAAAACAAGTAAAATTTAAACATCAGCTCAGTGTGGTGGCACCCACCTGTAGTCCCAGCTACTGGGGAGACTGAGATGGGAGGTTCACTGGAGCCCAGGAGTTTGAGGTTACAGTGAACTGTGATTGTACCACTGCACTCCAGCCTGAACAACAGAGGGAGATCCTGTCTCTTAAAAAAAGAAAAGAAAAGAAAAAGACACAAATAAAACTAAAGCAGGGTGAATCAAATAAGGGGAAAATTCTGATCAAGACGACTGGAAACAGCTGGGACCAGCCTTTGCCTCTCAGGAAGGAGCTGAGAAAAGATTTTGGCAAATGACGGCCAAGAGGCAGCAGAACCTCTTCTGCAGTGAGTGGTTCATAAACTTGACTGTGTTGCCCGCTGCTGCTATAAAAACCACCACAATGTCGGTGGCTTAAAAGAATCTAAGTTTATTTTTTTTTAATTTACTTATTTTTAGAGACAAGAGTCCCTCGCTCCTGGCCCCTTCCCTCTGTTTTCTTTTTTTTTTCTTTTTTGAAATGGAGTCTCGCTCTGTCGCCCAGGCTGGAGTGCAGTGGCCGGATCTCAGCTCACTGCAAGCTCCACCTCCCAGGTTTAGGCCATTCTCCTGCCTCAGCCTCCGGAGTAGCTGGGACTACAGGCGCCCGCCACCTCGCCTGGCTAGTTTTTTTTGTGTGTATTTTTTAGTAGAGACAGGGTTTCACCGTGTTAGCCAGGATGGTCTCGATCTCCTGACCTCGTGATCTGCCCGCCTCGGCCTCCCAAAGTGCAGGGATTACAGGCGTGAGCCACCACGCCCAGCCTTCCTTCTGTTTTCAAAGGCAGCAATAGCTGGTTCCGTCTCTGTGACACTGGCTCTTCTGCCTCCATCTTCCACATTTAAGAGCCCACCCTGATAATTCAGGATATCCTATCTCTTTTACGGTCAGGTGATGAGGAACCTTAATTCCATCTACTATCTGGAGTCTCCTGTGCCATGTAACTTAACATGTACATGGGTTCCAGGGAGTAGGCTGGGCCTTCTTCCAAAGGTCATCATTCTGCCTACCCTACCTGGGGATCTTCAAAAAGTACCGCTACCTGGGCTCCGCCCCAAGATATTTTGATGTAATTGGCCTTGAGTGTGGCCTGGGCGTCAAGATGCTGTTATGCTCCCCAAGTGATTCGAATGAGCAGCCATTGAAAACCACTGCTCTGGGCTGGCGTGGTGTCTCATGCCTGTAATCCCAGCACCTTGCGAGGCCAAGGATCCAGCTACTTGGGAGGCTGCGGCACAAGGATTACCTGAGCCCAGGAGTTGGAGGCTGCAGTGAGCTGCTGTGATTGGGCCACTGCATTCCAGCCTGGACAAGAGTGAGACTCTGACTCAAAAAAAGAAAACCACAAAATCTTCTGCTCCAAGGAGATCATATATTCTGTTTCTATACATGTACTTGGCACTGCCATAGATGTGTTTAATCTGTAGGTGCCATTTAACCTTCCCAATGACCTATTTATTTTTAGTTAACAACTAACATTTACAGGCCAGGCACTGTGATGAGTTAGTTGTACTACTATTGTGATGATCTGTCACAAATATTTCATCTTGAGTAATCATCACAACAACCCTATGAAGCAGGTATTATTTTTATTCACATTTTACAGATGATGAAGCCGACTCAAACTTGGCCTGAGGAGGCTGGCCGCGGTGCCTCACACCTGTAATCCCAGCACTTGGGGAGGCTGAGGCAGGTGGATTACCTGAGGTCAGGAGTTCAAGACCAGCTTGACCAACATGGCAAAACCCCATCTCTACTAAAAATACAAAAATTAGCTGGGCATGGTGGCGCGTGCCTGTAATCTCGCTACTCGGGAGGCTGAGGCAAGAGAATCACTTGAACCTGAGAGGTGGAAGTTGCAGTGAGCCGAGATTGTGCCACTGCACTTCAGCCTGAGCAATAGAGTGAGACTCTGTCTCAAAAAAAAAAAAGAAAAGGAAAAAAGAAATGTGCCTGAGGCCATGAAGGTAAACCATGTTGGCCAGAATGGTCTCCAGCTCAGGTTGATCCACCCGCCTCAGCCTCCCCAAGTGCTGGGATTACAGGCATGAGCCACTGTGCCCAGCCCCTGGGTTTTTCTCTTTTTTTCTTTTCTTTTCTTTTTTTTTTTTTTTTTTATTGAAACAAGGTCTCACTCTGTCTCCCAGGCTGGAGTGCAGTGGCCCAAAACTGTGGAAATATCTCACCATTATAAGCCTGTGAGAATGTCTCATTAGATTATTCTTTAATTTTTAAAATTGTTTCAATTATTATTATTATTTTTTGAGACAGGGTCTCACTGTCACCCAGGCTGGAATGAAGTGACTTGATCTCGCTCACTGCACCCTTGACCTGCCTGAGCTCATGTGATCCTCCTGCCTCAGGCTCCTGAGTAGCTGGGATTACAGCCGTGTGCCACTACGCTCAGCTAATTTTTGTACAGGGTTTCGCCATGTTGGCCAGGCTGGTCTCAAACTCCAGGGTTCAAGCAATTCACCTGCCTCAGCCTCCCAAAGTGCTGGGAACCACCAGCACCAGATCTATTTTTAAATTATTTTAAAATTTTTATTACTTTTACTTTTCACTTAAAAAAATTTTTTTTAATTTTTAAAACTTTTATTTTATTTCATTTTTAAAATGTTTAAATTTTTAAATGTGTTAAAGGCCTTTTCAGGAGCATCACGTCGTACTCATCCTCCTCTTGCTATTCTAATCTTCTCCCTCCCTACATACACACACACACACACACACGTGTACACACACACACTCACACGTACACACACAGCAACACTCCAGCCCATTGCCTCACAGATTGCTAGGCACCAACAGGCCTAAAATTAAAATAGTAATAGCAATGCAGTCATGAATATAAAATAATATAAATTATTCTGCCACTAAGATCATGTTTTCTTGAGAAAAATATAACTTTTTAGAATAAAAACATAAGGCAGCAACATGAAGGCTCATTTTAAGCTGTTACGTTGTATAGACTTGCACTTTCACACGGCCTGTGAAAATATATATTTACTGAATTTGGATTGTGATCAATAGTGACCAGCCTAGAAGACCTCTGAAAGTTTGATCATGCTCTTCCCTCTGGGCAGGCACAGCCTTTCCCTGCAGAGACAGACTGTGAGCTGGAAGGGAGTTCCTTCTCTCAGCGCGTCCTCTGTGCCTGCTTTTCCCATTTGGGTTTTTGAGAGTTCAGAACTCCAGGAAGGATCTTCCTATGCTGGAGATTTCCCTGCCAATGTTTCATTCTGCACAAAGAACAAATCAGAGAGACCTTGGCCTCTCTGTTCCGTCTGTGGACTCTAGAGGCAAATGCGACATCGCATGTGGCCCTATTACAGCTACCGTTAAGTGCACACACATTTCTTTTCTCCCATTATTCGATTTGCACATGCTCACACATCCAAAAGTAACGATATACTTGCATTAAAAGAAATCTAAATTTTGAAACATATTGTAATGAACAGGAAAAATTATTCTATCATCTACATATCTTTTCAAACGTGGGTTTTCCTGGCAAGGTCCTTAAGTTTTGCCTGAGTCCGATATTTCTTATGCAGCAGCGACACAATCATTGCCAACTGATCACCATACACTGGATTTTCATCCTAAATAAGCCCGAGTGTAAGATCCACGCCTCTGCTTCACACTCACCTGTCTTCAGTCAGTGCTCCTCCTTAGAGGTGGTGAGCCCACAGCGATGTATATAGAGTCCTGTTCTCCTTTTAAAAGTGTTGATCTCATCCTCTTTTGGAGAGATTTATGACATCTCATAAATTATAATAATAATCATAATAATTATAAATACTTTGAACTTATATAGGGCCTTTTATTCAAGAATGTCCTGGTAGGCCGGGTGCAGTGGCTCACGCCTGTAATCCCAGCACTTTGGGAGGCCGAGACGGGCGGATCATGAGGTCAGGAGATCGAGACCATCCTGGGCTAACACAGTGAAACCGTCTCTACTAAAAATACAAAAAAAAAAATTAGCCAGGCGTAGTGGCGGGCGCCTGTAGTCCCAGCTACTCGGGAGGCTGAGGAAGGAGAATGGCATGAACCTGGGAGGCAGAGTTTGCAGTGAGCCGAGATTGCGCCACCGCATCCAGCCTGGGCAACAGAGCGAGACTCTGTCTCAAAACAAAAACGAAAACAAAAACAAAAACAAAAACAAAACAATGTCCTGGCATTTTGCAAACATTAACCAATTCGTTTCTTGCCATACCTCAGAAGGCAGATCCTAGTTGTAGTTTAACTTTGACACATTCAGATCTAACACTTGTTTTTATTCACATCAGTTGCTGGGAATGTGGGTTAGGTAAGAAAGCAAGGAAGGGAGAGAGACAGAGAAAGAGAGAGAGTGAGAAGGGATGAAGGGAGAAGGAAGGGAGGAAGGGAAGGAAGAAAAGGAAAAAGGAAGGAAGGAAGGAAGGAGGGGGGAGGGAGGGAATTGAATTTGATGTGTCAGAAACTCATTATTAGTTTGTATTTCAGGTAAACAGAGCTCCTAGACCGGGGTTGGCAACTTTTTCTTATAGGCCCACATAGGCTTTTGGGCTACGTGATCTTTGTCGTAAATACTCGCCTCTGACATTGTAGCACGAGAGATATCATAGATAATATTTAAATAAATGGCCATGACTGTTCCAAAAAACTTTCTTTACCACACAGGTGGTGGCCCTAGGGCCGTAGGTTGCTGGCACTGTTCTGAACTACCGAGAGATACCAATCCACAGGTCCTCAGTTCAGCCACATGGGGAGAGGTGATCGGCTGGATGATGCTATTTTATAGACACCCAGGACCTACATCGTGTTCCAAATGTCTACATCAATAAATACTTTGAGAGGGTTCGTATGAAGTTTCCAGGAAGGATTATTTCCCAAGTTGTGGAAAGGGTGCATTTCATGACTGAAAGAGGGAGCCCCTCCCTCACCACGCCCTGTGCCCCAGTTCAGCTGAACAGCTTGAATTTCCCAAACACAGCACCAGTTTGCACTAGGCCTTCCTACAGGCTCTTTCCTTTTTATCTAACCCCTCAGGGACAGGGGCTGTGTCTCATTTGTCTTTGTAACACCAGCGTGCAACACTCTGCCTGACACATATTAGACACTCGATAAAAAACATGGAATCGATGGCGCTTATCGGCTGGTTGGTATATAGTCTGACTCTTCTGCATCCTCTGCCTTAGCTCCTTCCCCACACCACACCTCAAACACAAGCTCTATGAGAACTGTGAATCTGGCTACTTCATTTATAAGACTGAGTCTTCAGTGCCCAGATAACAGCCTGGCACATTGTAAGTGTTTAGTAAATCTCTGTGGAATCAGTCAATGAATGAAGAATTCCTACAACCTCACCCAGCAAGATTTGAACTGGGTTTCCAATGCTGGGCCCCAGTTAGACGTGTGTTCCTTGTGTTTCAAGCAACATGTGGATATTTCTAACATAGCACCTACAGCACTTGGGTCTGTTGTTGTCTTGAGAACAAAAACAAAGGCTTTTTTCCCCGTTTTCCTTATGGCACATAAGGGGTATTCAATACATGTTTATGGAACGAGTAAATGAATGATTTAAAGCGTATTGATGACTTTTTGGAAGTCACTGACTCTGCATCCTCAGTGGAGACATGGAGGGTTAAGATTCTGTTGTTCTCGGCCGGGCACAGAGCCTCACGCCTGTAATCCCAGCACTTTGGGAGGCCGAGGCAGGTGGATCACTTGAGGTCAGGAGTTCAGACCAGCCTGGCCAACATGGCGAAACCCCATCTCTACTAAAAATATAAAAAATAGCCAGGCATGGTGGCAGGCGCCTGTAATCCCAGCTACTCGGGAGGCTGAGGCCCGAGAATCACTCGAACCAGGAGGCAGAGGTTGCAGTAAGCCGAGATCATGCCAGTGTACTCCAGCCTGGGCCACAGAGCGAGGCTCCATTTAAAAAAATAAATAAATAAAAGATCTTGTTGTTCTCTACCTGTGGCTGAGATGGTGAGACCACCAGGCAGGGCACCGTGAGCAAGGATCCAGATTTGGACACCCTGGGAGTTCCTGAACTTTTACTCTGGGAGGGGAGTGTGAGAACACTGGATTCCTCTCTGTTGTTGGCAGAGTTGGGGTAAAAAGAGAACTAATGCACCCATTAAAAACTATATCCTGACTCCCAAAATGCAACTCTTTCATTTTTTTTCCAGCAAGCTCTAGCACATACCAACAATTCAAATGTATTACAATGTGGGGAAATTTGGGGATGCCCGGCCCCACCTACAAAAGCACGCTGTCATCAGCCCAGAGGGCCACGTCCGCATCCTGGGAGGTTCTCCTGGGCAGCGGCCAGCATGTTGACTGGCAATGGCTCCACAGAGACGATGCCCACCTGCGTCCTCAGGCTTGTTCAGTCCTTGCCAGCCCCTGTATGGATAACCTTCCTTTCAAAGAGCAGGCATACACTCTCAAATACTCACCTCCCAGACAGAGGGAGGATCCGAGACAGCCGGTGTGGGAGTGGAGGAGGTATTGAAAATTTAGGTCGAGCATGGTGTTTCAGCCCTGTAATCCCAGTTTTGGGGAGGCTTGGAGGGAGGATTTACTTGAGGCCAGGAGTTCAAGACCAGCCTGGGCAACATAGTGAGACCCTCCATCTCTACAAGAAATGAAAACAAAAACATAGCTGGGCATCATGGATCACACCTGAATCCCAGCACTTTGGGAGGCTGGGGAGGGAGGATTTGCTGCAGGCCAGGAGTTCAAGACCAGCCTGGGCAACATAGTGAAACCCTCTATCTCTAAAAGAAATGAAAAAAACAAAAACGTAGCTGGGCATCATGGCACACACCTGAATCCCAGCACTTTGGAAGGCTAAGGTGGGCAGATCACTTGAGGTCAGGAGTTTGAGACCAGCCTGAGCAGTATGGTGAAACCCTAGCTACTAAAAATACAAAAATTAGTGGGTCGTGCTGGCCACCTATAATCCCAGCTGCTCAGGAGGCTGAGGCATGAGAATTGCTTGAACCTGGGTGACAGAGGTTGCAGTGGGCCGAGATTGAGATCGTGCCACTGCACTCCAGCCATGTTGACAAAGCAAGACTCTGTCTTAAAAAAAAAGAAAGAAAGAAAAGAAAAAGAGAAAAAGAATGCTTGCTGCACCTGGACTTAGATGGGACTAAGCAGAAACAGCACAAGATATTCCTTGCCACACCCTCAGGGCCAGGTGAGCTGTGACTACACCTTCCCATTAGTGTCTCAAATGAATTCAGTCTTCTCTTACCTTTACTCCAGGTTCTGACTGGTACTTGTTCCAAGGAGCACAAATTAGTCACCAAAAGCCTGTAAAATGAAAACAGAGCTTTAGAGAAAATTACCTTGCAGGCACCAAAAAGAATCATTTCACACATCAGAAAAGCAGACTTCCTAAAAATCCTCTTCGTTCAGTGGTCTCTTCAAAGTTTCAGACAGTGTCTGCTCCCACTCATATTATTTCTCCTCTGAAATGTCTCCTAAACATCTTCCTCCTGGCCAGGAGCGGCGGCTCATGCCTGTAATCCCGGCACTTTAGGAGGCCAAGGCAGGTGGATCACCTGAGGTCAGGAGTTTGAGACCAGCCTGGCCAATATGGTGAAACCCCGTCTCTACTAAAAATACAAAAAATTAGCTGGACGTGGTGGTGTGCACCTGTAATCCCAG
Organism: Macaca nemestrina; assembly: GCF_043159975.1. NCBI lineage: Eukaryota > Metazoa > Chordata > Mammalia > Primates > Cercopithecidae > Macaca > Macaca nemestrina. The sequence goes on from NC_092137.1 coordinate 119,461,937, forward strand.
CTACTCAGGGGGCTGAGACAGGAGAATTGCTTGAACCCAGGAGGAAGAGGTTACAGGGAGCCAAGATTGCGCCACTGCACTCCAGCTGGGGTGACAGGAGGGAAACTCCGTCTCAAATAAATAAATAAAGTCTTCTTCCTCATTCCGTCTGTCTGGTACCTCTTAACATTTCCTATTACTCCAATATTGTAATAAATATTATAAGAAAAGACACGGTTGCATACAGGTTGAAAGTATTTCTTGAGGATATCAGGATCGTTTGCAAATGTCATCTCTTTGAGTTCTCATTAATTCACCTGAATTGACAGCTGACAAAAGTGACTTCCTTGAGAATGGAGGAGCTCAGCTAGAAACCCAAGTCTAGGCTGACATCAAAGCTTCCTTTCCTGTGGGTACTGTCCCTGGCTGCATTCAGCTCTTAAGTTCTAGGTAATTCCTTTTAGGCAGGTGCTTCCTGGACTCTTGCTTCTTCAGTCTCCTGTCCCACATTCCAGCTGCCTTTAGTCCCAAGGGGAGCTATTGTGTCCTGTTCCCATAAATTCCTATGAGAAATGGCTTCTCATGAATCCTGCCTCTCTATGATGACTTCCAACTCCTCGCCTGCTGCACCTGGGTCCCCAAGCCTAAGAATCCTAGAAGCTGAGGAGGGCGTCCTCCCTCCAGCCTCCTGGACACTCCGCAGGCACATGACGGTCAGATTTATGTTTTCAAAAGTGTCCCCTGGCTGCTGATTGCATTGGAGGTGAGCCAGAATGACTCGGGAGACTTCACAGAAGACCAGATGAGAGATGACAGTTGGACTAGAGTGATGGGGCTATGACTTGGCTGTGTCCCCACTGAAATCTCATCTCAAATTGTAGCTCCCATAATTCCCTGTGTTGTGGGAGGGAGGCAGTGGGAGATAATTAAATCATGGAGGTGATTTCCCTCATACTGTTCTCATGGTAGTGAATAAGTCTCATGAGATCTGATGATTTTATAAGAAGAAACCCCTTTTGCTTGGCTCTCACTCTTGTCTGCTGCCATGTGAGACGTAACTTTCATCTTCTGCCATGATTGTGAGGCCTCCCCAGCCATGTGGAACTGTGAGTCCATTAAACCTCTTTCTTTTGTAAATTGCTCAGTCTCAGGTATGTCTTTATCAGCAGCATGAAAGTGGACTCATACAGATGGCTAAGACAAACAGGAAAGATACTACGGATCCATTTTAGAGGTGGAATTGACAGGACTCAGTTAGGGACAACATGCCAAGGATGAGAAAAGAAGAGGACTAAGTGCCTGGGAGGATGGAACTAAGTCTGGAATGCTGAAGATAAAAGCACATTTACAAAAGAAGATAAAGTTTTAGGCTGGGTGGAGTGGCTCATGTCTGTGGTTCCAACACTTCAGGAGGTCAAGGCACTTCAACACCAGCCTGGGCAACACAGCAAGACCCTGTCTCTATTTACGAAAAAGAAAAAGGATTAAGTTTTAACTCCCTTTTAACTCCCGTGTAACAAACCTACACATGTACACCTCAATCTAAAAATGTTTTTAAAGACAAAAAATAACAAATGCTGGTGTAAACGTGAAGAAATTGAGCCCTTATACACTCTCGGTGGGTATATATACTAATCTAGCCATTATGGAAAACAGTATGGAGGTTCCTCGAAAAATTAAAAGTAGAAGTGCCATATGACCCAGAAATTTCACTGCTGGGTATGTTTTCAAAGAAAATGAATATGTCAAAGGGAAATACATACTCCCATGTTTACTGCAGCATTATTTATAATAGCCAAGATACAGAATCATCCTAAGTGTCCATCAACATGAGTGGATAAAGAAAATGCAGTATATATACATAACGGAATAATACTTTGTCATTAAAAAGCATGAAACCCTGTCATTTGCAGCAACACGATGAACCTAAAGGACATTAAGGGAAATAAGGCACAGAAGGACAAAATCAAATGATCTCACCCATTTGTGAAATCTAAAAAGTTGATCTCATGTAATAGCCAGGTGTGGTGGCTCATGCTTGTAATCCCAACACTTTGGGAGGCCAAAGCAGGCAGATTACCTGAGTCAGGAGTTCAAGACCAGCCTGGCCAACATGGAGAAACCCCGTCTCCCCTAATAAAAATACAAAAATTAGCCGGGCATGGTGGTGGGCACCTGTAATCCCAGCTACTCAGGAGGCTGGGGCAGGAGAATTGCTTGATCCCGGAAGGTGGAGGGTGCAGTGAGCCGAGATCCTGCCACTGCACTCCAGCCTGGGAGACAGAGCGAGACTCCATCTCAAGAAAAAAAAAAATGAGAAAAAAAGGTAATCTCATAGAAGTACAGAGCAGAATAGTGGCTACTACAGGCTGGGGAGGAATGAGGAGAGAGTGGTTGAGTGCAAAATTACAGCTAGATAAGAGGAGTAAGTTCTGGTGTCCTACTGCACACTGCAGTGACTATATTTAACAATATTGTATATTTCAAAATATCTAAAAGGGAAGCTATTTAATATTATCATCACAAGGAAATGATAAGTATTTGAGGTGATGGATATGCTAAATACCCTCATTTGATCATTACATAACTTATCCTATAAATCTATGCAATTCTTATGTTTAAATGAAAAATAAAATTTTTCCTGTAATCCCAGCACTTTGGGAGGCCGAGACGGGCGGATCACGAGGTCAGGAGATCGAGACCGTCCTGGCTAACATGGTGAAATGCCGTCTCTACTAAAAATACAAAAAAAAAAACAACTAGCCGGGCAAGGTGGTGGGTGCCTGTAGTCCCAACTACGTGGGAGGCTGAGGCAGGAGAATGGCGTGAACCTGGGAGGCGGAGCTTGCAGTGAGCTGAGATCCGGCCACTGCACTCTACCCTGGGTGACAAAGCGAGACACCATCTCAAAAAAAAAAAAAAGAAAAAGAAAAAAAGAGAAAATTTTTACAAAATACATAATTTCTTATAAGTAACAAACACACAAAAAAGGAGAGGCCAGAGAATTGAATCCAGCCATCTAAATGGACATGGAACCCACTTAGCATGACAGACTCAAGAATCAGACTTTGAGACAAGTGTGAACGTTTTCACTGTAAAAGAGGATCCAGGAGATCTGAAAGGAAAAGCCAGGGACATGGTGGCTCATAGCACAAGCTTCTAAGGAGCAGAGATTTTCTAATAGGAAGAGTGGAGTAATGGTTTTAAAGGAATTAGAAGGAGCAAGGAGAAGGAACACCCCACCCACATTCTCACCCCGAAGGAGTTTAGAGTTTGAAAGAATGGGCCGGGCGCGGTGGCTCAAGCCTGTAATCCCAGCACTTTGGGAGGCCAAGATGGGCGGATCACGAGGTCAGGAGATCGAGACCATCCTGGCTAACACGGTGAAACCCCGTCTCTACTAAGAAATACAAAAAAAAATAGCCGGGCGAGGTGGCAGCGCCTGTAGTCCCAGCTACTCGGGAGGCTGAGGCCGGAGAATGGCGGGAACCCAGGAGGCGGAGCTTGCAGTGAGCTGAGATCTGGCCACTGCACTCCAGCCTGGGCGACAGAGCGAGACTCCGTCTCAAAAAAAAAAAAAAAAAAAAAAAAAAAGAAAGAATGAGTAGTCTCTATTTGAGATACAAGGGATACAGTGTCCTCAAGAGAAACCAGGTACAGTTAAAGCCAGGAGTCACAGGAGACCGTCAATAAAGCAGCACTCTCAGGGAATAGGGGAGTTTGCTAAATCATGTAGCTGGACTTCAGAGAGTATAACGGAAAGTTTTGTCAAATAATTAGACAGGAAAAGGATGTTGGGGAAAAATCAGAATATTATGGTGATGTTGATGAAAAGAGTTAAACTTTGTAAAATATTTTAAGAGATGTATTCTGAGCCAAATATGAGTGACCATGGCCTGTAACATGGCCCTCAGCAGTGTTGGGGGCCGCACCGGGGGTGGTGGAGAATGAAAGAACACACAAAAGACAAAGACACACAGAGAACATGGCGGCCGCACTCAGAGCCTCCGCCTCACTTTATTTATACTCCATAAACCTCACGTCAGCAGAAAGAATGCAATGCAAAACAAACTTTCTTTTCCCACATGTAACCTTCTACTCAGTACCTTGTTTCTATATTCTTTCTTATCTACCCGCCTTCTTGGCGCCTACGGGAGTTCATTAAAAGTTCAGTTGGAGATACTGTCCTTGAGCCCTATATATTCTCAGCATACTGTTTTCAAAGGCCCCTGCATTTCCCCCTTTTTAATTTTGTTTTGCCTCAATCCTAAAAAGGTAGCCCATATTTGTTCCTGTGTTTTCTTTTGTTTTTGGTGGCGACGGAGGGAGCATCGAATCACCAAAAGAAGTAGACCCAAACCAAGTGCCCAAAGCAATATACTTCCAGAGATTGTAGAAATCCATGTTTTTATCTGAGTCCATGGGTTAAAGGCAGCAAGGCGCTGCCCCAGCTCCTGCAAGGTTACAGTTCCAGACAGCACATGTAATTGTTGTCGAAATGCTTCGGAAATGTTCTGAGTGAGCTCTTGAATGTCCAAACTAATATTTTTATGGCCAATTAATAATTTTCGGATTACAGTCCAATTTTGAGAGATGTTAAAAGGCACAGGCGTTACACAAAATTGAGTGGAATTCCAATCACATTGTAACGTTACCTGAGTACTGAGTACAGTGAGCTGATCTCCAAGCCATGTCAATGCTTGCTCCATGTTGTCCAATCTTTCAGCAAGTTGAGAATCAATGTTTCGTTGTTGAAGCCATAACCGGTGAGATTGTTCGTGCCATTGCTGCACAAATTCAGCATTTTGTATACTTTGATGTAGAGCGAGCCCTGCTACAGCCGCAGTGGAGGCAATGGCAACAAGACTCATCACCGAGGCAATTATAAGTCCAAGGGCACGGCGGGTTCGCTGAAGAGAAGTCCAAATATAAGTTTCAAGAGGTGATGCCCCCCACGGTCGCGTAAGATTAACAGGTAGCCAAATTTCCTTACGAGCCCTGAGGATATAAATATCCCCAGCAAAGTTGTGCCACCAAGAATGATTGAGGCAAGACAAAAATGTACACGTATTTGTACAGTTAACAATTCCCGTATTATTATCCCATGTCAAATTCCCTGCTAATAATAGGTAGGGCTTATGGACACAAGCAATAATATATCGAGAGGTATTCCGATATAACTGAATATGAAAGGAATTAGTTGGGTTAGAAAGATTAAGAGACATATTCCCCACAAAAGTGCTAATGGCATCGCCTGCAGCTAACAACTTCCAAAGATGACTCTGTACTTAGGCCTCCTTCACGCCGTACCAAGGTTTCATTACTGTTAGCAGCAATACTTTTATTTACCCGGTGCCATTTCAAAGGCATGTGACTAAATTTTGTTTGAAAATCACCGTGCACACTCCAATCAGTTATTTGCATCCCATTGTATTCTAATAAAATCCGGGGTTTATTTCCCCGACATAGTTGCCACTCCAGCACCTCAATATTAGGAGAAACCTCTGGAATAGGACAAAAAGGTAAAGAACTAGGAATAGTTTCATTACTATATACAGTATGATTATATTAAAAGCTTCTAGTTACAATAATAACAGTATTAGCAGCCACATGACTATGATTAAAGCGAACAGCCCAGGCTTCATGCGATTTTCGGAGACAATGAGGACTATTTCCCATACATATTGGAAGTTCTTCCACTCCAAATTGGTATGTGTTGTTTATAATTCCCGTTTCCTGTTCTATATTGTCCTTGTCTATATAGGGGGACGGCATCCAAGTAGTGTCATTGGTGAAAACCTTAATTTCCACCTCCCCCCAGGCGACTCCCTGATACAAGGGCGGAAAGGGAATATAAGTCCAATATTCATACAAAGCCTCACTAAGAGAAATAAGTCCCCCGCCGAGGCACATCCAACAAAGGAAGAAATGCATGCTGAATCCAGTTTTCTTTTCAACAGGGTTTCAATCATCTTGTAGGAAACCACTCAGGTCCGCTCCCTGTAAGGACAAGAGCATAGCCCCGTCCCTGTTTTAGAACTTGCCCTTGAGGCCGGGCGCGGTGGCTCAAGCCTGTAATCCCAGCACTTTGGGAGGCCGAGACGGGCGGATCACGAGGTCAGGAGATCGAGACCATCCTGGGTAACACAGTGAAACCCCGTCTCTACTAAAAATACAAAAACTTAGACGGGCGAGGTGGCAGGCGCCTGTAGTCCCAGCTACTCGGGAGGCTGAGGCAGGAGAATGGCGTGAACCCGGGAGGCGGAGCTTGTAGTGAGCTGAGATCCGGCCACTGCACTCTAGCCTGGGTGACAGAGCGAGACCCCGTCTCAAAAAAAAAAAAAAAGAACTTGCCCTTGAACATACTTACCTTCTTCATTAGGATACCAGACCTTTAAACTGTCAGCGGGGACTATCACCGAGGGAGGTGAGGAAAGATGGGTTACGACAGCGGAGTCTTGCAATGGTCTCCATTGATTCAAAAAATAATTAAGGTAAAAAGAACCTTCAAAATCAAAAAAATTAAGGTAGAAAGGTTAACCTTCAAAAAAATCTGGGTTTTTTTTGGGGGGGCTCATTTCCCCCTTTTTGTTTTAATAGTTGAGTTTTTAAAGTTAAATTTGCGCGCTCAATGATGGCTTGACCTTGACTGTTGCCCGGGATCCCGGTGATATGTTGAATATTGTATTGCTGTAAGAAAACTTGTAATTTATGAGAGACATAGGCAGGGGCATTATCAGTTTTAAGTATAAAAGGAATGCCCATAATGGCAAAACAAGCTAAGAGATGTGTAATAACAGAATCAGCTTTCTCAGATGGCAACGGAGTGGCCCATTGAAAATGAGAAAAAGTATCAATGGTATGATGAACATACTTTAATCGTCCAAAAGAAGGAATATGTATAACATCCATTTGCCAAATTTGATTAACTTGAGTACCTCTCGGGTTAACTCCAGGATGGAAGGATGGAATGCTCAAAGGAGCACAGGAAGGACAAGCTCGAATAAGAGAACGAGCTTGTTTACGAGTTAAATGAAACCGTCGTTGAAGGCCAGAACTATTAGTGTGATGTAGAGCATGTTCTTGTTCTGCAGCCTGCAAGTGGCCAATTAGAAGTGAATCAATCTGAGTATTTCCATGAACTAATGGTCCAGGCAGTTGAGAATGAGAACAAAGATGAGTGATGAATAAAGGAGCTCGACGTTGGCTCAAAGTAGAAAACAACAAGGAAAAGAGTTTTTGAAGAGAAGAAGTAGCACAAAGAGGTAAAGTGGCCTGAGAAATATAAGAAGTAACATAAACGGCATATTGAGAATCACTAACAATATTACAACCAGTAGAAGGGAAATCAAGTAAGACCATGAGAATAGCAAACAATTCTCCCTGTTGCACCGAGGGATAAGGATAAACTATAACTCAAGATTGATGAAGCTTCTTGCCAAGAATCAGAAGTTGCAAGAAGATAAATGATCTGACTATGAGTGAATTGAGAGATAATTAAGGAAGGATCTCCTCCCCAAAGTTGTTGACAGTGATGCCGTCCTTTGATGATCAGTTCAGCTAAACGATCGATATAAGTAGCTGAAACTAGGCCTCATAAAACTTAGAAACTAGGCCTCATATAAAAAATTAACACCAGGTGGCTCTGGATAGGGTCCCACCCTGCCTCGATAGGGTCCCACCCTGATAGGGTCCCACCCTGCCAATTCCGGGAAACAACTTCATGGGGTCCCACCCTGCCAATTCCGGGGGTCCCACCCTGCCTCGAAGTTCCCGGAATCAGCAACTCTAAGAAAAAAAACCTCATAAGGTCCTGCTCTAACCAATTAGAACAAGACACCTTGCTCAGGCCATAGCTAGACCCAATTACCACGCGCCTAAATCTTTGTTTGAATTTCGCGCCTTAAGCTGTGTTTGAACTTGTGTTTGCCTATATAAACAACCTGTAACAAGCACTCGGGGTCCCAGGGCCAACTTAGAGCTTGGGACCCTAGCGCACTAGTAATAAATAACTCTCTGCTGTGAATCTCGTGTCGGTGATCCTTCGCGGCGACCCCTGCCCAGGAGGGAATCGACAGTTCGGTTCCAACATAGCCAAACGTTTAGATGTTTTATTGGACAAAAAGATCCATTCTAGCGGCCGATTGGTCTGATGAATCATTCCTGTAGGAGAATGTAAAGTATGAAATAAACAAAGGGAAAGGGGAACATTGGGAAGGATATAATGTAAATGAGCCTTTTGAAGTTGCTCTTCCACAAGCTGGAGTTCCTGTAAAGCCAAAGGAGTTAAATGACGTGAGCTGTCCAAGTGACTGTCTCCTTCTAGAATAGAAAAAAGATGTTGTAACTGAATAGAGAAAAAACAATTTTTGAGATCTATGACCATTAATTTTTAACTTTGTGGGATAAGGGCAGGATTAGGAAGACCAGGCTGTAAACTTTCCCTAGGTTTAATGTAAACATTTATAGTTTTAAGACAAGACAGAGACGGGAATTCCATGCAGAAATACGTGGCTTTATATTCCTCTCGGCCATTTGTTTTTTGACTTACTCTTTTAGAGTCCTAAGTATTTCTTTATATAATGGTCACTGTTTCACCTAAATAGGAGTGGTGGCTATGAGTTTAAAGGATTGTAGCCCATTTTGAACATCATATTTTTGGCAGCTGAGGAAATATGAGGAATGTTTAAAAAAGCAGCAAATTATTGTGAAAGATCTTGTTCCCAAAAATTAATATTGATAGGAACAATATAAAAATAAAAAAAAACCACTTGACCTTGTTGACCTTTAGGACCGACACAGGTTAAAGGTTCTACGTCTTGATAAATCACAGAAGCAGCACCCAAGCCAGTGAGTATAACTGAAACTTGTCTTTTTTCTATCGTATAGGCCTCTAATTTAAACAAATAATAGACATATTCACCACCGTATCAATTAACCCTTTAAAAACTTTCATTAATGTGCAATGAACATAAGGGCTTTTGATTAGAAACTAAAGTTTCCCAAAAAACAGTTTTTTCTGTGCTACCAAACCCTCCCTATTGAGAATACGTTCCCCTGCCTCTAGGCATATAAATTGTGAGACTTGAACCATAATAAGAATTTTATTAGTAACATCATGTCCTTTTGGCAAAGGGCCACACACTCTAATAGCTAATTTATATACTCCTCTATTAGGAGACAAAGTATAAGGCTGAGTAATAACTAAGTCAGCAGTGGCGCTCTGCTTAGTTGCCACATAAAGCTGAGAAACTGGGGTAAGGTGTGGGATCCTTAAGGAGGACTTGAATTTATTCCTTGATGTTGTAGGCCATTGCTCACTGGGTATTGTATGCAGATTTAGTCAATAACAAATATTTGCAAACAAATAAGGTGATTACAGGTACAGAAATTCAGTTCGTAGCTTACTATTCAATAGAGTATCTGCTTTGTAAAAGATGGTGGACCACAAAATACTCAACGGATTTTGGTTTTCAAAACACAGTGATACTATCCAAGGCTAAATGGATACTTGAAATTGGGATTGGATCTGGTGCTGAGATACAACTTTTACTTAGTTATTGATTTTTCTTTCCTCCAATTATTCCAAGGAGGGTGACTACCATTTTTGTACTTTATAGAGCAGTCTAGAGGAAAGGGTTAAGCATGTAAGCTCTGGGGACAGAAAGTCATATTTTCAAAATATAATAGCAATATGACCTTGGATATATTTATAAAACTGTCTTAACTCTGTTTTCCTGTCTACAAAATGGTAATAATTATAAAATTTGTCAGTCTTAAAGGGATGTTGGAAGAACTAAATGCAAGTGAAGATTTTTTCACAGTAGTAGACATATAGTAAGTACTCAGTATACTATGGCTATTATTACTGTTATTATTGTTAATATTACGTCTATTTATTTTAGCTCTTTAATGTAACAAGTGCAGAACCATAATCTCACATCCTTCAGAGTCACGCTGATCTTGTATTTTTTGGTCCTTTGACTAGTTTAGTGATTTATTACAAGAAACCTAGTTAGTTTGTGCATTCTTTTCCTTTCTTATATTTCTCATTTGTAAAGACTGATAAACCAACTACACTTTCAGAGCTGGTGACATAAATTGTTGGGGCCCCAAGCCTGTGGGCCCCGGCTCCCATTTCCCAGGAGAGGAGACAGTAAATTTCCACTTTTATCAGTTTTGAAACGACATTTATTTGTCCAATGTCGACCTTTACCACAACATTTGTACACCTCTAAAGGCAGCTTTCTGCCTTGAGGGATAAAAGTGTTCAATTTTTATGACATTCTTTTTTGAAATGTCTAGGTTTACCACACTGAAAGCAAACACCTTGTTTGTTATTTCCTTTTAAGGCTTTAGACAAAGCTCCAGCAAATAATTGAGCATTATAAATAGCCCCTCCAACACTAACACAAGTTTTAATACATTTATCTAAGTTGGCCCCATTGGCCTTTAATGATTTTAACAATTTTTGACAGTCAGCATAAGCATTTTTAAAAGACAACGTTTGTAACAAAATTTTTGAAGCAAGGTCAGCACCCACAATTTTCAAGACAGCATCCTGAAGACGGGCTACGAAATCTGAATATTGTTCATTTGTGCCCTGTAAAATCTTCACAGAGGAAAGGGAAGATTTTCCTGTTATCTCTACCTTATTTTAGGCCCTTAAAAACAAAGTCTTGATTTGAGTAAGGGCAACATCTTCTAGACCAGCCTGAGCACTAAGAGTAGCATATTGGCCCGTGCCTGTGAGTTGTTCCTCAGTGGCTCCTGGGGGATCACACATAACATTTTTTCTAGCCTGTACATGCGCCTTGTTCATTTACCAGCTGTGCAATTGTAACCACTGAGAACGATCAAGAAAAGCCTTCCCCAAAGTCTTCTAGTCTATAGAAATTATCAAATTTTCTGATGAAAAAATATCAAGAAGACCAAGGATAGGGGTTCATAGTTAGAAATGGCAGCTTTCATTTCTTTTAAAAACTTAATTTGTAAGGCATTAAATTGGACATTATTGCCGCCATTTGAAAACTGAGCATTAGGAGCAAAAGAAGCACAAATAATTGGAAACAGATCCAGCTACTTAAATTTTTTTTTTTTTTTTATCTTTTCCTTTTCTCCCTCCCCCAATGGCGGGCAAGGCACTGGGAAAACTTTGCCAAACAAAGGTAAATATAAGGAAGCCCGGGGGTTGGAGGCACTGGAAAATTCTCTTTTAACAGGGCAGAAGGAAAAGAAACAGGGAAAGCTCACAAAGGTGAATTAGAAGAATGTATCTGGGCCGGGCGCGGTGGCTCACGCCTGTAATCCCTGCACTTTGGGAGGTCGAGGCGGGCGGATCATGAGGTCAGTAGATCGAGACCATCCTGGCTAACACGGTGAAACCCCGTCTCTACTAAAATACAAAAAATTAGCCGGGCACGGTGGCGGCGCCTGTAGTCCCAGCTACTCCGGAGGCTGAGGCAGGAGAATGGCGCGAACCCGGGAGGCGGAGATTGCAGTGAGCCGAGATGGTGCCACTGCACTCCAGCCTGGGCGACAGAGTGAAGACTCCGCCTCAAAAAAAAAAAAAAAAAAAAAAAAAAAAAAGAATGTATCTGTAATATTTGTTGAAGCATTTCCATAATACACTGCATGTCAGAATTTCCCTTAGAAGAAGGAAGAGCTGGCTTTTTCTCTTCTCCCCCTTTTGCTACCCTGGCACAAATGGGCTCCATTTCAGATTTATTTTATTTTATTTTATTTTTCCAAATCCTCAGATACCTTTCCTCCTGTGGCTACATTACCACACTCCGAATCAGTCTCAAGTAACTCTAATGTCTGAGTGATAGAGTACACAAGGTCCACAATTTTAGAGGCATAATATCCCCTAACTGGAGAGCTCTAAGCAAAGCTTTTACTACCTGTAACCATTTTTTCCGATTCAGCTGCACTTTAGTCTGATACTGAAACCAGTAACAATGTTGTTCAACATGGGCAAACAATCGCTTCAAAGTCTTTTTCTTTCACTTCTACTCCCATAGACAGCAACAGTCCTTGAAACAGCCATAAATATTCTGAGGCCAGAGAGATGGAATTCCCATAATGAAAGCTTAAGAAGGTTCCCCTTAACAATATCTGAGCCTTACCCGTTCCTAGGTGGTTCCCCTTCTTGTTCTCCCCTACTCACCCGTGCTGACCCTGCTCCCTGGGCCACTTGTTGGGGGCCGCACCGGGGGTGGTGGAGAATGAAAGAACACACAAAAGACAAAGACACACAGAGAACATGGCGGCCGCACTCAGAGCCTCCGCCTCACTTTATACTCCATAAACCTCACGTCAGCAGAAAGAATGCAATGCAAAACAAACTTTCTTTTTCCCACACGTAACCTTCTACTCAGTACCTTGTTTCTATATTCTTTCTTATCTACCCGCCTTCTTGGCGCCTACGGGAGTTCATTAAAAGTTCAGTTGGAGATACCGTCCTTGAGCCCTATATATTCTCAGCATACTGTTTTCAAAGGCCCCTGCACAGGAGGTTCTGAGAATATGTGCCCAAGGTGGTTGGGGTACAGCTTGGTTTTATATGTTTTAGGAAGGCATGAGAAATTACATTTAAGAAATACATTGGTTTGGTTTAGAACGATGGGACAATTTAAAGTGGGGGCTGCCAGGATATAGGTAAATTTAAAGTTTTTTGGTTGACAATTGATTGAGTTTGTTTAAAGACTTGGCATTGACAGGAATGTTTAGCTTACAGATAAAGGATTGTGGAGACTAAGTTTTATTGTGCAGAAGAAGCTCTCAGATAGCAAACTTTAGAGAGAGCACGTTGTAAAATGTTTCTTATCAGACTTAAAAGGATGCCTGGCTCTTAGTCCGTTATCTCCTGGATCTAGAAAGAAAGGAAGGGAAACAAACGGGGAGGGGGTTCTCTATAGAATGTGGATTTTTCCCACAAGAAACTTTGCAGGGCAATTTTAAGGTATGGCAAGGAAATACATTTTGGGGTTAAATATTGTTTCCTTGTCTTATAATGTTATGCCAGAGTTAGATTAAGTAAGTCACAGGTGGGACGCGATGGGTCACACCTGTAATCCCCGCACTTTGGGAGGTCGACGCGGGCAGATCACGAGGTCAGGAGATCCACACCATCCAGGCTAACAGGGTGAAACTCTGTCTCCACTAAAAATACAAAAAATAACCAGACGTGGTGGCAGCCCCTGTACTCCCAGCTACTCAGGAGGCTGAGGCAAGAGAAGGGCATGCAGTGAGCCGAGATCCCGCCACCGCACTCCAGCCTGGGTGAGAGTGAGACTCCGTTTCAAAAAAGGAAAAAAAAAAAAAAAAAAAAAAAAAAGAAAGAAAGAAAAGAAAAATCACAATATACAGGGTTAAATAAAATCCATCTGATGACAATTTAAGGTTTGTAGGGCATGAATCGCTAGACCCCTTAGGTAGGAATTTGGGTAAGATAAAAAAATTGGAGCTTGGTCCTCAGTGATAAAAGGATGGTTGAGAATAGGAGAGAAAAGGGGCTTATGCTTTGGGTGGTGATCAAAGAAACCAGTAATGTTCAGCAGAGAGAGTTTCTGCATCAGACAAAAGTGCAGCCTCCTTGATCATCTGGCAGGGAGGGAGGCATCTCAGGTAGGGAGCAAGGAAGTCCAAATCCAGTTATTAGGCACTTGGGAGTGGGTAAGCCATCCACCGGCTGTGACTCAACGTTTCTGGTTCTAGTTAAAAATAAAGCATCACACCAAGGAACACAGGGCCAAGGGTAAGCTAGGACACGCCCAGGTCTGCTCTGCCGCGCCCCCTGCAGGATCCCGTCCACACACGCACGCAGGAGCAGCCGCTGGTGCGAGCTTGGGCCGTTTTGCTTCCCTCCTACCTGCCCTCTGCTGCCACAGGTTCGAGCCCCACCTGCTTTGTCTCCCATCGCCAGCCTATGGAGGTTCCCTCTCTGGTCCTCCGTGTCCCACGGGTAAAATGGACGTAGCGTGTCTAATTGCGCATGTTCCCGCAGTGATGTGAGGGACTGAAGGGCTTTGAACGCTGTCGTAAGGGAAGGCGCCTGGGGCACTGACTTCGTCCCCTTTTCCCAGTTCCTGCTCAGAGCCGCTCTCCCAGGCCCCCGGCCCCTAACCGTATCCCAGCCCTCCGATCAGCCTTTGCCTACTGAGGGCAAAACTACGGGGTACAAGCACAGGGACTGCAACGTCGCCCCATTGCCTCTGTCTTCCATTTCCCCTGCTTGGTCCTAAACCCGGAGACGGGGCCCTGTGCCGACTGGCGGGGCGCTCCCGGGTTCGGACGCGGCGCGGGTCACAAAGCGCGTTCCGCCCTGGAACGCCCGGAGGAGATAAAAGCCGCGCAGGCCCCGCACTCGCCGCGCACTCCGGCCGTTCCGACGAGAGAGCGCTGCACGCGTGAAAATGACTCGAAAGCTGCCCCGCATCTCCGCCCCCCAGCCCCGGCGCCCGCTCGGCGCCACCCCGCAGCGCCCTGGCCGTCGGCTCTTCTTTCCTCCCATCCGTCCTGCGTTTCTGGACCCGCACACCACGCTCCTGTTCCATCCCACCTACTCGTCCTTCTGCCCCATCTGCTACCCGTCTCTGAACCAGTTCGTGCCCGTCCACTACCCCGTCGTGGGCATCGCCCTGCCGACCTCTTCGTGCGTGCATCTTCAGAAGGGCTGCATCTGCCGCCCGCATGTCCGCTGGGGCCCCAACTTCCACTACATCCCTCCCTATCCCCCCACGCCCCCGCCCAGCCCCTGCTTCTAGAGCCTGCCTGCAGCCCGCCCCCCGCCCCCAGCCACCCACGCGGCCTGACGATCCACGACCCCACGGAGAGGCCCCTGCAGGGACCGTGCTCGGGCAGCGAAGGAGCGGACCCCGGGGTCCCCACGGCCTGGCTGTGGACACGGGGACGCAGGACCACGGACACCCACCCTCGGCCTCCGCTGCCTGCTCAGCCGGCCGGGCCCGCCTCTGCATTTGGAACTGGCTTCCCCGTGGGCCTTGGTGTGGAACCCCCGAGCAAACTGCTGGCCCGAGACGGAGAAGGGAGAACACGAGGAAGCGGCGCCTCTGCTCGCTGCGAGGGAAACGACTGGCCAAGGTGAGGCCTAACCACATGCCCATGACCCCCGGGTCTGTCCCATGACCGGAAGCCCTTTCCTGGAGGGGTAAAGGCTGGATCGCAGGAAGCTGGGGCTGTGGGAGCGCTGTTGCCTGGAGACCGCGTGGGGCGCCGTTGCCTGGAGACGGCAGAAGCCCGGGGCCAGGGAGAGAGGCACGAGGGAGCAGAGAGCGCATGGAGCCCGATGGAGCAACGCCAAGGCCATGGCGGGACACCCCAGGGAGAAGGTGACCCAGGATGAGGTCCGTCAGAACCAGATCTTGCAGCAGCTGTACCTTAAAGAGCTACCAGCCCGGAACGTCTATGCCCGGCATCACGTGAACCCCTCCACGAGGTCCACAGATCACCAGGAAGCCCGTGTCTTGGCATGGTAACCTGGAGGAGCCTGGAGACGCCAGGTTTCAGAATCTCATTCACCACGCTGCCCAGGGACCAAGGAAGAAGGACCCAGACACAGACTGAAAATTAGGAAACTGCATGGGACTCAGAGCCCTGGCTCAACCCAGAATGCCCGGATCGCAGGCTGAACCACTGCAGGGTCTGCAATGACATCGCTCTGTGCAAGGCTCAGATGTGGGGGCTGGGAGACGTTTATCGCCACCAGTGGCATCCCAGCGGTGGACTGAGGCCCGGATTTCACGTCCAAAGTGTGCACTGCCCCGAGCAATTAATGTTATTTTAAAGCTAAATAAATAAAAATAAACTAAGTTTTAGATGTTGGAATTTTGTAGCATGATTTTTCCCAGGAATTGTTCCCCATCTTCAGTCCTCCTGCGGTACAGGTGAGTGCCATGAGAGTAGCCATGGTGACCTAGAGAGTAATATGTTGACCCTGCCTCCTCCGCCAGTCCTTTGGATCAGGGATGGGAAAGTGACCCCAGCTAGGTTAAGAGACAGCACAGAACCAAGAGCGGTGACTGTCTCTCTCCAGATTGCTGAACTGATGACATGTGGAGTTAGTATCGGTATTAGTCTGTTCTCATGCTTCTAGTAAAGACATACCCAAGACTGGGTAATTTATAAAGGAAAGAGGTTTAATGGACTCACGGTTCAGCATGGCTGAGGAGGCCTCACAATCATGGCGGAAGGCAAAGGAGAAGCAAAGTCAGGCCTTATACCGCTGCAGGCAAGAGAGCTTGTGCAGGGGAACTCGCCTTTATAAAACCATCAGATCTTGTCAGACTTATTTACTACCACGAGACCAGCAGGAGGGAAACTGCCCCCAAGAGTTAATTATCTCCACCTGGCCCTGCCCTTGACATGTGGGGATTATTACAATTCAAGGTGAGATTTGGAGCAGGGCGGGGTGACACAGCCAAACCATATCAGTATCTACTGGTATTCTAGACCAGGGCCAACACCTGTTTGCAAATACTTTTTTTTTCCCCTTTCACTCTAACCTTTCCTTTTACTCTAGACTCTATACTCTAAGAAATAATGTTTTCTTTTTTTTTTTTTTTTCCTTTTACTCTAAATCATGTTTTCTAGGAACACAGTAGTGGCCATTTGTTTACCTGCTGTCTATGACTGCTTTTGTGCTCTAACGGCCAAGGTGAGTGGTTATGAGAGAGACCTCATGACCCTCAAGCCTATGTGACCAGTCCCTGAGGAACTCCAGAACTTAGGGGCTGGGTAGAGGAAAAAGCTGATAAATGACACCAGCTAAGACAGGCTGTAGAGAGTGAGTGAAAACCGGGAGAGTGTGATATCATAAAGGTCAGGGCCTTTTCAAAAACCTGCCAGACCAGGCATGGTGGCTCACACTTGTAATCCCAGCACTTTGGGAGGTCGAGGCAGGCGGATCACAAGGTCAGGAGTTCAAAACCAGCCTGACCAACATGGGGAAACCCCACCTCTACTAAAAATACAAAAATTAACCGGGCATGGTGGTGTGCACCTGTAATCCCAGCTGCTCAGGAGGCTGAATTGCTTGAACCCAGGAGGCGGAGGTTGCAATGAGCCAAGATCTCACCACTGCACTCCAACCTGGGTGACAGAGTGACACTCTGTCTCAATAAAAGTGATAATAATAAAGTAGAATAAAATAAAAACAACAACAAAAAAACCTGCCAATCCCAGTGGCGGTCTAGAATCTCCATTTTGTCTGAGGAACTAAAAAGGCAGCAAGAGAGAAAAATGAAGTACATGCACACCAAGAAGGGGCGAGAGTTGAAGAAAGTCCTAACAGTGTCCAAAGCCAATGTTCTAAATGGTCTTGAGGTTCAGCCACATTCCCTAATTTCACTTGAGACACCCCCAGTTGTCTAACTGCCTCTTTTTATTTAAACTACTTTGAGTTGGGATATCCTGTTATTTGCAACCAGAGAGCACCATTACTTAATTTCTTCACTCATCTGTCCTTCATTCATTCCTTCATTCCAAAGTTTCATGGACTCTTCCTGTGTGAAGTAGGATGCTGAAAATGGGTGATACAGTGGCAAACAGGACAGCCATGGGCCCTGACCTCATGAAGTTTCTATTTCCATATAACGAGTTAGGTTCTGGTCCTGGGAGACCGCCAAGACGTCACAATAGGCCAGGTGCAGTGGCTCATGCCTGTAATCCCAACACTTTGGGAGGCTGAGGCAGGTAAATCACTTGAGCCTAGGACTTGTAGACCAGCCTGGACAACATGGCAACACCGTGTCTCTACTACAAATACAAAACTTATCTGGGCATGGTGGCATGCACCTATAGGCCCAGCTACTCAGGTGACTGAGGTGGAAGGATCAATTGAGCCTGGGAGGTCAAGGCTGCAGTGAGCTATGATCGGGCCACTGCACTCCAGTGTGAGTGACAAAGCAAGACCCTGTCTCAAACAAAACAAAACAAAACAAAACACCAAAAAAACCCAATAGCTGTTGCAGCTCAGAAACGAGGTCTGAATTGAAGAGTATAAATTTGGGAGTCATTGCCCTGTTGTGGGATTTCAAGACAGGGAAATAAAAGACATTGCCTAGGAAGAAGGTATCAAGTGAGAATTGAAGTGTGCATGTGACCATTCCCTGAAGACCTCCAATATTCAGGGGTTTGGTAGAGACAAAAGAGTGGATTCAGGAGACCAGAGAACAGAGGCTGTAGAGGAGGAGAAACACCAGTGAGTATAATATCATAGAAGGCAGGGTGTGGTGGCTCACACCTGTCACCCCAACACTTTGGGAGGCCGAGGTGGGAGAAATGCTTGACCCCAGGAGTTCAAGACTAGCCTGGGCAACACAATGAGACCTCATCTCTACAAAAATTTTAAAAATTAGCTGGGCATGATGGCACACATCTCTGGACCCAGCTGCTTGGGAGGCTGAGGCAGGAGTATCGCTTGAGCCTGAGAAGTCAAGGCTGCCGTGAGTTGTGATCATGCCATTGTACTCCAGCATGGGTGACAGAGAAAGAATCTGTCTCAATATGTGTATATCTCACAGAAGCCATGCTAAGAGACTGCCTTAAGGAGTCAGTGGTATGTTTGTCAAATGCTGTCAAGAAGAGAAAATGAGACTGAAAGAGATTATTCTATTTAGCTCCATAGAGTTCAATCCAGAACCAGGCAAGAACAATTTAAAACAAGTGTCTCAAGCTTTTTTAATTGCAGGTAACTAAAAACTAGGTAACTAAAGACTCAATCTGACTCAGGCAATACAGATTTATAAACCCACATAATAGAAAACTCAGGGATAGGGTGAGTTTCAGGGATGGTTTGATTCAGCGTTTCAACAATGTCATCAGGCACCTGGAATCCTTTTGTCTCTCTGCTCTGCTTTCTTGCATGTCAGCTTCATCTTAAGGCTCCCGCCTTCCCCGAACCACTGCCCAAGATGGCTGCCAGCAACTCCCAGGGTTCAGACTTACTTATCCAAATGTGCAGGTCAGGTGATCACCTTAGTAACTCTCAGACTAGTGAGAAAGCTTCTTTCCTTCAAACAACCAGGAAGCCTTGCCTCCTGTCTTACTGACTCCAATTGAGCCAAATGTCCATCTCTTATTAGTGATAAAGAAGCAACGTCACTGTCACTAGGGACTCTTATGGCCTTGACAACCCTAGAGTCCAAGATGGAATCAGATCCTCCGAAGCACCTACATTGTTTCAGGTAGATCGATAACCCAATGGAAGTCAGGTTAGTTGTAAAGAGAAGAGGAATAGATGTCAAGGAATCAAGCACAATGAACACAGCAGAGGAGAAGGAATTGGATGGGAGAAGATTAGTGAATGGGGGTGAAGTGCTGGGGACAGCACACGACACACGGAGACAACACTTTCAAGACGTTTGGCCAGGGACTACAGACACTAGGCAGTTCTTTTTCTAGGAAACATGTGGAAGCTATAGGGCTTCCTCCTCCCCTTAGTCAAGTGGCCACTATTAAAGAGTCCCTAGATGGCTTGAAGTTATTGGCTAGTAATAAGAAATCCCCAAGACCCAGCTCTTTGCTTCCTGAGGCAAAAAATCCGAATACTGAGGTAAACCCCCATTTCAGAATTTCCAGAGTCACCCTCCAGTACCATAGAATCTTCATGAAAAGACCTGGTATCAGTGACTCTGCAACCAAGGCTTCCCCCCACCATCCCCAAACCCAATCTGATTTTAGTTAAGAACACCTGGAGCTCTATGCTCTTCGATAGAAGCTGTCAGTGTGCATCCAATCTCCCCTTCCCAAATGCAGTCCCCAGGGTGTAAGCCCATTAATCCATTCCCTGACCTGAGGCAACAGCAAACTCCCCAGCTTGGTTCGGGATGCAGCATGCCCCTGGGATCTTAGACACCACCTAAGGGAATCACCCCTATACAATCATGCTGGGTCACTGGTCCTCACATTGTTATTATTATTATTATTTTTATTTTTTATTTTTTTTTGAGACAGAGTCTCGCTCTGTCACCCAGGCTGGAGTGCAGTGGTGCAATCTCAGCTCACTGCAAGCTCCGCCTCCCAGGTTCACGCCATTCTCTTGCCTCAGCCTCCCGAGTGGCTGGGACTACAAGTGCCCGCCGCCACGCCCGGCTAATATTTTGTATTTTTAGTAGAAACGGGGTTTCACCGCATTAGCAGGATGGTCTCGATCTCCTGACCTCATGATCCGCCCACCTCAGCCCCCCAAAGTGCTGGGATCACAGGCGTGAGCCACCGCGCCCGACCATTATTATTATTTTTTATTTGAGACAGAGTCTCTGTCGCCCAGGCTGGGGTGCAGTGGCATGATCTTGGCTCACTGCAACCTCTGCCTCCCGGGCTCAAGTGATTCTCGTGCCTCAGCCTCCTGAGTATCTAGGATTACAGGTGTGCATCACCGTACCTGTCTAATTTTTGTATTTTTAGTAGAGACGGTGTTTCGCCATGTTGATCAGGCTGGTCTTGAACTCCTGGCCTCAAGTGACCCACCACTGTGGCCTCCCAAAATGCTGGGATTATAGGCATGAGCCACCTCACCAGGCCAGTCCCCACATTATAGCCAACTTTTTGTGGCCTTGATTCATACTGGTTCTCAACTCACAGCACTTCCCAGAGGTCCCATTACATTTAAGGGAGGAACTCTAGGTTCTCTGGGGAGTTATAGAATATTTGAATGAAAACAAACAAGTCTACCTTACCTGACTTTTGGCCCCTTGCTGGTTTGGTAACTTGGATTCGTCATTTCATTAAGTATTTCAGTTTCCTCATCTATAAAATGTGAGTATTCATTATGCCTGCCCTACATTCGTCATGGAGGTGGTAATAGCATACATGAAAGTGCTTTATTCCCTGGGAAGTAATCCACAACTGTGAGGTAGGACTGGTCCCCTGGGCACCAGTTCAGGGGTATTTGAGATATTGTAGACAAGCTGCATGAGTTACTGTACCTAAGACAGTGTTATTGGTTCCTAAATATGGCTCACATGCCCGTGCCTGTGGACAATAAAGAATTCTACTTAGCGTTACCGTATCAGTTTGTGGCTGATGGGCTGCTGGATTCTACGGAGTTCTATGATCTATGAATATAAAGGGTTTGATGTTGGTTCTAGTGAGACCCAGCAATTTAGCCCCTCCATTCATTACCTAGCAGTGAGCTTCTTATTTTTTTATTTTTATTTTATTTTTTATTTTTGAGACTGAGTCTTGCTCTATCGCCCAGGCTGGAGTGCAGTGGCATGACCTAGGCTCACTGCAACCTCCGTCCCCCAGGTTCAAGCGATTCTTCTGCCTCAGCCTCCCATGCAGCTGGGATTACAGACTCCCACCACTACACCTGGCTAATTTTTGTATTTTTAGGAGAGACGGGCATTTCACCATGTTGGCCAGGCTGGTCTCGAACTCCTGACCTCAGGTAATCCACCTGCCTTGGCCTCCCAAAGTGCTGGGATTACAGGCGTGAACCACCAATGCCTGGCCAATGCAGTGAGCTTCTTGAGGGTAGAAGCTGTGTCTTACTCAACTTTTTATTCCTGGCATATAGCCCAGTGCTTGGCACATTGTGGGTGCTAAGTAAACATTTAGGGCAGGATAAACATTTATGGATGGATAGAAATATTTTGGAAGGGATAAGGTTGTTACTTGCTTCCTGGAATTGCCTATGTCCATAACCATTATTTGTCTTGTTTTTTGCGTGATATTTTGTTGTCACATGGGGTCAGTATTTTATTTCACACTTATAGGAGAAAAGGCACCATGAATATTAATTGAAAATACGTACACAATACCTATCTCAGGTTCATCATTCAAATGTCAAGTTATTATTTTTCTGTGTGTAAACTGGAAGAACTCTAAAACAAATTAAAGAACCAGCTTTCTTTTGTAGCCCTTCTCCCCAGTGCTTTCAGGTAAAGGTAGTTTCAGGTCCATGTAATTTAAGGTTTTTGATAATTGAAAAGCATTTCTCTTGGAGATTTTATTAGGTATAAGAGGAAAGCCAATAAAGATGCATGTTGACGTGTCTGAATTTATACAAGTACTCATGCGTTCTAACTCGGTATGAGTCACTGATCTTAGCACACAAAGGATGTGTGTGTGCAATTTAGGGATGTGCCTCATCAAAGATGAAAAGTAGAAATGCGGCCGGGCGCTGTGGCTCAAGCCTGTAATCCCAGCACTTTGGGAGGCCGAGACGGGCGGATCACGAGGTCAGGAGATCGAGACCATCCTGGCTAACAGGGTGAAACCCCGTCTCTACTAAAAAATACAAAAAGCTAGCCGGGCGACGTGGCGGGCGCCTGTAGTCCCAGCTACTCGGGAGGCTGAGGCAGGAGAATGGCGTAAACCGGGAGGCGGAGCTTGCAGTGAGCTGAGATCCGGCCACTGCACTCCAGCCCGGGGACAGAGCGAGACTCCGTCACAAAAAAAAAAAAAAAAAAAGAAAAGTAGAAATGCAAACTAGAGGGGGTTTTATTCCCCCTGAAAAAATAAACAAACGTGGTAGAACTTCTCAATAGACTGAGGTTTGATTACTAGGGACAAGTTCAACAGTCTCTGAACCCCAGAGCCAGCAGAAGGTTTTCCTGGGCAAGAGTGACCAATCTGCTTCTCATGTTTTGGGAATCACTCACAAGAGCAGCAAGATTTTGAACTGCCTTGGTCACAGCCAGCAGCAAGCTGAGACACAGCACTCTTTTCCATCTGACAGTTTTACACAGGCAAACCTTTCTTATGCTGAAACTTCATCACAGCTCTTTCTTCCATGACCTTAATTAAAACACAAATATACAATGAGAATGCCTGACTACGTGTAAACTTTTGTTTCTGAAGATGGCATCACACAGTGTGAAAACAGAAAAAAACGCATAAATTCTGCGCTCAAGGTGTGAAACGAATAAAGTAGATTTTATTGTTCCTGATGTTTCCGCTTATCTATGGTAGAGGCCAAATGATAAGGTTTATGGGGTCTCTTCAGTTGACTACAAAGGTGCTATAGGTGCCCACTGAATCATATCAGTTCCTTCCAAAAAAGCACTAACAAAGTCTTTCCAAGATGTGGAAACAGAGAGTCCTCTTGAGTCTGCCTGTCATAGGAGTGTATGCCACACCCAATATCTACTGGGTACTTGCTGGGAGTTGGAACACTGTCCTAGGAACAGCCTCAGAGAAGGGCAAGGAGAGCTGCCAGGTTTCTTCCGGAGACGTTAGCAGAGTACACCGCAGCCTCTCCCCCACCCAGTCGCCTATTGTGAAATATCACCAGGACCATTCCTGGACTCCAAACTGGGTGGTAGTACAGAACTTAAAAGACTGGCACAACCGAAGCTTCCTACTGGACAGAGTCGACAGCATTTCTGGAGGGGGCACTGAACGCCAGTAGCACACTCCAGAATTATGGCAACTCAAAATACTGTATTTCCAAGCACCCTTAATTGAAAACAATTTAGCCTGTTCCAGTGATCTAAACAGGAAGAAGATTTCATTTTTTGTTCGTTTTACGTTTTTTCTTTTGTTGTTGTTGTTGTTTTCTGAGACAGGCTCTCACTCTGTCGCGTAGGCCGGAGTGCAATAGTGTGATATTGGCTCACTGCAACCTTCATCTCCTGGGTTCAAGCGATTCTCATGGCTTAGCCTCCTGAGTAGCTGGGATTGCAGGTGCCTGCCACCATGCCTGGCATTTTTTTTTTTTTTTTTTTTTAAGTAAAGACAGGGTTTCACCATGTCGGCCAGGCTGGTCTTGAACTCCTGACCTCAAGTAATCTGCCCACCTCTGCCTCCCAAATTGCTGGGATTACAAGCGTGAGCCACTGTGTCCAGCCTGTGTATTAGCCCGTTCTGATGCTGCTGATACATACATACCCGAGACTGGTAAGAAAAAGAGGTTTAATTGGACTTACAGTTCCATATGCCAGGGGAGGCCTCAGAATCATGGTGGGAGGTGAAAGGCACTTCTTACATGGCAACAACAAGAGAAAAATGAGGAAGAAGCAAAAGCAGAAACCCCTGAAAAACCCATCAGATCTCATGAGACTTATTCACTATCAGGAGACTAGCACGGGAAAGACCAGCCTCCATGATTCAATTACCTCCCTCTGGGTCTCTCTCACAACATGTGGGAATTCTGGGAGATATAATTCACGTTGAGATTTGGTGGAGACACAGCCAAACCATATCAGCCTGTTTTACTGTTTGTTTGTTTGTTTTCTTCACCAAAAGAAAATCTAAGAATGCAAGAAGTTCAGTGATTTCCACAACAGACATAGCAAGTTGGTGGTGTCCAAAGCCAGCACTGATGGCTCATTCGTAGTTGCCCTTCTCTGACTTATTTCCTTCTGTCTGCTTCCTGATTCTGTGGCTAGAACCGCCCATAACCTAGTAAAGCTGTCAAAAATGATTGAAGAACAATGACAACTTGGTCTTTCAATGACATCTGGGAGGAGGACTCTGCTGACTGCATTCTTTTCCAAGTAGCCAATATTCTTCTCAGCAGGATTTGTGTAATTGCCACCTTGAAAAGCGCCTCAAGGACTTTGTTAAAGATTCCTTGGTAAGGAACTTGGAGGCTATTTGTTGAAAAAAGCCTTGCAAACATAAATTTATATCCATCTTTTCTCCTTCTTGCCTATCCCTCTCCCTTTCCTTTAGTGTGTTACTTGGTCTCACAGCCCCAAAAGACAATCTGACACTTAACTAGATGTTTATCACTGGCTTAAAATGAGTTGGTACAGTGAATTGGGGTTGGAAGGAGAAGGAGGAAGGTCTGAACAAAGCTAAAAGATATCACTGAGTCATTTACACACATTATCTCATTTAATCCTCACAACATCCTTGTGAAGTAAAGGCTTCACCTCCATTTTAAAAGCCAAGGAAACAGGCTCAACAAGATGAACTTGCCCAAAGTCACCCAGATCCTCCAGGTGTGGAGTTCATGCTTGCAGACACTCTTTCTCCTTGGTCAGTAAAAGCCAAGCCCTCACACCAACTCAGGACCCCACCCCTTCTCATCTTCATGGAGACTTTGCTCCATTTCTTATTTCCTCCATGCATTTTCAACCTCTTCCCCTGCTGGATCCACACCTCCTAACCACCCCTCCATTAGTATTCAGCGATGCTCTAGTAGCTCCTCTGGTAAAAATCATAACAATGGCCGGGCGTGGTGGCTCACGCCTGTAATCCCGAACTTTGGGAGGCCAAGGAGAGCAGATCACCTGAGGTCAGGAGTTCAAGACCAGCCTGGCCAACATGATGAAACCCCATCTTTACTAAAAATACAAAAAATTAGCCAGGCGTGGAGGCGGGTACCTGTAATCCCAGCTACTCAGAAGGCTGAGACAGGAGAATTGCTTGAACCTGGGAGGTAGAGGTTGCAGTGAGCCGAAATCCCACCATTGCACTCCAGCCTGGGCAACAAGAAAGAAACTACGTCTCAAAAAAAAAAAAAAAAGTTGTAAAACCCTTCCTTTCCCTCCACATCTCCATCCAGTTAGCACCTTATCTCTCTATCCCTCTTTACAGCCAGACTTCTTGAAAGTGTTGTCTCCGTGTGTCGTGTGTTGTCCCCAGTACTTCACCCCCATTCACTATTTAATTTTCTCCTATCCAACTCCTCCTCTGCTGTGTTCATTGTGCTTGATTCCTTGACATCTATTCCTCTTCTCTTTACAACTAACCTGACTTCCACTGCGTTACCGATCTACCTGAAACAGTGTAGGTGCTTGGGAGGATCTGATTCCATCTTGGACTCTAGGGTTGTCAAGGCCGTAAGAGTCCCTAGTGACAGTGACGTTGCTTCTTTATCACTAATAAGAGATGGACATTTGGCTCAATTGGAGTCAGTAAGACAGGAGGCAAGGCTTCCTGGTTGTTTGAAGGAAAGAAGCTTTCTCTAGTCTGAGAGTTGCTAAGGTGATCACCTGACCTGCACATTTGGATAAGTAAGTCTGAACCCTGGGAGTTGCTGGCAGCCATCTTGGGCAGTGGTTCGGGGAAGGCGGGAGCCTTAAGATGAAGCTGACATGCAAGAAAGCAGAGCAGAGAGACAAAAGGATTCCAGGTGCCTGATGACATTGTTGAAATGCTGAATCAAACCATCCCTGAAACTCACCCTATCCCTGAGTTTTCTATTATGTGGGTTTATAAATCTGTATTGCCTGAGTCAGTTTGAGTCTTTAGTTACCTAGTTTTTAGTTACCTGCAATTAAAAAAGCTTGAGACACTTGTATTAAAATTGTTCTTGCCTGGTTCCGATTGACCTCTACGTAGCTAAATAGAATAATCTCTTTCAGTCTCATTTTCTCTTCTTGACAGCATTTGACAAACATACCACTGACTCCTTAAGGCAGTCTCTTAGCATGGCTTCTGTGAGATATACACATATTGAGACAGATTCTTTCTCTGTCACCCATGCTGGAGTACGATGGCATGATCACAACTCACTGCAGCCTTGACTTCTGAGGCTCAAGCGATACTCCTGCCTCAGCCTCCCAAGCAGCTGGGTCCAGAGATGTGTGCCATCATGCCCAGCTAATTTTTAAAATTTTTGTAGAGATGAGGTCTCACTATGTTGCCCAGGCTAGTCTTGAACTCCTGGGCTCAAGCATTTCTCCCACCTCGGCCTCCCAAAGTGTTGGGGTGACAGGTGTGAGCCACCACACCCGGGCCTTCTATGATATTATGCTCACTGGTGTTTCTCCTCCTCTACAGCCTCTGTTCTCTGGTCTCCTGAATCCACTCTTTTGTCTCTACCAAACCCCTGAATATTGGAGGTCTTCAAGGACTGGTCACATGCACACTTCAATTCTCACTTGATACCTTCTTCCTAGGCAATGTCTTTTATTTCCCTGTCTTGAAATCCCACAACAGGGCAATGACTCCCAAATTTATACTCTTCAATTCAGACCTCGTTTCTGAGTTGCAACTGCTATTGGGACTTTTTTTGTTTTTTTTAAATTTTTTGAGACAAGGTCTTGCTTTGTCACTCACACTGGAGTGCAGTGGCCCGATCATAGCTCACTGCAGCCTTGACCTCCCAGGCTCAATTGATCCTTTCACCTCAGTCACCTGAGTAGCTGGGCCTATAGGTGCATGCCACCATGCCCAGATAATTTTTGTATTTTTAGTAGAGACAGGATTTTGCCATGTTGTCCAGGCTGGTCTATAACTCCTGGGCTCAAGTGATTTACCTGCCTCGGCCTCCCAAAGTGTTGGAATTAAAGGCATGAGTCACTGCACCCGGCCTATTGTGACGTCTTGGCAGTCTCCCAGGACCAGAACCTAACTTGTTATATGAAAATAGAAACTTCAGGCCGGGCACGGTGGCTCAAGCCTGTAATCCCAGCACTTTGGGAGGCCGAGACGGGCGGATCACGAGGTCAGGAGATCGAGACCATCCTGGCGAACACGGTGAAACCCCGTCTCTACTAAAAAAATACAAAAAACTAGCCGGGCGAGGTGGCGGGCGCCTGTAGTCCCAGCTACACAGGAGGCTGAGGCAGGAGAATGGCGTAAACCCGGGAGGCGGAGCTTGCAGTGAGCTGAGATCCGGCCACTGCGCTCCAGCCCCGGCAACAGAGCGAGACTCCGTCTCAAAAAAAAAAAAAAAAAAAAAAAAAGAAAATAGAAACTTCATGAGGTCAGGGCCCATGGCTGTCCTGTTTGCCACTGTATCACCCATTTTTAGCATCCTGTCTCACACAGAAAGAGTCCGTGAAACTTCGGAATGAAGGAATGAATGAGGAGCAGATGAGTGAAGAAATTAATGGTGCCCTCTGGTTGCAAATAACATGATATCCCAACTTAAAGTAGTTTAAATAAAAAGAGGAAGTTAGTGTAGACAACTGGGGGTGTCTCAAGTGAACTTGGGGAATGTGGTTGAACCTCAAGACTATTGAGAACATTGGCTTTGGACAGTCAGGACTTTCTTCAACTCTCACCCCTTCTTGGTGTGCAGTTACTTCATTTTTCTCTCTTGCTGCCTTTTTAGTTCCTCAGACCTAATGGAGATTCTAGACCTCCACTGGGATTGGCAGGGATTTTTTGTTATTTTTATTTTATTTTATTTATTGAGACAGAGTCTCACTCTGTCACCCAGGTTGGAGTGCAGTGGCGAGATCTTGGCTCATTGCAACCTCCGTCTCCTGGATTCAAGCGATTCAGCCTCCTGAGTAGCTGGGATTACAGGTGCGCACCACCACACCTGGTTAATTTTTGTATTTTTAGTAGAGGTGAGGTTTCCCCCATGATGGTCAGGCTGATCTTGGACTCCTGACCTCGTGATCCGCCTGCCTCGACCTCCCAAAGCGCTGGGATTACAAGTGTGAGCCACCATGCCCGGCCTGGCAGGTTTTTGAAAAGGCCCCAACCTTTATGATATGACACTCTCCTGGTTTTCATTACTCTACAGCCTCTCTTAGCTGGTGTCATTTATCAGCTTTTTCCTCTACCCAGCCCCTAAGTTCTGGAGTTCCTCAGGGACTGGTCACATAGGCTTGAGGGTCATGAGGTCTCTCTCATAACCGCTCACCTTGGCCGTTAGAGCACAAAAGCAGTCATAGACAGCAGGTAAACAAACGGCCACTACTGTGTTCCTAGAAAACATGATTTAGAGTAAAAGGAAAAAAAAAAACCAAAACATTATTTTTTAGAGTATAGAGGCTAGAGTAAAAGGAAAGGTTAGAGTAAAAGGGGAAAAAAAATTATTTAGAAAGAGGTGCTGGCCCTGGTCTAGAATACCAATAGATACTGATATGGTTTGGCTGTGTCACCCCGCCCCCCTCCAATCTCACCTTGAATTGTAATAATCCCCACATGTCAAGGGCAGGACCAGGTGGAGATAATTAACTCGTGGGGGCCATTTCCCTCCTGCTGTTCTCATGGTAGTAAATAAGTCTCACAAGACCTGATGGTTTTATGAAGGGGAGTTCCCCTGCACAAGCTCTCTTGCCTGCAGCGGTATAAGGCCTGACTTTGCTTCTCCTTTGCCTTCCGCCATGATTGTGAGGCCTCCTCAGCCATGCTGAACCGTGAGTCCATTAAACCTCTTTCCTTTATAAATTACCCAGTCTTGGGTATGTCTTTATTAGAAGCATGAGAACAGACTAATACCGATAGTAAGTCCACATGTCCTCATCAGTTCAGCAATTTGGAGAGAGACAGTCACCGCTCTCTCTTGGTTCTGTGCTGTCTCTTAGCCTAGCTGGGGTCACTTTCCCATCCCTGATCCAAAGGACTGGCAGAGGAGGCAGGGTCAACATATTACTCTCTAGGTCACCATGGTTACTCTCATGGCACTCACCTGTACTACAGGAGGACTGAAGATGGGGAACAATTCCTGGGAAAAATCATACTACAAAATTCCAACATCTAAAACTTAGTTAATTTTTATTTATTTGGCTTTAAAATAACATTTATTTCTCGGGGCAGTGCACACTTTGGACGTGAAATCCAGGGCCTCAGTCCACCGCTGGGATGTCACTGGTGGCGATCAGCGTCTCCCAGCCCCCACATCTGAGCCTTGCACAGAGCGATGTCATTGCAGACCCTGCAGTGGTTCAGCCTGCGATCCGGGCATTCTGGGTTGAGCCAGGGCTCTGAGT
Source organism: Macaca nemestrina (assembly GCF_043159975.1). NCBI lineage: Eukaryota > Metazoa > Chordata > Mammalia > Primates > Cercopithecidae > Macaca > Macaca nemestrina. The sequence goes on from NC_092137.1 coordinate 119,491,510, forward strand.
CCCATGCAGTTTCCTAATTTTCAGTCTGTGTCTGGGTCCTTCTTCCTTGGTCCCTGGGCAGCGTGGTGAATGAGATTCTGACACCTGGCGTCTCCAGGCTCCTCCAGGTTACCATGCCAAGACACGGGCTTCCTGGTGATCTGTGGACCTCGTGGAGGAGTTCACGTGATGCCGGACATAGACGTTCCGGGCTGGTAGCTCTTTGAAGTACAGCTGCTGCAAGATCTGGTTCTGACGGACCTCATCCTGGGTCACCTTCTCCCTGGGGTGTCCCGCCATGGCCTTGGCGTTGCTCCATCGGGCTCCATGCGCTCTCTGCTCCCTCGTGCCTCTCTCCCTGGCCCCGGGCTTCTGCCGTCTCCAGGCAACGGCGTCCCACGCGGTCTCCAGGCAACAGCGCTCCCACAGCCCCAGCTTCCTGCGATCCAGCCTTTACCCCTCCAGGAAAGGGCTTCCGGTCATGGGACAGACCCGGGGGTCATGGGCATGTGGTTAGGCCTCACCTTGGCCAGTCGTTTCCCTCGCAGCGAGCAGAGGCGCCGCTTCCTCGTGCTCTCCCTTCTCCGTCTCGGGCCAGCAGTTTGCTGGGGGTTCCACACCAAGGCCCACGGGGAAGCCAGTTCCAAATGCAGAGGCGGGCCCGGCCGGCTGAGCAGGCAGCGGAGGCCGAGGGTGGGTGTCCGTGGTCCTGCGTCCCCGTGTCCACAGCCAGGCCGTGGGGACCCCGGGGTCCGCTCCTTCGCTGCGCGAGCACGGTCCCTGCAGGGGCCTCTCCGTGGGGTCGTGGATCGTCAGGCCGCGTGGGTGGCTGGGGGCGGGGGGCGGGCTGCAGGCAGGCTCTAGAAGCAGGGGCTGGGCGGGGGCGTGGGGGGATAGGGAGGGATGTAGTGGAAGTTGGGGCCCCAGCGGACGTGCGGGCGGCAGATGCAGCCCTTCTGAAGATGCACGCACGAAGAGGTCGGCAGGGCGATGCCCACGACGGGGTAGTGGACGGGCACGAACTGGTTCAGAGACGGGTAGCAGATGGGGCAGAAGGACGAGTAGGTGGGATGGAACAGGAGCGTGGTGTGCGGGTCCAGAAACTGAGGACGGATGGGAGGAAAGAAGAGCCGACGGCCAGGGCGCTGCGGGGTGGCGCCGAGCGGGCGCCGGGGCTGGGGGGCGGAGATGCGGGGCAGCTTTCGAGTCATTTTCACGCGTGCAGCGCTCTCTCGTCGGAACGGCCGGAGTGCGCGGCGAGTGCGGGGCCTGCGCGGCTTTTATCTCCTCCGGGCGTTCCAGGCCGGAACGCGCTTTGTGACCCGCGCCGCGTCCGAACCCGGGAGCGCCCCGCCAGTCGGCACAGGGCCCCGTCTCCGGGTTTAGGACCAAGCAGGGGAAATGGAAGACAGAGGCAATGGGGCGACGTCGCAGTCCCTGTGCTTGTACCCCGTAGTTTTGCCCTCAGTAGGCAAAGGCTGATCGGAGGGCTGGGATACGGTTAGGGGCCGGGGGCCTGGGAGAGCGGCTCTGAGCAGGAACTGGGAAAAGGGGACGAAGTCAGTGCCCCAGGCGCCTTCCCTTACGACAGCGTTCAAAGCCCTTCAGTCCCTCACATCACTGCGGGAACATGCGCAATTAGACACGCTACGTCCATTTTACCCGTGGGACACGGAGGACCAGAGAGGGAACCTCCATAGGCTGGCGGTGGGAGACAAAGCAGGTGGGGCTCGAACCTGTGGCAGCAGAGGGCAGGTAGGAGGGAAGCAAAAGGGCCCAAGCTCGCACCAGCGGCTGCTCCTGCGTGCGTGTGTGGACGGGATCCTGCAGGGGGCGCGGCAGAGCAGACCTGGGCGTGTCCTAGCTTACCCTTGGCCCTGTGTTCCTTGGTGTGATGCTTTATTTTTAACTAGAACCAGAAACGTTGAGTCACAGCTGGTGGATGACTACCCACTCCCGAGCGCCTAATAACTGGATTTGGACTTCCTTGCTCCCTACCTGAGATGCCTCCCTCCCTGCCAGATGATTAAGGAGGCTGCACTTTTGTCTGATGCAGAAACCCTCTCTGCTGAACTTTACTGGTTTCTTTGATCACCACCCAAAGCATAAGCCCCTTTTCTCTCCTATTCTCAACCATACTTGATCACTGAGGACCAAGCTCCAATTTTTTTATCTTACCCAAATTCCTACCTAAGGGGTCTAGCGATTCATGCCCTACAAACCTTAAATTGTCATCAGATGGATTTTATTTAACCCTGTATATTGTGACTTTTCTTTTTCTTTCTTTCTTTTTTTTTTTTTTTTGAAATGGAGTCTCACTCTCACCCAGGCTGGAGCGCAGTGTTGCGATCTCGGCTCACTGCAAGCTCCGCCTCCCGGGTTTACACCATTCTCCTGCCTCAGCCTCCGGAGTAGCTGGGACTACAGCGCCGCCACCACGCCCGGCTGATTTTTTGTATTTTTAGTAGAGACGGGGTGTCACTGTTAGCCAGGATGGTCTCAATCTCCTGACCTCGTGATCCGCCCGCCTCGGCCTCCCAAAGTGCTGGGATTACAGGCGTGAGCCACCGCGCCCGGCCAGTCCCGCCATTTCTAAACCAAATCAATGTATTTCTTAAATGTAATTAATGTCTCATGCCTTCCTAAAACATATAAAACCAAGCTGTACCCCAAGCACCTTGGGCACATATTCTCAGAACCTCCTGAGGGCCATGTCACGGGCCATGGTCACTCATATTTGGCGCAGAATACATCTCTTAAAATATTTTACAAAGTTTAACTCTTTTCATCAACATCACCATAATATTCTGATTTTTCCCCAACATCCTTTTCCTGTCTAATTATTTGACAAAACTTTATATTCTCTGAAGTCCAGCCACATGATTTAGCAAACTCCCCTATTCCCTGAGAGTGCTTCTTTATTGACGGTCTCCTGTGACTCCTGGCTTTAACTGTACCTGGTTTCTCTTGAGGACACTGTTTCCCTTGTATCTCAAGTAGAGAGTACTCATTCTTTCAAACTCTAAACTACTTCAGGGTGAGAATGTGGGGGTATTGCTTTTCCTTGCTCCTTCTACTTCCTTTAAAACCCTTACTCCAGTCCGGCGGGCGTGGTGGCTCACTGTAATCCCAGCACTTTCTTCTTTCTTTCTTCCCTCCCTCCCTCCCTCCCTCCCTCCCTCCCTCCTTCCTTCCTTCCTTCCTCCCTCCCCTCCCCTCCCCTCCCCTCCCCTCCCCTCCCCTCCCCTCCCCTCCCCTTCCCTTCCCTTTCTCTTTCCTTTTTAAGACAGAGTCTCGCTTTCTCAACAAAGCTGGAGTGCAGTGGCACGATCTCAATCTCGGCTCACTGCAACCTCTGCCACCCAGGTTTAAGCAATTCTCATGCCTCAGCCTCCTGAGCAGCTGGGATTACAGATGGCCAGCACGCCCCACTAATTTTTATATTTTTAGTAGCTATGGGGTTTCACCATATTGCCCAGGCTGGTCTCAACTCCTGACCTCAAGTGATCTGCCCACCTTAACCTTCCAAAGTGCTGGGGTTACAGGTGTGAGCCATGATGCCCAGCTATGGTTTTGTTTTGTTTTGTTTTTTCATTTCTTGTAGAGATGGAGGGTCTCACTATGTTGCCCAGACTGGCCTTGAACTCCTGTAAATCCTCCCTCCCAGCCTCCCAAAGTACTGGGATTACAGGGCTGAAACACCATGCCCAACCTAGCTTTCTTTTCAATACCTCCTCCACTCCCACACCGGCTGTCTCGGATCCTCCCTCTGTCTGGGAGGTGAGTATTTGAGAGTGTATGCCTGCTCTTTGAAAGGAAGGTTATCTATACAGGGGCTGGCAAGGACTGAACAAGCCTGAGGACGCAGGTGGGCATCGTCTCTGTGGAGCCACTGCCAGTCAACATGCTGGCCGCTGCCCAGGAGAACCTCCCAGGATGCGGACGTGGCCCTCTGGGCTGATGACAGCGTGCTTTTGTAGGTGGGGCCGGGCATCCCCAAATTTCCCCACACCGTGATACATTTGAATTGTTGGTATGTGCTAGAGCTTGCTGGAAAAAAAATGAAAGAGTTGCATTTTGGGAGTCAGGATATAGTTTTTAATGGGTGCATTAGTTCTCTTTTTACCCCAACTCTGCCAACAACAGAGAGGAATCCAGTGTTCTCACACTCCCCTCCCAGAGTAAAAGTTCAGGAACTCCCAGGGTGTCCAAATCTGGATCCTTGCTCACGGTGCCCTGCCTTGTGGTCTCACCATCTCAGCCACAGGTAGAGAACAACAAGATCTTTTATTTATTTATTTATTTTATATGGAGCCTCGCTCTGTGGCCCAGGCTGGAGTACACTGGCATGATCTCGGCTTACTGCAATCTCTGCCTCCTGGTTCAAGTGATTCTCCTGCCTCAGCCTCCTGAGTAGCTGGGATTACAGGCGCCTGCCACCATGCCTGGCTATTTTTTATATTTTTAGTAGAGATGGGGTTTCGCCATGTTGGCCAGGCTGGTCTGAACTCCTGACCTCAAGTGATCCACCTGCCTCGGCCTCCCAAAGCGCTGGGGTTACAGGCGTGAGGCTCTGTGCCCGGCCGAGAACAACAGAAACTTAACCCTCCATGTCTCCACTGAGGATGCAGAGTCAGTGACTTCCAAAAAGTCATCAATACGCTTTAAATCATTCATTTACTCGTTCCATTAAGGAAGGAGACCGCTACTACTCCTGCTGCCCTCCTCCTCACACCTTGCCTCGTTCACAAGACAGGAGGAAAGTGAGAAAGGAACAAAAGTAAGATAAATAGCCAGACAACCTTGGCACCACCACCCGGCCCTAGGAGTTAAACAAAGTAATAATTATAACATCAACCCCTGGCCTAAACTACTTGTGTTATCTGTAAATTCCAGACACTGTATGAAAAAAGCATTGTAAAACTTTTTGTTCTGTTAGCTGAGATGCATGTAGCCCCCAGTCACGTTTCCCACTCTTGCTCGATTTATAACGACCCCTTCACGTGGACCCCTTAAAGTTGTAAACCTTTAAAAAGGCCAAGTATTTCTTTGTCGGGGAGCTCGGTTCTTAAGACGCAAGTCTGCCGACGCTCCTGGCCGAATAAAAAAACCTCTTCCTTCTTTAATCTGGTGTCTGAGGAGTTTTGTCCGCGGCTCATCCTGCTACCCATAAACATGTATTGAATACCCCTTATGTGCCATAAGGAAAACGGGGAAAAAAGCCTTTGTTTTTGTTCTCAAGACAACAACAGACCCAAGTGCTGTAGGTGCTGTGGTAGAAATATCCACATGTTGCTTGAAACACAAGGAACCCACGTCTAACCTGGGGCCCAGCATTGGAAACCCAGTTCAAATCTTGCTGGGTGAGGTTGTAGGAATTCTTCATTCATTGACTGATTCCACAGAGATTTACTAAACACTTTACAATGTGCCAGGCTGTTATCTGGGCACTGAAGACTCAGTCTTATAAATGAAGTAGCCAGATTCACAGTTCTCATGGAGCTTGTGTTTGAGGTGTGGTGTGGGGAAGGAGCTAAGGCAGAGGATGCAGAAGAGTCAGACTATATACCAACCAGCCGATAAGCGCCATCGATTCCATGTTTTTTATCGAGTGTCTAATATGTGTCAGGCAGAGTGTTGCACGCTGGTGTTACAAAGACAAATGAGACACAGCCCCTGTCCCTGAGGGGTTAGATAAAAAGGAAAGAGCCTGTAGGAAGGCCTAGTGCAAACAATGGTGCTGTGTTTGGGAAATTCAAGCTGTTCAGCTGAACTGGGGCACAGGGCGTGGTGAGGGAGGGGCTCCCTCTTTCAGTCATGAAATGCACCCTTTCCACAACTGGGGAAATAATCCTTCCTGGAAACTTCATACGAACCCTCTCAAAGTACTTATTGATGTAGACATTTGGAACACGATGTAGGTCCTGGGTGTCTATAAAATAGCATCATCCAGCCGATCACCTCTCCCCATGTGGCTGAACTGAGGACCTGTGGATTGGTATCGGTAGTTCAGAACAGTGCCAGCAACCTAAGGCCCTAGGGCCACCACCTGTGTGGTAAAGAAAGTTTTTTGGAACAGTCATGGCCATTCATTTAAATATTATCTATGATGGCTCTCGTGCTACAATGTCAGAGGCGAGTATTTACGACAAAGATCACGTAGCCCAAAAGCCTATATGGGCCTATAAGAAAAAGTTGCCAACCCCAGTCTAGGAGCTCTGCTTACCTGAAATACAAACTAATAATGAGTTTCTGACACATCAAGTGTCAAGTTCAATTTCCCCCTTCCCTTCCTTCTTTCCTATTCCTTTTCTTCCTTCCCGTCCTCCCTTTCTCCCTTCCCTCTTTCTCTCTCTCTCTTCCTTCCTTGCTTTCTTACCTAACGCATATTCCCATCAACTGATGTGAATAAAAACAAGTGTTGAACCTGAATGTGTCAAAGTTAAACTACAACCAGTGTTGGAACCGAACTGTCGATTCCTTCCTGGGCAGGGGTCGCCGCGAAGGATCACCGACATGAGATTCACAGCAGAGAGTTATTTATTACTAGCGCGCTAGGGTCCCAAGCTCTAAGTTGGCCCTGGGACCCTGACTGCTTGTTACAGGCTGTTTATATAGGCAAACACAAGTTCAAACACAGCTTAGGGCGCGAAATTCAAACAAAGCTTTAGGCGCGTGGTAATTGGGTCTGTCTATGGCCTGAGCAAGGTGTCTTGTTCTAATTGGTTAGAGCAGGACCTTATGAGGTTTTTTCCTGGAGTTGTTGATTCCGGGAACTTCGAGGCAGGGTGGGATCCCCGGAATTGGCAGGGTGGGACCCCATGAGGTTGTTTCCCGGAATTGGCAGGGTGGGACCCTATCAGGGTGGGACCCTATTGAGGCAGGGTGGGACCCTATCCAGAGCCACCTGGTGTTAATTTTTTTTTAAGTTCTTTTTTTTATGAGGCCTAGTTTCTAAGTTTTATGCGGCCTAGTTTCACCAGGATCTGCCTTCTGAGGTATGGCAAGAAACGAATTGGTTAATGTTTGCAAAATGCCAGGACATTCTTGAATAAAAGGCCCTATATAAGTTCAAAGTATTTATAATTATTATGATTATTATTATAATTTATGAGATGTCATAAATCTCTCCAAAAGAGGATGAGATCAACACTTTTAAAAGGAGAACAGGACTCTATATAAATCGCTGTGGGCTCACCACCTCTAAGGAGGAGCACTGACTGAAGACAGGTGAGTGTGAAGCAGAGGCGTGGATCTTACACTCGGGCTTATTTAGGATGAAAATCCAGTGTATGGTGATCAGTTGGCAATCATTGTGTCGCTGCTGCCTAAGGAATATTGGACTCAGGCGAAACTTAAGGACCTTGCCAGGAAAACCCACGTTTGAAAAGATATGTAGATGATAGAATAATTTTTCCTGTTCATTACAATATGTTTCAAAATTTAGATTTCTTTTAATGCAAGTATATCGTTACTTTTTATGTGTGAGCATGTGCAAATCGAATAATGGGAGAAAAGAAATGTGTGTGCACTTAACTGTAGCTGTAATAGGGCCACATGCGATGTCGCATTTGTTAACCGAAAGCCAAAAGACTGAGGTGCTTGTATTTTGCCGGATGGTAAATCCCTTGCCTGACCTCATGGGCAGTCTTGCCAACGCTACATTAACCCATACGCCATAAGTGTTGGTTCTGTAACAGTCTTATTTTCTCTGCAACCTGTGAAAGAACCAAGGCCAACATGTCTAACAGTCTCGGCTAACAGAATAAAAAGACAGATAAGCCTCTAGAGTCCACAGACGGAACAGAGAGGCCAAGGTCTCTCTGATTTGTTCTTTGTGCAGAATGAAACATTCGCAGGGAAATCTCCAGCATAGGAAGATCCTTCCTGGAGTTCTGAACTCTCAAAAACCCAAATGGGAAAAGCAGGCACAGAGGACACGCTGAGAGAAGGAACTCCCTTCCAGCTCACAGTCTGTCTCTGCAGGGAAAGGCTGTGCCTGCCCAGAGGGAAGAGCATGATCAAACTTTCAGAGGTCTTCTAGGCTGGTCATTATTGATCACAATCCAAATTCAGTAAATACATATTTTCACAGGCCGTGTGAAAGTGCAAGTCTATACAACGTAACAGCTTAAAATGAGCCTTCATGTTGCTGCCTTATGTTTTTATTCTAAAAAGTTATATTTTTCTCAAGAAAACAGGATCTTAGTGGCAGAATAATTTATATTATTTTATATTCATGACTGCATTGCTATTACTATTTTAATTGTAGGCCTGTTGGTGCCTAGCAATCTGTGAGGCAATGGGCTGGAGTGTTGCTGTGTGTGTGTGTGTACGTGTGTGTGTGTGTACGTGTGTGTGTGTGTGTATGTAGGGAGGGAGAAGATTAGAATAGCGAGAGGAGGATGAGTACGACGTGATGCTACTGGAAAGGCCTTTAACAAATTTAAAAATTTAAACATTTAAAAAATGAAATAAACATTTTAAAAATTAAAAAAATTAAAAAAAGTGAAAAGTAAAAAAAAACAAAAAATTAAAAATAATTTAAAAATAGGCCTGGTGCTGGTGGTTCCCAGCACTTTGGGAGGCTGAGGCAGGCAGATTACTTGAGCCCTGGAGTTTGAGACCAGCCTGGCCAACACGGCAAAACCCTGTCTTTACTAAAAATACAAAAATTAGCCGGGCATCGTGGCACACGGCTGTAATCCCAGCTACTCAGAGGTGAAGGCAGGAGGATCACCTGACCTCAGGCAGGTCGAGGGTGCAGTAAGCCAAGAGCACTTCACTTCATTCCAGCCTGGGTGACAGTGAGACCCTGTCTCAAAAAAAACACAAAACCCAAAAAACAACAACAAAAAATTAAAACAATTTTAAAAATTAAAGAGTAATCTAATGAGACATTCTTACAGGCTTATAATGGTGAGATGATTCCACAATTTTGGGCCACTGCACTCCAGCCTGGGAGACAGAGTGAGACCTAGTCTCAATAAAAAAAGAAAAAAGAAAAAAAGAAAAAGCAAAAAACGCAGGGGCTAGATGCGGTAGCTCATGCCTGTAATCCCAGCACTTTGGGAGGCTGAGGTGGGTGGATTACCTGAGGTCAGGAGTTCGAGATCAGCCTGGCCAACATGGTGAAACCCTCTCTCTACTAAAAATACAAAATTCAGCTGGGCGTGGAGGTACATGCCTATAATCCCAGCTACTCGAGAGGCTAAGGCAAGAGAATCACTTGAACTCAGGAGGCGGAGGTTGCAGTGAGCCAAGATCACACCACTGCACTCCAGCCTGGGCAACACAGTGAGACTTTGTCTTAAACAAAACAAAGCAAAACCCCAACAAACCAAAAAGTAATTTAAAATAAAATTAAAATTAAACATGAAAAAAAGAAAGGCCTATCAGCACACAATGAGTAGATAGGCACAGAGACATGTTAGCAATAAACAAAGGTTACAACACAGCTTAGAGCAGGAGACCATACCTAATGTGGATGCATACAGCAGTTCTCACTTCTCTCATGATTAGATGGGGACACCACAAGGGGGCAGGGGCACCTTCATTGCTCAGCATGTTGAGGTGTTAATCCGTCACATTTCTGGGCTGGATGGAGGGCCCCAGTGACCTGCAATGATGCTGTTTAAGGTTAAGGTAAAGATTGAGAGCATTCATGGAAAAGATTCTAAGGTGAGAAAACCATGAGACCAAAGATACCTGTTTCCACCTTCTCCAGAAACATTGATGAACTGAAGAAGACATGGTCCATTATGCCTTACAAACTTGCACAGTGCTTTGGGAATTCCAAAGTACTCAGTGGAGAGAGGGTGAGTAGAGGAAGATGTCCCCATCCAAGCCGCCAGGAACGTGAGGTAGCTCCTGAGGGCTGCTCTGGTTGTCAGTTTCCAGTGTGCCTGGCAGGCCTGTTGCTCCAGCTTGTTGACACCTCCTCGCTGTTTGTTACTATTTTGCTCTCTGGGTAGGGAGAAGAGGGATGCTACCAGAGACATTGTGCCCGACATCGTGACCACTGTGCTGCCTTGGTCTGACATCTTCATAATAGTTTTAAGCAGGAAGCCACAGGGGAATTAACGAATGAGTCATAGGGAACTGACAGACACTCTCTGAGCACACCTGAGTGATGTCTCAACAATCTCTTCTAAACATACGGTACTTTTCAGCACTTGTAAAGTTGGGCCATAGAGTTTGGGTTGCTTCAGCATGCTTATTTATGGACAAAATACACTGTTCATCCATTTAAGAATTCCAAGCTAGGTGTGGTGGCTTAAGCTTGTAATCCCACCTACTCGGGAAGCTGAGGTGGAAGGATCACTTGAGGCCTGAAGTTCAAGACCAGCCTGGGCAACATAGTGAGACCCATTTCTACAAAAAAACTAAAAAATTATCTGGGCATGGTGGCATATGCCTCTAGTCTCAGCTACTTGGGAGACTGAGGTGGGAGTATCACTTGAGCCCAGGAGGTCAAGGCTGCAGTGAGCCATGATCGCGCCACTGCACTCCAGCCTGGGTGACAGAGTGAATCTCTGGCTCTAAGAAAAAAAAAAAGAAAAAGTCCATTGTCACTTCTTGCTCTTCCCTGATGAAATTGAAAAACTTTACCTTGATGACCCGGTCCCAGGAGCAACCAGAAAGTAATTCTGTGTTTCCATTAGGTGGCACATGTATTTACAGAGACTCTTTCATTAAAGCGACTTCTCAACAAAGGTATTTAGTTCCAAGCATGGAAAATAAGGTAGTTCTCCTGTTACAATAAAAGCTGGCCCTTCCACCTGGATTTCCAAGAGGAAGTATTTTTCTTTCCTGGAAAAGCAGCAAAAAGAGTGAAATACTCTGGGTGGAGCATTTGAATGTGAGCAGTGCTTTTTCCTGAAGGGCCCTTCCATAAAGCCAGTGGTGCACTTTCATGAGGCCATGAGCTTTTCTTACATCCAAGCAGCTCTTTCTCCATTCTCTTCTCCTGGGATTGGTTGTCCTCTCATGTTTACTGCTGGAGGCTCAGGGTGCTGAACAAATGACTCCTGTTGGGTGATTAAATCTGAGAGTTCCTGCAGACCCAGCTAAGATTCCAGGTCCCTGAGTCTTTTCGGTGTTGGGACTGAGCATGACATTTTCTGCTCAACTAAGCAAAATCGGACAGACTATCTCAATGTTGTAGAGAGAATAACAAAAAGCATGACTGCATCTGAAGGGCATATGCTCCCTCAGTTTAAGAAGACAGAAATCGAATAACTTCCATTTTTATTTTTATTTTTTTGAGGCAGGCTCTTGCTCTGTTTCCCAAGATGGAGTGCAGTGGTGTGATCATAGCTCACTGCACCCTTGACCCTCTGAGCTCAAGCAATCCTCCTGCCTCAGCCTCCCAAGTAGCTGGGACTACAGGTGTATGCCACCACACCTGGCTTCAAATGACTTCCTTAAAGCCTCTCTATCCTGAGATGTAATCTCTTCCTGGGTGTTTGAAAGAAACAACCCATACGATTAACTTCAAAACAAAAGAGATGAGAAAAGCATCATGAAAGTACTAAGTGCCATGTTTATATGCACAGTCCCACATGTAATGACAGTAATAATTCAAAATGCTAGGCTGCCGGGCTCTGCTGACTGGGGCAATGAAGACATACATGCTGGAGTGGGAGGGCTTGGTGGGAGGCGCTTTGGAGACAAGGGTCCCGAAACGCTACCTTTCCCTGAGGTCAACAGCAAACTATCCGGGGTGGTATTTGTGTATTGGTTTGGTAGCCAGTAGGAGAACCAGGGCTGTCTGTACTCGTGGAAGGTGACTAGGGGAATGGCGGGGATAAGAGAGAGAGAGCACATGAGCGGGTGCTCCGTGGTGGCCAGGTGTTTCATTCTCCAGTCTTGTGAGCACCTCATGAGTTCAATCCCGGGACCCCTGCCCATGAGCCAGCTTCTTGGGGATTTGCTGGTGGAGGTAGCTCATCTCTCCATTCTCCCCGGGCTCCAGTCCAGGTTTGTTGCCACACTGGGGTTTTACAGAGGGAGAATGGGGAACACGGCTCAAGGTGATAAAGGGGGTCTGTGATTCCCGGCTGGGATTAGAGCAGTGGGAAATGTTTTCCAACCTGTGTACATTCCAGGGCACTGAGGAAAGTGTGGCCTTTCCTCAAACCTCAAGAAGAAGGGACCTAAATTCCAAGAAATCACCCATACAAAATTCTCCTTTTGATAATGGAGATAATCAAGAGGCTCTTGGGATGAGGTATGAGCACCAGAAATTTGCTTTTCAGGGTCTGGAGCCAGGTCAGTATGTTTCTCCGTGGTTAAGATTCGAAGCTTCTTGCCTTCTTGAGAGAAAGTGGTTGGTAACTTGACTGTATGTTGAGTTCCTGTGGGCTGAGTAAGAGTCTTCTCATTTTTAGATTAATTGAAAGGATGAATGGAGTACTTACTTGTCCTACTTTTGCTTTTTTCCACTATGATTCAAATCATTCATTTTCTTAGGTCAGATATGGGGGAAATTTGTTCTTTTCACCCCTGCTTCTCTAGAAACATTACATGTTGTTATGATGATGATTGACATTTTTGTATTCTCAAGCTAATTTTTGTTTTAAAAGTGTTTCAGGAGCCGTAGAGCCAGATCGTCATCATGTCTGCATTGTGGCTGCTGCTGGGCCTCCTTGCCCTGACAGGTGAGTGTGGCTGATTTTTCCAAATGACTTTGGAGATAGGAAGGATAGGCGTAGGAACATAATGGCACTTCTAATACTTGAAAATGCAACAAAAACATTATTTTTTTTTTTCCTAAACTGTCCAACAAATCCCGGAGTTAGGAACAGCCACCAACAAGCAGCCTCTCCCCAGATGTCCTACAAAAGAGTGGGGTTCTCTGGAATGCAAGGTGGGCTTAAAACAGCACTGCTCGAAGCCAGACTTTAAATATACACCATCGACAGCTGCTCATTGTCCACTATAAAAAATGCCAAATTGAATTTCTTTCTAGAGCATATATTTCCATAGAAGAATTGAGGTGGTTGCCAGAATAAGACTAATGAATAAGACTAATTCAAATAGAAAACCAGAATCAAGCCAACTGAGAACAGGTGACTAAGCTGAACATTGAGGCTGATTCAGTTGCTGTGATTGAACTTCAGCTTTGCAGCTGGAGGAAACAGAGAACGTACTTGTTTTTGATTTTGTTTTTTTAGATGGAGTTTTGCTCTTTCGCCCAGGCTGGAGGGCAGTGGCGCAATCTCAGCTCACTGGAACATCTGCCTTCCAGTTTCAAGCTATTCTCTTGCCTCAGCCTCCCAAGTAGCGGGGATGACAGGCGCCTGCCACTACACCCGGCTAATTTTTGTATTTTTAGTAGAGACAGGGTTTCACCATGTTGGCCAGGCTGGTCTTGAACTCTTGACCTCACAATCAGGCCTCCCAAAGTGCTGGGATTACAGGGTGATGCACTGCGCCTGGCCTACTTGTTTTTTAATAAAAGGAGGAAGCAAAGTTCCTCAGGAGAAGCTACATTTTCCTGACTCTAAATTCAATATATTTATCAGATGAGGTCTTATAGTCATTCATTTAGTTATTGACCCATTCAACAAATATTTAAAAATGCCTACCAGGTGCTAAGCATCGGGAATACAAAGAACTTTGAGGATCAGAGAGTGTGGCTAGGGAGAGGTTCACAAGGCAGGAACCAAGGAGTGAAGGCAATCAACTGCAATACTAAGGGCATTTGTCACCAGTCATAAAGATAAAGGTGCACTGTTTAAAAAATAAAAAAGAACATGTCAGCTGGTTTACTTTTTAGTATATTCATAAAAGATCGAGTCTTTTCATTTCCACATTTCTCTTAGGTTACTTATCACAAGTTTGTAAAGTAGAAGTATTTACTCCAAAAGACGAGTATTTATCAACCCCATAAAGTTTTAAGAAAATAGAACCTGAAAATGCATTTATGTAAATACACGAACATGTGATTATATGCAATAGATATATCTCCCAAGATCTGCAAATCATTAAGGTTTGATAATCTAATCTACTTTAAAGGATCAAATACATTGAAAAGAGTAATCTGGCTGGGTGCAGTGGCTCACGCCTGTAATCCCAGCACTTTGGGAGGTTGAGGTGGGCAAATTGCTTGAGCTGAGGAGTTTGAGACCAGCCTGGGCACCATGGCAAAACCCCATCTCTTCAAAAATTAGACAGGTGTGGTAGCTTGTGCCTGTGGTCCCAATTACTTGAGAGACTGAGGTGGCAGGACAGCTCAAGCCTGGGAGGTTGAGACTGTGGTGAGCCATGATCATGCCACTACACTCCAGCCTGGGTGGCAGTGAGACCCTGTCTATAAATAAATGAATAAATAAAAAGGTAATCTAATGAGACATTCTTACAGCCTTATAATGGTGACATGATTCTCAAAAGGAGCAATTTCCTGCCTACTGTAGGTATCTCAGTACTGGTTCATGTGCCCCCATTCTGGTGTGAATTGTAGATATATTATAAATACTTGTGCACCCACCTTGTGTGAATTGTAGATCGAAATACTCATGCACCCTCCTCCTGGGGTGAAGAGAAGGAACATTCTCCTCTTCAATGGCCTTTGTGAAATCCCGAGTGTCTGAAACCACTCCTCCCCTTCCGTGATGACTGGAATGACAGGTAGAGAGAGATGGAAAGGATAAAGAGAGAAAGGGAAGAAGTGGAAAGTGGGTGATCCCATGTGGAGACTGGTCCCATGCCTCTCTCCTTCACTCCCTTCTGCAGCCTTCGGCTCTTATCTAGAAGTGTACCTGAGAGAAAGTGTAACCAGCCTCAAATCCCCATTTACAAGCAGTGCCTTACTTTGGATCTGGGTTGATATCCCAGAGACATCCAAGTTTTATATTGTTTCTTCAGAGCAAACATAAATATTTCATCAGAGCAACAAGTTAGGAGTATTTGATGGAGAAGTGCTCAGAGTTCATGTAAGATGAAAGATGAGGCTGGGTGTGGTGGCTCACACCTGTCATCCCAGCACTTTGGGAGGCCGAGGCGGGCGGATCACTTGAGGTCAAAAGTTCGAGACCAGCCTGGCCAACATGGTGAAACCTCGTCTCTACTAAAAATACAAAAATTAGCTGGGTTAGCGGCATGCACTTTTAATCCCAGCTACTCGGCTGAGGCAGGAGAATCACTTGAACCCAGGAGGCAGAGGTTGCAAACAGTCGAGATCGTGCCACTGCACTCCAGACCAGGTGACAGAGCCAGACTCTGTCTCAGAAAAAAAAAAAAAAAAAAAGTCAGATGAGGACTACTTTACAGGGAACAGATCCTCTCTGATGTGTTCCAAGACACCAGCTGACAACATCAAAGGCACCAGAGCTTTACAAAGAGTGTAACTGCTTCAGTAGCTCCAATAGTTACTCATGTCTGCAGGAGAGCAGGTGAGAATTGAGTATTGAGGAAGTTTTTGTGATCATTTATTGGGATATGTCTCATTTAAATTTCAAAAGAGTTTCAGTTGCAGAGTGAAGGTGATGTAATTGATTTTATTATAGTTACTTTTATTAACGTAATTTCATTCATGGACGGCAGAATGATAAGAACTGGTTCCGTGCCTTAGGCTGAACTTTTCTCAACTTGTAGACTTGTCTGAAAGCAGCAACTGGGGATGCTATGGAAACATCCAAACCCTGGACACCCCTGGAGCATCTTGTGGGATTGGAAGACATCACGGCCTGAACTACTGTGGTAGTTATGAGCTCTCGCCCTCTCAACCTGTCCCCCTGGCTCTCACTGTTCCCCATGCCTCACGCTACTGACTGTTGGAAAGAGTTCTGGGTTCTGGGTATGGGGTCCCAAAGCTCTGCTTCTTGAACAAGTCACTTAGCTGCCTCCTGCATCCATGGAAAGGGGGCTAGCAGTACAGTATTTACAGTGTTGTTGTGCGCTTTGACCGACACAATGTGGATAAGGGTGCTTTTTATTTTTTGTTTTTATTTTTATTTTTTGTTTTTATTTTTATTTTTTGTTTTTATTTTTATTTTTTGAGATGAAGTTTCTGTCTTGTGGCCCAGGTTGGAGTGCAATGGTGTGATCTCGGGTCACTGCAGCCTCCACCTCCCAGGTTCAAGCAATTCTCCTCCCTCAGCCTCCCGAGTAGCTGGGATTACAGGCATGTGCCATCATGCCTGGCTAATTTTGTATTTTTAGTAGAGATGGGATTTCACCATGTTGGTCAGGCTGGTCTTGAACTCCTGACCTCAGGTGATCCTCCCTCTTTGGCCTCCCAAAGTGCTGGGATTACAGGTGTGAGCCACTGTGCTCGGTCGAGAGTTCTTTTTAAACCATAAAAGCACCTAGAAGGCAAGGCTAGCCAAGTAGATTAATATTGGCTTTCCTTTTGCCCAGCATTCTTATTATTTCAGAAAGGTTTAAACTCGCATGATTTCTTGGTGTCGTTTAGGAGTGGAAAACTGTGCAACTGTGAACAAACTTGTTGAGGAACACTATCTAAAGACTTATTGAAGGGTTTGGCAGAATTTCTCCTTCGTGTCATGTTGCAGCTGATAGGCAGACATGTTTTATTTTACTGGTGTGCTCAGAACGGGATCAATGGTTCCTATCGCCATGGAATTGTCGTGGGCGGGCCAGAGCAGCCCCTGAGAGCCCAGCCAAAGGCACTGACAGCCATAGGGGACCCTGGCTCAGGAGATGCTGACTCAAGTTCACGGGAGGACAGTCCTAACCTCAGGTCAGGGAGCGGCCACTACGAAAGATTTAAGACCAAAATCTGGGATTCTCAGTCCTCGACCACTACCCAGATCCTTGGACTGTTCTTTCTCTCTTCCCTTGAGCTCCCGTTGCAGCATAAGTCACACCAAGCTGCATCCTTCCTTTTGTTTGGTTTAGGAGTTCGTGCTTCTGAAAGGCTGGCTGAAATAGACATGCCATACCTCCTGAAATATCAACCCACGATGCAAACCATCGGCCAAAAGTACTGCGTGGATCCTGCCGTGATCGCTGGTATCTTGTCCAGGAAGTCTCCTGGTGACAAAATTCTGGTCAACGTGGGCGATAGGACTAGCATGGTGCAGGTAACTCTCCATCTGTTGACACATGTGGCCATTCTGCTATGTGGCACCACTGCTTTGTTTTTTGGATGATGGCAAAGCTTCGTAGAACACAGCACGAATGAAGCTCTTTAGAGCTGTGACAGTCAAAGTTCTGCCTGAGAGATATGAGCAGCAATATTTCTGCTTCATGTTGAGCCACAATTTCTTTTCACAGTAAATAATGCCATGTTTCCAGAATATCATCCGGGTCACCCTATTCTGGATTTCTGGACCTAAGTGGTCCAAGAGAAAGATCATGGATTAAATTTCTCCTCAGTGACTTTGTAGCCATGTGATCTTGAATAAACCATTTAATCTCACTGGGCCTTAGTTTCTCTACCTATAGAATGCCATTCTTACAGCATGATTATGAAGATTCCATGACATAATGCAAAAAAAGTACCTGATATCCGTTGGATTCTCAAAAAATGTTAAATTTCTTTTCCTTTATCTTTTTTCTTTTTTTTTTTTTTTTTTTTTTTTTTGAGACGGAGTCTCGCTTTGTCGACCGGGCTGGAGTGCAGTGGCCGGATCTCAGCTCACTGCAAGCTCCACCTCCTGGGTTTACGCCATTCTCCTGCCTCAGCCTCCCAAGTAGCTGGGACTACAGGCGCCCGCCACCTCGCCCGGCTAGTTTTTTGTATTTTTTAGTAGAGACGGGGTTTCACCGTGTTAGCCAGGATGGTCTCGATCTCCTGACCTCGTGATCCGCCCGTCTCGGCCTCCCAAAGTGCTGGGATTACAGGCTTGAGCCACCGCGCCCGGCCCCATCTTTTTTCTATACAATTCTTAGTTCTGAAGATTGAGTTTTAGTTTCGCATGAATTCTGCCTGGTATCACTTGTCAGATAGAGACTTCTGGGGAACTGGTCACTAATCCACTGTGGAATTAACTCTGCACCAGGGAATCAGTGATGGCCGGGGTGAGAATGAGGCTCGATTTTTTTCCATTGATCTCACACTGCTTTTGTGGTGGTTGTTGTTGAGGAACCTGTGAGTATTGCAGTCATTTTTTAAGATTTTGGGAAAATGTATTTCTCGATGATCTCTTTAAATTTGCTTCCCTTGACTTTTTTGTATGATACTTTTCAAGTACTTTCAAATACTTTATTTTACTTGGATTTGGAGACCCATCCAATAATCTGATGAGGTGAGGGGCACGCGATCCATCCTTGACAAGTGAGGAGATAGAATCACAAGGAAGGAGTCTCTGCTGCAGAGTCACATGGCAGCTGCAAGAGGCAGAACTGGGACCAAGGACAGTATTTTGTGATGTTAGGGCTGGGATCATTTCTGCTGTGCTGTTTTGTCTCCTTTGTAAAATCTGGTTTTTTTTTGTTTTTTTTGTTTTTTTTTGAGACGGAGTCTCGCTCTGTCGCCCAGGCTGGAGTGCAGTGGCGCGATCTCGGCTCACTGCAAGCTCCGCCTCCCGGGTTCAGGCCATTCTCCTGCCTCAGCCTCCCGAGTAGCTGGGACTACAGGCGCCCGCCACCGCGCCCGGCTAATTTTTTGTATTTTTAGTAGAGACGGGGTTTCACCGTGGTCTCGATCTCCTGACCTTGTGATCCGCCCGCCTCGGCCTCCTAAAGTGCTGGGATTACAGGCGTGAGCCACCGCGCCCGGCCAAAATCTGGTTTTTGAGGAAAGGATGAGTCCATCTCCTTTGAAGATGAAATAAGAATTCCCTAGATTTGGGCCAGGTACGGTGGCTCATGCCTATAATCCCAGCACTTTGGGAGGTCGAGGAAGGCGGATTACATGAGGTCAGGAGTTCGAGACCAGCCCAGCCAACATGGTGAAACCCCACCTCTACTAAAATTCAAAAATTAGCTGGGCATGGTGGTGCATGCCTGTAATTCCAGCTACTTGGGAGGCTGAGGTGGGAGGATTGCTTGAACCTGGGAGGTGGAGGTTGCAGCGAGCTGAGATCGCGCCACTGCCCTCCAGCCTGGGCGACAGAGGGAAACTCCATCTCAAAAAAACAAACAAAAACAAAAAAGAGAATTCTCTAGATTTGGACATTTCTCCCAAATATGATGAAACCTACATGGAAGTGGTAATCAAAGGTATATAAGAAGGGTTAGAAGTCCCTTTAGACATCAGACCATCTGGAAAAAGAATGACAAGTTCAGACAGAAAAACTCCTTTCTGGCCTGTTTGGAGGGTTTGCACTGGCAGGTTGAAGAAGGGCATCCCACTGTTACCTACACTAACTCAGTCATTAACTGAGTTACACCCTTACGCTGAAGCAGCAGTGAAATGTCTGCTCGTCCCTTCCTTAGCCCAAACCTTGAAACTTTATTACCTTTTTTCTTTGGCAAGAACATTTAACGTGAGATCTATCATCTTAACAGATTTTTTTTTTTTTTTTTTTTTTTTTTTTAAGACAGGGTCTGGCTCTGTCACCCAGGCTGGAGTATAGTTGCACGATCTTAGCTCACTGCAACCTCTGCCTCCTGGGCTCACGTGATCCTCCTCAGCCTCCTGAGTAGCTGGGACTGCAAGCATGCGCCACCATGCCTGGCTAATTTTTGTATTTTTTGTAGAGATGGGGTTTCATCATGTTGCCCAGGCTGGTCTCGAACTCCTGGACCCAAGTGGTCTGCCTGCCTCAGCCTCCCAAAGTGCTGGGATTACAGGAGTGAGTCACTTTGCCTGGCCACAGATTTTTTGGTTGTTGTTGTTAAGTCTAGTTTACTGACTCTAGACGCTTATTGTGCATATGAACACCTGGAGCTCTTGCTTACATGAGAATTCTGATTCAGTTGGTCTGAAATGGGACCCAAAGTTCTGCAATTCTACTAAATAAGTTCTCAGTTGTTGCTGATGTTGCTGGTTCCTGGACCACATTTTAAGTAAAAGCCGGGGTATAGGTTTGGTCAATATGATGGGTGCCGCAAGCAGGGGTGGGGAGCCAAGGGATCAGAGAGTCCTTGCCTTATTTAGGGTGAGACATAGTTTCAGTCACAAAATAGGCTGTGCATAGTGGCTCGTATCTTTAAAATCCCAGCACTTTGGGAGGCTGAGGTGGATGGATCATTTGAGGTCAGGAGTTTGAAACCAGCCTGGCCAACAAGGTGAAATCCTGTCTTTACAAAAAATACAAAAATTAGCCAGGCAGTAGTGGCGGGGTGCCTGTAATCCCAGCTACTCAGGAGGCTGAGGCAGGAGAATCGCTTGAGCCTGGGAGGCGGAGGTTGCGGTGAGCTGAAATCACGCCACCGCACTCCAGTCTGGGTGAGAGACTGAGACCCTGTCTCCATTATTTTAATAATAATTATTATTATTATAATTAAGACAGGAGTCAAAAGGAATGTAGAAAAAGAGGGACATATTGAAATAACAAATTAAGATGATAGTAGCAACTACAAGATATTAATAATTGCAATAAATATAGAGGAAACCTACTGGTTTAAAGACACAGATGTATGAATGAGATTAAAAGCCCAAATTCAGATTTACATGGTTTGTGTGAGAAACCCTTAAAGCATTTGAATATGCAAAAGTTTGAAGTAAGAGTATGGTAAAAAGAAGACCTACCAGGAATACAATAACCAAAATAATGTTGAGAACTATGATACATTAAATAAAATACACTTTAGAAGAAAAAATATTTGGGATGGAGAGAATCATGACATAACAAAAAGATTGAATTTGTTAAGGAAGTAAAGCAATTTAAAACAAATAGACGCCAGTAAAATAACCTCAAAATATATGCAGCATAAATTATTATTACTATAATAATAAACCCGCTATCATAGTAGGAAATTTTAACACATCTCTCTTGATTATTTACAGGTTATACAATAAACAAACCGGCAAAGATATAGAAGAAAAATAAGTAAAACAATTAACAGATGTAACAAGAACACAATTAACAGGCTTGATTGTTAATTGGGGGAGGGAGGGAGAGCTGGAAGGAAAAAGAGAGAAGGAGGGGGATATAATTATTTATGTATCCATTAGGATATATACAATTGTCTTACGCACATGAGAAACATTTTACAAAAGTTGATCATATATCATCTATTAAAGAAACCCTCAAAAATTTCAGATCTCACAATAATACAATTATGCTAGAAGATAATTTTAAAAATTAAAATTATCTCTGATCATATGGAAATTTAAACATGCACACACACATACACAACACTAAGTAACTCTTTAGGTTAAAGAAACAAATCATAGTGAAACTTAAAAATAACTAAAACAGGATGATAGAAATATATTAGATATTAGAAGCTATGAGATACGGTAAAAATGCTTTAAGGGAGATTTACAGTCACAAACCTAGTTTTAAAAAAAAAGAAAGCCCAGTGGCTCAAGCCTGTAATCCCAGCACTTTGGGAGGCCGAGACGGGCGGATCACGAGGTCAGGAGATCGAGACCATCCTGGCTAACACGGTGAAACCCCGTCTCTACTAAAAAAATACAAAAAACTAGCCGGGTGTGGTGGCGGGCCCTGTAGTCCCAGCTACTCGGGAGGCTGAGGCAGGAGAATGGCGTAAACCCGGGAGGCGGAGCTCACAGTGAGCTGCGATCCGGCCACTGCAGTCCAGCCTGGGCGACAGAGCAAGGCTCCGTCTCAAAAAAAAAAAAAAAAAAAGAAAGCCTTTTTTCCTAACTTTTAAGTTCAGGGGTTTATGTGCAGGTTTGTTACGTAGGTAAACGTGTGTCATGGGGTTCGTTGTACAGATTATTTCATCACCCAGGTATTAAGCCTACTACCCATTAGTTATTTTTCCTGATTCTCTCCCTCCTCCCTCCCTCCACCATCCAATGGCCCCATTGTGTGTTGTTCCCATCTGTGTGTCCATGTGTTCTCATCATCTGGCTCCCACTTATAAGTGCGAACATGTGGAACATGTGGTATTTGGTTTTCTGTTCATGTGTTAGTTTGCTAAGGCTAATGCTGTCTACAGATGTGTAAGTGTACAATACGGTGTTGTTAATTATAGGCACAATGTCATACATCAGATCTCTAGGTCTTACTTGTCTTGCATAACTAAAATTTTATACCCATTAATTAGCAACTCCCAGTTTCCCTCTCCCCATCAGCCCCTGGCAACCATCATTCTATTCTTTGCTTCTACGAACTTAACTATTTTAGATACCTCATATAAGTGAAATCATGCAGTATATTTGTTCTGTGACTGGCTTATTTCACTTACATAGTGTCCTCAGGGTTCATCTATGTTGTCACATAATGCAGAATTTACTTCTTTTTAAGGTTGAATAATATTCCATGATATGTGTATACCACATTTTCTTTATTCATTCATCTGTCAGGTACATTTACGTTGTTTCTACCTCTTGGCTTTTGGGAATAGCTTTGCGATGAATGTGGGAGCTCAGATATCTCTTTGAGATCCTGATTCCAATTCTTTTGGATGAATACCCAGAAAGGGGATTACTAAATCATATGGTATTCATTTTTACTTTTTTTTTTAATTTTTTGAGACAGAGTCTCACTCTTGTTGCCCAGGTTGGAATACAATGGCATGATCTCAGCTCACTGCAGCCTCCACCTACTGGGTTCAAGCAATGCTCCTGTCTCAGCCTCCCCAGTAGCTGGGATTACAGGCCCCCACCACCACAGTTGGCTAATTTTTGTATTTTAAGTAGAGATGGGGTTTCACCATTTTGGCCAGGCAGGTCTCAAACTCCTGCCTGGTGATCCACCCTCCTTGGCCTCCCAAAGTTCTGGGATTACAGGTGTGAGCCACTGCACCCAGCCTGTATAGTAGTTCTAATTTTAATTTTTTGAGAAACCACAGTATAGTTTTCCACGGTAGCTGCACCATTTTGCATTGCCATCAACAATGTACAATGATTCCAGTTTCTCTACATCCTCACCAACCCTCGTTGTCTTAGTCTGTTTTCTGTTGCTTTTTACAGAATAAGCAACATAAAATAACATGGGTTCCTCAATATGGGTAATTTATGAAAAGTAAAATTTATGTCTTACAGTTCTGGAGGCTGGGGACCCCAAGGTCAAGGGGACACATCTGGTAGAGCCTTCTTGCTGGTGGGGACCCTTTGCAGAGTTCAAGGTGGCTCAGGGCCTCCCATGGTGAGTGGCTGACTGTACTGGCTTAGTCTGTCTTCCTCTTCTTAAAAAGCCACCAGCCCCACTCCTGTGAGAACCATGAACCCCCTAACCCATTAATCTGTGGGGAAAAGAGAGATCAGACTGCTACTGTGTCTGTATAGAAAGAAGTAGACATAAGAGACTCCATTTTGTTCTGTATTTGAGATGCTGTTAATCTGTGACCGACCCAACCTTGTGCTTGCAAGAGACATGTGCTGTGGTGACTCAAGGTTTAACAGATTTTGGGCTGTGCAGGGTGTGCTTTGTTAAACAAGTGCCTGAAGGCAGCTTGCTGGTTAAAAGTCATCACCATTCTCTTAATCTCAAGTACCCAGGGACACGTACACTGCCAAAGGTCGCAGGGACCTCTGCCTGGGAAAGCTAGGTATTGTCCAAGGTTTCTCCCCATGTGATAGTCTGAAATATGGCCTCATGGGAAGGGAAAGACCTGATCGTCCCCCAGCCTGACACCCGTGAAGGGTCTGTGCTGAGGAGGACTAGTATAAGAGGAAAGAAGGTCTCTTGGCAGTTGAAATAGAGAAAAGCATCTGTTTCCTCCCCATCCCTGGGCAATGGAACATCTCGGTGTAAAACCCGATTGTATGTTCTGTTTACTGAGAAAGGAGAAAACCGCCTTAGGGCGAAAGGTGGGACTTGCTAGTGGCAATGCTGCTCTTTATGCACTAAAAAGGTTTATGGAGATGTTTACGTATGCATATCAAGGCACAGCACTTTTTCTTAAACTTATGTCACAGAGATCTTTATTCATATGTCTTACTGCTGACCTTCTCCCTACGATGATCCTATTATCCTGCCACCTCCCTTTTTCTAAGACGGTAAGGATAATGATCAATAAATATTGAGGGAACTCAGAGACCGGTGCCCGCGTAGGTTCTCTGTATGCTAAGCGCTGGTCCCCTGGGCCCACCTTTTCTTTCTTTGTACTTTGTCTCTGTGTCTCGTTTCTTTTCTCAAGTCTCTTGTTCCACCTAACGAGAAACGCCCACAGGTGTGGAGGGGCAGGCCACCCCTTCATTAATCTATGAATAGATTAATCACCTCTTTTTTTTTTTTTTTTTTGGAGACGGAGTCTCGCTCTGTCGCCCAGGCTGGAGTGCAGTGGCCGGATCTCAGCTCACTGCAAGCTCCGCCTCCCGGGTTCACGCCATTCTCCTGCCTCAGCCTACCGAGTAGCTGGGACTACAGGCGCCCGCCACCTCGCCCAGCTAGTTTTTTTGTATTTTTTAGTAGAGACGGGGTTTCACTGTGTTAGCCAGGATGGTCTCGATCTCCTGACCTCGTGATCCGCCCGTCTCGGCCTCCCAAAGTGCTAGGAATACAGGCTTGAGCCACCGCGCCCGGCCAGTCTAATCACCTCTTAAAGGCCCCATCTCTCAACACTGCCACATCGGTGATTAAGTTTCAACATGAGTTTCACAGGGGACAAACATTCAAATTATAGCACCGGTCTTTTGCATTTTTGCATGACAGTAGCTATTCTAACCGGTATAAATAGCTTTACTGTTTGATCTCCAGGTGCTGTTGGAGGGCCAGGTCAAGTTCTTGACTTTGCTGCACAAAAGAATTGGGGCACAAGTCCGAAGTAAAAGTAGGCGAAGAAGTGTATTGCAAAGCAAAAGTGCACTCTGGTAGCTGGGTGGAGAATGAGACAGCCTCATGTGACATGGGGAAATCCCTTCAAGGAAAGCTTATATGATTATTCGTATGAGAGAGGGGATGGCTGTTGCTGTTATGCATGTTTCGGGGTCTCCTGCATGCACATGTGCTATTGCTTTGCATGCTAGCACGTATATCGCGTGTCTCCGCATCTGAATTCTCCACCTAGGGGTGTGCTTTTTTTTCATTCTTATAATGAGCATAGGTCAACCCAAGGATACTCATCATGGGTTTCTGTGCTTGCATGGATCTGGGGATTTTCCCTTCTGTTCTTTGTCCTGCTTACCGCAGATTTTTTTTATTTTTTATTTTTTTTTATTTTTAGACAGGGTCTCACTCTGTCACCCAGGCTATGCAGTGGAGCAATCATGGCTTACTGCAACCTCTGCCTCCCAGGCTCAATCGATCCATCCTGTTAGGCTCAGGTGATCCTCCCACCTCAGCCTCCCAAGTAGCTGGGACTACAGGCGCACACCATGACGCCCGGCTAAGTTTCGTATTTTTTGTAGAGATGAAGTTCTCCCATGTTGCTGAGGCTCGTCTCGAACTCCTGAGCTTAAGTGGTCCACCTGCCTCGGCCTCCCAAAGTGCTGGGATTACAGGCATGAGCCTGGCACTGTAGGATATTCTGACCATGAGTCCCGAATGTAGTTTGTGCACTGTCAGTGGTTTGTTCTCTCCATCTATCTGGTAAATTTGTTCCCCATAAGGGAGGCTATGACCACCGTATGTAACCTACCTCACAGGGAGACTGAAGGTGGCATTGGTTCCATCAAAGGTGAAAGGAGAATAAGAGAAAGGAAATGAACAAGCGCCACTGAGCCCAAGAAGCCAGATCACCCTCCCACCCAGCTTACGTGGCTTCTTTGCCTCCCTCCTTCCAGGAACCTGGCTCTCACGCTCCCGCATACTGGATTAGTGAGTCTCAGGTTTCCCAGATGACTGAAGCTCTGACTACTAGAATCAAAGAAATCCAGAGGAGGTTTCCAACCTGGACCCCTGACCAGTACCTGAGAGGTACGTGTAACGCTGTCAGTCAGTTGTCTCAAGCACAGAATTAATAGGGACAAATGTATTACAGTGCACCAGATTCCCCAGCTGCCTCCTGATAGGCAGTTAGTAAAGAGACTCAGAGTTAACTGCCGAGCTGAGTACCCTAGGTCAGTATTCACCTATCATCTCGTGCATTTCAGGTGGACTCTGTGCCTACAGTGGGGGTGCTGGCTATGTCCAAAGCAGCCAGGACCTGAGCTGTGACTTCTGCAATGATGTCCTTGCGCGAGCCAAGTACCTCAAGAGACATGGCTTTTAACACCTCAGAGGAAACCCAAGACCGTGATCACATGTGCAGCCTCAAATGTTACCCGGATAAAACTAGCCAAGGCCACCTGTAACTGGGAATCTGAGTTTAACCTAAAAGTCGTTGAAATAACATGAATCACATTAAAGGAAGCATTTTGACCTGCATTTATGGTGTGTAGTGTCTGTCTGTGTGGATCAAGGGCCGTGTTTCTTTAAAGGCATTCTCGTGGACATTAGCCGTGCTGTGGGTTTCTGTGAAGTGAATTTTATTTTTCACTGACTAGCGTTGCCAGATTTAGCAAACAAAAATATAGGAAGCCCAGGTTAAATCTGAATTCCAGATAAATGACAAGTAATTGTTTAGTATAAGTCCCACGCAATATTTGGAACACATTTATACTAACAAATTACTAACTGTTTATTTAAAATTCAAAATTATCTGGGCTTCCTGTATTTTATCTGGCAATCCTATCATTAACTTCTTTGATAAAAGTCAGTGTTTCAAATTTTAATTGAAAAATTTTGCCAGGCGCAGTGGCTTATGCCTGTAATCCCAGCACTTCGGGAGGCTGAGGCAGACAGATCACGAGGTCAGGAGATTGAGACCATCCTGGCTAACATGGTGAAACCCCGTCTCAACTAAAAATACAAAAAATTAGCCAGGCGTGGTGGTGGGCACCTGTAGTCCCAGCTACTCAGGAGGCTGAGGCAGGAGAATGGCGTGAACCCGGGAGGCAGAGGTTGCGGTGAGCCGAGATTGGGCCACTGCACCCCAGCCTGGGCGACAGAGCGAGACTCCATCTCAAAAAAAAAAAAAAGAAAAAGAAAATTTTTGATGAGAAAAAGGATAAGATGGCAGCCAGTCCCATCTACTGCATGAAATGGCTTCAGGAAAGTCTCTTGCTAACTTTCTGGCATCATCTTAACCCTAGAATTGTCTCTCTGTCATGAAAGCTACTGTCTCCTTTCCTTTCCTGGACAACTGAACCTTTTCCTACACCCACACTCCCTAATTTTCCTGCCCAAATTATCTCTAACGCAGCTAAACTATTCCCTTGTTTGGGGGCACTTAAGTCACCAAGAGAGCCGGGCCATGGGAGGTAATTCATCAGCCAGAGCTGCCCGCAAGCACATTGGCTGTGCACTGTACTAGTAAATTACTGAATTTGAAGATTTATATTCTATAAAAGTTATTCATGTCCCATTCTATCATCTGTACAAATCAGCACTTTACAGACTGATAAAGATGATATAGCAACTAACGAATCCTACTGAATCCTCTATCTGCAGGTACTGCATTAAGAACGATAAAACCAGGATGCAAAGACATTGTCCTTGTCCACAAAGGCTCCTGTATTAGTCCATTATCACACTGCTCTAAAGAACTGCCTGAGACTTGGTAATTTGTAAAGGAAGAGGTTTAATTGTCTCACAGTTCCTCACGGCTGGGGAGGCCTCAGGAAACTTACAATCGTGACAGAAGGGGAAGCAAACACATCCTCTTCATATGATGGCAGGAAGGAGAAGAGTCAAGCAAAGAGGGAAAAGCCCCTTATGAAACCACCAGATCTTGTGAGAACTCACTCACTATCATGAGAACAGCAGCACGGAGGTAATGGGAATGTGGGGATTATGGGAACTGCAATTCAAGATGAGACTCGGGCAGGGACACAGCCAAGCCATATCAGCTCCTTTTCTAATTCAGATACAGATAATTAGCCAAGAACACAATAAGCTAATTTCGCTAAAGAAGAAATAAAAAAAATCAAGGGTGTATCAGTAGGTGAATTTTGGAGAACTGAGGCCCAAATTCACACAAGCAAGAGACAAGGCCATTTATTAGGTGTTGCTCTCACACCAGCCCTGACAGGTTGCATCGTTTTTATTCCCTTGAACAGACAAGAGAAGTGGCAACCAGAGTTGTTGATGGTATAGTCGGCCCTCCATAGCCATGGTTTCGGCATCCGTGGATTCAATGTGAATGGAAAATATTTGGGGAAAAAATTGCATCTTGGGAGGCTGAGGCAGGAAGATAACTAGAGCCCAGGAGTTTGAAGCTGCAGTGAGCTATGCACCACAGCACTCTAGCCTAGGCAACACAGTGAAACCTTGTTTTAAGAAAAAAAAAATTTTTTTATCTGTACTGTAAACATAGACTTTTTTTTCTTGTCATTATTCCCTAAACGGTACAACTATTAACATATCATTTACATTGTATTAGGTATTATAAGTCATCCAGAGATGATTTAAAGTATACATGAAGTTGTACATAGGTTATATGCAAACCCTCCATTATCTTGTATCAGGGACTTGAGCATCCATGGATTTGGGTGGCTCCTGGCCCCAGTCCCTCAGGATACCGAGGGATGATTGTAATTCATCAACAGAAACTGGCCCTAGGTCACAAAACCGGTAAGGGACAGGACCATAATCCAAACCCAGATATCTTCAATGTTAAAGCCCATCTTTTTATTTTAAGTTTTAATTTTTTCCCAAGTGGCACATGTACATAATTAGATGGTTGGCACACACATGCACATGTGTGCATATGTCATGGGGTGTTCAGTTGACCAGCTGGCCTGGTTTGCCTGGAACTAGTGGATTTTCTGGGACATGCAGTTTTTAGTGCTACAACTGGTAAAATTAAACTTGAAAAGTCCCAGGCAAATTGGTCTTTTTGACCAATTTGATGAGTTGGTCACTCTAGCTTGGCCTTCCTTTTCCAGGAGGTATTTGAAAATATGTGAGGGCAGTTTTCTTCCCACCCTCCCTTCTCATTCTCTTTCTTTTGGTATTGTTACAAAGTCTGGGGTAGGCGGTTGGGGTTAGACATTACTGGTATTTTGGGAAGTGGGTGGGCAAAGACTGCTAAATATTTTGCAGTTTGCGCTGGGCGGGATGGTCCTACCCAATGAAAAGGATATAAAAAAAAATTTTTTTTTACGTCTTCCTGATTTAGCCTTTTGTCAGCTTTACAACCCATATTGTTTTGTTCAGAAATCTGACAGCCATCTCTTTGAAATGTAAACACCTGGGAAAATAATGTCTCTATGTCCCATTCGCTGTGGAAGTTTAACCTCTGAGCATCTTTCTGTCTCCATCTTAATCTGCTTGTCACAGAGATAAGACAAATTTATTATTCCTTTTTTTTTTCAAGACAGGGTCTTGCTCTGTCACCCAGGCTGGAGTGCAGTGGCACAATCACAGCTCACTGCAGCCTCGAGCTCCTGGGCTCAAGTGATCCTCCCGTCTCAGTCTTCTGAGTAGCTGGGACCACAAGTATGTGCCACCACGCCTTGGTAACTTTAAATTTTTTTTTAGATATGAGGTCTCACCATGTTGCCATGCCATTATTATTCCTTTTGATAAAGGTGAATTTAGGCTAAACTATGAAAGAATGTACATCAAATGGCTCTGTTAAGTCTTCTCATAGGAGGACAGGTTACTGTTAATAGAGAACATATGTATGTAATGGCTAAAAATAGAGCAGTGGAAAAGGATTGTAACTCCTCACCTCTTTTGAGAATGAAAAAAGGATTGTAACTTCTTGGCTGCCTAAGTAGGGTGGAATTTCTTTCTGCATGTAAAATCTCTTTGCAGATGATCAAGCTTTGTCCATGGTATGCTGGTTTTTGCTTATTCAATAATAAAACTGCTTTCTTTCGTTTTGATGTTTTGTAGAGATTTTAAATTTCCCAACAATACAAAAAGAAAAGAATATTTGGTTAAAGATCACTAAACTCTGGGCTGACAGCTGGGTGTGTAGGGGGCTGGTGTCTCAGTGTAAGTCTTAATCACATTAAAGTTATTATTTGTTTGTTTTCAAGTACAAGATTTTTCTATTAGGATGCCAGAGATTTCTTCCTACAAACTGTGAATTACATCACAAAAAATAGTTTGGTCTCAGATCAGATATTATGCAAACACTGTTTACAGCTGAGTTGTATAATCATCCGAGATTATTTTACTTTCTTGAATAATAATGGAGTTAATAATTATCCATTGCTTGCTGCCTTACTTCTGTCTGTACTTATCACTAGTTCAACTCTAAATTTCCTCTTAATTGGTAATTCATGTCAGAGAGTCCATCAATTATTTTTCATGAAGAACTCTTTCCTGGAAACTTCTGACCTGCTCCTGTCTGAGGTAAGTCAGAAAGCTCTACAAATATCCTGGGATCCCCTGTCCCATATTCCTTTGTAGCTGTCCTGTGTTGCACCTTTCATTTTTTACATCCTTTCTCAGCTTACTCCTTTGTTTTGATGGAGCACATCCTCTAGCAGCTTTCTGAGAAAAGTGAATAGGAGATAAGTTTTTTGAGACTTTCCATGTCCAAAATATCTTTCTTTCTATTCTCACATGAATTAGTGAATTTGTCCTGGAACAGAATTCTAGTTTGGAAATAATTTCCCTTTGGAGTTTTTAAAGCATTGCTCTGTTGGTCTTTGGGCTTTTAGGGTTACTCTTGAGAAGCCTGAAATTGTTTTGGTTTTAATCCTCTCTCTATATATTCTCTTCCTTCTCTTTAGAACAGTGGTGTCCAATCTTTTGCCTTCCCTGGACACACTGGAAGAAGAATTGTGTTGGGCCACACATAAAATACCCTAACACTAATGATAGCTGATAAGCTTAAAAAAAAAAAAAATCTCGGCCGGGCGCGGTGGCTCAAGCCTGTAATCCCAGCACTTTGGGAGGCCGAGACGGGCGGATCACGAGGTCAGGAGATCGAGACCATCCTGGCTGACACGGTGAAACCCCGTCTCTACTAAAAAAAAATACAAAAACTTAGCCGGGCGAGGTGGCGGGCGCCTGTAGTCCCAGCTACTCGGGAGGCTGAGGCAGGAGAATGGCGTAAACCCAGGAGGCGGAGCTTGCAGTGAGCTGAGATCCGGCCAGTGCACTCCAGCCTGGGCGACAGAGCGAGACTCCGTCTCAAAAAAAAAAAAAAAAAAAAAAAAAAAAAAATCTCATAATGTTTTAAGAAAGTTTACGGGCTGGGCGCAGTGGCTCACACCTGTAATCCCAGGGCTTTGGGAAGCCGAGATGGATGGATAACCTGAGGTTGGGAGTTCAAGACCAGCCTGACCAACATGGAGAAACCCTGTCTCTACTAAAAATACTTGGGAGGCTGAGGCAGGAGAATTGCTTGAACCCAGAAAGCGGAGGTTGTGGTGAGCTGAGATTGCACCATTGCACTCCAGCCTGGGCAACAAGAGCGAAACCCAATCTCAAAAAAAAAAAAAAAAAAAAGAAATTTTACTAATTTGGGTTGGGTCACATTCAAAGCTGTCTTGGACTGCATGAGGCCCAGGTTGGACATAATTGCTTTAGAAGATTGTAAAATATTTTCTTTGTTACATGCATGTTTGACACTTCACACCAAAGGGCTTCTTACTTGCTTAGTGGAATTCTGACTTTACCAGAAGAGCAGCACCCTGGCCTGACTCATCCAGCCTGGGGGAAGCCTGCTTTTCAGAAACAGCTTCCAGCTTTCATCCAACATTGGCACTCAGACCTGCAGCTGTGGTTTCATTTTCCTGTGGAAGATGGGTGAACCATCTGTCCATCCTGAAGGGTGACCCTGCATGCTCCTCAGATGAAAGACTGCCTCTACCCTTGTTTTTCCATTTCGCTCATTGACACATGACTCTTCTGTTGATAATTCATTTGCTTCAAACCACAGACATCTCTGGAATTATGCAACCTAATCCTCAGGAAAACACAGTATTTATGTGGTCTTGGAGAATCTGCAGCTGCCTTATTTGATAAAGTTGCCTTGGGATGTGTTATTTGAAACATCTCAGGAGAGAAGACTGTTCGTAACTGTCCTTAGAGCCTGATGTAACAACATGGATTACAGCCTGGCAGGCATTGTCCTTTCTAAGCTAAGAGAAAACACAACACGGAAAGCATCCAGGCATTTAAAAAAGATTTTTGTGACTCTGTTTTCTCCTTGACTTCTGAGGGAAACAGTTTACAGTTCATAATTTTTTTGTTCATTCCTAAGCGCCACTGGAAAGCTCCCCTCAGTGTTTTTTTCCTGTGGGTGACGTGCTGCCCTGATGTCTCCAGCCAAGAATCTATTGGGAACAGGCCCTCAAATCTGGCCATAAACAGGCCCCAAAACTGGCCATAAGCAAAATCTCTGCAGCACTGTGACGTGCTCGTGATGGCTATGACGCCCATGTTGAAGGTTGTGGGTTTACTGGAATGAGGGCAAGGAACACCTGGCCCACCCAGGGCGGAAAATCGCTTAAGGCATTCCTGAACCACAAACAATAGCATGAGCGATCTCTGCCTTAAGGACATGTTCCTGCTACAGATAACTAGCCAGAGCCCATCCCTTTGTTTCCCGTTTTAGTTAATCTATAATCTATAGAAACAATGCTTATCACTGGCTTGCTCTCAATAAATATGTGGGTAAAACTCTGTCTGTGGCTCTCAGCTCCGAAGGCTGTCAGCCCCCTGATTTCCCACTCCGCACTCTCTATTTCTGTGTGAGTGTCTTTAATTCCTCTAGCACCACTGGGTTAGGGTCTCCATGACCAAGCTGGTCTTGGCAAGTGGTACCCATACGTGGGGCTCGAACCCAGGTTGAAGGGTTGCCGGAGCGTCGGTTGGAGAATGTGGAACTACGCTGGAGGACACACAAAACCTCTTAAGCAATCCATGTGGTGAGTAAGAAGGGGAGCTCGGAAGTATCAGGGTAACAATGGGACAAGTATGGGCTCTGGTTTGTTCCACCTTGGAACCTTTTCACACTGATGAGGAGGAGGAAGGAGAATATAACGAAGTAACAGAAGAGGTGACAGAGCAGGTTTGTTTGCCAGTTAAAGGTAAAGCGGCAAAGGAGGGAGAGGTTTGTCCCTACCTTTCTGCACCCCTTCATTATTTTGAAGAAAAAGAGTGGCCTGACCCTCCAGATCTTTCTTTTCCAGAGGACACTGGGCAAATCGTAGTTACCCCAGTGACTGTTCGAGCAGGGCCTCAAGCTACTGCTCTCAGTTCTATTCAGGCAGGAATTCAGCAAGCTAGATGAGAGGGTGATATAGAGGCTTGGCAGTCCCCTGTTAGGATACACCCCCCCAGATCAACAGGGAAATATTATAGCTACGTTTGAGCCTTTTCCTTTTAAATTACTCAAAGAATTTAAGCAAGCTGTTAATCAATATGGACCAGGTTCTCCTTTTGTAATGGGACTGTTAAAGAATATTGCTGTCTCCAGTCAAATGATTCCTACTGACTGGGATGCTCTTACTCAAGCTTATCTAACTCCTACTCAGTTCTTACAATTTAAAACTTGGTGGGCAGATGAAGCTTCCATTCAGGCTGCTCACAACGCCTAGGCCCAACCTCAAATTAATATAACTGCAGACCAACTTTTGGGTGTCAGTGACCAGGCTGGTTTAGATACACAAGTGGTCATGCAGGATGGTGCCATAGAAGAGCTTGGAGGAGTGTGCTTTAGAGCTTGGGAAAAAAATCACTTCAGGAGGAGAACAATACCCTTCCTTTAATGCTGTAAAACAGGGACCAAAAGAACCGTATGCAGATTTTTAAAAAATTATACTTTAAGTTCTAGGGTACATGTGCACAATGTGCAGGTTTGTTACATATGTATACATGTGCTGTGTTGGTTTGCTGCACCCATCAACTCATCATTTACTTTAGGTATTTCTCCTAATGCTATCCCTCCCCCATCCCCCTATCCTGTCACAGGTCCCGGTGTGTGATGTACCCTGCCCTGTGTCCAAGTGTTCTCATGGTTCAGTTCTCACTTGTGAGTGTGGTGTTTGGTTTTCTGTCCTTGCAGTAGTTTGCTCAGAATGATGGTTTCCAGCTTCATCCATGTCACTACAAAGGACATAAACTCATCCTTTTTTTATGGCTGCATAGTATTCCATGGTGTATATGTGCCACATTTTCTTAATCCAGTCTATCATTGATGGACATTTGGGTTGGTTCCAAGTCTTTGCTATTGTGAATAGTGCTGCAATAAATGTACGTGTGCATGTGTCTTTCTAGTAGCATGCTTTATAATCCTTTGGGTAGCTTGAAGCGGTTCCTTCAAACCTTGCAAATATTTTCCTAGTCCCATACCAGGGACACACCCCATTTCATGCATTATATGTTGACTTTGAGGGCTGTATAATTGCTCTGGAATTAGAACTTGTGCTCCCCATTGTTGTAATAAATCTCTTCCCCATAAATTTATAGGTACAGAAGTTACAATTGGTTGACTAGTACCAGGTTGTCCATCGGGCCCTTCACAATGCAAAATATAAATACTTTGATATACTTCAGGGGCTTTACCAACTCCAACTATGGGATGACTGGGTCAAATGGTATTTCTAACTAATGGGATGGCTGGGTCAAATGGTATTTCTAGTTCTAGATCCTTGAGGAATTGCCACACTGTCTTCTACAATGGTTGAACTAGTTTACACTCCCACCAACAATGTAAAAGCATTCCTATTTCTCCACATCTTCTCCAGCACCTGTTGTTTCCACATGCAGATTTTATAGCTTGGTTACAGGAGTCTCTTAAAAAGGTGATTGCAGATTTGGCTGCTTAGGATATAGTGTTGTGGTTACCAGCTTTTGACAATGCCAATCCTGAGTGCCACGCTGCTCTGCAACCTATTAGAGGGAAAGCACGTTTAGTTGATTATATCAAGGCCTGTGACGGTATCGGAGGTAATCTGCATAAAGCTACTGTGTTGGCGCAAGCCATGGCAGGACTGAAAATGGGTAAAGGAAATATTCCGTTTCCTGGAGCTTGTTTTAACTGTGGGAATCATGGTCACACTAAAAAAGAATATAGAAAAAATCAGCAAGTCAGGTTGCCAGTTGAGGGAAAAAAGAAAACTGTTGAGCCTGGAATATGTCCAAAATGCAAAAAAGGAAAACTGTCATTCTAAATTTGATAAGGATGGAAACCTGATTTTGGGAAACGCCATGAGGAGCCCATCCTGGGTCCTGTTCCAAACCAGGGCACTTCTGGCTCAGGCCATTCCCTCACCCCTGAACAATGCCTGTCCTCTGCCAAAGCGGGTAGTGCTGCAGTAGATTTATGCTGCACAGAAGCTGTGAGCCTTCTGCCTGGAGAACCCCCACAAAAAGTGCCAACAGGAGTCTGTGGACCCTTGCCAGTGGGGACAGTAGGATTACTTCCAGGTAGAGCTAGTTTAAATGTAAAAGGAGTGCAAGTACATGCAAGAGTCACTGATTCAGATTACAATGGGGAAATTCAGATTGCATCTACTTCTGTTCCCTGGAAAGCAGAGCCAGGAGAGCGCATAGCACAGCTCCTGATTGTGCCATATGTGGAAATGGGGAAAAGTGAAACTAAACAAATAGGATTTGGAAGCACAAATAAATATGGCAAAGCAGCTTATTGGGTGAATCAAATTACTGATAAACATCCCACCTGTGAAATAACTATTCAGGGAAAGAAATTTAAAGGTTTGGTAGATACAGGAGTGGACATTTCAATCATTACTCTGCAGCACTGGCCGTCTGCGTGGCCAATTCAACCTGCTCAATTAACATAGTTGGAGTTGGTAAAGCCCGTGAAGTATATCAAAGTAGTTATGTTTTGCATTGTGAAGGGCCCGATGGACAACCTGGTACTATTCAACATTGTAACTTCTGTACCTATACATTTATGGGGAAGAGATTTATTACAACAATGGGGAGCACAAGTTCTAATTCCACAGCAATTATACAGCCCTCAAAGTCAACATATAATGCAAGAAATGGGGTATGCCCCTGGTATGGGACTAGGAAAAAAATTGTAAGGTTTGAAGGAACTGCTTCGAGTGGAAAGACGAAGTTCCTGCCAAGGTTGAGGATATCATTTTTGATGGTAGCCATTGTTTGGCTTTCAGAACCTATACCTTTAAAATGGTTAGCAGATAAGCCAATTTTGATAGAACAGTGGCCACTAAGTAAAGAGAAACTGGAGGCTTTAGAGCACTTAGTTACTGAACAATTAGAAAAAGGACACATAGCTCCAACATTTTCCCCCTGGAATTCTCCAGTCTTTGTTACTAAGAAAAAATCTGGTAAATGGAGAATGTTGACAGATCTTAGAGACATTAATTCACTTGTACAACCTATGGGGGCATTACAGCCAGGATTGCTTTCTTCTGCTATGATTCTGAAAAATTGGCCCTTAATAGTCATACATTTAAAAGACTCTTTCTTTACTATCCCCTTAGCTGAGCAATACTGTGAACGGTTTGCATTTATAATTCCTGTGGTAAACAACCTGCACCCTGCTAAGTGTTTTCATTGGAAAGTGTTGCCACAAGGCATGTTAAACAGTCCAACAATTTGCCAGACTTATGTAGGGTAAGCTATTGAACCTACTCGTAAAAAAATTTTGCACAGTATTACACTATTCATTATATGGACGATATACTTTGTGCTGCTCCCGCTTGAGAAATATTACTCCAATGTTATGATCACTTGCGAAATTCAATTTATTGTGCTGGTTTCATTATTGCGCCTGACAAAATTCAGACTACTACTCCTTACTCTTACTTGGGGACCTTAGTAAATGACACTACAATTGTGTCACAGAAAGTAATCCTATGTAGGGATCAATTGAAAACATTAAATGACTTTCAAAAATTACTAGGGGACATTAATTGGATACGACCTGCTCTAGGCATTCCTACCTATGCCATGAATAATCTATTTTCTCTCCTTAGAGGAGATTCTAGTCTCACTAGCCCTCAGCAATTAACAAAGGAGGCTGAAGCAGAGTTACAGCTGATTGAGAAGCAAGTGCATATGGATCAAATAAATAGAATAGATCCAGAGAAGACTCTAGATTTGCTAATTTTTCCAACTCAGAATTCACCTACTGGTATTATTGTCCAAGAGCAAGATCTTGTAGAGTGGCTTTTTCTTCCACATGCTAATCCACGGACTCTAACTCCTTATTTGGATCAAATTGCTACGATGAAAAGAAATGGGAGAACTCAGATTGTTAAATTACATGGATATGATCCTGGAAAAATTTTTGTCCCTCTCACGAAGGCACAAACACAGCAAGCTTTTATAAATAGTCTTACTTGGCAAATCCATTTAGCTGACTTTGTGGGTATTCTTGATAACCATTTTCCAAAAACAAAACTGTTTCAATTTTTTAAATTAACTAATTGGATTCTCCCTAAAATAATCAAATTTAAACCAATTTAAGATGCTCAAAATGTCTTCACAGATGGGTCTAGTAATGGTAAAGTTTCTTATTCTGGTTCTAAAGGTAAAGTTTTCCAGATGCCCTATATTTCAGCTCAAAAGGCAGAGCTTGTAGCTGTAATTGAGGTATTGACTGCTTTTAATATGCCTATTTTTTTTTTTTAAGATGGAGTCTCGCTCTGTCGCCCATGCTGGAGTGCAGTGGCCGGATCTCAGCTCACTGCAAGCTCTGCCTCCTGGGTTTACGCCAGTCTCCTGCCTCAGCCTCCCGAGTGGCTGGGACTACAGGCACCCGCCACCTCGCCCGGCTAGTTTTTTTTGTGTTTTTTAGTAGAGACGGGGTTTCACCATGTTAGCCAAGATGGTCTCGATCTCCTGACCTCGTGATCCGCCTGTCTCAGCCTCCCAAAGTGCTGGGATTACAGACTTGAGCCACCGCGCCCGGCTTTAATATGCCTATTAATGTGATTTCTGATTCTTCATACGTGGTTCATTCCACACAATTAATTGAAAATACTCAGTTACGATTTCATACAGATGAACAACTGATGACTTTATTTACCCAATTTCAAACAGCAGTTAGAAGTAGAACGCACCCTTCCTACATCACTCACATTGGGGCTCATACACCTCTTCCAGGACCTTTGATTGCAGGTAATCAAATGGCCGATCGCCTAGTTGCTACTGCAATATCTAATGCCAGACACTTTCACAATTTAACCCATGTTAATGCCTCTGGTCTCACATGCAGATACAGCATTACCCGGAAAGAAGCTAAAGCTATTATCCAGTGATACTCGACTTGCCAAATGGTGCATTTCTCATCTTTTACAGGAGGAGTTAATCCTCGAGGATTGGGACCTAATTCTCTTTGGCAAATGGATGTCACCCATGTTCCCTTGTTTGGGAGACTAGCTTATGTACATGTATGTGTGGACACCTTTTCTCACTTTGTCTGGGCTACATGCCAATCAGGAGAGCCTTCTGCCTGTGTTAAACGTCACCTTTTGCAGTGTTTTGCAGTGTTGGGCATTCCAGCTTCTATTAAAATGGATAATGCCCCAGGCTGTACTAGCCAAGCTCTAGCTACATTTTTCTCTATATGGAATATTAAACACATTACTGGTATCCCATATAACTCTCAAGGACAAGCCATAGTGGAAAGAATGAATCTCTCCCCGAAACAGCAGTTGCAAAAGCAAAAGGGGGGAAATAGGAACTACAGGATACCACATATGCAATTGAATCTAGCATTATTGACTTTAAATTTTTCGGGACTACCTAAAGGCCAGATGAATAGCATCTGTTCAGCAGCCACAACAGCAGCTGAACAGCATTTACAGAAACCAGCTGCAAAGACAGAAGCAGAACAACTGGTTTGGTGGAGAGATCCAATAACAAAAAGTCGGGAAATAGGTAAAATAATAACTTGGGGTGGAGGTTATTCTTGTGTTTCTCCAGGACTGGATCAACAGCCAATTTGGGTACCATCAAGACATCTAAAGCCTTACTATGAGCCAGATACCCGGGAAGAGCTTTTAGGAGGATCCCAAAGACCCGCCGGTGGCAGTGTTATCCAAGTTGATGCTGAGGAGGACCCCAACTGTCACAAGCAACACCTGTTGAACGCAGCCACCTACCCGGGGACAGATCAAGAAGCTGTCACAGATGGCAGAAGAAAACCTGAGGAAAGCAGGGCAACCAGTCACAATGAGTAATTTAATGATAGCCATGATAGCAGTGATCACCATTGCCATGAGTATTCCTTTAGCAAGGGCTGACACAGAGAACAATTATACTTATTGGGCATATTTACCTTTTCCACCACTTCTATGGCCTGTAACTTGGTTGGACCCCCATTGGAAGTATACGCTAATGATAGTTCTTGGATGCTCAGTCCTACAGATGATAGAGACCCATCTCACCCGCATGAGAAAGGAACTGTTATGAATATTTCTTTAGGATTTGAACATCTGCCTATCTGTTTGGGAAAGGCCACCAGTTGCCTACCCCCTCGCTATCAATCTTGGCTGGCAATAATGCCTGGATGTAATCACTCTGTGACACAGTTACACATGCTTTCTGATCTCAGTATTTACCACAATAAATCTATTCCTATAATTGAGGCATACCACCCTCAAAAACCTATTTGTAAACAGGATTGGATCTGGTCAGAAAAAATGAATGTACTGGTTTGGGAAGATGCATTGCAGAACAGG
The DNA here is from genome assembly GCF_043159975.1 of Macaca nemestrina. NCBI lineage: Eukaryota > Metazoa > Chordata > Mammalia > Primates > Cercopithecidae > Macaca > Macaca nemestrina. The sequence goes on from NC_092137.1 coordinate 119,531,057, forward strand.
CAGAGGTGCTGTGCAAGGATTCCCATGGGATCATTATTTATTGGTCCCCTAAGGGGATGTTTAGCTTGAATTGCATCACTCAGTCTGTGTGCCACAGCCACACTATGTTCAGCTGGTCTGAACAAAATGGTTAGATGATAGAAATGGTAAGAAGTATGGCAAGAGTTCCTATTATCTGGAAACATGGCGGTATAGTGGCACCTCAACATTAAATGATACAGCCCCCTCTAGGAGCTAAACATCAGGATTTGTGGAAACTATTAAAGGCTCTTAATAAGATCAAAATTTGGGAAAGAATAAAAAAGCATCTAGAAGGACACTCTACAAACTTGTCTTTGGATATTGCAAAATTAAAAGAACAAATATTTAAAGTATCCCAGGCATACCTGACCTTAATGCCAGGAACTGGAGGGCTTGAAGGAGCTGCAGACGGATTAGCAGCTATTAACCCATTAAAATGGATAAAAACACTTGGATGCTCTGTGATTTCAATGATGATCATGTCATTAATCTGTGTTGTTTGCCTTTGTATAGTCTGCAGATGTGGATCCCAACTCCTGCGAGAAGTAGCTCAGCATGATAAAGCTGCCTTTGCTTTTATTGTCTTGCAAAAACAAAAAGGGGGACATGTTGGGAATGGGCCCCCAAATCTGGCCATACACAGGCACCCAAACTGGCCATAAACAATATCTCTGCAGCACTGTGACATACTCATGATGGCTGTGATGCCCACACTGAAGGTTGTTGGTTTACTGGAACGAGGGCAAGAACAGCTGACCCACTCAGGGCAGAAAATTGCTTAATGTGTTCCTGAACCACAAACAATAGCATAAGCAATCTACGCCTTAAGGATATGTTCCTGCTGCAGTTAACTAGCCAGAGCCCATCCCTTTGTTTCCCGTTTTAGTTAATCTATAATCTATAGAAACAATGCTTATCCCTGGCTTGCTCTCAATAAATATGTGGGTAAAACTCTGTTCATGGCTCTCAGCTCTGAAGGCTGTCAGCCCCCAATTCCCACTCTGCACTCTCTATTTGTCTGTGTGTGTTTTTAATTCCTCTAGCACCACTGGGTTAGGGTCTCCACCACTGAGCTGGTCTTGGCAGAACCAGTGATTTCTCACACAACACCTTCTTTGTTCCATCAAAATGTACCTCTCCTGCTGCTTTCTCTGGGTCACGTGTCCACTCTCTAACTAACCTAAGAGGGAAAAATAGTGAGAGACTATTCTTCTGTATTCATTTCCTAGGACCACCATCACACATTACTGCCAACTGGATGGTTTAAAACAATGGAAATGTATTATCTTTTAGAGGTTAGAAATTAAAAATCAATGTGCCAGCAGGGCCATACTCTTGAAAGCTCTAGGGAAGAATCACCCGTCACCTCTTCCTAGCTTCTGGTGTTGCCAGCAATCCTTGGCACTTCTTGGGCGGTAAACACATCTCTCCAATCTCTGCCTCCATCATCACACAGGCTTTGTTATGTGTTCCCCTGTGTCTTCACTTGGCCTCCCTTTAAGGATGCTAATCATTGGATCTAGGCCCCACCCTAACCTGGTTGGATCTCATCTTGATTACATCTGCAAAGACCCCGTTTCCAAATAAGGTCACACTCATTCACTTTAGTGGTGGATATGAGTTTCAGAATGACTCTATTCAACCCAGCACAGGTGGTCATGGGTATGCTGTTACATGGATGTCCAGGGGCTACTGAGGAGGTCACTTCTTTTTCTCCTCCCCAAGTGGTGGCTATGTGCCAGGCTGATCTAGTCATAGAAGGTGGAGCATGACTGAACAGCATAGAGGGAGGAGAAGGCAATCAGGAGTTGCTGTTGTTGAAGGGTGGATATATAGGACAGGCACAGTGATAGGTCCCTATACAGAATATTAAATTTAACTCACACAAAAGTACTGAAAATATGTCCTAGTATTCTGGTTTTGTAGGTGAGGAAATAGAGGCCCAGAGAGGTTAAGTCAGTGGCTCAAGGTCAAACAACCAGTTATGGGCAGAGCCAGGTTTGAATTGAGGCTTAAGACAAATGCTTCAAGGGAGCTTGGAGCTGATATGACCTAGTATAGCACAATTTCACATACTCCAAAATATTCCCTCCATAGACAGGGAAAAGAAAAAAAAAACAAACTATGTTAGGCCACACCTTTGCCTTGGAACATCAAAAGCTCACATTAACAGTCACTATTTAAAACTCTCCGGTCCAAGCAGGTGCTGGTATCTTTCACTAGGAAACCTAAAGACAGATCATATCCCAGGGCTCTTTGCAGACATTCCCCACCAGCAGTCCAGAGCCTGGTAGCCCTGCTGGGTGGCTAAGTCCCAGAAGGGAAATAACAATCATTGCAGTTCGACTCTCAGGAAGCCCCATCCTTAGGGGAAGGGGAGAACACCACATCAAGGGATCACCCCATGGGATGAAAGAATCTGAACAGCAGTCCTTGAGTTCTAGATCTTTCCACTGAAATAGTCTACCCAAATGAGAAGGAGCCAGAAAAGGAATTCTGGTAATATGACAAAACAAGGTTCTATAACAACTCCAAAAGATCACACTAATTCTCCAGCAGTGGATCAAAACCAAAAAGAAATCTCTGAATTGCCAAAGAATTCAGAAGGTTGATTATGTGAATCCCAAAAATCTGAGACAGGTTTCAGTTAATCTAGAAGGTTTATTTGGCCAAGATTGAGGACATGTGCCCGTGATACAGCCTCAGGAGGTCCTGATGACACGTGCCTAGGGTGGTCAGAGCACAGTTTGGTTTTATACATTTTTAGGGAGATAGGAGACATCAATCAACATATGTAAGATGAACACTGGTTCTGTCTGGAAAGGTGGGACAACTCAAAATGGGGAGGGGGCTTCCAGGTCATAAGTAGATAAGAGACAAATGGTTACATTCTTTTGAGTTTCTGATTAGCTTCTCCAAAGGAGGCAATCAGATATGCATTTATCTCAGTGAGCAGAGAGGTGACTTTGAATAGAATGAGAGGCAGGTTTGCCCTAAGCAGTTCCCAGCTTGACTTTTCTCTTTAGCTTAGTGATTTTGGGGACCCAAGAAATTTTCCTTTCATATTTCCCTGCTTTTCTTATTTAAAATCTTTTGGAGAAAGCATTTTAGAAGAAAATGAGTCTGTGGTCTCAGGTTTCATCTGATCTCTCCTGCTTAGGATGGTTTGTTCCTAGATGGGAAGGTCCTGAGTTATTAGGAAAGCTCATTTTTAAAAGGTTGTGAAGTCTTATGTCCTTTGAAGAGAAAATAGGGGGAAGAAGAGAGAAAAACAACAACAAGCAAAAGAACAATCCTGGCAAATCGATATAGGCCACACAAGTCTGAAGTCCACAAGTCAGTGGGCAGGTATGAAAGTGGCTTATGTATGTACACGAGTTGCTGTTATTTTCCTCTGAGGTTTAAGTTGTCTGGCTTCAGTTCACAGGAAAGCACAGCTTAGTTTTCAGTGACTCCAAATTAGGAAAAATGGGGGAAAAAAGAAGAGAAAAAAATGAAAACATTATTGTGAAGACTTGTAGCCAAGAAAAATTAGAATTCAGTCCAAACCGTAGAAAATAATAAAAACTGAAAAACATTGGGGAAGACCAGAATTGAACAACAGGTATACTATAGTTTTTGAAACATAATTTTTCTCTCAGGTTTCCCATTTTTACTAAAGATAAATCATGGTAGGACTGGTTTGCTTTATTACACTTGGCCTAATTATTTGTTTACAGTGCAGCAAAAATATTTACATAGGCTTATAAATTTGGCTTTGACGGAACTTTGTTCCGTAGAAGGAATCTCAGATGAGACTTTTTAAAAGCCAAGCCCAGCCATGGATTTGTACCCTCAAATACCTGTGAGTTGAGTAAATTCCTCTTCTCTTGAGGTCCCAAGATAAACTTGGGGTTCCTGGGCCTGTCAGAAAGTGACATTCTTTACTTGCCACAGGTCAGGAACCCTGGAGAGGGACTGTGTAGACAAAGGTCTGAGGTCAGTTTTTCCAAGGGGCTTTTATTGGCTCCATAAGTCAAGTTTGATTCCTTAAAGGAAAGCACACCATCCCTGTCAAAGCCTTGGTAAAATAACCAGTTTCTCCAATTGTGTCCTGTTACATAAAACAGATTCTTACTGCACTTATGTAAATAACAAATTGTCATAAGTTAAAAACACCCACAAATAGTTTCCAAGTTCTGGGGAAATCAGTTAGAGAGAAATGAATATGCTTCAAATTTTGTTCATAGGAGTATACTTTACTCAACTGTTAAAAGCTGTAAATAGCTTAAAAGTGTTCTTGACTCTGAAAAACAAAACAAAGGATCAGCAACATTTTAAGCACAATTTAAAAAGATGATTTCAGACTTCTGTTAGTTTAGTCCATGCAATTAATTCCTGTTCTGCTTGATATTCATGAACATTTCAGTTCTCCGTGGGTCCTGAAAGTTTTCCTCTTTTCTGACATCACAATCTCCAAAGTTATCAGAAACCTGTATTTAAGAACACCTGTTGGAGTTTTATAGCTGATTATGAAACCACCATCTAAAGAGGACCAAAAGAAGACAACACTGGAAAAACTCTTTTGGCCTTGGCTTAGGCAAAGAGTTCATGACCAGGAACCCAAAAGTAAATGCAACAAAAACAAAGATAAATAGATGGGACTTAATGAAACTAAAAAGCTTCTGCACAGCAAAAGAAATAGTCAGCAGAGCAGACAACCCACAGAGTGGGAGAAAATCTCCACAAACTATGCATCCAACAAAGGACTAATATCTAGGATCTACAAGCAACTCAAACAAATCAGCAAGGAAAAAAGAAGTAATCCCATCAAAAAGTGGGTTAAGGACATGAATAGACAATTCTCATAAGAAGATATACAAATGGCCAACAAACATATGAAAAAATGCTCAATATCACTGATTATCAGAAATGCAAATCAAAACCACAATGTGATACCACCTCACTCCTGTGAGAATGGCCATAATTTAAAAATAAAAACATTATAGATATTGGCATGGATGTGGTGAAAAGGGAACACCTTTACACTGCTGGTGGGAATGTAAACTAATACAACCACTATGGAAAACAGTATGGAGAGTCCTTAAAGAACTAAAAGTAGAACTACCATTTGATCCAGCAATCCCACTACTGGGTATCTACCCAGAGGAAAAGAAGTCTTTATATGAAAAAGACACTTGTATACCCATTTTATAGCAGCAGAATCTGCAATTGCAAAAATATGGAACCAGCCTAAATGCTCATCAACCAATGAGTGGATAAAGAAAATATTTTATACATATACACACACACACACACACACACACACATATACACATACACCATGGAATATATATACACATATATATACACACACACACACACACACACATACACCATGGAATTTATACACACACACACACACACACACACACACACACACACACACCATGGAATACTACTCAGCCATGAAAGGGAACAAAATAATGGCATTTGCAGCAACCCGGGTGGCACTGGAGACCATTATTCTGAGTGAAGTAACTCAGGAGTGGAAAACCAAACCCTGTAGGTTCTCACTTACAAGCGGGAGTTAAGCTATGAGGATGCAAAGACATAAGAATGATACAATAGACTTTGGGAACTTGGGGACTTGGGGAGAAGGGTGAGACGGGGGTGAGGAATAAAAGACTACATATTGGGTACAATATACACTGCTCAGGTAATGGGTATGGCAAAATCTTAGAAATAACCACTAAAGAACTTATCCATGTAACCAAATACCACCTGTTCCCTAAAAACTATTGAAATAAAAAAATAAATTTAAAAAGACGCGATAAAAGATTAAAAATAAATAAAAATAGAAAAAAAAAAACCCTTCAGTCGAATATGGTGGCCACTAGTGGCTATCGAGTACTTGAAATGTAGCTAGTTTGAACTGATACGTGCTGTAAGTCTAAAATACACATATTTGGTACAACAAAGATTATAAAATATCCCAACTTTTATGTTGATTTTGAAATAATATTTTGAGTATATTGGGCTAAACAAAATATAGCATTAAAATTAATCTCACTTCTTTCAAGGTGGCTGACAAAAAAGTTTAAATTAAATGTGTGGCTCACATTTTATTTCTATTGGACAGCACGGGTGGATAAAGTCTCTGAACATAAAACACCAAATAAGTGTATTTTCCGCTGGGACTGGGGATGGGTGCTTTGGGGGAAGCGACGAGGTGCCGGGCACTGTTAAAATCAGGGTGGGCCTAGGTGGCAGTGAAGAGCAGCCTCTGTGCAGCCGATGGCAAGTGAGAGCATGGGTGCCTGACTGTTGGAAATGACAAAATAAATCAAGGAATCCTGAAGTTTCAGGGCAAAAAAATGCTTTAGAAATCATCATCTGACCCAATAAATGATGGAAATAAATACCCTGGATTCAGAATCTGAATGTTTTGGTTCCAGTCTCAGTTCCATCATTTATTAGATAGGACGTGTTGGTCAGTATCTTTTCTTTTCTTTTCTTTTTTTTTTTTTTTTGATAGAGTCTGGCTCTGTTGCCCAGGCTGGAGTGCGGTGCCGCGATCTCGGCTCACTGCAAGCTCTGCCTCCCGGGTTCACACCATTCTCCTGCCTCAGCCTCCCGAGTAGCTGGGACTACAGGTGCCCGCCACGGCGCCTGGCTAATTTTTTGTATTTTTAGTAGAGACGGGGTTTCACTGTGTTAGCTAGGATGGTCTCGATCTCCTGACCTCGTGATCCGCCCGTCTCGGCCTCCCAAAGTGCTGGGATTACAGGCTTGAGCCACCGCGCCCGGCCAGTCTTTTTTCTTATATGTCTAATGAGGGACATAAAATCTGCTTGATCTTTCTTGAAAGGTTATTTCTATTATTTTAACTTATTTGAAAGCCCATTCAAAATTCCAAAGTACTGTAACAATATAAGATATTAAATAGACGTTGCCTATTTTACAATCCTGGCTCGGCCCAGCTCTACAGAGAGTTGGTAATTTTCAAGGTGAGTAATTAATACGGAGATACTTTGGCAGTGAACATATTATTAGTGTGTTTGTGCTTATGTTTAAATAGAGTAGAGAGAGGAGGCAAAGATAAAACCTGTAGCTTCCATTTTCTTCTTATATAGGTTTACTTATTTTTTCTATCACAGTTAAAACCCCTTAAGAAAAATTTAGATGAGAACTAGAATCTGGCAAAATTAGTTAAATCAGACTGAGATGAATAAGATAGAACAAAATAAGATGTAGAATGATGTTTTGGCTGAGCTACTCACTCTGCCGGGGTCAGCACCTGCCTTAATTGACTCTTTTCAAGGAAATGCAGTACAGGTTGCTCTCTGCTGTTACCTGTGTGTCTTGACCCGCTGGGCCATTAATCCATTTGTCTTGAATTGTCAATTCTCTGGCCCCAGGATTGTCAGGAGCCAGGAGGAGCTGGGGAACACGACTGAGGCATTCTCACTCCTGTTCCAGCCACAGGAAAACCCGCTGAGCCTGGGTCAAATCTTGGGAGTAACTGCTGACAGCAGTGATTCCTGAGCCATCCTCTCTCCACTGCTTGCCCTGGGTGAGGCCTCAGGGAGGCCAACAATTTCCTAGGCCTCTCTATTGCTGTACACATCTGGAACTGAAATTCATTGTATATCCCTTCCACCCTGAATTTAACCCTAGGAAGTGTGAAAAATTGGTTTGGACGTCCTCATCAAAACTCATGTTGAAATTTAATTACCATACGTAATGGTACTGGAAGGTGGAAACTTTAATAGATGATAAAGGCCAGGGTGCAGTGGCTCACGCCTGTAATCCCGGGACTTTGGGAGGCTGAGGCAAGAGGATCACTTGAGCCCAGGAATTTGAGATCAGCCTGGGCAACATGGTAAGATCCTGTCTCTAAAAAAAAAAAAAAAAAAAGGCCGGGCGCGGTGGCTCAAGCCTGTAATCCCAGCACTTTGGGAGGCCGAGACGGGCGGATCACAAGGTCAGGAGATTGAGACCATCCTGGCTAACACAGTGAAACCCCGTCTCTACTAAAAATTACAAAAATTAGCCAGGCGAGGTGGCGGGCGCCTGTAGTCCCAGCTACTCAGGAGGCTGAGGCAGGAGAATGGCGCTAACCCGGGAGGCGCAGCTTTCAGTGAACTGAGATCGCGCCACTGCACTCCAGCCTGGGTGACAGAGCGAGACTCCGTCTCAAAAAAAAAATACAAAATTTAGCAGGGAGTGGTGGCACACACCTGTGGTCCCAGCTATTTGGAAGACGAGGTAAGAGGTTCACCTGAGCCCAGAGAGGACTGGCTGCAGTGAGCTGTGATTGCACCACTGTGCTCCAGCCTGGACAACAGAGGGAGACCCTGTCTCAAAAAAAAAAAAAAAAAAAAAAAAAAAAAGATAATGAGATCATGAGGCTTTGCCCTCACGAATGGAATAATACTCTTCTCTCAGGAGGGGCTTTATTTCTGCAGGATCAGCTCAGCCCCATTTGCTCTCTGTCTTGTGTATTCACCTCCACCTTCCACCATTCCACCATGGGATGACCCTTGTCAGATGCCAGCACCATGCTCTTGGATTTCCCAGCCTCCAGAACCATGGGCCAAATAAATTTTTGTTTATCGTAAATTACCCAGTCTGTGGTATTCTGTTATAGCAGCAAAAATAGCAGACTAAGACACTCACCATCCCAGTCACCACAGGGCCAGAATTCTAGAAGATGCCCTTGCAGTTCTCATAAAACCCTGGGGTCCAAGGCTATCTAAGGGGTAGCCCTCCACAGCAATCATCTGTGGGATCAGACATGGCTAAAGAGTTTTAATACAGCATGTCTTTCTGACAACTTAATACAAGTTCCTTGTAGAACACTTGAAAATTACTGCAAGGTACTGATTATATCCCTTTTAATTATATAATTTTTTTGGTAAAATTTCTTTTTTTTTTCTTTCCTTTCTTTTTTTTTTTTTTTGGCATATGATTATCAAAAGACTAGGGCTGGGCACGGTGACTCATGCTTGTAGTCCCAGCACTTTTGGGAGGCCAAGGCGGGCGGATCACGAGGTCAGGAGATCGAGACCATCCTGGCTAACATGGTGAAACCCTGTCTCTACTAAAAATACAAAATATTAGCCAGGTGTGATGGGCGCCTGTAGTCCCAGCTACTCGGGAGGCTGAGGTAGGAGAATGGCGTGAACCCGGGAGGCAGAGCTTGCAGTGATCTGAGATCCAGCCACTGCACTCTAGCCTGGGCGACAGAGAGAGACTCCATCTCAAAAGAAAAAACAAACAAACAAAAAAAGAGACTAGGACCCAGACTATAGTATATGAAGACTTCTATTTTAAAAAATGAGAAAAAGTCGATAATACCTTGTGATATAAAAAATTTTTAAAGCCAAATAAATAAAATATGAAAAAGACAAACAACCCAGTGAAAAGTGATCAAAGAATATAAACAGGCCATTCAGAGCAGGTAAAACTGATGCGGCCAATGAGCGTCTATGAAAAGATGCCCAGTCTCGGTCAGGAAACTGACTTTTCCCACCCAATTTAAGTCTAATTATAGCAAACCTTGGTGGAGATATGGAGCGTGGGAACACTTATACCCTGCTTTAGAGGGGTAAATGTGGTAGAGCTGCTTTGAAGAAGAAGTTTGTAACATCTGGTATAGTTGAAGATGCAATTCAGCTTAATTTCCATGCCTGCATATACACACACTTGAAACAAAATTGGAAACATTCATTAATACCATTTAATAACCTGCTTAAGTGAAGAGCTTAACAGTATGAACATCCTTCTGTTGTTAAACAAGAAAACTTATTATTAAGAAGCCTCCAGCTGAGGCTTCTAACCCCTGCTTCCTCTCTTTGCACTGTGAGGGCCTCTGGCCTGATAAAAGGTCACCAGAACCTTTGCACACAGAGCCCAGAATCACTCACACCTGCCTGCTCCTCCACTGTCTGTGGGGATATGCGATAGCCCGAGTCCCTGCGTGCCTGATTTATTCCTCTCACCATCCACCCCTTCATCCTTCTGCCCTTGATTTTAGTCAGGTTACTAAGGAGACTGAGTTGGAGAGGTCCCCAGGGGATTCCAGTTCTCCTAGAAATCAAGACTGCAGGAGGCTGGCACGAGGCAGTGAGCAAGCACTTGGGAAAGGACCCGCGCAAAGCGGGCTGAAGCTTGTATGCCACTGTTTGTTGCAACTGTGGGTGGAGTTAGAGGTAAGGTAAGAGAAGTAAGGTGGGAGAAAACAATGGCCGATACACTCCACCTCCAAAACTTTAAGCTTAAATCTTCCCACTGGACCCATAATAGCCTCTTACTTTCTTCCCTTCATTTCCTATCCACTTGCCATTACTTTAACCATTCCTTTGCCAAACTCCATCTCACTTGCCCCTGTATCCTCCTTGCATGGCACCTGCAGAGCTGCGCCTCAGCCCCGGACAACTCCAGCCCTCTGCTTTCTTCTTGTCTGTACTTAGGCTGCCATGTCAGACCCCAGCATTTCAATGCCTCTAAATGAACATTTATGGGCTCCAATCTCAACTAGTCCATATGCAGACCCCACTCATCTTTTTGGCTCTCTTTCAGCTCTCTCTCTCCAGTTCTACAGAGTGGCTTTTGCACTGCTCTCCATTGTCTAAGTCCACATAGTTTTTACTCCTCAGCACATGATTTGACCTCCTGTTTCACAAAGGACTTAAAAATCATTAGATAACTCCTTCAGTTTTCTCCCATCAACTCTATACACTGAACTGCATTGCTACCTGATTTTTTTCTCTTTTCTTTCTGTTACAATGGAAGAGGCATTCCCATTCCTGTCTCAGGCCAATTTCTACTCTTAAGCTTTTGAACTAATGTCTTCAACATCATTACCTGATCAAATAATCCTATAGTTTGTTGTATCCTCAATATTTTCTACAGCATTTGATTATGTTCAAGTCACTCCCAGGGTAAACCATGACAAAAGGGCTGTCTTTGACACAAGTCCTTCTCCAGATACTGCTCCAACTCTTCTCTCCATCACAGGTATAGTAAACAACCATAGAACAGTTTTTTACAAAATCATCCAGACTTCTAGGTAAGTGACTGCCTGGGGTCACAGGGTGAACAGGAGAGAAGAGGGAGGGGAGAGAAACTGGGAATGACTGCTAATGGTTGTGGAGATGCTTCCATGGATAATGAAAATGCTCTAAAATTGATTACGCTGATGATTGCACAACTCTGTGAACATACTAAAAACCACTGAATTGCACACTGTAAATGAGTGAAGTCTATGATATGTGAATTATATCTCAATCAAGCTGTTTTTAAAAAATAGCTTACTTGGCCGGGTGCAGTGGTTCATGCCTGTAATCCCAGCACTTTGGCAGGCCAGGCGGGTGGATCACCTGAGGTCAGGAGTTTGAGACCAGCCTGGCCAACATGGTGAAACCCCGTCTCTACTAAAAAATACAAAAATTAGCCGGGCGTGGTGGCAGGTGCCTGTAATCTCAGCTACTCGGAAGGCTGAAGCAAGAGAATTGCTGGAACCTGGGAGGTGGAGGTTGCAGTAAGCCAAGATCATGCCACTGCACTCCAGCCTAGGCTGACAACAGCGAAACTCCATCAAAAAAAAAAAAAAAAAAAAGAAAGAAAGAAAGAAAGAAAAGCTTACTTTTGGCACAATGAAAGACATAGTTAGGGGCTATCATGAGGCAGTCTTTTTATGGTGATGGGACAGTTCTGTATCCTGATTATGGTGATGGTTACTTGCATCTACATGTGGGATAAACTTCACAGTACTATACAATTCTGAAATATAAATAAATATTTTTTAAAAGACAGTGTAAAAACAAACTGGCGAAATCTAAATAAGGTCTGTACCTAAGTTTGTAGTATTGTATAATACTAATGGTAATGTTCTGGATTTGACATGTACTATAGTTATATAAGATATTGCCATTGGGGGAAGCTGGGTGAAGGGTATGTGATAACTCTTGGTACTATTTTTGAAGTTTCTTGTGAAATTTAAACTATTTCAAAATAAAAATATTATTTTAAAATTTTGTTTCAGACTTCTCCCTTCTCCTTTCCAAACCACAGGGAGTCCCTTTTTCAAACAAATATATTCCTAGACATGGTTGAATGATCCAGAGGTGGGCACCTGACCCAGCCCAGGTTCATTGGAATTTTTTCCTGGATTTGTTTGTTTCTTTTAACTTGTGTATTTTCCCATTATATCGTTATACTACAACTGTTAGTCCATTCTTCCATTGATGAATTTTTTGGAGTGTTTCCAGTTTTGAGCTATTAAGATTGAAGCACTATAAAAACTTTTTTTTTTCTCTTTTTTCTTTGCAGAACTTACAATCTGTGAAGATTCTCATACACGTCTTTTGGGAGACTTTTTTTTCATTCCTCTTGGGTAAATGACTAGAAATAAAATTTCTGAGGCATACAGTGTGTTTACTTTGTTAGAAACTGCTAAACAGTTCTCCAAAGCAATCATACCATTTTATACTCCAACCAGCAATGTATGAGAGTTCTGTTTTATTTCATTTTCTCACCAATGTGTGATATAGCTAGTCTTTGGTTTTAACCTTTTTAGAGAGTGTGAAATACTGCCTCATTTTGGTTTTATTTTGCATTTCCCTGATGTCTAAAGATGTTTACCAATTTTTCATGATCTTTATTGGCCATTTGTATATCTTTTCTGAAATGTTGGTCAAATATTTGACATTGGAAGACCGGTGATGCAACCATATAAGTGGCTTCTTCAACAGGGTATGCGTTTTACCTATCATGTAGTAGATTAAAACCAAGACAAGAAAAGCACTCAGCACTTCAAGCCTGACATTGAAATATCCTGGGGTTAAGTTGAACGTTTTGGTGAAATTTTATGGAAGGGCCCCCCTTCTGCCTTCTCACCAGCTGTTGGTGCCAAAGTGCCTTTGCCACATTATTCTTGGGCAGCTCCCTCATTTTATAGGTTTCAAAGCTGTGCAACAGATGCTCGGGCTGTAGCTGCTTGTGTGGCTGTTTCTGAACTTATCCTTCCTCCACTTCTACCAGGCAGGCTACAGAGTCCTGGCAATGAATAGCTCTTGCTTGTCCTGCCAAGTTTTCTTCACGGCTGAAGAGAGACTTCACCTCCTACTTCCCGTCCTATAATTCAGTTGTTAATTATTTTTCCTGAGTGCATGGATAAACAAACAAATGAATAAATCAACAAGAAGCTAAGCCATCAGGACCTGAGTGCAAACCCATTATGATAGTAACTGGCATCTCTACGAAGCACTGTAGTTTGTAACATGTTTTTACATATAAAATTTATTTTTATCTTCAAAACAAAGTCATGGGGCATTATTATCATCTCCATTTTACAGATGAGGAAAATTAAGGCTCGGGGAGGTTAAATGAGTTGCCCATGGTCATCATCCTCCTTGGCTGTCGTTCCTGAGAAGGGAGAACTGTGCCTGGGATTCACAAATAATGACATGGCGGAGACAACCCAGTCTGTATTAGCACAGACTAGTGTTGGGAGGGAGGCAGGTGGGGACGCAGAGGGCGAGGGGACCAAGGGAGCCTGAGATGCTGGATTCCTTTAACTCCCAAAAGTGCTAACCTAGGGAAGCTCGGGGCATAAGAGCAGGTCTTTGTCTGGTATGAGTTGAGAAGCCTTGCCAGGAACTCGCACCAGAATCTGCTTCCCTGGGTATACACAGTACCTCAGTTTTCATAATCATTCCTCTCCTCCTAACTAGGACAGTACTACTTAAGCTTTTCTGTTGAAGTTTTCCGATTGCTGAGGCCATTTAATCATTAGGGATGATTGGAGTCTCCAACACTGAGGCCAGGAACCCCAGATCTGTTAGGACTCCCTGGAAGCTGCCAGAGAATTGCTGCACTGAAGAGTCTTAGGAGCAGGCAAGTGATTTGAGCGGGGAGGAGACCAGGCCACAGAGTTTTATTTGTGTAGCACAGACATTGCTTGCATATAGATTGTGTTTTTATTCTGGGGACTGATGGAGATTATGACAGGTGCCAAGGTACCCTTAAGCCCCTCCTGGAAATATCAGTACAACTCACATGTAGCCGTTCTTGGTATCCCTGGGAAGAGATGGAGATTTATTCAGTATATTTCTTCTTAGGGACAAGAAATTCCTAAGATCGTTATACAATAGTACCCACACCTAACCATCCACTGGGTCAGTAGGGTATTGCAGTTAAGAGTTAGGCTTTAGAGTATAACAAACTTAGGTCATTCCCCTTCCTGTTATTCTACAAGTCATACCATACAACGTCAGTGCATATTAACTACATTATTATTACTGGTGGAGAAAATATAAAGTGATACAAAGCCACTTTAGACTTAGTTAACTCATTAATTTGTATTTTAGAGATGACAACAGCACCTACGAACACTTGACAGATAGTGGTATAAAATCTGTGAGTGGTGTCATTTATCCAGACCACAGACAATGCTTTCTATCCAGATGGACTTGGACCTGTTGCAATGATTGCTCTGCAGGGTCATTTATCCACTGTGCTGGCACTTCTGATATAGTGGAAGAGTGCAGATTTTGGAATTGTACAGTCCTAGGTTCAAATCCTGGCTCTGTCACATGCTAACTGTGCCATCTTTGTCAAGTTACTTAGCTTCTCTGAGTCACAGTTTCCTCATCTCTAAAATAAGGGATAATAACTGCCCCACAGGGCCAGTGGAGGATTGAGTCATATAATATCCATAGGAACCTGACAAACGTTGGGTGTTCAATTGTTCTCTCACAGTTTGAACAGAACAATCCACATCAGTTTGAAAACAACTGGTTGAGTTGCGGAAGCCTGGACATTAAGACCCTCATACCTAGAAGGACTTGTAGCCCCACTAACTGAGAGCTGAAAGATAAGTATTCTTCACATTCAGCAGTGCTTTAAATGTTTTATTAACACTTACTTCTTCCAGTGCACGTAGGGACAGCCCTAGCCTCCACCTGCTCTCTTTTCCCTAACTTATCATTCTTTCTTAACTTCTTCTTAATCTCCCTTTCTTGAACTTTCTCATTGCACTTAGCCTGGAAGCCTCAGGTAAGTGGCTCTACTCACCCTGCAGTGAAGTGGGTCATGGGCACAATGTGGCTGGTGATAGACTACGGGTTTCTAAGGCCTGCCTCAGGGCAGTTAGGCTTCTGCAATATCCCTTATTCAAGAGTGGTCCTGACCGCAGTGTTGCCGGGGGTGGAGTAGACCCTCCATGGGTCACTTTCCTGAGAGTCAGGCAGGAAGCATCCATTGGCTTGGAACAACCCTGCCAGTCTTCCAGGGATGGAAGGCTAGAGGCCGTGCCAGGGACGTCTGTTCTACAAGCAGGAAGGCAGGCAAGGCAGAAGTGAATGCCAGTGGACCGTGCAGACCTCAGCTTGGAAGGGCATGTTCTCCTGGGAGCGGAGGTTGTTTTATCGCCAGGGAGCTGGGAAGTTGCCTGTGGCTTTGTCCTCCTGTTTCCCGTACAGCGGCCTCGCACCTTTCTTCACTCGGTGGATGTGGGGGAGGACTGTGTGCAGTCTGAGAAACTGGTCACGCTTGTGGAAGGACCCACACCAGACTTCTTCCTCCCCTCTGCGCAATGTGCTTTGCCTGTTTCAAGAACCTCCCTTCCATTTCCTGTTCCTGGGGCTGCACAATGAGCTTCCTGTCTTCCCTTGGACATAAGCCTGAAGAAAGATACTCTCTTCTTGGAGAAGTTTTCATGCCTGGCTGTATGCTTTTTCCCATATCCTTAGCAAGGATGGACAAATGAGTACCCACGTTGCTACTCCCTGGTTTTGCACTGATCTCCCAGAGCGGGTGACCACACTTGCACCTGCTTGTCAGAAGTGGGACTGGAGTAAGGAGCCAAGTTCACCTATAATGATCATGTGACATACCGGCTTGAGATCATGTGACATATTGGTATGGGGATCATGTGACATTGGAATGGGGAACAAAGAGCAGGAGACTCAGCATGTCAGGTAAATAACTGATCCAAGAATAAAAATTGCTAGTATTTCCTGTTTTCTTATTTAAAGCGAATTATCTGTTTCTTATTTGCAAATTTAGAAGCTGTTTGGCACAGTTTTAGCTATCTAGAAACAATCTATCAAAATATGCCTCCTGAGCAGCCTGGGGGTTCATTAGATTAATTAATTAATAGTGGTTAATCAACCCTTTGAAATCCTCTTATTAATGGGGTCACCTAAGTCCTAAGTACTATTATAACCAGGCCTAATGAGGTCAATGGTTTAAAGAGAGGGTTTTAAACCATATATAAAGCTCCTCTAATGATCGTTGGTACAGGACGAAGGTAAGAAAAGCCAGGTGAGTCTTCACCCTGGTGTTTAAAAGTTTCCTCCACAGCAGTAGACGACACTGACGTCTATTCAGTTGAAGCCGGGTATGCAGTGATCTACCGACTAATGGATTCTCCAATTGTTAAACCTATGTTACAGGACAAAGGCCACCGCTTTGGAAAAGCTTGAAGTGCAGTTTGCTGCTGAGTACAGAAGACATTTGCAAACAGAGAGGGGAGATTTTCTCTGTAAGGTTGCAAACAAGGTTAGTGCTGGCCTTCTTATATCTTGTAAAACTTATCAGCTACCATTTGAATGAAACCAAGAATAGAGTTGATTGAGGAAGAAATGGAGCAGAGGAAACCTCTTCTAAGTCATGTTCTTTGATGCTCCTGTTGGTATTTTGTTTTATTTTGTTTTCCCTACCGAGACCCTAGTGTAATAATGGAAACACCCAGGCATGGTGGCGCACATATACGGCCCCAGCTACTCGGGAGGCTGAGGTGGGAGGATCGCCTGAGCCCAGGAGTTTGAGGCCATAGTGAGCTATGATTATACCACTGCCCTCCAGCCTGGGTGACAGAGCAAGATCCCATTTTTAAACAAACAAATGAAAAACCAAAACTGATCCTTGAAGGCAGGGGTAGGGCGAATAACTAGAAAGAAAGGATCAGTTTTTTTTTAAAGAAAGGGAACAAAATTGTGGGGTTACCAAGCTTAGAGATGGGATGGGAGTGTATATCTGGTTACATACGTAAGATATGCATGGCCCATGTCAATATGAAATTGGATTGAAGTGAGTTGGGATTTTATGCTTAGCAAAAAGAGTGTGCTAACAAACCATGTACTGAGCCTGTGAGAATACTATCTTGAAACTAGGAAATGAATAGTAGATTGGAAACAACTCTGAACTTTTTAAAATAACAACGCAAATTTTTCTTTAGGAAATTTTCAAGTTTTAAAATTAACTAGTTTCTATTTCAAATCAGAGCAGGTCCTGGAAGATCAGATTCCCCGCCATGTTATCCTCTGTGGTGTTTTGGGGACTAATTGCCCTCATTGGTAAGTCACTGGCTGAGATTTAGCATTGTTTACGGGGTGTCCACAGAAACCTCCAGCACAATAATGAATCAGAAAGAGCAATGATTACCCGCAATGGAAGAGTGAGCTCTCATTCTGACCAGCTTGGCCATTAATCAACTATTATTTCTATAATTAACAGTGTGTTCTGCTTGCTAAGCAGGTGAAAAACAGGATCTATGGGAATTTCAAATAATCTAATATTTATTGATCTGCTTACTTCCTGTCTGACAATGCACCTATCAGACTGGATATCTTACTGAGAGGTATATGGAACAGTGCCTTGGAAGCAAAACACATGAAGAGGAAATTATCAATGCCAAGCAGTGGATGAGAATTCAATGTGTGTTGGTGGGAAAAAAGCACTAGTCTGGGAAAGGTTTGGGAGGAAGAGCTCACATCCAACTAGAATGCTCAGATGTGAAAGGCTTTTAGGGGGGATGTGTCAATTGAAGAATGCTTGGTGATTTAATAAGAAAAGGGAAGAGGCTGCTGGATGGGAAGAATGATTTCAGTAAAAGAGGAGAGGCAGAAATGAATGAAAAGTCTTTGGGTTGGTGTGGCCTGGACAGAAGAGGGGATTTCTCGGGGGAAGGCTGGAAAGATAGGTTGGTGAGTTGGTAAGAGATCTTGAATAAGAGAATGTTAAAAGTGTGACCTAAGCAAAATGAAAAGCCATTATGAGCAATGTTCAAGTTGTCTTTAATTATAGAATGGTGACTGAAAAGAAAGTGTTTCTAAAATGTTTAATTCTAAATTTGGAAAGACAAGGCTACCCAAAAGTAATTTCCAGTCACTTATGGTCCAAAGCAGGGCAACCTAGTTTTAAATTTTTACTCCTTTTTAAATTGCCAGGTGAGAGCAGAGTTAAATAGCCAGCAGATTAATTATGAGCTACCATATTAGCTGTGTGTAGCTGAAAGGGGACTCTTAATTTAAAAAGGGCTTGTGTGTTTGTAATGCCTACACAAGCAGTGTAGGTTCCATGGTCATATTCCAGTTCCCTTAAAGCAGTGGTTCATAAACTTTATGTGTAAGAGTCAACTGCGAATGCTGGGCAAAGTGCAGCTTCTTTAGCCTTATACTGCAAGATTCTGGTTCAGTAGATCTGGTGTGAAGAGCCCAGTGATAAGCAATTTTTTTTTTTTTTTTGAGATGCAGTCTTGCTCAGTCGCCCAGGCTGGAGCGCAGTGGCGCAATCTTGGCTCACTGCAAGCTCTGCCTCCCGGGTTCATGGCATTCTCCTGCCTCAGCCTCTCGAGTAGCTGGGACTATAGGTGCCTGCCACCATGCCCAGCTAATTTTTTTGTATTTTAGTAGAGATGGGGTTTCACTGGGTTAGCCAGGATGGTCTTGATCTCCTGACCTCGTGATCTGCCAGCCTCAGCTTCCCAAAGTGCTGGGATTACAGGAGTGAGCCACTGCACCCAGCCCAGTGATAAGAATTTTTAATAAGCATGTGTGGTAACTTTGATGCCTGTGATCTGTGGGCCACACAGTGAGCCTGGCAAAGACTGCCTCCCAGTGAAAGGACATTGAACCTGTCAATATAGGGACACTTGATCCAGATAATTTAAACAATCCCTTTCTGTCTCATTCCTTCATCCATCCAACTATCCATTCTTCCATTCAGCAAATATTTATTAAATGTCCACTTTATGCCAAGCATTGTTCCAGGTGCTGAGGAGGATATAGCAGAGAAAAACATCTAGTATCTGACCTAATGAAATTTATCTTCTAGTGAGAGGAACGAACAGAAAGAGAGTGAGAGGAAAAAAGGAAGAGAGAGGGAAAGAGTGAGAGGAAAGAAGGGAGATAAAAACATTTCACCTGTAAAAATTTTTGATGTGTCTCTAACATATAAGGACCAGCTCTAGCACAAAAAGATGTTCCTGGTTCATCTTGAACATTTTCTGCCCCAGGCTAGCAATCAGCCATTATTCTGAGGAGTGCTGGTTCCTCTTAGCAGGAAATGGTATTTAGAGACCACAGTGTGGGAAGTAAAAGTGCTCCATTGCTATGGAGTTGTCATTTATTTCAGGTGTTTTCAGTGGCGGGAACTAGAAAATACATATTTTTAAAAGAAAAACAATTATGCATTCAGATATTTCACATTTATATTTAAGAATGCAAGCATTTTATATCAGTTTTATATTTGTACCTCTGCTATCTTACACTAAAAATCCTAGTTCTAATGACATTAGCATTATTACTTATATACATATAGTAGTGTCAAAATAACTATGACACTATTACCAACCAATATTGAGACAGTAAATATAATTTAAGATTTTCTTGTGATTATTTATGTTCATTGGATGTATTCCTATGTAGTAGTATACACTTATATGGATATATTTTAAAGTCACTTGAGATAAGTCTCCTCTATGTGTTTATTAATTTTTCAATTTGTTATAGAGTTATGTTCATTTGTTTTTCTTTTTTATGGATTCCTTTTCTCCCTATATGATTTAATTTTAAAATTTATGATAACATTTACATGGTTCCAAAATAAAAACTTTTTAAAAGATAGAGTTAGTCTATCCTCTATCCCTGTTCCCTTTACTTTCCTCTTACCTTCTCCATAACTAACAATTTTTACCAGTTTTTCATTCATCCTTGTATTGTTTCTTTTGAAAATATGAGCAAATCACACAAAATATACAATTGTATTTTCTCCCCTTTCTTACACAAAGAGTACAATTCTATAAATACTATTTTGTCCCTGGAGAGAATTTTACAGGAGTATATACAGGTCTCGCTCTTTCCTTTTGCAGTTGCACAGTACTCCACTGTGGACGTAGCATCACTTACTCAACCAGTCCCTACATTAATGACGTTTGTGTTGTTTGCAGTCCTTTGCTGTTATAAACTGCTGGGATGAACAGCCTGTTGTAAAACTGTGTTCCACAGCAATGTGTGAGACAGCCTATTTCCTCACAGCCTCTCCCACAGAGCATATTATCAAACCTTTGGGCCCTTGCCACCTAAAGAGTTGGAAAATGCTGTCATAATGATGTTTTAATGTGGCCTTTCTCTTCTTCTGAGTGTGGTTTAACATCTTTTATATGTTTAAGGACCATTTTCTTTTTTTGTCTATAAACTGTCTATGTATTCTGCTGATAAGGTGATATTTGGACAGAGACCTGAAGACATGATCGTGTAGATACCTGGAGGAGTAGCATTCTAGACAAAACGAACCACAAACATAAAGGCTTTGAGGCAGACACCTGCCTGGCATGTTGAAGGATAAACACAAGGAAGAATGCGGCTGGAGGAGAGTGAGCAAAGGGAAGGAGAAGTAGGAACAGGAGCAGCCAGATCTAGTAGGTCTTGGAGGCTGCAGGATGGACTTGGCTATTCCCCTAAAGGAGGAGAAAGCCACTGGAAGGTTAAGACAGAAGACTGATAGCAGCCTGTGCATATTCCCACGGGGCCACTCTGTCTGCTAGGTAGAGGATCGGCTGCAGGAGTGAATCAGGGAGGTCAGTTAGGAGGCTGTTAGGAGAGTCCAGATGAGCAATGACGCTGGTTGGGACCATGGCAGTAGCAGAGGTGGCAGGAGTGGTTAGATTCTATTTTTTTTTTTTTTTTTTGAGCCCGAGTTTCGCTCTTTTTGCCCAGGCTGGAGTGCAATGGCGTGATCTCAGCTCACTGCATCCTCCTCCTCCTGGGTTCAAGTGATTCTCCTGCCTCAGCCTCCCAAGTTGCTGGGATTATAGGCGTGTGCCACCACGCCTGGCTCATTTTGTATTTTTAGTAGAGATGAGGTTTCTCCATGTTGGTCAGACTGGTCTTGAACTCCCAACCTCAGGTGATCCTCCTGCCTCAGCCTCCCAAAGTGCTGGGATTACAGGTGTGAGCCACCACACCCAGCCAGATTCTATTTTTTTTACATCAAACATTTTAACAAATACTTTTTTTTTTTTTGAGATTTGAGACAGGGTCTTGTTCCGTTGCCCAGGCTGGAGTGCAGTGGCACCATCAAAGCTCACTGCAGCCTCGACCTCCCGGGTTCAATCACTCTTCCTGTCTCAGTCTCCCACGCAGCTGGGACTACTGGCATGTGCCACTACACCAGCCTAAGTTTTGTATTTTTTGTAGAAACGAGTTTTGCCAGCTGGTCTCAAACTCCCAGGCTCAAGCAATCCTCCTGCCTTAGCCTCTCAAAGTGCTGGGATTCTAGGCATGAGCCACCACATCCAGCCCAAAGTACTGTCTTATAACAAATATTTGGACTCTTAAGGTACAAATTAAAAGCCCTTGAAACAGTTAGAACAAACTTTTCAGCATTACAGAAAATAACCTTGTATCTCCCTTAGCAAAAGCTCTGCCTCTCCTTTAACAGGTAGACTTGGACAGAAACTCACTTTTTAAAGACGGAACAAAAAAACAAGAATAGATTTGACTTAAATCATTTTGGTAAATTCAATTTTTACTTCTAATTTTATTAGACAGACATACATAGGTACTCACCTTCACAGTAAATGATATAAAATAAGAATATATTTAAATTGTTAGGGTACCCTTCTTTCTTATCTTTCTAAACAAAGGCAAATTGTTAATCCAGATGTTAACATTCCCAGAAGCATTTGCGTCAGAAATGTTTTAAAATTCCTCTCAAGACAATAGACACTGGGGACTCTAAAAGGAGGCAGGGAGGGAGGGAGGCAAGGGTTGAAAACCACACATCAGGTACTGTGTTCACTATTTGGGTGAAGGATCAATAGAAGGCCAATCCTCAGCATCACACAATACGCCCATGTAACAAACCTGCACGTGTACCCGCTGAATCTTAAAAAACAAAACAAAACCTCTCAAGTTTCCTGCTTAAAAACCGTCTGTCAGTTTTAATTCTGACATACAGGATGGTATGACTACAGTGCCTGAAATCCTTTGGGAGGCCAAGGAGAGAGGATGGTTTGAGCCCAGGAGTTTGAGACTAGCTTGGGCAACATAGCAAAACCCCATCTTTACAAAAAGATAAAATAAGCCAGGCCTGGTGATGTGCGCCTGTGGTTCCAGCTACTCAGGAGGCTGGGGTGGGAGAGTCGTTTGAGCCCAGGTGTTGGTACCTGCAGCGAGCTATGATCATGTCACTGCACTCCAGCCTGGACAACAGAGCAAGACCTTGTCTCTAAAAAACAAAGGAAAAAAAAGACTGCATATGTATTTAGGATCTATAAGAGATGAATTTCATAATATTTTGCATAGTGTCTTTGGATTAAGTGCTGTGTTAATACAAAACAACAAAAAAGGTCGGAGCAGAGTGGGCACGGGGATCTTCTGTCTGATGAACAGATAATGGCAACAAGAGAGTTGGGGAGTTCTGTCTGTGGCCTTCCGCCTTTGGTTTAGTGATGTTTATTGCAGCAACCCAAGCAATATCTTCTCACAGGATTCATGTGAGTTATGCTTCCGCCTCTAGGCACTTCCAGGGGCTCGTACCCCTTCACCCACTCAATGAACCCTCACCTACATCCGCGCCTGTACCACGGCTGCTACGGGGACATCATGACCATGAAGACCTCTGGGGCCACTTGTGATGCAAACAGTGTGATGAACTGCGGTAAGTGAAAGGCAGAGCAAACATCTGGCTTTTCCCCTTTCATCGTTTTCAGATTCTTTCTTAGGAAGTCACTTAATTTTGAAAAGGTATAATCATCATTATGACAATAGTACCAAAATGAAAAATGAGCAAAAAACGCAATCCTGGTCAATCTAACAACCCGCTTCTTTTCATTTTCCACCCTCATTCTTTCCAAACCTTGTCCAGCTGTGTTTGTTTCCATGTGTTGAAACTACTGCTTGAATGAATATTAGAATTTGGCTTTGATTTTTGGGTGGTGCTGCTGTGTTTGCTTCATGTTACACATGAACATTTGAAGCAATACTGTTCCAAAGTCTTCTTCATCATGTTATCCTGGTTTTAGGGTGTCGGAGCTGGCAGCAACCACAAGGTCACATCGGACCCCAACCCCTCAATTTACAAATCAGAGCTCAGAGACTCAGCAAGGAGGGGGGTACTTCCCAATAGCACAGAACCAGCTAGTGGCAGAGCCAGGCTAAAACATACACTGGCTGACTCCTAGTCCAAGAGGCTTCCCAGTGCACCAGTGTGGCAGAATTTTTTTGTGTGTGTGACAGAGTCTTACTTTGTCACCCAGGCTGGAGTGTGATGGCATGATCTTGGCTCACTACAACCTCCACTTTCCAGGTTCAAGCAATTCTCCTGCCTCAGCCTCCTGAGTAGCTGGGGTTACAGGTGCCTGCCACCACGTCTGGCTCATTTTTGTATTTTTAGTAGAGACAGGGTTTTACCATGTTGGCCGGGCTGGTCTTGAACTCCTGACCTCAAGTGATCCATCCACCTTGGCCTCCCAAAGTCCTGGGATTACAGGCATGAGCAATTTGAAGGAGAAAAAACAGCAGAAGTGGCACCTGTTGGGGGTTGTGGACCTGTCTGTTTCTGCAGTCAGAGATCAAAAGAATATCTTAGGATGACTGTCCCAAGCCATTAGCAGTGATCAGAGGCTGTGGCTAACTTAGCAAATTTTAAAAAATGGTTTTCTTCTGAAGTAGAAGAAACAGTTTCTTTTCTTTTTTTAACTTTAAATTCTTTCTTTCTTTTTTTTTTTTTTTCTGAGTTGGGCTCTCGTTATGATGCCCAGGCTGGTTTTGAACTCCTCCTGGGTTCAAGCAATCCTCCTGTTTTAGCCTTCTGAGTAGCAGGGACTGACTTCAGGCACACACGAGCATGCCCAGAAAAACAGTTTCTTTTCTATTGATGTAGGGATCCGTGGTTCTGAAATGTTTGCTGAGATGGATCTGAGGGCCATAAAACCTTACCAGACTCTGATCAAAGAAGTCGGGCAGAGACACTGCGTGGACCCTGCTGTCATTGCAGCCATCATCTCCAGGGAAAGTCATGGCGGATCTGTCCTGCAAGATGGCTGGGACCACAGGGGGCTTAAATTTGGCTTGATGCAGGTATTTAGCTAGAAACTTTCTATCAGCCCCACTTCATCCCTCCTCACAGAAGCTCAACCTCAACTAGAAATCCATTTGCAGTGCTTCCAAACCCCAGAATACCCTGGCATCTGGCTACAGGTACTTCAGCATAATTTTTTTCTTTTCTTTTTTTTGGGGGATGGAGTTCACTCTTGTTGCCCAGGCTGGAGTGCAATGGCGTGATCACGGCTCATTGCAACCTCCACTCCCGGGTTAAAGTGATTCTCCTGCCTCAGCCTCCTGAGTAGCTGGGATTACAAGCACACGCCACCATGCCTAGCTAATTTTTCGTATTTTTAGTAGAGACAGGATTTCACCTTGTTGGCCAGGCTGGTCTTGAACTCCTGACCTCAGGTGATCTGCCCGCCTCAGTCTCCCAAAGTGCTGGGATTACAAGCGTGAGCCACTGCGCCCGGCCACTCCAGCATAATTTGATCTGGGATTTCTGCAACACATCTTTTTATGTCATTCAAGGCTTATTCATTATTAGATATCCTTTAAAAAGTATTTTAGGAGTTTTATAACTACCTATTTGTGATAAATAATATGTAATACACTAAAACTGAGAAAATCTTATAAATAGCACTGTTATTACAGGTGTCCTCTTGGGGTTTGTGAAGTAGTACATTTCATCCATGTGGATCAAAACATGGTATAATTGAGCCCTACTTGAAACAACTTGTTCCTTTGGGTAAACTGGAGGAAGGGGATCCAAATTATCTGGATATTTGCTTCCAGGCTCGATTTTAAATTGTCTGCCGAAATACAGACTTCTGGCCTTCCCAGTTAGAAACAAATTTTTGTCTGAATTAGCTAGATAATTATTTCTTACTATAAATGTGTAGACTTCAGGTGTTATTTGTTTCAAAACAACTTTAACATTTTTTTTTTTTTTTTGTATATTAGACTGTTTAGCTAAAACTATGCCATGTCCATTTCTCCCAAACCTTACTTTGTTTCTCTGACTCTCACCTCTGTGAAAGAAAGAACAATAGAATTGACTCTCTGGGGATAAAGGCCGGTATCTATGACTTGAATACCAGGAGAGGAAATTAGGAATGGCAGAAAAATGTGTTACCTCATCCAGATGCTGACTTTATTATCTGAATTTTCTAGCTTGATAAACAAGCGTACCACCCTGTTGGTGCCTGGGACAGCAAAGAGCATCTTTCACAGGCTACTGGAATTCTAACAGAGAGAATTAAGGCAATCCAGAAAAAATTCCCCACGTGGAGTGCTGCTCAGCACCTCAGAGGTAGGCTGTATTCTGAGCACTTTGTTTAAATGAGCAATGAATAAGACCACTCAAGGCCAGTGTGACCCGAGACTCCTTGGGAGCATTTCCATGGGGTCAGCAGTGGCCCTGGGAGGAGCTGTCTAGAGGCTGCATTCGCACTCTCTGAACCACAGAGTTACTTTGAGTGGTCCTCCATCCTCAACCTCCATTTCCCCTCTGCAGAACACTGGGGTTCTTATTCATTGCTTATTGAGCTATTGAGTGATACCTTGAAACATAGTGACACCTGTTTCTACAAAAAAAAAAAAAAAAAAAGTAGCTGGGCATGGTGACATACTCCAGTCCCAGCTACTCAGGAGGCTGAGCCAGGAGGATTGCAGGGAGGTTGAGGCTACAGTGAGCATTGATTACATCACTGCACTCCAGCCTGAGAGACAGAGTGAGACCCCATCTCTCAAAAAAAAAAAAAACAAAACCAAACATATATATATATATATATGTGTATATATATATGTTTGCCTACCTCTCATAGGTTTTTTCCTGTTATAAGAAACTGTCAACAACTTTCCAAATTGTCTGAATGATTTTACTCTGTGAGTATTCTCAGGACTTCAGGTGCTATGTATCCAAGTGGAAATCGCTGCTTGGCTGATCACAGACCCCCTCAAGTTCAGCATCTCCCAGATGGAATTAACTCACTAACCTCCAACTATAAATTTGCTCTTTCTTCTGCATTTTACATGTCTTGGAGGCATCATAACATAGCCAGTCATCCCAGACTGAAAACCAGATTGCTCTCTTAGGCTCTCTGGTTCCTTCTCTCTTCACACCCAACCACATCAATTCCTGTTAGGTTTACCTCCTATCGGCCCATGTTATGTTCTCCACACTCTAATGGCCTTAATCAGAACAGATTCTACTCTCGACTTCAAGGTCCTTGAAGGCAGGGATCGGGACCAGGCATCTTTTTCTCTGGATATCACAGCAGAGCGCAATTATGTTAAACACATACATAACTACTAAAGATAAAATTCTAGGGTAAAATAGCATACACACGCATATGTACATGTACCCAAAGAAATAAGTGTGTCTCGGGTACCTTGTAGTTAGTGTGGGATCTCTCCTGGCACATAGTAGGTGCTTGAAAACATTTCCTGAATGAATAAATGAGTGAATAGATGAGTGAATTATTGTATAAATGAGAGAATGTTACAAGCATTTTCAGCAGAGGATGTACTGGGGGTCTAGTTCTGCCAGGCCTGGATTACATAAAAAAGCAAATCTGATTTTTGCAACAAGAAAAACCAAAGACTTTGGAAAAAGAGAAAGAAAGCAATCTGGAATTTTCCCAGTGATTCTTGGGGTAGCGTGTCCTTTCAGACAGGGAGAGAGAGGGAGGAGGATTTGGGATTGCCTGCTGTGGAAGATTTGCCTGGAGAGCTAACATCTTGGCCATGCTCATTGCTTATTTCTACTGAGAGTTAATATTTGAGCCTCACTCTGTGTTTCATTTCAGGTGGTCTCTCAGCTTTCAAGTCAGGAGTTGAAGCGATTGCCACCCCAGTGGACATAGACAATGACTTCGTCAATGATATCATTGCCCGAGCTAAGTTCTATAAAAGACAAAGCTTCTAGGCAAAGCTCTGTGGGTGGGCCAGGCTGGCAGAGCGCTCAGATGGCCGCCTTTGAGAGTTTTATGTGAATGTGCTGTATTCAACACTGGCAAAGAAATGATTAAAATCATGAAAGAAAATTCATTTCCCAATTTTCTGAATGAAAATAAGAATTGAAAAAAGGAAAGAAAAATAAAAGAAATCCATCCAGTTCACAATATGCTTCCCAGGAAACGGACATATATAATTACTTTGTAGTAAATGTGAATATCATGACAAGTGACCCCTACGTATTCCAGCCAGGCTTCATTTTAAGCCCATGATTCCAATGCCCACCTACTCCCTGTCTACCAGAATTGCTAACAAGTTAAGTAAGCCTGACCCGAGCCTTTGTCCTTTCCCCAGTATCTGCCCAAACCACTTGGGCTTTGCTTAGGAGAAGTTCCTGACTCGTAGGCCAGCCAACCCATGGGACAATGGAGGAAATAGGGATGGAATTCTAGCTGCATAGGAAACTGAGAGCCAACTGAGGTGAAGCTGTCATTCAAGTTACATACACCAAGTCCTTCAAACCCACAGCAACCTCCTGTGTTTCCTTTTGTGTGTGAAGATCCAGGGACTGGCTTTTCTTATTTTCAGGAGTTGCTGCCACACACTTTCTTTCACGGGGTCCACCCCTCACAAAACATGGCTGAAGATAAGCATGTAGGACCCAAATCAATTATGGTTCTTTGGTTGCAAGCAAAAGTAACCACTTATAGAAATTTTAAGCAATACAAGGAAATTACTGGAAGGCTAACAGAACCAACTGAGAAGGTCAAGGAGATGAAGAGACACCAGGCAATTCTGGGGTCTGGGTAGCAGGAATGGGTTAACCATACTTAACAGCATCCCCAGTAAGTGAATGAATTAGCACCCTCACCAATATCCTCATACATGTACTCCAAACACCTTTTCTGATTACATCATCATTCTGCGTCACTTTTCCAGTGCCAGGAGAGGCTCAGAGCTATGTATCTTGGTCACATATACACCTACCCCTTGGCTATTTTGCTACCTTGGTCTTGCTCACACTACCCACAACGGAGAAGAGACAACTCTCTGGAAGGAAACTGTGTGCTGTTTGTGGCCTTAACTTCCATAGTCAGGAGAGGACACAAGTGATAACATGTCGGAGTGTAAAGTGGACGCGTGACGATGTGGCCCTGCTGGGCCTTTAACTCCCTTTGGAGATGTTCAGTGAATGTTTCAGTCCGTCACTTCTGTTTCTGAGAAGGAATAAAAATCAGACGCACCTGCCTCAGAGCCCCCTTGGAGAAAGCCAAGTAAATCCTTCTTTGCCCGCTGACCTCTCAACCCAGCCTGAAGACTTGACCCAGGCAGAACCAGGAATCCTTGTTTCACCGGGCAGGCCAATGGTCAGTTTGTGTGGCAGCCTCTCAGCAGGTAGGCCGGCAGCTTGTATGACTGGTTGAGGCCCGTGCTGTACCAGGTGTTAAATATTTTTATTATCCTCCCTGCGTGTGGGCCATCCAGGATGCCCTTCAAATGTTCACTTTGCTCAGGAATAACTTATTTTGGGCTTTCCCTCATATGCATCAATTTCATCTAATCACTAGCCCCTTCAGTGTCATTACTGAAACAATAAAGTACATCTAGATGACATCACTTTCAGGTAATTTGAAAAACAAGAAATAGTACGCTCACGTGTTCCCTGAATGCATTCCCCCAGTGTTCTCTTTATGACTAGGAAGCCAAGAGATGTCCTGTGGGAGACCTCACATTCAAGTTGTCTTAGTTTGATTCCCCAGAAGCAGAACTTGAGGCAAGGATTCCAGTGTGGGTAGTTTATTTTGGAACGCTGGTATGAGGTGGCTGGATGATACAGGGACAGGAGGACAGCCAATAAAACGTGTCATCAAGCCAGCTACCACAGTGGGTACTTGAGCTCAACCTTGCAGGAATACTGCTAGGAACGGTGCAAAACCCACACCACAGAATTATTCTGCCCAAGGTACAAGGAGCTGGGGCATTTATACATCAACTCCTGAGAGCCGTTGGTTGAGGGATCTGACTGTAGGGCTTTGGGGGGTATCAATTCTGTGCTACTCTGGTTTGCCTTGCAAATAGGCAACACGTATTTCCAAGGAAAAGGGGCTGCAGGCACAGAGGTACACATACTGGCAGTTGGAAATCAACTGAAAATTCTAAAAGGCCCACGGATATGGGAGGGTGCTAACAGCATCGGCTTCACCAGGATTAGGTACATCTGGAGGTTGGGAATATCCTTCAAACATTGCTTGTTTTCATCTGTGACTTAACAACATGGTAAGAACAATCTGGATATAATACACAAACTTCATTATACCTAATGATTTTCAGGCCAAACTTCTCCACAGCCTGTTAGAATTAATAATTAGATATATTACAACTATCCAAGTCTTTTTTTTTTTTTTTTTTTTTAAATGGAATTTCGCTCTTGTTGCCTAGGCTGGAGTGCAGTGGCGGAATCTCAGCTCACCACAACCTCTGCCTCCTGGGTTCAAGCGATTCTCCTGCCTCAGCATCCCGAGTAGCTGGGATTACAGACATGTGCCACCATGCCCAGCTCATTTTTTTTTTGTATTTTTTGTAGAGACGGGGTTTCTCCATGTTGATCAGGCTGGTCTCAAACTCCTGACCTTAGGTGATCCATCCGCCTTGGCCTCCCAAAGTGCTGGGATTTCAGACGTGAACCACTTCACCCAGCGAACTATCTCCGTCTTTGTCCTCTTCCCATCTCCATCTAGCTCAACAGCTGATTCCCAGAGAGTTGCTGAGAACCATGTCGAAGATGTTAGACACAAATGTGGCACCATTAGATATGATATCCAGTCATTCTCCATTTCCTTTATATTTTTTGCCTGTGCCCCCTTCAGGCATTATGAATTATTACGTGTCTACATCCTATTATGTAAAATAGCACTTTTATAGTTGTCCAAAAACCAGGTTCTTAGGCCAGGTGTGGTGGCTCAGGCCTGTAATCCCAGCACTTTGGGAGGGCAACACAGGAGGATTGCTTGAGCCCAGGAGTTCAAGATCAGCCTGGGCAACATGGCAAAACCCTATCTCTACAAAAAATACAAAAATTACCCAGGCATGGTATCACAACGCCTGCAGTCCCAGCTACTTAGGAGGTTTGATCGGGGAGAATCACCTGAGCCCGGGGAGGTCGAGGCTGCAGTGTCATGATTGCACCACTTCACTTCAGCCTGGACAACAAAGTAAAACCTTGTCTCAAACAAACAAAAAACCCCAAAACCAAACCAAAACAAACAAAACTTGGGTTCTTACTGGAGGATGAGGAAAAATTGTCTTATAGATAGTTTTTGTTAGGTTTTAAGGGAAGGCGAGGGTTAAAGAAAGACACAGAGAGAGTAGTGGCTCTACAGCGAATGCAGGCTTTATGTCCAGCATAAGACCTGCAGAGGTGAGGGACCAGGTTAATGCCAGTGTCCACTGCTGCTTACAGACTGGGGCAACTATAGGCTGGGCGGGAGGGGTCTGGAACAGGGGGCATGGCCTGCTGCCTGGGAAAACGTTCATAATGTGTTCCCGTGATTAGGCAGTTTGGTGTTCCGATGCAGTGTGAGGTTCCTTACACTTCCTTCCAGCAGAATAGAATAAGAGAGTCAGGCGGTTGGGCAGGTGTGCCCGAACCCCTGTGGAATGTTGCACTTTGACCAAGGTCTGCAAAATGGCTGGGGGTTTTACAAAACGGTGCAGTTTGGACTAACAGTTTCCAAAGCAAAAACAAAAACAAAACAAAACAAAACAAAAACCAAAAAACAAACAACAACAAAAAAATAAAAACACCTAAAAATATTTCCCTTGCTAGACTTATTCATGATTATATTCTCATCCTTTCTTTTTCTTGGCCGTTAATGCCTCACCTGCTGAGAGAACTGTGACCTAATAAGAAACAGGTGTTTGGTCTCTGCAGCGTGGTGCAGGGGAAGCAAGGGGAGGAAGCCTCAGCTTCCACGCCGGTGACCTCTAAGAACACCCTCCACACTGATGAGTGAAGTGCTGTGCGCTGTGATGCCTTCTGTTTTACAACACTAGGTAGGGGAAACATTCCCAGGCGTACACAATATCCATTCCCATAACACAATCAGGTAAGAGACACACGCAAGCACTTCTCATGAAGCCTGAAAAACACCAATTCGCCTACAGACTTTAATTCCGTCAACCACTACCTTCCTAGCTGTGGCCTCCATTAGGACTTAATTAACAGGTTTGGGTGTTACAATACTAGGTATTAAGAAGTGTTAGGCCGGGTGTGGTGGCTCACGCCTGTAATCCCAGCACTTCGGGAGGTTGAGGTGGGCGGATCACCTGAGGTCAGTAGTTTGAGATTAGCCTGGCCAACACAGTGAAACCCCGTCTCTACTAAAAATACAAAAATTAGCTGGGTGTGGTGGCGCACACCTGTAATCCTAGCTACTGGGGAGGCTGAGGCAGGAGAATCGTTTGAACCTGTGAGGCAGAGGTTGCAGTGAGCCGAGATCGTGCCACTGCACTCCAGCCTGGGCAACAAGGCGAGACTCCATCTCAAAAAGAAAAGGTGTTCCCCAGACGGATGTAATATCCATTCCCATAAAACATTCAGGTAAAGGACACACAGCTTCTTTACCTAAAGTCTGTTGAAGCGTTCCACCTTTCATAATCCTATCAACCCTTACCTTTTACTGTTCCCTCATTCTAACTGCAGCCTGCCTCAGGGCTTCATCAATAGGTTTTGGTACTGCAGTGCTGGGGGTTCCTGTATTGAGTCCCAGTAACCTTTTCTCCACACCCCACTCCTCTCGACCATTTTACCTACTGATGTACATAAGGCTTTGGGTCCCCACTGAGGAGGGGTAGAGCCAAGGGACTGTGACCCTTTTGTCAATCTTCATCTTGATGAACCTGCTAACAACTGTCACAGCGATTGCTGGTCAGGTTTCTCGTGATAAACTTTGCCTTTGGCTTTTTAAATGTCTCCAAACTGGAGTAAATAGAGTAGGCTTGTTTGGAACCCTTTAATGTTGAGGGACCAGCAGGGGGTCCCTTGGGCCTGCTCAACCTTTGGTAGTGCTGTGTTAAATCCTTTGTTTTAATCCATCACTATCCATTTTATTCATCCCATTTCTTAATAACCATCTAAAGCTTTCCACCCTGCTGGGACAAGTCCCAGGACTCTCCTCTTTCTTTTTCTTCTTTGTTTTGCTTCTGTCAATATTTGCTTTACACACATTCTTTCTTTTTTTTTTTTTTTCTTTTTTTTTTTGAGACAGAGCTTCACTCTTGTTGCCCAGGCTGGAGTCCAATAGCGTGATCTCGGCTCATTGCAACCTCCATCTCCCGGGTTCAAGTGATTCTCCTGCCTCAGCCCCAGGTAGCCGGGACTATAGGCACGCGCCACCACGCCCAGGTGTTTTTTCTTTGTTGTTGTTGTTCTATTTGGAGTAGAGCTGGGGTTTCACCATGTTGGCCAGGCTGGTCTCAAACTCCTGACCTCAGGTGATCCACCCACCTCGGCCTCCCAAAGTGCTGGGATTACAGGAGTGAGCCACCGCACCTGGCCAAGCACCTTATTTCTTAATTGCTGTTTAAAATTTTCTACCATGCTAAGACCTGCCCTCTGACTTTCTCCATTCTCTTCTTAATTAACCTAATGTGCTTTTTTCCTTCAACTTTCATTTTAGATTAAGTGGGTACTTGTGCAGACTTGTACAAGGGTACATTGCGTGATGCTGAGGTTTGGAGTACAACTGAACCCGTCATCTAGGTGGTGAGCATAGTACCCAATAGGTAGTTTTTCAACCCTTGCGCTCCTCCCTACTTCCCCCTCTTATAGTCCCGTGTGTCTCTTGTTCCCATCTTTATGTCCATGTGTACCCAATGTTTAGCTCTTGCTTATAAGTGAGACCATGCAGTATTTGCTTTTCTCTTTCTGCATTAGTTCTCTTAGAATTATGGCCTCCAGCTGTATCCATGTTGCAGCAAAGGACATGATTTTGTTCTCTTTTTTTTTATAGCTGCATAGTATTCCATGGTGTATATGCACCACATTTTCTTTCTTTTTTTTTTATATTATACTTTAAGTTCTGGGGTACCTGTGCAGAACGTGTAGTTTTGTTACATAGGTATACATGTGCCATGGGGGTTTGCTGCACCCATCAACCCATCACCTACATTAGGTATTTCTCCTAATGTTATCCCTCCTTTAGCCCCCCACCCCCCACAGGCCCCAGTGTGTGATGTTCCCCTCCCTGTGTCCATGTGTTCTCCTTGTTCATTGTGGGTGGATCACAAGGTCAAGAGATCGAGACCATCCTGGCTAACTTGGTGAAATCCCGTCTCTACTGAAAATATAAAAAATTAGCCAGGCATGGTGGTGCGCACCTGTAATCCCACCTACTCAGGAGGCTGAGGCAGGAGAATTGCTTGAACCTGGGAGGTGGAGGTTCCAGTGAGCCGAGATCACACTGCTACACTCCAGCCTGGGTGACAGAATGAGGTCCATCTCAAAAAAAATTTTTAAAGGCCGACGTGGTGGCTCACGCCTGTAATCTCAGCACTTTGGGAGGCTGAGGAAGGCAGAACACGAGGTCAGGAGTTCGAGACCAGCCTGGTTAACACGGTGAAACCCGTCTCTACTAATAATACAAAAATTAGCTGAATGTAGTAGCACATGCCTGTAATCCCAGTGACTTGGGAGGCTGAGGCAGGAGAATCACTTGAACCTGGGAGGTGGAGGTTGCAGTGAGCCGAGATCATGCCATTGCACTCCAGCCTGGGCAACAAGAGCTAAATTCTGTCTCAAAAAAATATATATATATTTAAAAATAAATAAAAATTAAAAAAAAGAAACTACCAAAAAGTTTTCCTATGTGGTCTTACCAGTTTACACTCTTACTAACAAAGTATGAAGAGTTCCAGTTGCTTCATACTTCTCCAACAGTTGCTATTGTCAGTCTTAGTTTTAGTTATTAGTTTTATTTATTTCGTTATTAGTCTTAGTTTTAGTTATTGGCCATTTGGATATCTTCTTTTGCTTTGTGCCTTTAAAATATTTTACCAATTTTTAGTGGTTTCTTTTTCTTTTCTTTGTTTTCCTTTTCCTTTTTTTTTTTTTTTTTTTTTTTTTGAGATGGAGTTTTTGCTTTTGTTGCCCAGGCTGGAGTGCAATGGCATGATCTCAGCTCACCGCAACCTCTGCCTCCCAGGTTGAAGTGATTCTCCTGCCTAGCTTCCCGAATAGCTGGGATTACAGGCATGCGTGACCATGCTTGGCTATTTTTGTATTTTTAGTGGAGATGGGGTTTCTCCACGTTGGTCAGGCTGGTCTCGAACTCCGGACCTCAGGTGAGCCACCCACCTCGGCCTCCTAACTACTTTTTAGGATTACTTTATATATTCTGGATATGAATTCCTTATCTGATACATACTTTGTAACTATCTTTTCCCAGCCTGGAATTTGCTTTTTATCTTACATGTGCACTTGAAATGAGTGTGCATTCTGTGGTTGCTGGATGTAGCGCCCTGTGTAAGTAAAAATAGAGTAGTCAACTAATTATATCATCTCTATCTTTTATTTTTACTAAATGTTTGTCTAACACTTGTTCAGAGGAGGGTATTAAGGTTCCCAACTATAATTTTAAAAGTTTCTATTCTCCCTTTTAGTTCTGGTAAGCTTTGCTTTCTATATTTTGAAGTTATGATGTTAAGAGAAGGGTTCTAGTTCCAGATAACACGGAGCAAACACATGCCTACTTTTCTCTTACACTAAATACAACGACAAAATCTGGACAAACGCATGGGCAGCTGTTTAAAACCTCCAACAGGTAAACATCAGCAGGATTATGAGGGAAGAACATCAGAATTTGATATGAGAATACCACCAAACTGGTGATGAATTTACCTTTATTTTTCCCTCTAGGATTCCCCTGCGTGAACTCTAAGCAGCTCAAACCCCAGAAATGAGAGCTGAGTAGAGACAGAGAAACATTGAGGAAAACTTTCTAGTTCTGAATCGAGGGGCCAAACAGAAAAATGCCACAGATAAAAACTCCACATATTTTTGTTCTACTTCTTCTCCATTCTCTCATGCCCTGGTCCATAAAAAACCCTCTGGCAGGGGTGATGGCAGCAGCAAAAGCAGTCAGCAAAACCCAAATCACTGGAGTAGGGGAATTCCCTTTTAATTCTGTGCAGCTGTAGCTCTAAGAGAATGGAACCAAACCCCATTGTTCTTTTACTCTCTCTGTTCTCCTGACACTGGGGCACCAGACATACCACAATTGCCGAATTGGTTGGTTTCTGGCCAGAGACCCAAACTGCTTCCAGAGACCTCAAGCCAACAAATTCCAATAAGATTTATTTATTTTTTGTATTTTTTAAAAAACGTATCTATTTATTCATTCATTTATTTATTCTAAGATGGAGTCTAGCTCTGTCATTCAGGCTAGTGTGCAGCGACACGATCTTGGCTCACCGCAACCTCTGCCTCCCGGGTTCCAGCAATTCTCCTGCCTCAGCCTACTGAGTAGCTGGGATTACAGGCACCTGCCACCATGCCTAGGTAATTTTTGTACTTTTAGTAGAGACGGGGTTTCGCCATGTTGGCCAGGCTGGTCTTGAACTCCTGACCTCAGGTGACCCACCCGCCTTGGCCTCCCAGAGTGCTGGGATTACAGGCGTGAGCCACCGCGTCCAGACTTTACTACTTTTAAAGGCGCCTTTTTCCTGCTTCTTGAACAAGGGGTCGTTGTTTGTTACCACGACTTGGAACCAATGGCCATTTTATGGTAGGTCCTCAATAGGTAGAGTATATGGTTCCAGAAACGAAGTATTGGAAACAGTTGTGGCATCTCTCAGCATCACTCCCGGTGAGCCACTAGAGGTATTTGTGTTTCCAGTCCCTGCAACACTAAGTTGGGTTGGTCTGAAGGATCTGGCTTCTAGGGACAGAGGCATGGAGGATGATGGTAGAGAACATATCTACCAAAGGACCCAGTAACTCACTGAACTTAAAATATGGCTGCCATCTGATCATCTGGGGGCTCTTGTGCTGTTGGAACAGCAGGCAAAGATGAGATCTTATTCTAGTAACCCTTTAGAGAAGATTCAAGAAGACAACAGTTCTTTTTACTAATGGAGGCATGGATAACTATGTCTGGGGCTCAGAAGATCCACTAGGGCATATCTTGGTTCTCCTGTGCCATATTTGGATGTAACTGAGGAGGAGGGACTCCTCCCTAACTAATTCTATGAGGCCAACATCATCTTGATACCAAGACCTGGCAGAGACACAACAAAATAAGAAAACTTCAGGCCAATATCCTTGAAGAACAATGATGCAAAAATCCTCAACAAAATTCTGGCAAACCAAATCCAGCAGCACATCCAAAAGCCTATTCACCACGATCAAGCAGTGATTTTTGCACATTGATTTTGTATCCTGAGACTTTGCTGAAGTTGTTAATCGGCTTAAGAAGCTTTTGGGCTGAGACTACGGGGCTTTGTCAAATAGGATCATGTCATCTACAAACAGGGATAGTTTGACTTCCTCTCTTTTTATTTAGATGTCCTTTATTTCTTTCTCTTGCCTAATTGCCCTGGCCAGAACTTCCAATACTATGTTGAATAGGAGTAGTGAGAGAGGGCATCCTTGTCTTGTGTCAGTTTTCAAGGGGAATGCTTCTGGCTTTTGCCCAGTCAATATGATGTTAGCTGTGGGTTTGCCATTGATGGCTCTTATTATTTTGAGGTACGTTCCTCAATACCTAGTTTATTGAGAGTTTTTTTTTTTTAAACGTGAATGGATGTGTCATTTTATTGAAAGCATTTTCTGCATCTATTGAGATAATCATGTGGTTTTTGTCTTTAGTTCTGTTACATGATGAATCCCATTTATTGATTTGTGTCTGTTGAACTAACATTGCATTCCAGGGATGAAGTCTACTTGATTGCATATGTACCAAATAAATGAGGCAAAACTGACAAAAATAAAGGGATAAATAGGCAAATCCATAATCACAGTTGAAGATTTTAACATCGCTCTTTAAGCAATTGATGGAATAAAATAAAAGGAAAAAAATTGGTGAGGATCTAGAACTTTGCTGTTGATATGATAGCCACTAGAGCCACAAGTGGCTATTGTACTCTTGAAATGTGGTTAGTCTAAAGTGAGGTTTGCCAGGAGGTGTAAAGTTCACACTGATATTCAAAGACTTAAAATGAAAACAATAATGTAAAATATTTTATTCATAATTTTATGTTGATTACAGGCTAGGCTTGGTGGCTCATACCTGTAATCCTAGCATTTTGGGAGGCCAAGGAGGGTGGATTGCCTGAGCTCAGGAGTTCGAGACCAGCCTGGGCAACATGGTGAAACCCTGTCTCTACTAAAATTACAAAAAATTAGCCAGGTGTGGTGGTGCACACCTTTAATTCCAGCTACTTGGGAGGCTGAGGCACGAGAATTGCTTGAACCCAGGAGGTGGAGGTTGCAGTGAGCCAAGATTGCACCACTGCGCTCTAGCCTGCATGACAGAATGAGACTCTGTTTCCAAAAATAAATAAATAAATAAAATAAAATGAATAATTTTATGTTGATTACATGTTAAAATGCTATTTGGATATTTGGGCTTAAATAAAACGTATTATTACAATTAATTTCACCTGTTTCTTTTTTCCTCATTGATTGTAGCTATTAGAAAATTTAAAATTACATATGTGGCGACATTACATTTCTTTTGGACAGTGCTCATCTAGAAGACCTGTAAGATACTGTCAAGCATGTTGACCTAATTGACATTTATAGACATTCAAGCAAATAACAAAAGAATAGGCATTCTGTGCATGAAAACATGGAAAGTTCCCTTAGACAGACCAAATTTGTGCCATTGAGCAAGTCTCAATAAATTTCAAAGATTAAAATTTTATAAGGGATGTTCTGTAACCACAATAGTATTACATTAGAGAGCAAATGGCCAGGTGCATGGGCTCATGTCTGTAATCCCAGCCCTTTGGGAGGCTGAGGCAGGAGGATTGCTTGAGGCTGGGAGTTTAAGACCAGCCTGAGCAACATAATGAGACCCCATCTTTACAAAAAGTTTTTTTTCAGTAGCCGGCCTGGTGGTGGGCCTGTGGTTTTAGATTCTTGGAGGCTAAGGCAGGAGGATTGCTTGAGCCCAGGAATTTCAGGTTGCAGCGAGCTAGGATTATGCCACTGCACTCCAGCCTGGGCCACAGAGTGAGACACTGCCTCAAAAAAAAAAAAAAAAAAAAAGAGAGAGAGTAAAAACGTTAAAATATCTATAAAATCCCTAAATGTTTGAAAACAAAACAACATACTTTGAAACATCCCATGGATCAGAGAAGGAGTCACAAAGCAAAGTAGAAAAGTAGAAAATATTTCTTCTTCTCCTTTTTTTTTTTTTTTTTTTTTTTTTTGGAGATGGAGTCTTGCTCTGTGGCCCAGACTGGAATGCAGGAATGCGATCTTGGCTATCTGCAACCTCCACCTCCCAGGTTCAAGCGATTCTCCCACCTCAGCCTCCCGAGTAGCTGGGATTACAGGCACCCGCCATCATGCCCGGCTAATTTTTGTAATTTGTTGTTTTAGTAGAGATGGGATTTCACTATGTTAGCCAGGCTGGTCTTGAACTCCTGACCTCAGGTGATCCACCCACCTCGGCTTCCCAAAGTGCTGGGATTACAGGCGTGAGCCACTGCGCCCAGCCGAAAATATTTCAATTGTATAATAATGAAAACATGACATACCCAAATTAGTGGGATGCGACTAAAGCACTGCTTAGTAGGAAGTTTATGGCTTTAAATGCTATTCTTAGAAAAAAAAGTCTTAAAATTAATGATCTATCAAGTCCAACAGAAGCTTAAGTGTAAAAATGTAAAAATAAAACACTTTTAAAAATTAACGATCTAAGTTTGTAACTTAAGAGACTGGAAAAAGATAAGCAAATCAAACCAAATGAAGCAGAAGAAAGGAAACAATGATAATTATAGTGGAAATAAATGAGACAGAGAGCAGAGAAGAATAGAGAAATTTAACAAAACCAAAAGTTGGTTCTTTCAAAACATAAAAA
Source organism: Macaca nemestrina (assembly GCF_043159975.1). Classification (NCBI taxonomy): domain Eukaryota; kingdom Metazoa; phylum Chordata; class Mammalia; order Primates; family Cercopithecidae; genus Macaca; species Macaca nemestrina. The sequence continues at coordinate 119,570,442 of NC_092137.1, forward strand.
CAATAAAATTGATAAATTGATTGCAAACTAATCAAGAAAGCAAACACAAATTACTTATGTTAAGAACGAAGGAGTGGAGCTATAGCACTGGATTTCCTAAAGATATTAAAAAGATAATAAAGGAATATTATAAACAACTTTAAAGAAATAAATTCACCAACGTAGGTGAAATAGACAAGTTTGTGAAAAACACAAACTACCAAAATTGAAATTAAATAGAAAATCTGTCTCAAAAACTAAAATAGGAGCAATTATATCAATATCTATATATTTACATATAGATTCATAACCCTCAGTATAACAGACTTCAGGCATAAATGGTTCCACTGATTATTTTTCTTTTTCCTTCCTTCCTTTCCTTCCTTCCTTCCTTCCCTCCCTTCCTCCCTCTTTCTCTTTCTCTCTTTCTTTCTTTCTTTCTTTCTTTCTTTCTTTCTTTCTTTCTTTCTTTCTTTCTTTCTTTCTTTCTTTTCTTTCTTTCTCTCTCTTTTCTTACTTTCTTCTTTCTTTCTTTCTTATCTTTCTTTTTTCTTTCTTTCTCTTTCTTTCTTTCTTTCCTTTCTTTTCCTTTCTCTTTTTTTTCTTTCCTTCTTTCTCTTTCTTTCCTTTCTTTCTCTTTTCTTTCCCTCTCTCTCTCCCTCTCCTTCCCTCCCTCTCTCTCTTCTTTCTCTCTTTCTCTCCCCTCTTTCCTTCCTTCTTGCTTTCTTGCTGTCTCTTCCTCTCTCTTAATTTTTTAGTAGAGATGGGATCTTGCTATGTTGCCCAGGCTGGTCTCAAACTCCTCAGCTCAAGCAATCCTCTCCTCTCAGCTTCCCAATGTGCTCAGATTACAGGGGTGAGCCACCACACTGATGATTTTTCTATCAAACTTTACATAATAATTAATACCAATATTAGGCTGAGGCAGGCAAATCACCTGAGGTTGGAAGTTCGAGACCAGCCTGACCAACATGGAGAAACCCCATCTCTACTAAAAATACAAAATTAGCTGGGTGTTGTGGTGCATGACTGTAATCCCAGCTACTCAGGAGGCTGAGGCAGGAGAATTGCTTGAACCTCTGAAACAGAGGTTGTGGTGAGTTGAGATCGTGCCCTTGCACCCCAGGCTAGGCAACAAGATCGAAACTCCGTCTCAAAAAAAAAAAAGGAAGAATTACACAAACTCTTTTGGAAAATAGGAAAAACACTTTCTAACTTCTTTTAATAGTTCAGACTAGCCCCCGACACCAAAATCTGATCAAAAAAATTGCAAGAAAAGAAAGTCAAAGACCAATATCCATCGGAATTCTTAACAAAATATTAGCAAGCCAAATCTAGCAATATATGAGAAAGATAATTATTCATGACCAAGTGGAGTTTACTCTAGTAATTTAAGGTTGACTTAAAATTCAAAAATAATCAATGTAATCTACCACATTAACAGAATAACAGAGAAAAATATAATTTCAATAGATGCAGAAAAAGCATTTGGCGAAATCCAATATGCATCCATGATTTAAAAAACAAAACAAAACAAAACAAAAAAACTTCTCAGCAATCTGGAAAGAGAAATAATCTCTCTATCTGATAAAGGACACCAACAAAAATGTCAGCGAACGTCTTACTTTATGTTGAACTACTCAATAGTTTCTCCCTAAAATCAAATCAGGAACAAGGCTCGTATGTTATGTGTGAATTGGACTTGTAAAGGAAGTCTTATCCTATAGTTTATTGTAGTTATAAATGCCATTGCTGTGTGCAGCTGTTATCTTGCGACTGACTGCAATTCTCTGAAATGCTTGGGGAGGTACAGGAAATGGATTTGGGCTGTGGCAGCAGAGTGGTGAAGGCTGGCTCAGTCAGTCAGTGAATTCTGGCTATAAACCATGAGAAGAGATTCAGGGACTGCTTATCTTATAGCATGAAGATGATCCTAACTCAAACTCTGTCTTAAGTCAGCAGAATGTGCCCTTCCAGGTCCCATCTGCCCTGCACCTTTAGCCCTCATCCACCCAACTGGGGCTTCCTCCGTGGTGGATCTCCTCTGTGCTCCTCTAGGCTGCTGCTTTCCGAGGACCCCACGCTCCCACTTCCTCCCCGATCCCCATCAGACTGAAATGCTGGCCTGAGCATCTCGGATAGTTAGTGGCTCAGACCTCGCTCTTTTCTGAAGAGCTGCCCCTTCCTAGGGGATTTTAAAGACTCAGAGCCTTAATTTATTTTATTTCTAATTGACAAATAGTAAATGTATCTACTTATGTGGTACAATGTGACATATGTATATTGTACATTATGGAATGATGACAGGTATATTATGGAATGATTAAATCAGGCTAATTAACATATCCATCACCTTATATACCGTTTCGTACTATGAACACATAAAATCTGCTTTCTTACAATTTTGAAATATATATTACATTATTATTAGCTATTGCCACCATGCTGTACAATAGATCCTATTTAAATGACTCTACTTCTGACTGTGGAAAGTCAGCCCTCGGCAGAGTGACAGGGAGATGTTTTGGACAAGGGTCCTTTCCGAGTTCTGTTCTACGCTCCATCTCTGGGAAGGCAGTTTCTTGCAATTGTGCTGAGTCAAGGCTCTACCTTCAGACAGATTTTACCAAATTAAGATTGTAAATATAGAAAATGACTTAATAAAAGCATCACCCCCTGCCAGGGGCCCCCCAGATGTCTGAACCAGAGAGTGTGAGAAAGCAATACATGAGATGTGAGTATAAGTGACAAAGTGTCCCAGGGACAACTGTAACCAAAAGTAATAACTTTTCAAAGCAGAAAACTGACTGAGAAAGACAAACACAGAATTTATTTAACTTTCAAAAAAAAAAAAAAGTTCAGTGAGTATGACTGCAGACTAAAGGGGGATAATTTAATGAAGTACAGTGAAAAATACTTAATTTAACATCCCAACAGGAATCTGGAATTTAGGGTCCACTCTTTCAGAAGGGTTGAATACTCTCTGAGAAATTATTGACCCTCTTGTCTGAATTTCTTGTTTTTTTTTTTAGACAGTCTTGCTATGTCACCTAGGCTGGAGTACAGTGGTGCTACCTCGGCTCACTGCAACCTCTGCCTCCCAGGTTCAAGCAATTCTCATGCTTCAGCCTCCCAAATAGCTGGAACTACAGGCACCTGTCGTCACATTCAGCTAATTTTTGTATTTTTAGTAGAGACGGGGTTTCATCATGTTGCCCAGTCTGATCTTGAACTCCTGACCTCAAGTGATCTGCCCGCCTTGACCTCCCAAAGTGCTGGGATTATAGGCGTGAGCCACCATGCCCAGATCTGTATTTCTGAGGTTGAATATGATGCCACAAACCCATGGGAACATTGAACCGTGAAAAACATATTTATCAAGGCACCAAGATTCTGATTGATTAGGTTAAACACATCAGTTAAAAATTTCCCAAGTGGACAAAACAAAAGCTGAGAGATGTGTTGTGCTCCTGTCTTCCCACAGGGCCCCGAGCCAGGTGAGAAGCTCCAACTGCTCTTTGCCTCCCTTCCTGCAAGTCCTGCTCTGACTGAGCCTGGGGACATATTCATTTTAGGAGAAAACAGTTCCTTTTGTAAGAACCTATTGTAAGAACCTACCACTTTGTTCCCACATCCCAGTGAGTCTAGACCAGAGCCCCAGCATAAGGGTGAAGTGCTGGGGTGATGAGGATACAGGTGCATTGGGAAGAGGGGTGTGCCCTGTGGCTGCTGTTAGGGCCATACTGTGTTACAGGAGCAGTCACTACAGCTGCTTGTTTCCTTCCTTAAGTGTTTATTCTCCTATCTATCTATCTATCTATCTATCTATCTATCTATCTATCTATCTATCTATCTATCTATCTATCCATCCATCCACCCATCCATCCATCCATCTATCCATCAAGCTATCCATTTGTTTGAGTAGCTTTTATTATTATTTAGGTAGGGTAAGGCCAACAGATTAGGAGATGACTGCCAATGAAAAGATAATTTTCTATACTCCCAGATCCCCAGAGAGGGAATACATGTCACACCACAGGGGGCCACACAGGGAATAACTGGCGTCAGTCATGAGGCAGAGGGAAGGGAGGAGCCATGGGCAAGCATCTTTGTTGTGGTTTCTGCAGAAAGGAGTGGGAGAAGCAGGGTAAGCAGGCTTAAGATTAGCTTATTTGAATAAGTTCAGTGGGCTCTGGGTATAGGACTATCCCTGGTTGTGTGGTACCTGGCCATGGACTGATTAGGACAGGTGGATAATGGCCCCAAGTATGAGACCCTGACAAGAGAGGTGTTGGGAGTGTGGACTTAATCACCTGCTCAAGAAAAGGAACTTAATGGCCCCTAGTCCTGGCTCCAGACAGCACTTAAAAAGTATATTGCACCATCCATCCATCCATCTATCCATCCATCCATCCACCCACCCATCCACCCATCTATCCACCTACCATTTACCTACCTAACCACCCACTCATCTATCCATCCATCCATCCATCCATCTATCTATCCATCCACCCATCCATCTCTCCATCCACCCATCCATCTATCTGTTCATCCATCCATTCATCCATTTATTTAAACAGCACATTAGCAGAACAGGTGGTGAGCAGACAGCCTGAAATCCTAAGTTCAGAAAAGGTGTCCTGCAATGTAATATATAGTAACAGTCTCTTGCTCCTGTTTTCTGTCCATTTCACCTGCTCCAGGATCGAAGTTTACCTGCTTTGAAGCCTGTGGAGAGTGGGCTGAGCTGGATGGAGTTGGGGGACCCCTGCCCAACAGGGCTGTATTTCTCCTTGCCAGTGGGTAAAGGCTAGTCTCACAAGCTCAACCTCAGGCCCCAGGCTGAGCTGGACAGCAGAGGGGAGAAGAAAACATTGCTGCTGCCAGAGTCATCTCTTTGGGAAGGAGTCTTTTATCCCAAGCCTGGGATTCAGCCCCCAGCTATGAGGACAGAAGGCCCAGAAGTCCCAACCATATTTCCTCAAATGCTCCCACTTCTATGGGGGTGCGAGAGTTTATCTTCTTCCTTAAAAAATGCTTTTGTAGGCTGGCTGCAAGTGGCTCATGTCTGTAATCCCAGCATTTTGGAAGACCGAGATGGGCAGATAGCTTGAGATCAGGAGACCAGCCTGGGCAACATGGTGAAACCCCATGATATGGTTTGGCTGTGTCCCCACCCAAATATCATCTTGAATTGTAGCTCCCATAATTCCCATATGTCATGGGAGGGACCTGGTGGGAGATAACTGAATCATGGGGGCGGGTTCTCCCATACTGTTCTATTGGTAGTGAGTAAGTCTCATGAGATCTAATGGTTTTTATAAGGGGTTTCCCCTTTCACTTGGCTCTCATCTTTCTCTCTTGCTTGCTGCCATGTAAGACGTGCCTTTCACCTTCTACCGTGATTGTGAGGCCTCCCCAACCACATGGAACTGTGAGTCCATTAAACCTCTTTTTCTTTATAAATTACCCAGTCTCACTATGTCTTTATCAGCAGCATGAAAATGTACTAATATACCCCATCTCTACAAAATATTTAAAAAATTAGCCAGGTGTGGTGGCATGCACTTGTAGTCCCAGCTACTTGGAAGGCTGAGGCAGGAGGATTACCTGAGCCTGGGGAGGTCAAGCCTGCAGCGAGCTATGACCACGCCACTGCACTCCAGCCTGGGTGACAGAGTGAGACCCTCTCTCAAAAAAAACTGCTTTCGTAAAGATCACATCATTTGTAATTGGTGAGTCAAAAAAGTCCACTGAGCTTTGACATATTCTCATAGTCAGTTGCTATTACTATTAGTGGATATCGTGAACTACTCTCTCTTTGGGACTTATGTCTCCAGGAGCTCCTGGCTTTCATGGCTGGGGAGAAAGAAGCTACTGGTCTCCACACAACTATTTCAGGATTTCCTCAGAGAGAAGCCTCTTATGGATGGAAGAAAAGAAGCTCTTGCTAGAAATCACAGTGTGATCAGGTGGGGAGGAACAAGTTCTGGGCAGATGCCTGTTACCAGAAGAAGAATGAACTGGGCAGACTTGAGTGGTTGAAGCCGGAGATTGTGGGGACAGAAGAGGCCAACCAACAGGTGTTATGTGGACATGAGTTCTCTAGGACAATATATAGTTGGACTGGAATTAAGTCAGATTGAGTCAGAGTTATGGAGGCGTCTGATAGTCATGCAGTAGAGAGGTGTATTAGTCCGTTTTCATGCTGCTGATAAAGACATACCTGGAACTGGGCAAATTACAAAAGAAAGAGGTTTAATGAACTTACAGTTCCACATGGCTGGGGAGGCCTCACAATCATGGTGGAAGGCACGGAGGAGCAAGTCACATTCTATGTGAATGGTGGCAGGCAAACAGAGCGCTTGTGCAGGGGAACTCCCCCTTATAATACCATCAGATCTCATGAGACTTATTCACCATCATGAGAACAGCATGGGAAAGACCTGCCCTGGTGATTCAATTACCTCCCACCAGGCCCCTCCCACAACATGTGGGAATTCAAGATGAGATTTGGGTGGGGACACAACCAAACCATAGTAAGAGGATTGGTGGGGGTGAACCCACCATTTGCCAGTTGCCAGACAAATGATTCAGTAGAATTCATGGGGGAATCAAGTTGGGTGAGAGGTTGATTTCCTGGGTGAGGGTGAGATCTGGTGAGGAGGATCGGTCTAGAGACGAGGTGGGGGTCTAGTTGAGAAACAAGATTCATTATCTGAGTGTGCTTTGGTGGGGGTGGGGGTTGGGAGGTGGTCCACTAAGACTGTAGGATCTAGGGGCAAATAGGGCTCAGGTAACAGAAAGAACTCTAGAATGGATGGTGACCAAGGGAGAAGTTGAGAAGAGGTAGGGATTTTTTGAAGCTGGGAGGAGGCAGGGCAAGATGGCTGCATAAAACACTTCAGCGATCATCCCTCTGCAGGAAAACCAAATTCAACAACTATCTATGCAAGAAAGTCCCTTCATAAGAACTCAAAGTCAGGTGAGTGACCACAGTACTGGTTTTAATATCATATCAAGGAAAAATGCACTGAAGAGGGCAGGAAAGACAGTCTTGCATTGCCCAAACCACAGGTCCCCAACCCTCAGACCACATACCTATATATTCCATAGGAGATTATTAAAGTAAGTTTTGCTATATTTAACCAATAGAATATGATGCAGCTATTAAAACAGTAGTTATGAAGGTTTTGTGATAACACATAAATGCTTATAATACACTGTTGAGTGATAACACTGCATATATAGTATATATTTATTTGAATATACATTATGTCAAAAGAGATACATTAAAGTAGAAGTCATGATGTTAGCATTTAGTACCTTTGTTTCCCTTAGTTTTCAATGTTTTTAATGTGGCCATGTTCATTTAATATTAAACACTTTAAATTTAAAAAGTGAAATAAAATAATTACCCACCCCCAACTCCACACACACACACAAAAAGACAGTACTGGGCCATGACCTGTTAGGAACTGGGCCACATAGTGGTGGACTAGTGAGCATTACTACGTGAGCTGTGCATCCTGTCAGATCAGCAGCAGCATTTGGTTTTCGTAGGAGTGTGAACGCTATTGTGAACCGTGCATGCAAGGTATCTGCGCTGTGCCCTCCTTATGAGAATCTAATGCCTGATTATCCATCACTGTCTCCCATCACCCTCAGACAGGACAGTCTAGTTGCAGGAAGACAAGCCCAGGGCTCCCACTGATTCTACATTATGGTGAATTGTATAATTATTTCATGATATATTACAATGTAACAATAATAGAAATAAACTGCACAATAAATATAATGCACTTGAATCATCATGAAACCATCCCCATCCCCTTCACCCTGGTCCGTGGAAAAACTGTGTTCCATGAAACTGGTTCCTGGTGCCAAAAAGGTGGGGGACCACTGGCCTAACCATCCCTTCCCCATCCCCTGGCAGTGTCATGTGCCAAAAGAGAATTTGTGTGCTCAGGGAAGGGAGAATGAAGTGATCATGGCATTCTGCACTGGAACTCCCTGCTGCCCTGTCACAGCCAAAAGGAACACAGAGCTGAATTCTGCTAATGCCCATGGAGGGAGCATTTAGATCAGTTTTGGTCAGAGAGGAATCCTCTGCCCTAGCAATAGGAAACAGTTCTGGCCAGCTTCGCTGCCAGCTGACTCAAGTGGACTAGGGTCCTGAATGTATTTGAAAGGCAGTCTCAGCCACAAGGACTGCAGTCCCTGGGCAAGTCCTGGTACTGCAATGGGCTCAGACAGAGCCTGTGAACTTGGGGTACATGTGACCCAGTGAGACACCAGTTGTATTGGCCAAGGGAGTGCTTGCATCACCCCTCCCCAAATTCCAGGCAGTGCAGCTCTGGGAGAGAGTCCATCCACTTGCACAAAAGAGAGGGAAGAGTAAAGAGGACTTCGTCCTGCAACTTGGGTCCTAGCACAGCCACTGTAAAATAAGGCACTTAGCAGATTCCTGAAGCCCCTGAATTCAGGCCCTAGCTTCTGGATTTGGCATTTCTAGACTCACCCTAGGCTAGAAGAAAACATGCTGCCCTAAAGAGAAGGGCATAGTCTTGGCAAAATTCACCACCTGCTGAGGAAAGAGTCTTTGGGCCTTGAATAAGCATCAGCAGTAGCCAGGCAGTAGTTGCCAAGGGCCTTGGATGAGACTCAGTACTGTGCTGAATTCGGGTGTGACCCAGTGCAGTCCTACCTGTGGTGGCCACAGTAGTGCTTACATCACCCATTCTCCAACTCTAGGCAGCCCAGCACAGAGAAAGAGACTCCTTTTAGGGAAAGTGAGGGAAGAGAATGAGAGATTCTGCCTGGTAATCCAGGGAATTCTTCCAGATCTCACCCAGGTCCGCAAAGGTGGTACCTCTATGAGTCTTCAAGAGACGTAACTATACATCTATCCACCCATTCCTAGTACAGATAGAGGGCTTGGGACACCTTTCAGTACAGATAAGACTGCAGTGACCAAAGACTTAGATCACAACACTCAATTCCCTTTGAACCTGAAAAGTCTTCTCAACAAGGACAGGTACAAACAAGCCCAGACTGCAAAGATTAGAATAAACACTTAACTCATTGATATGATTTGGCTCTGTGTCCCCACCCAAATCTCATGTTGAATTGTAATTCCCACTGTTGGGGGAGGGACCTGGTGGGAGGTGACTGGATCATGGGAGTGGATTTCCCCCTTGCTGTTCTCATGATAGTGAGTGAGTTCTGATGAGATCTGATGGTTTAAAAGTGTGTGCATATCCCCCTTCACTCTCTCTCTCTCTTTCTCCTGCCACCATGTGAAGACGTGCTTGCTTCTCCTTTGCCCTTCCACCATGATTGTAAGTTTCCTGAGGCCTTCCCGGACATACTCCCTACACAGCCTGCAGAATTGTGAGTCAATTAAACCCCTTTTCTTAATAAATTACCAAGTCTCAGGTACTTCTTTACAGCAGTGTGAGAACAGACTAACGCACTCATCAATGCCTAGATATCAACGAACATTCACAATCATCAAGAGCATCCAGGAAAATATTACCTCAGCAAATGAACTAAAGAAAGAACCAGTAACCAATCCCAGAGTGACAAAGATATGTGGCCTTTCAGATACAGAATTCAAAATAGCTGCTTGCAGGAAGATCGGTGAACTTCAAGAGAACACAGAGAAGATATTCAAAACCCTATCAGAGAAATTTAACAAAGAGATTAGAATAATTTAAAAGAATCAAGAAGAAATTTTAGAGATGAAAAATTCAATTGACATACTGAAAAATGCATCAGTCTCTCAATAGCAGACTTGATGAAGCAGAAGAATTAGTGAATTTGAAGACAAGCTATATGAAAATACAGTCAGAAGAGAAAAAATAAAAAGAGAATGAGAAAGAATGAAGCACCCCTATAAGATCTAGAAAATAGCCTCAAGAGGCAAATCTAAGCATTATTGGCCTTGAATTAGGAAGTAGAGAGCGAGGTGGGGGTAGAAAGTTTATTCAAAGAAATAGAAATAGAACTTTTCAAACCTAGAGAAAATATCCAAGTACAAGAAGGTTATAGAACACCAAGGAGATTTAACTTAAATAAGACCTTAAGGCATTTAATCATCAAACTCCCAAAGGCCAAGGATAAAGAAAAGGTCCTCAAAGCAGCAAGAAAAAAGAAACAAATAACATATAAAGGAGTTCGAATACATCCAGCAGCTGACTTCTTAGTGGAAACCTTAAAGGTCAGGAGAGAGTGGTATGACACATGCAAAGTACTGAAAGAAGAAAACTTTTATTTGAGAATATTGTATCCAGCAAAAATACCCTTCAAATATGAAGGAGAGATTAAGACTCTTCCACACAAATAAAAGCTGAGGGAAGAGCTTGTCAATATCAGACCTGTCCTACAGGAAATATCAAAGGGAGTTCTTCAACCTGAAAGAAAAGGATGTTAAAAAGCAATAAGCAATCATCTAAAATTCACTGGTAACAGAGGGTACACAGACACATATAGAATACCCCAACATTGTAATTGTGATATATAAGCCACATATATTGCTTATATACTCATATACTGCATAGGAAGACTAAAAGGAGAACCTATCAAAAATAATAACTATGATGACTTTTAAAGAGATAGATAGTATAAAAATATATAAATAGAAACAACAAAAAGTTTTAAAATGGGGATAAAGTGTAGTTTTTATTTTCTCTTTGCTTGTTGTTTTTTGTGATCAGAATTAAGTTGTTATCAGTTTAAAATAATAGGTTATTAGCTGGGCATGATGGCGGGTGCCTGTAGTCCCAGCTACTCAGGAGGCTGAGGCAGGAGAATGGCATGAACCCAGGAGGCGGAGCTTGCAGTGAGCTGAGATCGCGACACTGCACTCCAGCCTGGGCGACAGAGCGAGACTCCATCTCAAAAATAAAAAAATAAAATAAAATAAAATAAAAATAATAGGTTATAAGATGTTATTTGCTAGCTGCATAGTAACCTGAAATCAAAAAACCTACAGAGATACATGAAAACAAACATCAAGAAATTAAAACATACTATCAGGGAAAATCACTTTTACACAAATAAAGACCAAAGGAAGGAGGGAAGAGAGACTGAAAAAACAACCAGAAACAAATAACAAAATGGCAACAGTTTAAGTCCTTACCTATCAATAATAACATAGAATGTAAATGGTCTAAACTTTCTAATTAAAAGACATAGAGTGGCTGAAGGAATGAAGAAAAAAGACCCAACTATATGCTGGCTACAAGAAACTCACTTTACCTATAAAGATACATACACACAAAGGGTTGCAAACAGATATTACATGCAAATGGAAACCAAAAAAGGCAAGAATAGCTACACTTATATCAGAAAAAATATATTTCAAGACAAAAATTATAAAAAGAGACAAAAAGGTCATTATATCATGATAAAGGGGTCCATAGAGCAAGAGGATATAACAACTGTAAATATATATGTACCCAACACTGGAGCACCCAGATTTATAAAGCAAATATTATTAGAGCTAAAGAGAGAGGTAGATTTCAACACAATATTAGCTAGAGACCTCAACACCCACTTTCGGCATTGGACAGACTATCCAAATAGAAACTCAACAAAGAAACATCAGATTAATCTGCACTACAGACCAAATGGACACAACAGATATTTACATTTCATCCAATGGCTACAGAATACATATTCTTCTCAGCACATGGATCATTCTAAAGAGTAGACCATATGTTAGGCCACAAAACAAGGTCTTAAAAATGTTTTTTAATTGAAATAATATCAAGTTATCTTCTCAGATCATAATGGAACAGAACCAGAAATCAATTGAAAGAACTTTGGAAACTATACAAACACATGGAAATTAAACAATATGCTCCTGAATGACCGGCAGGTCAATGAAGAAATTAAGAAGGAAATTTAAAAGTCTCTTGAAACAAATTAAAATGGAAACACAACATACCCATACAGGATACAAGAAAAGCAGCACTAAGAGGAAAGTTTATAGCAATAAGCACCTAAATCAAAAAAGGTAGGAAAACTTCAAATCAAACAACCTAAATGATAAGGTTTGGCTCTGCGTCCTCACCCAAATCCTGTCTTGAATTGTAATCCCCACGTGTTGGAGGAGTGGCCTGGTTGGAGGTGACTGAATCATGGGGGTGGTCTTACTGCTGGCTGTTCTTGTGATAGAATTCTCATGAGATCTGGTTGTTTGATAAGTGTGTGGCTCTTCCCCTGCACATTCTCTCTCTCTCTCACCTGCTGCTATGTAAGACGTGCCTTGCTTTCCCTTCACCTTCTGCCCTGATTCTAAGTTTCTTGAGACTTCCCCAGCCATGTGGAACTGTGAGTCAATTAAACCTCTTTTGCTTATAAATTACTCAGTCTCAGGTAGTATATTTATAGCAGTGTGAGAACAAACTAATACATTAATAATACATCTTAAATAATTAGAAAAGCAAGAGCAAACCAAATCCAAAATTAGTAGAAAAAAAATAAAGATCAGAGCATAAATAAATAAAAGTGAAACTTAAAAAACAAAAAAAAAATACAGGCTGGGCATGGTGGCTTATGCCTGTAATCCTAGCACTTTGGGAGGCTGATAAGGGCTGATCACTTCAGCTCAGGAGTTCGAGACAAGCCTGGCTAATATGGTGAAACACGATCTCTACTAAAAACACAAAAATTAGCTGGGCATGGTGGTGAGTACCTGTAATCCCAGCTATTTAAGAGGCAGAGGCATGAGAATCACTTGAACCCAGAAGGCAGAGGTTAGAGTGAGCTGAAATTGTGCCATTGCACTCCAGCCTGGGTGACAGAGACAGAGCAAGTCTCAGAAAAAAAAAAAAAAAAAGAATAAACGAACAAACAAATGAATGAAATGAAAAATTGATTTTTTGAAAAGATAAACAAACTGAGAAACTTTTATCCCGCTAAGAAAAAAGGGAGAAAACTAAAATAAATAAAATCAGAGATTTTAAAAAGAGATGTTACAATTGATACCACAGAAATTCAAAGAATCACTAGAAACTACTATAAGCAACTATATGCCAATAAATTGGAAAACCTAGAAGAAATGGATACATTCCTAGGTACATACAAGATTGAAACAAGAAGTAATCCAAAACCTGAATAGACTGATAACAAGTAACAAGATCAAAGCCATAGTAAAAAGTTTTCCAGGCTAGGCGCAGTGGCTCACACCTGTAATCCCAGCACTTTGGGAGGCCGAAGCAGGCGGATCATTTGAGGTCAGAAGTTCAAGACCAGCCTGGTCAACATGGTGAAACCCTGTCTCTACTAAAAGTACAAAAATTAGCCAGGCATGGTGGCACGCCCCTGTGGTCCCAGCTACTCGGGAGGCTGAGACAGGAGACATGCTTGAACCCAGGAGGCAGAGATTGCAGTGAGCCAAAACCATGGCATTATACTCCATCCTGGGTGACAGAGCAAGACTGTCTGGGGAAAAAAAAAAAAAAAAAAAAAAAAGTTTTCCAGCAAAGAAAAGTCGTGGATCTGATTCCTTTACTGCTGAAATCTACCAAACATTTAAAGAAGAACTAAAATTAATCCTACTCAAACTATTCCAAAAAAATCAAGGACGGAATACTTCCAAATGAATTCCATAAGGCCAGTATTACCCTGACGACAAAACTAGACAAAGACACATCAAAAAAGAAAACTACAGGGCAATACCTCTGATGAACAGAGATGCAAAAATTCTCAATAAAATATAAGCAAACTGAATTCAACAACACATTAAAGTGGTTATTCATCATGACCAAGTGAAATTCATCCCTGGGTGAATGAATTTCACTTGGTCATGATGGGTGGCTCACCATGTGAAAGATTTCTACAATAAAAACTGTAAAACACGTATGAAAAAAATGGAAGAGGACACATGATAAATGGAAAGATAGGCCAGGTGTGGTGGCTCACGCCTGTAATCCCAGAACTTTGGAAGGCTGAGGCGGGTGGATCACCTGAGGTCAGGAGTTCGAGACCAGCCTGACTAACGTTGTGAAACCCCATCTCTACTAAAAATACAAAATTTTAGCCGGGCATGGTGGTGCGTGCCTGTAGTCCCAGCTACTCTGGAGGCTGAGGCCGGAGAATCGCTTGAACCCAGGAGGCGGAGGTTGCAGTGAACCAGAATTGTGCCATTGCACTCCAGCCTGGGCAACAAGAGTGAAACTTTGTCTCAAAAAAGAGAAAAAAAAAAGAAAAAGGAAAGATATTCCATGTTCATTGATTGAAAAAAGAAAAAAATCAATGTTGTTAAAATGTTCATATTACCCAAAGCAATCTACAGATTCAGTCCCTATCAAAATACCAATAACATTCTTCACAGAAATAGAAAAAACAATCCTAAAATTTATGTGGAACCACAAAAGATCCAGAATAGCCAAATCCACCCTGGACAAAAAGAACAAAACTAGAAAAACACATTGCCTGACTTTGAAGTTTATTGTAGAACTATAGAACCGAAACAGCATGGTGCTGGTATAAAAACAGACACATAGACGAATGTAACAGTAGAGAATCCAGAAATGAATCCACACATCTACAATGAACTCATTTTTGACAAATTTGCCAAGAACATACGTTGGGGAAAGAACAGTCTTTTCAATAAATAGTGCTGGGAAAAGTAGATATCTATATGCAGAAGAATGAAACTAGACCCCTAGCTCTTGTCATATAAAAAAATCAAATCAAAGTGGATTAAAGACTTAAATCTGATACCTGAAACTATGAAAATTCTAAAAGAGAACACTAGGAATTCAAGACCAGCCTTGGCAACATAGTAAGACCTTGTCTCTACAGAAATAAAATAAAAATAGCCAGGCATGGTGGCTAACACCTATCCCAGCTACTCAGGTGGCTGAGATAGGAGAATCACTTGAGCCCAGGGGTCCAAGGTTGCAGTGAGCTATGAATGCACCACTGTACTCCAGCCTGGGAGCCAGGGTGAGACCTTGTTGAAAGAAAGAAAAGAAAGGAGAAATAAATAAAGGAAAAAGGAAGAGAAAAGAGAGAAGAAAGGAGAAGAGAAGAGAAGGACATTAGGGAAATGCTCCAAGACATCAGGGAAATGCAAAGACTTCTTGAGGAATACCTCAAAAGCACAGGCAACTAAAGCAAATATGGACAATAGGGATCACTTCAAACTAAAAAGCTCTGCACAGCGAAACAAACAATCGACAAAGTGAAGAGACAATCCACAGAATGGGAGAAAATATTTTCAAACTAACCATCTGACAAGGGATTAATAACCAGAATATATAAGGAGGTTAAACAAGTCAATGGGAAAAAATAAAATAATCCAATTTTAAAATCGGCAAAATATCTGATTAGACATTTCTCAAAAAAAAAAAAAAAAAAAAGACATATGAATGGCCAACAGGTAGGTGAAAAAATGTTCAACATCATTAATCATCAGAGAAATGCAAATTAAAACTACAATAAGATAATATCTCACTCTAGTTAAAATGGCTTTTATCCAAAAGACAGACAATAATGAATGCTGCCAAAGATGTGGAGAAAGGGAAACCCTTGTACACTGTTGGTGGGAACGTAAATTAGTACAGCCGGCCTGGTGCGATGGCTTATGCCTGTAATCCCGGCACTTTGGAGGCGGAGGCAGGCAGATTACGAGGTCAGCAGATCGAGACCACCCTGGCTAAGATGGCGAAACCCCGTCTCTACTAAAAATACAAAAAAAAAAAGCTGGGCGTGGTGGCGGGCGCCTGTAGTCCCAGCTACTCGAGGCTGAGGCAGGAGAATGGCGTGAACCCGGGAGGCGGAGCTTGCAGTGAGCTGAGATTGCAGTCACTGCACTCCAGCCTGGGAGACAGAGTGAGACTCAAAAAAAAAAAAAGAAAAAAAATTAGTACAACCACTATGGAGAACATTATGGAGGTTCCTCAAAAAACTAAAAATAGAACTACCATATGATCCGGTAATGCCATTAAGTATATATCTAAAAGACCAGTATATTGAAGAGGTATCTGCGCTGCATGTTTATTGCATGGAGTGCAGATTTACATTTACACTGCACAATAGCCAAGATTTGGAATCAACTTAAGTGTCTATCAGTGGATGAATGGATAAAGAAAATGTAAATATATACAATGGAATATTATTCAGCCATAAAAATGGAATCCTGTCTTTTGCAACAATATGGATGGAACTGTAGGATATTAGGTTAATTGAAATAACCCAGGCACAAAAAGACAAATTTTGCATGTTCTCACTCATATGCAAAAATTAAAACAATTGAGATCATAGAGATAGACAGTAGAATGATGGTTACCAGAGACTGGGAAGGGTAGTGGGGATGGGGGGAAAGTATAGATGGTTAATGAGTGCAAAAATATAGTTAGAGTGAATAAGATCTAGTATCAGCATAACAGGGTGACTACAGTCAACAATAATTTATTTATACATTTTTTTTTTTTTTTTTACTTTTTAGAGATAGAGTCTCGCTGTATTGCTCATGCCAGAGTGCAGTGGCACAATCATAGCTCACTGCAGCCTCAAATTCTGAGCTCAAGTGATCTTCCTGCCTCAGTCTCCTGAGTAGCTAGGACTACAGGTGTGCCCCACCTCACCCAGCTCATTTAAAACATTTTTTTGTAAAGACGCGGTCTTGCTATGTTGCCCAGGCTGGTTTTGAATACCTGGCCTTAAGTGATCCTGCCACCTCAGCCTCCCACATTTTTATTGTATAATTCAAAATAACTGAAAATCGAATTGGAATGTTTCTAACAGAAAGAAATAATAAATGCTCGGGGCAGTGAATACCCCAATTACCTGGATACGATTATTACACACTCTGTGCCTGCATCAAAACATCACATGTACCCCATACATTTACACAGCTATTATGTATCCATACTAATTAAAAATCATAATAAAAAACAGAATTAGGGTCTGATGACAGAGAAGACCCTGGTGGCCGAGACGAGGAAGCACGTGGTAGGGGTCGGAGGGATGGTGAAGAGGACACAGTGGCCTGAGACTCTGGAGCAGAGGTGGTAAGGCCATCGGTGGGAGTGAGAAAATGTCAGTGAGAACAGCTGGGGCAACAGTAGAGAAGGCTGTGCTGGCAGAGGAGAGCCAGGGATGGGGTGGAAAAAGTGAGGTGGGGCAGGGCCCACTAGTCAGGAGGAGAGCATGAGGGATAATTGCTGGGAGCCTAGATGGGGGACAGAGCGGGCAAACAGACCTGCATGAGGCACTCCAGCAGGGATGTGACAAACAGGCCTGGTAGGGTCCACTGAGAAGTGAAGGCCAGTGCTCACTGCGGTGAGGAGAACCACCCCAGGCCCCCATGTGGGGCAGTCCAGGAAGAGGGGTTTGGAAAGGATTTGGGCTTTTATCAGGTTATTTTGATGAGTGTTCCAAAGAAGTAGGGTTTGCTCTGGATTGGATGCTGTCAGGAGAAAGATAATGCTGTGATTGGTATCTTAATCAATGTTATCTAGAAGGAGGGAGAAATGAAATGAAGCTCAAGCTGTGATTGGCAAAGCAGCAGTGACCCACATTAGCCAGAATAGGTGGATGCTTGGTTATTTTTGTGACTTGAACCACATTCGTGTTTTGGTCTGTGCTCAGACATGATTCTAGAGTGGTCTCGTTTTTGCCTTGATCCATTACATTCAGAGCAGCTTTATCCGATGTTCATGTTCTGTGAAATTGCTTATGTTCAACAGAAGAACGGCACCTGTGAGGCCAGGGCAGCTCCTGGAAACACCAAGGCCTGAGAGTTCCAGGTCAGTTCCTGGCTGTCAGAAGCTGCTTTTTCTTTTCCTCAATCCCCCTCTTTAGTCAAGGGCAAGTGAAGTCATGCCACAGTATCCATGACATCCAGATTTTCACCACTGTCAAGACCAGGAGGATGTCCAGGAAGCATGGTCTGTAGTTGGACTAGAGCGAATCCCTCCTCCTGTTGCAGGATGACTTGTTGACACCTTTGATGTGACAACGGGTACAGAGCAGTATTTCAGATTCTGGACGGCATATATCAACCAGCTGTAACACAGGCCATTACCGGAAACCAACGGATGATGAGTCTTAAAACGGGTCTTAATGCCGGAATCCCAGATTATAAAACCCAGGTGAAGAAACGTGTCCCAGAATCCAGATGGGTCTTTTGGGGAGTCAGGTCGCTTTTTTGTTTATCCTAGTATTGTCTGTTTTGCTTGCCCTGTAGTGTATAAGTGCAGCAAGAAATGTTTGTGACAGTATCAAGTCGTCCTTGGCTAGCTGATAGAAAATCAAGTGTTCAATGGGCCTCAACATTCCTAGGTCCCGTCGTAATGATCTTGTCAGGATTATGCCACTGGCAGGTGGGACACATATTCGAAACATCCTCAGCAATATGCTTAAATTACCCTATCCATCTTGGTTCAGTATTTTTGCCAATTCCTCTCTCCTATTGTGGGTAATATCACAAAATAGTTTTGCTAATTTCCATTTTTATTATGGCCATCTCCTTCCACAATGGCAAAGCATGTCAAGGCTCTTTAATTCTTTGTCAATTCTACAGGGGTTCCTGTAGTGGTCAGGTGATTTTTGTTGTTTCTAAAGCATTGCAGTCATACACTACCCCCACATCAAATACCTCCTATTGTATCAATATAAATATTTACTTTTGTAACTTGGCAGATCCGGGAGGGGGCAATTAATTTAGCCAAACTAAATGAATACGATTTCTGAGAAAAGCTTTGACTATGATGATATAATCTACATAGCATTTTTTTCCCCCAGGGCAGTCTGTCACCCAGGCTGTAGTGCAGTGAGTGGCACAATCACAGCTCACTGCTGCCTTGAAATCCCAGGCTGAAGCAATCCTCCCCGCTCAGTCTCCAGAGCAGCTGGGACTACAGCGAGTGCTACCACACCAATTTTTTTTTTTTTTTTTTGGTTCTAGACATGGGGTCTCTCTGTGTTGCCCAGGCTGGTCTCAAACCCCTGGCCTCAAGCCATCCCCCTGCCTCAGCCTCCCAAGTTGCTGGGATTGAAGGCATGAGCCACCATGCCTTACTATACTTGGCAATTTTTACTTTCACTTTTTAAGTGTGAATAATCTAAAACCACAATGAAATCAGTTCTCCAAGGGAATCTCTCAGTCTGTGAAGGGTACAGATAGTTCCCTAAGAGGGGTAAGCAATTATGGGCGGTTGCTTTTTTGGGTGAAGGAAGTGGCTGGGTTTAGAGTGTTGTAATACAGGCCAGTGATGTGTAAAAGCAAAGCCAACAATAATTCATGGGAGGCTAGGTAAGTGGCTGAAAAATCCTGAGCGTTTATTGTCAGTAGAAGATCCTGCATAGCACAGCATGGGAAGATGTCACCTTTAGTGGAAAACCTGGAACTAAATCAACAGAAGTTTTCACTTTTGTTGCTGCTGCTATAGTTCTCAGATGAGGTGAGTATGTCTTGGCTACTGGATCTTATGAAATAAGCAATGGACCCCTGGTGATTTCCACTTAGTTGAATCAGTACCCTAGTGCCTGTTCAGCTTTATAATAAAAAGAAAAGAGGTATGGAGGACTGGTGAATATAGCATAATGGAAATAATCTTTTGGGAGACAGTAATTGTACTACTGTTTTTCTCTTCCTTTTGAGACAGATCTCACCCTGTTGCCCAGGCTGGAGTGCAGTGGTGCAGTCATAGTTCACCACAGCCTCAAACTCCTAGACTCAAGTGATCCATCTTGCCATCCTAAAGCGCTAGGATTACAGGCATGGGAGTGGGGTGGGGAGTGGGGGTGTGCACCATGCTCAGCTGTTTATATGATCTGATCTTTAAAGTGATCAACAAATTTTCCTTTTTCCAGATAATAAAGAAAACTAGAGAACAGGAAATGGAGAATTGTTTATTTTTCTTCTTGAGCACTTATTTCATGTCATTTTAATAATTTTGAAGCAAAAAATAAACAGAAATAATATCCAAAGACATTTTCAGTTAATTGATTGCCATTCTAATACATAAAGGTAAGAATTTTAGTGACCAGTGTTTTGTATCTGACTCTTATTTTAGAATTTCCAGTGTTCCAAGGATTCCTTATTAATTATTTACCTCAGGTCTTGAGAGAGAAGTTCTGATACAGAAAAGCAGATTTTGACAAATATACACAAAGAGTGGTAAAGGGTTTAGACAGTAATTTGGACCCTTGAAAATTTTATCAAGCTGTGTGATAAAAAAGTCAGTACTTATCAATCCTCAAGAATGGAAAGGGATACTACTTATGTTAAGCAAAATTATCTCATTTTGAGAAAAACAAGACAATCTCCTCATAAAGGTTTCTTTGCTTTTTGTTTTAAGGTACCTCCCAAAGAAGCAACCTTGTTCATGTCAAAAGCTCCCTAAAATGGCCAGTGCACTTCCACATTGTCCTCGGTGAAAGTGTGCCAGTTAGATAATAGGCATACTAGTTAGTATTCTTATGATTAAAAAAAAAAAATGAAGAAAGTTTAGCCTGAAAGAGGCACAATTTTAGATTGAGGAGACCCTAAGAGAACTGCAGTGGTCCTTAAGGGTAGTGTTTGGGTAACTATCTGTTGAGTTTGACCAAAGGCCATGGTCACCATTGGATGCCAGGCAAAACCTCCTGAAAGAAGGCAGGGGACGCTAAACAAAGCAATCCTCAGACACACAAAGTCAACACCGAGGAATAAGCCCTTATAGGGTTTTGAAATGATGATCTGAGGCAAAGGAATGCCAACCTGAAGAACCCTTCTAAACTACACAGCTACTATGATAAGCTCCAGGATTGACTTATCAGGCTTGGCTGGCTGACTTTAAGGAGGCCTCCACGAGCCCTGCCTCCTTGTGGTCACACTTCTGTGTAATTCCTCCCTTTCTTGAGTGTAGGTAGGAGGTGCAACTTGTTTTTAATGAATGGAATGCAAAAAAGGTGACGCGAGGTACATGATTGCATTTATTTGATTAAGAGTGTAGTGCCCATCTTGCTAGTCTCTCTCTAATGCTGGTTCTGGATGAAGCCACTTGCCATGAATCCTACAGCCGTAAGGAAACAAATTCTGCCAACAACCTGAGAGTGCTTGGGAGCAGATCCCTTCCCTGTCAAGGCTACAATGAGCACCTGGCCAGACATGTTTTTCCAGCATCGAGATCCCAAGCAGGCTACCCAGCTAAGCCATGCCTAGACTTCTGACCCACAGACGTTGTGAGACAGTAAGTGTGCGTTGTTTTAGGCAGCTAAGTTTGTGGTAATTTGTTCTGCAGCAATAGAAAGCTAATGCCACTGGCCTATGCTCATATTTTCACTAAAGACTTTTCTTCTTGTAGACACTTTTACTTCTAAATATTCAAGTTAACATTTAGATCTCTTCTTCTAGCTATGGGCTGTTGAGATTTAAATTAGTTACTCAAACTTTCTTACCGTTTGAGTAAAAATTAACCATGGTATTTTCCTCCATTTACACAATATTAATATTAGTACACTAACGCCAGGTAGGCCGAGGCAGGAGAATCATTTGAGATTAGAAACTCTAGATCGGCGTGGGCAACATAGCAACACTTTGGCTCTACAAAAAATTTAAAAAAATACTAGCCAGGAGTGGTGGCGTGCATCTGTAGTCCTAGCTACTCAGGAGGTTGAGGTGGGAGGATCACTTGAACACAAGTGTTGGAGGTAACAGTGAGCTATGATCATGCCACTGCCTCCAGACTGGGTGACAGAGACCTGTCTCTGAAGAAAAAAAAATTAGCACAGTAAAAGAGATGGTACTAAATCAGCAGAGGCTTCTTTTATTTACACAGACATCTTCAACCCCACATAGGCAAGGACACTGTATGTTGTGGCATACAGGTTTCTCTCCAACTAGACGGAGCTCTTAGAAGTTAGTGTCCTTTGGCTCCCCTCCAGGCTTTACACACACTGGATATTCAATAACTATGGAATTAAAACTGCAATCGCCTTTAAGCTTATTAGTGGGATCTGGTTTCACTGTGGGTGGCACTTCCACTTTAATGCAATGATCAAAAACATTAAGATCTATGACAGGGTGGATACTGGGACAATGAGCATGACGATGTCATTGTTGCCAAGCCAAATTTTACAAGAGGCAAAGGAAAGCAAACGGTAACTAGAATGCAGAGGTTCTTCATCATCATCTTCAATCAGCTGTCACAGAATTTCCCAGTATCGAACCCCCCTTACAATTCTTACTTCTCCCCACCCCTCCAGGTACCTGAAATAGAAAAAAAAGGAAAAATTCTCCCTGAGAGATTTCTGCCTCCTCCTTTTTTCTTTTCAGTAGCAACCTCAACTGTTGACAGAGGTTCCTTAGGATTCAAAGAACAATTTTGAAGCTGAAAACAGAATAGTCTGTTTTTGAATAAATCCTAAAATATTTTCATTTCACACCCTTGTTCCATGACGAAAAAATTTACATAGAGATGAGTATGTTTTGTTCAGGCAGTGTGCAATAATAAAGTTTAGGCCAAATTAGGTTTATAATTAGAAGATAAATGCTGGTTTGGTACTATATTTAGGGATAAAATGAACCCATATCCACATATGTACTTATAGACACTATAGCACAAAACTAGCTGGCATCCAGTGTTTCTTGACTTTGGCTGAATCTCTGTTCCCCAGAACAGACTGTAAGTTCCAAAAGGTGGGGACCATGTTTTGGTCAGCTTTGGATTTCTCCAACACATTGCACAGTGTTCATGCAAAGAGCCACTCACAGAAATTGTCGAATTCACTTAAATAAGAAAACAATTTTGGCTGGGTACAGTGGCTCATGCCTGTAATCCCAGCATTTTGGGAGGCTGAGGTGGGAGGATGGCTTGAACCCAGGAGTTTGAGATCAGCTTGGACAACACAGTGAGTCCCCATCTCTATGAAAAACCTTTTAAAAATTAGCCGGGTGTGGTGGCACACTGCCTGTAGTCCTAGATACTCTGGAGGCTGAGGTGGGAGGATCACTTGAGTCTGGGAGGTCAAGGCTGCAGTGAACTGAAATCATGCCACTGTATTCCAGCTTGGGCGACAGAGCAAGACCCTGTCTCAAAAACAACAACAACAACAACAATAATGCAATTTTTATAAAATAGTTGATGACGCTTGCTAAGGTGGCAGTAGACCTGAACCTGGATGTTCAAACAATGCCATTCTTACCCGTTTTGGAGTGAAACAGTGAAAGGGGAAGGACAAAGAATTAAACCAAATTAAACTAAAATCTCCAAGTCTACAGTAAAAAAGAACTGCAACAGGTTTAGTCAGTGAAATTTTTTTTCTTTCCCCGAGATGGAGTCTCGTCCTGTTGCCCAGGCTGGAGTGCAGTGGCACCATCTCAGCTCACCCCAACCTCCACCTCCCATGTTCAAGCGATTCTCCTGCCTCAGCCTCCCGAGTATCTGGGATTACAAGCATGCGCCACCACACCCGGCTAATTTTGTATTTTCAGTAGAGACGGGGTTTCTCCATGTTGGTCAGGCTGTTCTCGAACTCCTGACCTCAGGTGATCTGCCCACCTTGCTCTCCCAAAGTGCTGGGATTACTGGCGTGAGCCACTGTGCCCGGCCTGAAAATGGTTTTTAAAACATATTTTCATGAAAACACTTTCTCACCATCTTTAAATAAAAACAATTTACATATTTTCCAATCGGAAGCTGCTGGGGCACTAGGACTCATGTGTTTTCTGCTCCACAGGTTTCAGATGCCACTGCACTACTAACTCCCCAGTGCTTTTGAGGCACGTGTTAGACATGTTCTCCTCTGTTGGAAGTCCTTGTGGCAACTTCAAGGGCTGGATTCTGTGACATAAGAAAATGTGTTTAGATAGGAGGAATATGTTCTAGTGTTCTGTATCCCTGCAGGATAACTACAGTTAACAATAACACACAGTTTCAAACAGCTAGAAGGAGGATGTTGAATGTTCCCAACATGAAGAAATGATAAATGTCTGAGATGACGGATATGGATATGCCAGTTGCCTTGATCGGATCACTATAACTTTATATATATTGAAACATCACTATGTACCCCATAAATACGTACAATTATTATGTGTCAATTAAAAAGAACAAAATTTTAGTTTTTTAAAAAGTTTTTTTCAGAACAAAAAAGAAAGAAAAATGCATTTAGAATTACACTATGCAATACATTTTAAAAAGAGAAGAAACAACAAACCTTATTAAATGCTTAACCACCTTCAATTTTGAATTCACAGAAGGGATATTCTTGTGAACTTGAGGGGTATGCGACTGTGAACAACAACAACAAAGCAATGTTATCAACCAACCTGAAGAGCAGATTGTTCCATGTTTCAGTACAATGTTAAACTGAGGGCTCATTCTAAGCCAAATTTACAAATAAATTACCCTAAGCAATACGCAATAAATAATAAATATACACCTCAAAGTTTTAAAAGTATAAAATTTAAAGCAAATGTAAACAACACTAAAGATGATTAAAATAATTGCATACTTTTTCTAATCCAAGCATCTTTATTATATCTTTTTCCCAATATGGACGTCTTCTTGTACTTTTTATTCTGGTAACAATATGCAGTTTATGAGGGTTCTGTGGATCCCCACCATATTTTTCATGATCTTCAGGTGAGGCCTGAAACACCTAGAAAGGAAATAATTATAAATGGTAAATTTCCAGCTTACACAGTTTCTATATACCTCCCATTTTTTCTTAAAAGACACACACACATACACAACTACATAATTATCTCATCCTTAATCATCACGTAATCCTCAACCTCAAATTGAACATTTCTATCAGTCTGATTACTCAGAGAGATGGAGTTTAACCTGTAGAACAAAGTAGGAGCAACCAATGACACTAAATAATTTAAATGCCAGGAGACTCTGTAAGCCCTGCTATGAGCTGGGCACTGGGCTGCATCCTCTTCCCTCCCTATTCTCAGGTGAAGAGCTGACTGTCAGGTGGGAAAACAAACATGTAAATTACAAGTGAAAATAAAACATAAATACTATAAAAACATTCTACAAAGTATTACGAGAATACAGGCAAATGACTAATAAATTCTGCTTATGAGGGATCAGAAACAGCTCCACAGAGCTAATATTTGAATTAATTATCTAAGAATCAAAAGGTTCTAAGAAGTTATCCCACAGAAACACTCCTCTAAGTGCACAAAATGTACCGAATAAGGATGTGTATTCTAACGCTATTTGTAATACTGAAAAATTTTAAGGCAACCCATGTTCCTCACTAGGATAACTACATTATGATGTATCCATTCTAAATAAAATGATTAATAACAAAACTAAGCAAAATGATGCAAATACACAAATTCTTTTTTTTTGAGATGGAGCCTTGCCTTGCTCTGTTGCCCAGGCTGGAGTGCAATGGCACGATCTTGGCTCACTGCAACCTCCGCCCCCGAGGTTCAAGCAATTCTCTTGCCTCAGCCTCATGAGTAGCTGGGATTATAGGTGTGCACCACCATGCCCAGCTAATTTTTGTATTTTTAGTAGAGACGGGGGTCTCACCATGTTGGCCAGGCTGGTCTTGAACTCCTGACCTCAAGTGATTCACTTGCCTCAGCCTCCCAAAGTGCTGGGATTACGGGCGTGAACCACCGTGCCCAGTGCAAATACACAAATTCCGATGTATCCTATAGGATACAATACTACCATTAAAATGAATGAGGTTTACTATCTTTGCAGGTCTTCACACTGAATGATGGCCATAATATATTCTTGAGCCAAAAACCAAAAAGAAATATCCATACAATTATGTGTTGTAAGCTGTTATGTGCATCATCCGTACCAAATACATGAGTGTGCATATGTGATATATTCTATAAATACTGTTTCTAAGACTCATATAAAATATATATAAAGGTCTCAAAGACATTAGATCAAGAGTCATACCTCTGGGGAATCAGATTGAGAAAAAAAATTGACCCCAAAAAGATGGTATCTTAATAAAAAGGAGTATTATTCAATGATTAAAAATAGTTTTGTAGAAATGTATATAGTGTAAAAGCATTCCTATTTCTCCACAGCCTCGCCAGCATCTATTGTTTCTTGACTTTTTAATAATCGCCACTCTGACTGGCATGAGATAA
Organism: Macaca nemestrina; assembly: GCF_043159975.1. Lineage (NCBI taxonomy): Eukaryota > Metazoa > Chordata > Mammalia > Primates > Cercopithecidae > Macaca > Macaca nemestrina. The sequence goes on from NC_092137.1 coordinate 119,596,504, forward strand.
TATCTCATTGTGGTTTTGATTTGCATTTCTGTAATGATCAGTGATGATGAACTTTTTTTCATATGTTTGTTGGCCACATAAATGTCTTCTTTTGAGAAGTGTCTGTTCATTTCCTTTGCCCACTTTTTGATGGGGTTGTTTTTTTTTTCTTGTAAATTTAAGTTCCTTGTAGATTCTGGATATTAGCCCTTTGTCAGATGGGTAGATTGCAAAATTCTTCTCCCATTCTGTAGGTTGCCTGTTCACTCTGATGGTGAGCTTCTTTTGCTGTGCAGAAGCTCTTCAGTTTAATTAGATCCCATTTGTCAATTTTGGCTTTTGTTGCCACTGCTTTTGGTGTTTTAGTCATGAAGTCTTTGCCCATGCCTGTGTCCTGAATGGTATTGCCTAGGTTTTCTTCTAAGGTTTTTATGGTTTTACACCATTGGTGGCAATGTAAATTAGTTCAACCATTGTGGAAGACAGTGTGGCGATTCCTCAAGGATCTAGAACCAGAAATACCATTGGACTCAGCAATCCCATTACTGGGTATATACCCAAAGGAATATAAATCATTCTACTATAAAGACATATGCACATGTATGTTTATTGAAGCAGTACTTACAATAGCAAAGACATGGAACCAACTCAAATGCCCATCAATGATAGACTGGATAAAGAAAACGTGGTACATATACACCAAGGAATACTATGGAGCCATAAAAAAGAATGAGATCGGCCGGGCACGGTGGCTCACGCCTGTAATTCCAGCACTTTGGGAGGCTGAAGTAGATGGATCACGAGGTCAGGAGATCGAGACCATCCTGGCTAACACGACGAAACCCCGTCTCTACTAAAAATACAAAAAATTAGCCAGGCATGATGGCAGGCGCCTGTAGTCCCAGCTATTCGGGAGGCTGAGGCAGGAGAATGGCGTGAACCCGGGAGGCAGAGGTTGCAGTGAGTGAGACTGCGCCACTGCACTCCAATCTGGGCGACAGAGTGAGACTCTGTCTCAAAAAAAAAAAAAAAAAGGAATGAGATCATGTGCTTTGCAGGGACATGGATGAAGTTGGAAGCCATCATCCTCAGCAAACTAATACAGGAACAGAAAACCAAACACTGCATGTTCTCACTCATAAGTGGGAGCTGAACAATGAGAACACATGGGGAGTCAGGGGCAAAGGGAGGGAGAGCATTAGGACAAATACCTAACGCGTGTAGGGCTTAAAACCTAGATGACAGGTTGACAGGTGCAGCAAACCACATGGCACATGTATACCTATGTAACAAACCTGCATGTTCAGCACATGTATACCGGAACTTAAAAAAAAAAAAAAAGAAATGTATACAGTGAGAGGTTCATATTATATTACTAGACAGAGAGAGCAGCTAGAGAAGCATTGATTGATATGAGATGAATCACATCTTAAAACATACAACACAGATTGAACTCCTTATTCTACTCTTTCCTTCTCATTACTGCACTTGAGTAGTTTAAAAGAAAAAAATAAAACATACAACAGAGAAGGATGTGGAAGGAGCTGGCAGCAGTTATCTCTGGGTGGGTAAGATTAAGAGTATTTTTTGGTGAGTTTTGTTTGTTTATATTTTTCTAGGGATTTTGAAGAGATTAGAACAAGAAGGATGGTGGAGATCAGAGGAAGGGGTAGGTGCACTAAAGAAAGGTGAGAATATTTAAAAGAACAGTATGAAAAAGCACAAAATATTTTGGAAAGGCAAGTGGTTCAGGGTGACTAATATAGAAAAAAGCATGAAAAGCAATGCAGGGGACGAAGTTAAACTATGTGCAACCATGTTGAGCCTTTAGAAATTACTGCTGGGGATACAGAGTTAATGAGGGTTAGAACCAATAGGCCCATGTTTTTAAGAGATTTGGAAAGAAAACTCTTACCTGAGAATAAAACTAACTGGGGATAGAGCCTGATACAAGGAAACCCAGTTAGGAGGCACTTACGACCATGGTTAAAGAGCTTGAACTGCCGGGCGCGGTGGCTCAAGCCTGTAATCCCAGCACTTTGGGAGGCCGAGGCGGGCGGATCACGAGGTCAGGAGATCGAGACCACAGTGAAACCCCGTCTCTACTAAAAATACAAAAAATTAGCCGGGCGCGGTGGCGGGCGCCTGTAGTCCCAGCTACTCAGGAGGCTGAGGCAGGAGAATGGCGGGAACCCGGGAGGCGGAGCTTGCAGTGAGCTGAGATCGCGCCACTGCACTCCAGCCTGGGCCACAGCGTGAGACTCCGTCTCAAAAAAAAAAAAAAAAAAAAAAAAAAAAAAAGAGCTTGAACTACATATAGTAGCTATAACAGAAAAATGACTGATGGGGAACTCTGGGCAGTAAGATAGATGGATTTGTGTTGGGTGAAGAAGAGGGAGGCTAAGCTTGATTCAGATGTCTCCAGTCTGGGAAATGAGATAGAGGATGGCAGCATTAACTGACACAACTAATACAAGAGAGGCACCTTGTTTTTTGTTTGGTTGTTTGGAGGGAAAGTAAGATGAGTTGAATTTTGGATACGAACTTGAAATACCTATAAGTTATCCAAGTAGCAATGTCTAGAAACCAGCTGAGAATACAGGAGAACACAGGAATAAGTTCAGAAGATAGGCAGGGCCGGGCGCGGTGGCTCACACCTACAATCCCAGCACTTTGGGAGACTGAGGGGGGTGGATCATGAGGTCAGGAGATCAAGACCATCCTGGCCAACATGGTGAAACCCTATCTCTACTAAAAATACAAAAATTAGCTGGGCGTGGTGGCGCGTGCCTGTAATCCCAGCTACTCAGGAGGCTGAGGCAGGAGAACTGCTTGAACCTGGGAGGTGGAGGTTGCAGTGAGCCGAGATCACACCACTGCACTCCAGCCTGAAGACAGTGAGACTCTGTCTCTAGAAAAACAAACAAACAGTCCGAGACTATTTTCCCGAGGTTTAAAGGTTTTCACATTTATCACAGCTGATGATCGAAACCACTGCCTTGCACATTTATTTTAAGTTCCAGGGCACAAGTGTAAGATGTGCAGGTTTGTTACATAGGTAAATATGTACCATGGCAATCTGCTGCACTATTTGCTGCACTTATCATTCCATCACCTAGGTCTGAAGCACAGCATGCATTAGCTATTTTTCCTGATGCTCTCCCTCTACTCGCCCCCAACAGGCCCCAGTGTATTATTCCCCTGCCTGTGTCTAGCCTTGCATATTTTAAATAAATGCCAACATTTGTATCTATCCTTCCAGAAATACAGAGTAAGAAACATGGAAAGATATAAGACAAAATAGTTGTGGAAAGGATAGCAGTGGAAAGACAACGACTCGAAAAATAAAAAAGATTTTTTTATTTTGTTTTGAGACAAGGTCTCACTCTGTTGCTGAGGCTGAAGTGCACTGATCCGATCATGGCTCACTACACCCCTGACCTCCTGGGCTAAAGTGATCCCCTCATCTCAGCCTCCTGAGTGGTTGGGACTACAGGCATGCACCACCACACCTAGCTAATTTTAAAATTTTTTGTAGACATGGAGTCTCACTATGTTGCCCAGGCTGGTCTTGAATTCCTGGACTCAAGCGATCCTCCTGCCTCAGCCTCCCAAAATGCTAGGAATATAGGTGTGAGCCATTGTACCTGGACGAGATTTCTGATAAAAGAACACCAAGCACATTAAAGGTATCAAAGTAGTCAATGGTAATACTGTTTTATCTTTTAAGAAAAATCAATGGGGAATGGTAGTCACCAAAAGCTAGGGAGAGGGGAAAATGGGGGAGTTACTATTATTATTAATTTTTGAGACAGGATCTTGCTCTGTTGCCCAGGCTGGAGTGCAGTGGCACAATTATAGGTCATTGTAGCCTTAACCTCCTGAGATTAAGCAATCCTCCCCGCTCAGCCTCCTGAGTAGCTAGGACTACAGGTGTGTACCGCAACACCCATCTCATTTTTTTTTTTTTTGTAGAGACTGGGTCTCCTTATGTTGCTTAGGTCGGCAGTTATTATTTAGTGGATATAGAGTTTCAGTTTTGCAAGATGAAAAGAGTTCTGGAGATGGATGGTTGTGATAGTTGCACAACAGTGTCAATGTACTTAATGCCATTGAGTAGCACACTTAAAAGTGGTTAAGATGGTAAATGTTATATGTATATTTTACCACAACAAAAAATATTAGGAACCCCTCGCCCAAAACAAATAAACAAAAAACCCAGGCTTTACAAAGCTAAATATAGTCTTTAACATACAATCCAGCAATTATGCTCTTAGGTATTTAACTGATGAGTTGGAAATTTATGTCCACCCAAAAATCTATACATGAATGGTTATAGCAGCTTTGTTCATTACTGTCCAAAACTGGAAGCAACCAAGATGTTTTTCCACAGGCGAATGCACAAACTGTATACGTCCATGTAATGGAATATTATTCAGCAATAAAAATAAGCTAGCAAGCCACAAAAAGACATGGAGGAACCTTACGGGTAAATTGCTAAGAGAAAGAATCCAGTTTGAAAGGGCTGTATACCATATGATTTCAGTTACATTACATTCTAGAAAAGGCAAAACTATGGAGATAATAAAAAGATCAGTGGTTGCCAGGGGTTGGGAGTTGGGAAGGATAAACAGGTGAACCACAGGTGATACTTAGGGCAGTGAAACTATTCTGTATGATACTGTAACAGTGGATACATGACATTACGCATTTGTCAAAACCCATAGAACTTCACAACGTGAAGAGTGAACGCTAGTGTAAACCATGGTATTTAGTTAATAATACTGTGTCCCGTTGGTTCATCAGTTATAGAGGACACAGTGTATGCTGCGCGGAGGGAACATATAGGAACTCCCCATACTTCCCAATCAATGTTTCTGCAAACCTAAAACTGCTCTAAGAAATAAAGACTACTAATTAAAACACACACAAAAACAGGCCGGGCACCTGTAATCCCAGCACTTTGGGAGGCCAAGGCGGGTAGATCACTCAAGATCAGGAGTGCAAGACCAGCCTGGGCAACATGATGAAACTCCATCTCTACTAAAAATACAAAAATTAGCTGGGTGTAGTGGCACGGGCCTGTGGTCCCAGATACTCTGGAGGCTGAGGCACAAGAACTCTTTGAACCCAGGAGACAGAAGTTGCAGCCAGCTGAGATTGCGCCATTGTGCCCCAGCCTGGGCAACAAAGCAAAACTCTCTTAAAAAAAAAAAATTAAAACAAAAAATCAATGGTGGGCTTAGTCAGTATTATCTAAAAGAATGATAGGCACACATAAATCAAATAGAAAAAGCTGAAAGATCCAAAGTAGCAATGATCGATATGGAAAGTGAGAATGAAGAGTGACACAGTGAGAGCCTGAGCAGGAAGACCTACTGCTTTCTCAGGACAATGGTGATACCAACACACATACACAAACCATAAGCAGGAATAAGTAGACTGAAATGATAAAAACCCACTACTGTGAAGGCCAGTGACACAGGTGACAGAACAGTTTTGTTTTTAATAATCACCATTTATGTAAATCCCACTATGCTTTAAACTCTGTACCCCCACCTACATCCACATATAATTTAACATAAAATCTTTCAATATTACAAAAATAGGTACCACTTAAAACATATTTTTTAGAACAACACTAACATTAAAAAAAAAAAATCAAACTTTGTTCTTACTTTATCTGGAATTCTTGATTTGGTGAATTTGTGACGAATCCAATCTGTACCAATGAGAGACTCCACACCTTTTGTCACCGTCTAAAATACGATATAAATCATTTGTGTTTTAGAATTCTGTCTAGTACAGAAATCCATACCCACCAATCTTTAGGTAACAGAAGTCTGCTCCAACCTACCCTGTAATTATTAAAGGTGTATCTTAGCACCCTAGCTGAGCGAATGCATCCCATCTAAGCACTAACACAATACAAAGGTAAAAGCGCATAAATATACTTTTAGACCATGGATTGGTAACTGTTTTCTGTAAAGGACCAGATAGTAAACATTTCCAGCTCTAGAGCTATGTAGTCTCCATTGCCAAAACTCAGCTTGGCCATTATAAGGGTAAAAGCAGTCGGACAATATGCAAACAAACAGGTGTGGCTATTTTTCTTTTCCTTTCTTTTTTCTTTTTTTTTGTTTGAGATGGAGTCTTGCTCTGTGGTCCAGGCTGGAGTGCAGTGGCATGATCTCGGCTCACTGCGACCTCTACTTCCTGGGTTCACGCCATTCTCCTGTCTCAGCCTCCCGAGTAGCTGGGACTACAGGTGCCTGCCACCACCCCCGGCTAATTTTTTTTTGTATTTTTAGTAGAGACAGGTTTTCGCCGTGTTAGCCAGGATGGTCGTGATCTCCTGACCTCATGATCCGCCCACTTCGGCCTCCCAAAGTGCTGGCATTATAAGCGTGAGCCACCGCACCTGGCTGGCTGTAGGTAGTTTTCAATAAAACTGTTATTTACAAAAATAGGTGGCAGGCTGAATTTGGCCTAGAGGCCATAGCTTAGCAACTCTTGCTCTAGAGAATGTGCAGTAATTCACATTTAACAAGACAATATAAAAGAAATCCAAAATGAGTTTCCAGTTTCCTTTCTAGTTCTAACAATGTCATCATTCCTAGTTCCTATCCCTTGTTCCTGCTCTACATCCCTCCAATCCCACTTCTCTCAGGCTACTGAAGAATAAGGATTCACTGCCGACCTTTCATACCAGGACACTGCCGTGGGAATGGGCAACAGTCATTCCCATCACTCCCTCCTAGCATTTCCTGCATTGCAGAGATGGCATAAACCACTAGAAGGCAGGCAGTGGGCTGAGTTCTGCTGCCTACCAGCTGTGAGACATGAGACACTTACTCCCTCAGAGGGTCAGTTTCCTCAGCTCTGAAAAGGAAATCATACTGACCTCCCAGGATTAATCTGAGGTTAAGGTAATATATATAAAGCCCCTTACATTGTTGTCATCTGCAGCCAGAGGCAACTCAATAGGCTCATCTAGGCTCTGGCCCTTAGGAGCAGATGAGGCCGCACCACTGCACTTTCTAAAGGCAAGCCTAGAAGGAGATACAGGAAAATACTAACACTGATGGTCTCCTAGAGATTATTTCTCTTCCTTCTGATTTTCCATATTTTTCTAATGTTGTATTATTGAAAATGTACTTCCATAATCTAAGGGGAAAAAAACCCTAAAACTTTAAGATTAAGACAGACCAAGGGGAATCAATGACGGCCATTTTTTATTGGCATGTTTTCCAGAAAAAGATCTTTTTTGATTCTAGATCTTTAGGGATAAAACAGCAGATAAACCATAAATAAACAAGATTAACTCTCAATATCCAAAGAATATCAAAAAGGAACTGGGGAAACCACTTAACTTTGGGTGGCTGGGGCGGGTGGATCACAAGGTCAGGAGTTAGAGACCAGCCTGGCCAATATGGTGAAACCCCCGAGTATATGAAAAATACAACAATTAGCCAGGCGTAGTGGCAGACACCTGTAGTCCCAGGTACTCAGGAGGCTAAGGCAGGAGAATTGCTTGAACCCGGGAGGTGGAGACTACAGTGAGCCCAGATAGCACCACGGCACTCCAGCCTGGGCGACAGAGTGAGATTCTCTGTCTCAAAAAAAAAAAAAAAAAAAAAAAAAAAGAACTTAACTTGCCTTGGAATGATTAAAAAAAAAAAAATTCATAAGGGATAGAAAAAGACAAATTCTTGAAAAGAAACACTTACCTGTAGTCCGCCCGGGGGCCTCTGAACTACTAAGCGCAAAATCCCAGCCATAAGTGCAGTGACTGCTTTCTTTAGAGGCTGTGGGAAGTAGGAAGTAGACCCATGAGTCAACTATGTCCTGGAAATGAACAGGTTTCCCCTTCTCTAGCATTAAAAAACTAAGCAGCAAATTAATTGTAAACTTGACTTAAGTTTAACAGTAAAACATATTGGTTATTTTAATACAATAAGGGCACGAATTAATTTATACATATTTTATTCAACCACAGGTAGTAATTATACACATTAACCACACCCCATTTTCATCAAATGAGTCAGACCTAGATTGATTCCACAAAACTACTATCATTCAAAGTGTCTTCTTCAACAATGAAGGCAGATAAAGAATACTTTGCCACAGAATCACAGAAAATTAAAGAGCCTGAAGGGACTGGAGAAATCTCAACTCCATTAGAACTGACTGCCCACATCCTTACTTTATGAATGAGGATCATGAATTCCAGAAAGTTCAATGATTTATCCAAGTGCATCCAGTTATCAATAAAGTATGTGGTCTGGAATCCCACTCTCCTAATTTCTAGGCAAGTGCATTTTCACTAAACCGTAACACCTTTCTGTTAAAAAGTAGAATTTGTTTTTGCTGATTTGTATTTTTTTTAAAACTATTTTCAACGCACACGCATTGCTTCTATAACCTAAAAAGGTCATATTTATTTAATTAGACACAAAACAACTGTAGTCTACTGACTTATACTGAAAGCAGAAAGATTAAGTTCATGAACTACATGTATATGTCGGACAGGTTACTTAATTCATGCGTTACAATTTTTCTCCCAGAAAAGAAATAGTCGTCTTGCAAATGAGTTATTCTACAAAGCAGCTAAAACAGTACATGGCATGTGGGAAGCCCTCAATAAATGGTAGCTTTTATTATTATTAAATTATTACAAAGCCAATAAGAATGCTCTTAAAAGTATTCTTAAAAGCAGTCCCCAACCTTTTTGGTACTGGACCAGTTTCATGGAAGATAAGTTTTCCATGGATAGGGAGAGGTGGCAGGGAAGGTTTCAGGATGAAACTGTTCACCTCAGATTATCAGGCATTAGATTCTCACAAGGAGCATGCAACCTAGATCCATTGCATGCACAGTTCACAATAGCGTTCACACTCCTATGAGAATCTAATGCTGGACTGCTCTGACAGGAGGCGGAGCTCAGGTGGTAATGCTCACTCAAACGCAGCTCACCTCCTGCTGTGCCACCTGGTTCCTACCTGGCCAGCAAATGGTCTGGATCTGAGGCGTGGGGTTTGGAGACTTCTGCTCTAACACACTAACATAGGTTAAGTGTTGTAATTCAGTGTCCCGCAGATTCTAGTTCATTCAAGTTCTGCACGTCTTTCCTGTGATGTGGATAAAGCAATGGAACTGTGAGAATCAATGCAAGACATCTCCTGAAAAGAGCCAGACCTCAGAAACATTCCTCAGCAACTGAACCTGTCTAATGCTAAATTATTTTACCAGACTTCCTCGTATCAAGGTTAGGTATTACTCCAACATATTTAGCTTCACACTTTATAAAAAATCTTTCTGATCACTTAGATCTCAACAAAATCCTAAGTGGACTTCTGCTTCCATTCCAATTCCCCTAATATCTTTTTTGTGTATCAGCAATAAATCATCTCATTAAATCTTAGATCATATCGCTCTGCTCAAAAATGTTCCAGAGGGCCAGGATTCTCACTGTCGAAGTGGGAAGTTACACGTAAGCAAGAGCGGAAGGCTACAATGATCCTTACACACCTTATAATGTGTAGCTTAATATAGATATTGAGGGATTAGAAATAATAATAGATATGCATACACACATGGGTTGGCTCTGTCAGCTGAGAGGACTTACAGCAATAGCACTCAGTGGCAACGAGCACACTGGGTGCCCAGATCTTGGCTGCATTCTTTAATAAAAGGAACCAGTGCTCCTTTGAGAAATGGCTGATTATGTCTGGAGCACTTTGTAATGCCAGAAAGGAACTACTGGAAAAAACATAATGACGGGGTATGTCAAAGGGACACTGGAGTCAATTGTAGCCAAAGCTGGAACAATTTCAGCAACAAAATAAGTAACGAAGTATTACTGGCTTAGAACCCAAACCAAAATAAATAAATAAATAAATAAATAAATAAATAAACAACCCTAAGTTCATACTAATATAAATAAGTGAATAAGTTAATGAGAAAGACCAAATATCCCATTCAGAAGAATTCCAAATAATTCTTCCCTCTCCTGGAATGATCCTGATACTTACATGGCTAATTTCCTTATCTTTTTTAATTTTTGGCTCAAATCTCACCTTTTCAATGAGGTCTACCCAGATCACATCATTTGACATTTTAACCCATACCCCAGCTGTCAACACTCCCAATTCCTCTCTTTTCTTTCTATTGTGCGTATCTTCTAACGTAACTTAATTATCTGTTAGGTTTGTTGTTTGGTGCATATCCATTCAACAGCATGCTAATTCCATAGGAAACGGGTTTTTAGATTTTGTTGTTTTGGGTCTGTTATATTCACAGAAGTATCCCAAGCATCTACGTAAAGTGGTATCTGCCCTATAGCAGGCACACAATATATTTTTTTGCAGAATAACTGAAATTTAAATATGTACAGACTTCTGAAGGTGTGATAGTCAAAAGTTACAAGTTTTTAGAGATAAGAGTCTCCCTAAGTTCCTGGTATTGAACTCAGCCTCAAGCAATCCTCAATTTTCCCAGTAATTGGAGCTAGGTGTCACCACGTTTGACTCAAGGAATACATTTATTTTATTTTATTTTTTTGAGACGGAGTCTCGCTCTGTCGCCCAGGCTGGAGGGCAGTGGCGCCATCTCGGCTCACTGCAAGCTCCGCCTCCAGGTTCACGCCATTCTCCTGCCTCAGCCTTCTGAGTAGCTGGGACCATAGGCGCCCGCCATCACGCCCGGCTAGTTTTTTGTATTTTTAGTAGAGACGAGGTTTCACCGTGTTAGCCAGGATGGTCTCGATCTCCTGACCTCGTGGTCCTCCCGCCTTGGCCTCCAAATGTGCTGAGATTACAGGCGTGAGCCACCTCGCCTGGCAAGGAACACGTTTTAATAAAGTAAAAGTTACTGTCTCCTACTGTAAAATAGGAAAATACCAGGCATCACAGAAGTATGATCCCATTTCCATTTTTTTAAATGTCTGTGAAAGTGTCTATTTACAGAAAAATTCTGGAAGGTTGTCAGAAAAGCGTTAATATACGCCTGGGGGTATGAAAAAAAGTGTTTTTCCTCCCCCACACCGACCGATAGTTCTTTTGTCTTTTTACAATGACCATGCGTGCAACAGGAACGTTAAAAAGCGATTTCTTTTTCTAAACCGTCAATGTATATAATTATTAAAGGGGGAAAACACTTCTGAAATGTAAAACATAGAATCACTCTTGCAGAGATACCGGAGATCTCTGAAGGCTGGAAGCGTGTCTCTTCTCTGAACTCCTAGAGCCTAACAAGCAGTGTGCAGCCTTCATTACTGCCTCTTGGCAAAAACGGCAGAACAAACAGCTTTTGGTAGGTCTCGATCAAAATGGTAACAAATCAATTTTAATAAAATGGCAAATATTCTAACTGCCAACTCTGGGATGTTTGCATTATAAAATGAAGCAATACAAAAATAAAGACAATTTTCTATCTTCATTTAAAAAAAAAAAAAGCAACCCTAATCCCCAATGACAACCCTAAATTATCAATAAAGCACAGAAAACGCTGCCAGGGTTCCCTTTTCCAAGCTGTCCAGCCTCGGCGGCTCCGTCCTTGAGCTCCAGAGCCTGGGCCCAAAAAGCCGCGTGGCCCTGGATCCCGCGAACTGGGAAAAGGGGGGATCCTGCAGGCCAATGGCCTTACGGGAGCCAATGTGACGGGATCTGGCGCAGACCCATTTAGGCTGCCGTAACCTGCCAACTCAGAACGCATTAGGCAAAATCAATTAGGATCTGCAGAGGGCTCCCGGATACACCTTGCGAAGAATGCCGCACTCTCGGCCACTCATTCCCCACTCACCAGCACCCGCTAAACGTTCAACCTGAACTTTTCCACCGAAGGGAAGCGGAACAGAGGAAGAGCTACCAAGTGCCACACTCAAAGCCTGCCGTCGCAGTGAGCGCGACCTGCACCCTAGGGCATTTTTGTTCCGACGAAATCCCTCCGCGTCAGGCAAGTCCCTAGAAAGAGAGCGCAGGCGCCTGGGTGTCACATGACCGCTTCCCGGAAGCGCAGCAGACCCGCTTCACTTCAGCTTGGGTTGAGGTGGAGGAGAATTCCCGGAATTATGGCGAAGTCCGGGCTGGGGCAGGATCCTCAGAGCACAGCTGCAGCCACTGTGCTCAAGCGGGCGGTAGAACTGGATTCGGAGTCGCGGTATCCGCAGGCTCTGGTGTGTTACCAAGAGGGAATTGATCTGCTCCTGCAGGTTCTGAAAGGTGAGCAATGAGGCAAGGCGGGGAGGACCTGAGGAAAAGGAACTGGTTCCTGCTGTGTCTGGGGTGAAGTGAATGAGTTAAAAACGATTCTTCCACACCACGAAGAAGCAGTTAAATACAGAAGGTGGGATATTCTACAGGACAACCGGGCCGCTTTCCTTTAGATCTTTAGTAGATTGATATCATCTAGAAAAGGTGGGGAGGCTACTAGTCTAGATTTTAAAAGACTTAAGAGATATAACCCAGTGTAATATATAAGCTTTGAGAGGACCTGGGTTTGTACGAACTTTGAAAGACATTTTTGGATCTAGTAGAAAAGTTTGAATATAGATTGGGTGACATTAAAATTATTCTCTTAGGCAATATGATTTTTTTTTTTCCCGAAAACTATCCTAAATTTTTAGAGATGCAGACCAAAGTGTTTTAGAAAGAGATGCTATGATGTCTTAATTTTCCTTAAGCAAAAATTTTTTAAAAATCGAGGCTCTATTTGAGCAAAAATGCTAATTTAAAAAATCTAGGTGATGGGTAATAAGGGTGTTTATTATACGATTATTTTTAATTTTCTGTTTAAACATTTGCATTTAAAGCAAGCCAAAGTAAAATTATGTAGCGGCAGAAGAAAAGTTTTTCTTAAACGGATGAAGTGCGGTGTGAGAAATGCCCAGGGTTGTGGAGGGGACAGTGAGACTTTTCCTATTACTTAGTTATTCAATGTTGAGAAATACCCAAATATTCCTTAACACCCAGCACAACCCTGGCTCACAGTAGACACTTAATATTTATGTATTAAATTGATAAGATCAACTCCTGCTCCCCAACCCACTGACACTACCGGTCTGAACTAAGCTTTCTAGTTTAAGCTTCTTATAATTAAAGTGTTACCGAAGCTTTGAGGCAGCAGAGGGAAGCCCTTCATGGTTTGGTGCTTTGGTCAGAACTATAAACTCTACCTTGCCTGGGGCATTATTTGATGATAATGATGACAGTGACAACAGCACTAAGCGTAGCTATCACGTTTCAGTGCTGAGTGCCAGGCATTGCAGAGAACATTAAAAGTATGATCTCGTTTCATCTGTACCAATTGCCCTATCAAGTAGGAGTTGATGGTGTTCTCGCTTTACAGCATAAAAAATATTGTTCGCTTTCAAGTTCTGCCACTAGGAGGTGGTAGAGTCACAGTCAGAGCCCAAGGCCTGTGTATACGGAATCCCAGAAGAGAGACGGTGTACTGTGTTGGTCAGGTGGAACACTGCTCAAGTTTTGGCTGCACCAGGAATCTGAAGCGGGAGAATCACAGTTCTTCTCTAGTGTGCTTCACTGATCCCGTAGAGGTTACATGTAACATGACACAGATGGGTTAAGACCAAAATGCAAATAGCGCTAATACAGGCAATAAGTGCCAGGAGAGAGATATCTATAGATAGGCACAATGAGGATTTCAACAGTTAAAGGTCATGGGAGGGTGGAAAGGTAGAGGTGGAGTTTGATTGGGGCTTTGGAGGAAAAAGAATTTCAGAAGTCAGAAATTCATCTAAGAGTCTTCAAATTCCTGTGCTGTCTTACCAAATAAGTAGTTTGGTTGAGCACGTGTCTGAAGAGGAAGAGTGAGAAGTTAAGTTTAAAGGTAGATAGGGGCTTGGATCACATTGTGAATGCCTTGACTACCAGGAGATTCTAACTCATTCCACAGGCAAGGAGAAACCATTTAAGGTTTTTACAAAGGAGTAACATAATTGGAGTTGCATTTCAGGGCTTGTCTCTTTCAGGAATGTGCTCTTTTCTCACAGATACTTATTTGCATGGCACACTCTCTCCTATTTCAGGCCTTTACACAAATATCACCTTCTTTGTGAGGCTTTCCCAGACCTCCAGTGTAAAATTATAACCCCATCCCAGCACTCCCTGTCCTCCATTATTTTATTTGATAGCACTTACCTCAATCTAATATACATGTTTTACCAACTTATTTTTATTGTTCTCTTTCTTCCTACTGGAACAATAGAGGAGAATTGTGTCTGTTGTATTAACTGCTGTATCCACAGCACTTAGAACAGTGCCTGGCATGTCGTTAGTTCTCAATAAATATTTCTTGAATAAAGGACTGAATATGGCAAGAATGTAAAGTAGATATTAACCTGTAGAGACTGAAGTTAAGCAGACCAATTAAGGAGCTCCTGCTGGAATCAAAATAAGAGGTGAGTATAGCCATTATAGAAAACAGTATGGAGATTCCTCAAAAAATTAAAAAGAGAACTACCATATGATCCATCAATCCCATTACTGGGTATACATCCAAAGGAAATGAAATCATTACGTTGAAGAGATATTTGTACTCCCATGTTTACTGCAGCACTATTCATAATAGCCAAGATAGGGAATCAATCCAAGTGTCTATCAGCAGATGAATAGATAAAGAAAATGTGGTACATATATACTGTGGAGTACTGTTCAGCCATAAAAATTGAAATCCTGTCATTTGTGACATGGACAAACTTGTAGGAAATTGTTAAGTGAAATTAGCCAGACACAGAAGGACAAATACCACATGATCTCACTCATATGTGGAATCTGAAAAAGTTGATGTAGAAGTAGAGAGTAGAATAGTGGTTACCAGAAGCTGGGAAGGGCAGGGGGTAGGAGGAATGGGGAGAGGTTGGTCAAAGGGTACAAAATTACAGTTAGATGCCAGGCACAGTGGCTCATGCCTGTAATCCCAGTACTTTGGGAGGCCGAGGTGGGCAGATCACTTGAGGTCAGGAGTTCGAGACCAGCCTCGCCAACACGGTGAAACCCTGTCTCTCTTAAAAAAAAAAATACAGTTAAATAAGAGGAATAAATTCCGGTGTCTTATTACACAATAGGGTGACTATAGTTAATAATGTGTTGTATGTATCAACATAGCTAGAATGAAGGATTTTCAAAGTTCTTACCACAAAGAAACTAAATATTTGAGATGACAGATAGGCTAATTACCCTGATTTGATCATTACCTTTACCAAGTGGTCAAAGTTAATATCATCAGTAGTAAGACACATAAACATCACGTACCCACTGAGCAAGGTACATCACTTCTGTGATTGTCTTGCCAAAAAATGCATAAACCAAGTCTAATCATGAGCAAACATCAGACCGTCCAAAACAAGAGACATTCTGCAAAAATAACTGACCGATGTTATTCCTAAATGTCAAGGTCATAGAAGGCAGAGAAAGATTAAGGAACTAACACAGATTGGAGGAGACTAAGGACACATAACTAAATGCAATATGGGATCCGGACCAGAAAACACTTTCCTTAGTGGAAAAATTGGTGAAATTCAAATAAGGTTTGTAGATGAGTTCACAGTATTGTTTCGGCGTTAATTTCCTAGCTCTGATATTTGTAGTATGGCTTGTAATATGTTAACATTAGGAGAATCCAGGGGAAGGAGCTATCTGTACCATTTTTGCAACTTTTCTGTAAATATAAAATTAACTCAAAATGTTTTTTAAAATGAGAGATTAAAATGAAATTATTGGCTGGGCACTGTGGCTCACGCCTGTAATCCCAGCACTTTAGAAGGCCAAGGCGGGCGGATCACCTGAGGTCAGGAGTCGGAGACCAGCCTGACCAAAACATGGTGAAACCCCATCTCTACTAAAAATACAAAAACTAGACAGGCATGGTGGTGGGTGTCTGTAGTCCCAGCTACTCAGGAGACTAAGAGGAGAATTGCTTGAACCGGGAGGTGGAGGCTGCAGACAGCCGAGATCGTCCCACTGCACTGCAGCCTGGGCGACAGAACGAGACTCCGTCTCAAAATAAATAAAAAATGAAATTATTATGGAAAATATAAGCGATGTTGAAAGGAAAGAAGGGAAGGAACAAGAAGTGATTTGTTGACTGATTTGGGAGGATGGGTGCTTGGAGTAAAACTTTATGATCATGTATATTCAAAAATAACATTTTTGTGGTAGCTGGAAAAATGTGCATTATATAATGGGGAGGTCTGGAAGAGTAGCTGGTTTTGTGGAAGATAAATATTTTTTGCTATCTTTTAATTATGCAAAAACTTCAAACTTGTGGGTAATTAGGATAAAATAGTGCTCAGACATGAGTTTGACACGTAATGAGCCACCTTTCATCCCACCAGATTTGGTGTCCTAGAGATGAGACGTAGTGTCAATCGTTCCCACTCCCAAATCAAGCTGCATCCCACGTTTCGTGTAAATATGAAGGTCTTGGATGTTCAAGCCAAATTTGAGCTTATCATGTGTATTTGAGGACTGAGGCAAATCATACTAAAGGATAGGATATTTGTAGAAAACTGGAGAAACTGAAAACAATGCCCAAATTAAATAGAAAAATTGTTTTGATACTTGCTAAGATATATATTTTTAAATTTGTAGGTACCAAAGATAATACTAAGAGATGTAATCTCAGAGAAAAAATTTCCAAATACATGGACAGAGCGGAAAACATAAAGCAGCACTTGGAGCAAGAAAAAGAAGGTAAAGAGGCTGTTTTAGAAAACACATCCGTAAACGACTACGATCGTCCATTCACCCAGTGTTCCTGGCTCCTGCCCTTTGGAGCTCTGTGTGGTCTGGACCAGTTGTCCCTGGGAGCTTACAGGATTTAATCTGCATTTCCACTCCCATATAGGAGTTGTTCTTAATTGTTTGGTTTTTTTTTTAGTTGGGGGTGGGAATGTCAGATATCCCTTTGACCTTTGAACATCCGATGAAAGCTACACATACTGGAGAATGTTACGTGCCATTTTTAATGGGTTCACAAATCCCTATGAAGCTTATGTGTGGACCCTATGTTAAGAAATACTACAGAGGAATACCAAATGTAAACTGTGTATTTTATTTATATTTCCCTTTATGAAATGACCAAAATCATGAAAGA
The DNA here is from genome assembly GCF_043159975.1 of Macaca nemestrina. Classification (NCBI taxonomy): domain Eukaryota; kingdom Metazoa; phylum Chordata; class Mammalia; order Primates; family Cercopithecidae; genus Macaca; species Macaca nemestrina. The sequence goes on from NC_092137.1 coordinate 119,613,598, forward strand.
AGCTAAAGAAACTCCTGGGATTTCCCTCAGATTTTGTTGTGAATCAAAACACCTCAGGAGTTAAGCATTCCTAATGATTAGAGGTCAGGTAGGTATTGTTCCGCATGGATCATTAGTTCCCTGCTCCTAAGCATCCAGTTTACAAATGTCTGTAAATGGCCATTTCCACCCTTACCTGAGTGCATACTTGCTGCTTTCTATAGCCAAAGGTACTGCTGCCCTGCAAAGCCGGTGCCCCCAGGCCCCAGCTTTTCTTCCTCTCTATGCTTTCTACACCACTTTCCCCATCTCTTCCTACCATTCTGTATCAGTACATACCCTGGGGATCCCCCACTGAGCTCCTTTGCTCAGTACGAATACAATTGTGTTTCCTTCACCCCAATTTGAAATTTAGAATGGAATTTTACTCCAAAACATTGATGAAATACAGTACCTTCAGCACTGTGGTTTTGAGTACATGGGATTAAATTAACCTCTGTGTGGCCATCTTGGCTTAAAAAACGAGGCATAGTTGTCAGCATTATCTCTGTGGAAATATTTGGAACAGAATCCAAACTACTGATTTTTAAACAAAGTGTAAAGTATAATTTAGGGGCTACCATATAATTTAGGGACTAGCATTAGGGGTCATTTTTTTTTTTTTTTTTTTTTGAGACAGAGTCTCGCTCTGTCGCCCAGGCTGGAGTGCAGCGGCACGATCTCGGCTCATTGCAACCTCTGCCTCCTGGGTTCAAGCAATTCTTCTGTCTCAGCCTCCCGAGTAGCTGGGACTACAGGCACCCACCACCACGCCTGGCTCATTTTTGTATTTTTAGTAGAGTCGAGGTTTTGCCATATTGATCAGGCTGGTCTCTAACTCCTGACCTCAGGTGATCCTCCCACCTCGGCCTCCCAAAGTGCTGAGTTTACAAGTGTGAGCCACTGCGCCCAGCCAGGGGTCATATTTTTTTAAAACCTTAAAGGTTTCTGATAACTTTTCAATGTTCATTTTGAATTAACAAAAGCAATAGATCTATCTAATTGATCCTGTGACATCCCCATCTTTAGCTTGGGTTATTAAGAAGTATTGTAAATTTCTGTTTAAAACTCTACACGTGCCAAGAAAGACTTCAAAGCTCCATATTATACTGTATTCATGTTTTTTCTTTTTTCTTTTTTTTTCAGGCAGAGTCTTGCTCTGTTGCCTAGGCTGGAGTGCAGTGGTGCGATCTCAGCTCACTGTAACCTCCAACTCCTGGGTTCAAGTGATTCTCCTGCCTCAGCCTCCCAAGTAGTTGGGACTACAGGTGCCTGACATCATGCCTGGCTACTTTTTATAATTTTAGTAGAGGCGGGGTTTCACCATGTTGGCCAGGCTGGTCTCGAACTCCTGACCTCAAATGATCTACCTACCTCGGCTTCCCAAAATGCTGGGATTACAGGTGTGAGCCACCACGCCCTGCCCTGCATTCGTGTTTAATACTCACTTTAGTTATTAGATTACAAGACATAAAAAGACAAGTCTGAAGAGAAGAACCACAGAGCCACTGAGTTATAGTATGTGGTGCTACCCATGGTGACAGGAAGTTATTGGATACCTTTATACATACACTACTCCCTTCAGCAAACTGCCTGGTCTATAGGATTCGGCTGAAGGAGCTGTTCCAGGAACCCTCTGGATTTTCCCCCTTGCCTAGCCTCTGTGAAGGCAGAAATCACTAATGTAATGGTTTGCCTTAAATACGTTTGTGTGTGTAACATCCTGCAATGTGTATGATATTTAGTAGGCATTCAATAAGTATTTGCTGAATGAATAAGTGAAAAAAATTAATGTGTATCTGATGCTGATTAATCACTATATATAAAATATAAAATGTGTAAAAAAAATGGTCACTGGTTTTACTGTTGAAGCCTGTGTTTTATAGATGGAAAATATCACAAGCAAATTAAAATAGAAGATAATGCAACGGGTTTCAGTTACGAGTCACTTTTTCGTGAATATCTTAATGAGACAGTTACAGAAGTTTGGATAGAAGATCCTTATATTAGACATACTCATCAGGTATGTGAATGTACTAAAATATAATGAAATACTATATTCAACGTACTAAGTTAGTAATAATCCATTCTAATGTCTTTTAGCTGTATAACTTTCTTCGATTTTGTGAGCTGCTTATTAAGAGGCCATGTAAAGTAAAAACTATTCACCTTCTCACCTCTCTGGATGAAGTAGGTACCTGAAAGCACTTACTCTTTCTTATTTCTTTATTCAGTTACAAGATGTAGTCCCGTCAAGGAAAACACAGATGGAGTGCTTCAGCTAGATTTATTTCCTTGGGAATTAACTTGTTATCTAACAGTATGCACAGCATGTCATGAAAAATGTTACTGATTTTAGGATGCTGATTTTGTATTTGGCCACTTTGCTAAATGCGCTTATTCAAATAGTTTGTTAGTTCAGTCTCTTGGATATTCCAGGAGGCAATCACACTGTCTGTACTATGGACAATTTTGTTTCTTTACCAATTATTATATCTGGGGGTTGGTAGCATGATGTGGTAGTGGGCATCTCTATCTTGATTTTGACTTAAAATAGGAATGCTTCTAAATAATTATGACTTCTACGATTGATTTCAAAAGAAGTCAGCTCCACTTGGATGACTAAAACTATTCCAAACTACATTTAAGGAGACAGGGTGGAGTTATGTCCACATTAGAAAAGAAAATTATTTTGATAAAAACAATTGCTCTTTAAACTACCTCACATTGTTTAGTTGCTTCTTTGAGATAGTAGGCATTGAAACGAGTATAGAACATTTCCATCTTAATCCACCTATGATATAGATTGTATAGCTTAGGGATAGTTTAAGATAACAATAATAACTGAGGCAGATAATCGTAGTTTTGCAATTAACAGGGCACTGAGCAAGTGCAGCAAAGTAGGGGCCTGCAAGAAATAGAAGAGTCACTCAGGAGCCATGGAGTGCTGCTGGAAGTGCGGTACTCTTCTTCAATACATGACCGAGAAATTAGGTCAGTCTACAATAATGTTGTAATTTTCATGCAGTCCATATATACTTAAAAAATTTTTTGAATGTTTTATATAATTGCATATATTTAATATTTATTTATAAATATTTAAAATTCAACAAAAACTCCATTTAGTAATTTTTCACTTCTGAGAAGGAAAAAAACACTTGGCTTACTTCTGGACAAAGTAAGCCAAGTGTTTTGTGTGTGAGTTTAATATTTCCTAATGGAGTAATATTTACATATTCTGTGTCATAGAGAAAAAGAGAATACTTTTCTGTCTACTCCACTGTATATATAGTGTTATGATATTAGGATAATTTATTTTCTAGTGAACTTAATATTTACTTACTGTGGCTTTACTTCTTATGGGTTATTAAATTATTCTAGTAGGCATGACAATTTGCTGAGTCTATAAGAAAACAGAATATGCGGTTATTTTAGTGATATCTTCCTTTTGTTTAGCACAGTGGTTATATGTTTATAGCAAGGGCACTCAGTTTTAATAAAAACTTAATCACAAACTAAATATGCAAAACAGATGAAAATGCAGCTGCTGTAGTTAAAGCAGAGGTCAGGGCCCTGGGCTCCTCCTGCACATTCCCCATCTCTAGGTAGGGGAACTCTTGAAACACCACCAGTTGCCCTGAATACACTTTGCCACCACTTGTTAGTAGAACACGAAAAAGTTTTATCAACAAGCTGAAATTCAAGGTTAAACTATCAGATAATTAAATCAATTGATTGTTTCTATGACTGTTTTCATTGTGGACACAGCTCATAACGAACCCCAGGTTTGATTCAACTCAAGCCACTGGAGGAAGTGGTTTGCTTTGTTAGGGGGAAATTTTGCTGACACTTAATGCACTACAGCTTTATTAATAGTCTGACTTTAGTGTCTTGAATATAATACTATATACTAATTTCAACAGGTTCAACAATGGATGGATGATTAAGATTGGAAGGGGACTTGATTATTTTAAGAAACCACAGGTAGGATATAATCTTATGAGTAAATGTGTAGAACTGTTTTTGTATCATTTTTAATGATACTCTTTTCTTCTCTTCTTAGAGTCGTTTTTCCCTTGGATATTGTGATTTTGATTTAAGACCATGTCATGAAACAACAGTGGACATTTTTCATAAGAAACATACAAAAAATATATGATGGGCAGTAGCCTAATTTGTATTATGTCTACTTTATGTGAATATTGGATTTTCTTTAAAAGATCACTTTTATAATGTATGAATTTAACAATAAACTTTTATATTTCTACTAATTTATGGATCCATCATTCGGTTGTGGGAACAATCCTAAATATTTTTGTAAATATATTACTCCGTAGATTTACAACGTTTCTTTCAAGTAATACAGCTAATTTAAACATTTTACCAGCTTTTCTGTTACTTGGCTGCGGGAGCATGTCAACAAATAATGAGCCTCTATTAGGAAGATGAATTAGATCTTAATTTTGCCTGTGGGAGTTTTGAGTCCAGGAGGAAAAGACACCATGGATTAGAGTGCTTTTAAAGAGACAGATGGAGCTTGGAGCTTGGGCAACCTGTTTCTGCAAAAAAAAAAAAAAAAAAAAAAAGAGCCGGGCATGGTGGCACGTGCCTATAGTCCTAGCTACTTGGAGGCTGAGGTGAAAGGATCACTTGAGCTTAGGAGGTCGAGGCTGCAGTGAGCTGAGAATGCACCTCAGGGTGACAGAGCCAGACCCTGTCTCAAAAAAGAAAAAAAAAAAAAAAAAAAAGACAGATGGACTTGGGGTCTAATAAACAGGAAAGTAAAATGTTAATTTTGTTACAATTAAGATAATTGTCGCCGGGCGCGGTGGCTCAAGCCTGTAATCCCAGCACTTTGGGAGGCCGAGACGGGCGGATCACGAGGTCAGGAGATGGAGACCATCCTGGCTAACACGGTGAAACCCTGTCTCTACTAAAAAATACAAAAACTAGCCGGGCGAGGTGGCGGGCACCTGTAGTCCCAGCTACTCGGGAGGCTGAGGCAGGAGAATGGCGTAAACCCGGGAGGCAGAGCTTGCAGTGGGCTGAGAGATCTGGCCACTGCACTCCAGCCTGGGCGACAGAGCAAGACTCCGTCTCAAAAAAAAAAAAAAAAAAAAGATAATTGTCTTTGGTAAACATTTACCATCATGCAGTTGTGCAATATTACCTAACTCCATAAAGGCAAATCCACCCATTCAGTTATCCAAATGCATTTTGCAGCTTACTCACTTTGGCTGGCACATTTGTAAAGCCTTGCAGCTTAGAATCAACTGTTCTGGGTAAGCTTTTCATCCAGATGCCAGTTGTGTGGTTGGAGACAGAATAGATTCCATGGAGACAGGCTGGAAGAGGGGTTGTATGCTAGAGGTAGTGAGTAGTCCACAGCTCAAAGAACATGCTGGCTGGGTACAGTGGCTCACGCCTGTAATCTCAGCACTTTGGGAGGTGGAGGCAGGCGGCTCACCTAAGTCAGGAGTTTGAGACCAGCCTGACTAACATGGAGAAACCCTGTCTTTACTAAAAATACAAAATCAGCTGGCCGTGGTGGCGCATGCCTGTAATTCCAACTACTCGGGAGGCTGAGGCAGGAGAATTGCTTGAACCCTGGAGGCGGAGGCTGTGGTGAGCGGAGATTGTGCCATTGCACTCCAGCCTGGGCAACAAGAGTAAAACTCCATCTCAAAATAAACAAACAAAAAAACCCAGCTAAGCTAACATATGTACGAGGAAAACTATAGTACCAGTGTTCAGTATTGGAGAGTGCACATACAAATGTCACATCTGAGGACTATACAGAGTTAAATGGTGTAGAGGACCAAAGGTAGAGACATGGGAACAAGGTTGGAGAGAGTGGTCTTGGGCAAGCCTTGGAGACTATGTTTTCCTTTTGTGAGACAGCTGGTAGGTACAAGATGGCGTAAAAGGCCAGGAAGGGCTTCCAGAACAGTTCCTGATTTTTTTTTTTTTTTTTTAATGTTTTCAGGTTCAGGTGCTGATAACACTGAATCTGAAAAATTTTAGACTCAAACTAATTTGCTAAGCTTTATCATATGGAAATTCAGGGTCTCAGGAAAACACCTGAACAAGTGTTGGCCTGATCCGAAGTTCCTTTCTGCAGAGTATCTTAGCTTAGCTTGCCTGGTACCTGATGCCACATGGAAATGGAGTAGCTCTTAATTAAGGTAAGAACATGTGTTAGTCCTCTTTACCTTCATGTTAAAATAACAATTCTGATTTCTAAAGCATATCCATCTGTTACTATGGAGAATTAGCAATCCACAACCCTGTGCCATTAACTTTTATCCAACTGCTGTAAAAATCCTGGCTAAGACGTAGTGATATTTAAAGAAAAAGTCTACAGACATGCTATCCATTCTAGATATTTGGCGTTCCATCCCAAGATCTAATTAGGGCACCAGAAACCTACCAGCTACAGCTTAAATACATCAGGAAATGTTTAAGAACTATGTGAACAGCTGTAAGCGTTATGGAAGGATATAAAAGAAAATTAGGGTAACTACAAAGACAAATTGTACTCCTGAATGGGAAGACTTAATGTCAGTTTTCTCTAACTTAATTTATAAATTAAATAACAAAAGAGTAACACCAGGAGACTTACTTGACCAGCTATAAAGACATAGCTACAATAATTTTCTCAAAAATGTATGGGCATAGGCACGGGCAAATAAATCAGCGGGACAGAATAAAAGAGTCCAGAAACACATTTGAAAGAGAGAAATTGAATGTATATAAATGAGTATTTAATATATAGTAAAGGTGACATTTTGAGTTAGTGGAGAAAGAACTCAACAAATGGTTGGAAAAAATACCATTAAGGCCTCTGTCTTGCTCCGCATAAAGAAATTTTTCTATAATGACGTTGACACCACATAAAGAAAGAATTCTAAATGTATTACAGAGCTAATTAATGAAAAATTTATATACATATATTTTAAAACCCCACTTAATAAACCGAGTATAACAGAAAGCCCCCGAACTGTTAAGAGCAAAAGACTTGGTCATGTAAATATACAAAACTTGAGTAAAAAGGACACATAAACTAAGTTAAAAAAAATGAGAGATCAAATTTATAAAATTATAGAGTCAGTATTCCTAATATATAAGGATGATGGCCAGATTTTTGGCAGTGACCTTGACCTGACCTCCTTTAGCCTCCACAAGGACTTGGGCCTTAGAGCAGCCTCTCGTGCTACACTGCATCGTTCCTATCAGTACACACATCTCGAGCCAGATGCCACCCTATTTTTTCATTCTTCATGAAAAACTTCTTGAAAGAGTGCTCTCTGTTTTGTTTTGTTTTTTCTTATTTCCTCACCACCTATTCACTTTAACTCACTTCAGTCTGGCTACTGCCCCAATTACTCCACTGACATCGTTTTTGCTAAGGTCAACAGTGATCTCTATATCACCATATTCAATGGGCACTTTTAAACTCTCGTATCATGTGACCTTTCAGAAGCATTTGACCCAGTTGGCTACTCCCTTCTTGAAACTCTTGACTTTCATGAAACATACTTTCTTCCTCCATTCTTCTTATATTTTAAATACTGAAGTTCTCCCAAGCTAGGTACTAGGTAGTAACCTTTTTTTTATTCACACTCTTTCCCTGATTACACAGTAAGTGTTCTTAGTAAAAAGCAATGAAAACTGCTCCTACCTGATATAAGCAAAAAGGGGTTTATTACCAGAATAGTAGGTAGTTAAGCTATAGACTGAGACATAGAGGTTTGGGAGTGAAAAATCACATCTAGAATCACTACCCAGAACTAATCAGATGACACCCCTGCTGACACTGATGCAAGGGCTGGATGCAGTAGCCTACATCACTGACATCACTGGCATGGAAACTACCACTGCCAGCCTCACTGCCTCCATGACCCTAGAAATTCAGGCCCCTGTCGCTGCTTCCAGAGAAGGGTTCTCATCATTCCTGATGTTCTGCATCACTACTGTCTAATTCAAAGTATGGAGCAGTTGCATCTCATTGGCACAGCGTAAGTCATGTGCTCATGCCTGTGCTTCGAGGAAGGCCAGGAAACAGTATAGTGAACTTTTGTTTCCACAGAAGGAAGTAGAAGTACCTCCTACGAGGTGGAGAGGTCCCCAAACATGTAAGGGGACTCAGATGCTGAATATTTAATAGTTTAAAATTTAAACTTTAGATGAATTATAAAAGTCCAAAATTATTCATTCTCATGACTTAACGTACTATTTATATGTGGTTAGCCCTCAAATTTATAAATTAAGCCAAGACTTCTCCTTGGAGTTCTTATTCAACTGCCTATGACATCTCAGAAGCACACAAACATTTCACATATAATACACCCCAACCAAACTTTTCATATATACTCCCCTACTCCCCACGTATACTCCCATCCATCCAATCTCAAATAAGAAATTTAGGAGTAAAGGCCAGGTACAGTGGCTCACACCTGTAATCTCAGGACTCTGGGAGGCTGAGGCAGGGAAATCACCTGAGGTCAGGAGTTCAAGAACAGCCTGGCCAACATAGTGAAACCTGTCTCCGCTCAAAATACAAAAATTAGCCAGGCGTGGTGGTGCAGCTACTTGGGAGGCTGAGGCAGGAGGATCACTTGAACCCAGGAGGCAGAGATGGTGGTGAACTGAGATCATACCTCTGCACTCCAGCCTAGGTGACAGAATAAGACTCTGTCTCAAAAAAATAAGACTATATAAATATATACACACACACACACACACATATGCGCCGTTCTGACTCCTCGCTCATGCCCATATGCAAACATTCGGAAAGTTCTGGGGAAACCACTGCAAAACATATCTTGAGTCCATGTTTCAGGGGTTACTTGGCCAGATTTCCAATTTGGAACTCGAAGCCCTTAACACCCTTTGCCTGATGATATCCTCTCTCTGGAGAAACAAATGGTATTACTGCACCAAAGCACATCATATCAGGTTTTTTCACCTTTCTCAAAAAATAATTTTCACATGTGGCAACAAGTGCGATACACTCATGAGTAATCTCTTCAAAGTTGTGTTTACCTGGTATTTAATATTGCTTTTACATAACAAAAGGACCTGCCCATTAAACCTGCTAAACTGCCAATCATGTTTGTCCCAAGAACACCTTGAAAAATACAATCACTCACTCACCCCCACTCTGAGATAATCAGTTGTCGGCAAAACCCTGTGTCCATGCCTGCTCTTCCTAAAAATAAAAAAAGGATGGGGCCTGGAACTACTGAGATATATTAAAAGAATATAACTCATAAAAAAAAAAGAGGGAGCTGGGCATGGTGTTGAGCACCTGTGGTTCCAGCTACTCTAGAACCTGAAGCGAGAGGATCACTTGAGCCCAGGACCTATGAGCATGCCACTGCACTCCAGCCTGGGCAAGGGTAAGACCCTGTCTTGAAAGAGAAAGGGAGGGGAGAGGGGAGGACTGGAGGGGGGCTGGACGGGCTCATTTCTGAAGGTCTCAACTCTCACCAAATTATGAATCAAGGTTTGTGACAAGGTAAGAGTAGTGGAATTCTGAGCTTGAGAAGAGTGGACACATTCCCCTCAAGAATGAGGGGAACTCAACCAGAGATGAATTAAATCTGACACCAGCAGAAAGATACATTAAGTTGAAAATTATAAATATCAAACTGGGCTAATCTTCAATGATTATATGATCTTACTCCCCAGCATCACCTGCCAAAAAGAATAGGAAATCAATTGTTTAGACTAAAATTAAAAAGTGGCTACGGCAGAAGGTCAAAGGAGAGAAGCAAATGAGAATACTCGTAAGAAAGTACAGCATAAAGTAAATTTCAGGCTGGGATAGAAGGGAAATGATGCAAGGAGAGATTAGGGAAAGGTTAAGAGCTTAGAAAAGTGCAACAGCTGGCCGGGCGCGGTGGCTCAAGCCTGTAATCCCAGCACTTTGGGAGGCCGAGACGGGCGGATCACGAGGTCAGGAGATCGAGACCATCCTGGTTAACACGGTGAAACCCCGTCTCTACTAAAAAATACAAAAAACTAGCCGGGCGAGGTGGTGGGCGCCTGTAGTCCCAGCTACTCGGGAGGCTGAGACAGGAGAATGGCATGAACCCAGGAGGCGGAGCTTGCAGTGAGCTGAGATCCGGCCACTGCACTCCAGCCTGGGTGACAGAGCGAGACTCTGTCTCAAAAAAAAAAAAAAAAAAGAAAAGTGCAACAGCCTTAATTTTTAGTGGGAGAGTAGAAAGATAAGAAAATATAACTAAAAGGGAGAATTTTAGAGTTTGAGATATGAGGAGAGGTGACAAGAAATCTGGGTTATATCTCCGAGAGGGAAGAAAAACAGAGAACTAAGTCTAAGGTGAGAGTGTCCAATATTGTATATAGCCCCAAGAGAGTTAAAGCAGCAGCAGCTGAAATATAAATACATGCCAGGTATTAAAATCAATGAACAGACAGGGCATGGTGGCTCATGCCTGTAATCCCACAACTTTGGGAGGCCGAGGCCAGTGGATTACTTGAGGCCAGGAGTTCGAGACCAGCCTGGCCAACACAGTGAAACCCTGTCTCTACTAAAAATAGAAAAAATTAGCTGGGCGTGGTGTCACAAGCTTGTAGTCCCACTGCTTGGGAGGCTGAGGCATGAGAACCACTTGGACTCAGGAGGTAAAGGTTACAGTGGACCAAGATCGTGCCACTGCACTCCAGCCTGGGTGACAGAGTGAAACTCGGTCTCAAAATAAATAAATGAAATAAATAAAATAAAATCAATGAAGGAAGAAAGAGAAGAAAGAGGATCCTAGAGGTCAGAAGAAATACACAGATAGGGATGGTGATAAATAATTTCAGATGGGGAGAAGTTACTGAAAGAGACTAGGTTTTTTATTTTTATTTTTTTTGAAGTTACTGAGACTAGTTTTTTTTTTTTGACATACAATGTGCAAGTATGAGACATTTTATTTTCTAATTGAAACTGTATTAAGACATTTACTTGGAATCACATTATTCCCTTAATTTTTTCACAGAGAATATTCCATTTACTGTGTAGTTTGTGGTCTTGTGGACATGTTCTAAGTAATATATTTGTTAGCATGGTAGTTTCAGTTGGGCAAAACTTACTGCCAATAAGACTTGAATTTAATTTGTCACGTATTTCCAATGGCAACCAATGATCAGGTGCTTCAATATTACAAATTTCAATTCTTCCATTCTTTATGTCTAGGAATACTTTAATTTCCAAGTGTGACTGTTCATACAACACATGAAAGGAAGTATTTATACTAAACTTTGGAGTTTTGCCGTATATCCACTCCCACGTTTGTAGTTCTTTGGCTTTGCTATTTATGCCAGGAAACAGTGTCTCGTCCGTTGGGTTTATTAGGTGAATGTGATGATCAATTTGATGATAAGCAGCATACTCTGTAGCGACAGCATTCATTAGTACTTCACAGGTCAGAGTGGGATCCTTTTCCAAAAGATTTTTCACTAAGGAAGGTATGCTGGCAGTGGCATTGCTCCTGATCCCTTGGTAAGGACTCTTTAGCAAAGAAGACAAGAACGTCCCGTCACTACTACATAATAAAGTGCAATGGTGATAGGCAGTAGTGCGGCCGATCTTAGAAGCTGTTCCTGAGATTTTAAACTGTCCATCAAGTAAAAGGTCAAACCTTTTGGTAGCCTGCACATCTAGCTGGGGTTGGACAGCATTCAGAGCTCTCAAAATTAATTTCAGATTTTCCATTCTATCATACTTTTTTTTGGTTGTAAAGAAAGTCAAATTGATATTACCCATATCATGGTAGACTGTTCCTCCTCCGCTTCTTCTCCGAGCCAGTTTTATACCTTCTTCTCTCATTAGATTCAGGTTACATTCCTGCCAAGGATTTTGATGCCTACCAATTACAACAGAGGGAGAATTCCGCCAAAAGAATAGAATTGGTTTGCCTTCTAGATTCATGTGGTCATGGATCCAGTCTTCCACAGCCAGATTTTGATAGACATCATTGGAAACTGACTGTAAAATGAGCCCATTTTTTACTGTTTGTTTAAAGCCAGCTGCTGGGACCTGGTGGTTACAAAGTAACTGGAAGCAATTCTTCATTGAAAATGGAATCAACATGCTTTTAAAAATGGAAGACAAACAAATTAATTCATTAAAAAAAGGAACATTAAATTATATTTTCTAACTATCAATTATTGGGTATTTAATCCGAACTTATTTCTAAGTATCCAGTGCAGTTGCTTTTGGCTTTTAGCTTTACAATTAGTCTTTAGCAATGCTATAACTCAGTATTCAAAAGAAATAAATGAAGACAAATTTCAAATAATTTCAGTTGAAATAATTTCACAGTTTTCAAACAGTAAGTCTGCTGCAAATATATTATGTAATATATCTTTTTTTTTTTTCCTCTTAGAGACAGGATTTCACCACATTGCCCAGGCTGGTCTCAAACTCCTGGGCTCAAGCGATCCTCCCGTCCTGGCCTCCCAAAGTGCTGGGATTACAGGCATGAGCCACTGCACTCGGCCACATTACCTAGAATATATCTTAAAGCCAAATTATGTTGAATTCACAAGTAACAAATGTTCATCAAGAAAAATGAGAAAATACAGATAAGCAAGAATAAGAAAATAAAAGCATTGATAGTCCTAATCACAATGAACATTTTGGTGTAAATCCATTTTATTTCTAAGCATGTGTATGCACACACATTTCCCTCCCCCAAAGTGTAACGATACTATTATTTCATTCAACTATCTATCCATCCATCCATCCATCCATGCATATTTTTTTGAGATGGAGTCTTGCCCTGTCACCGAGGCTAGAATGCCATGGCGTGATCTTGGCTCACCGCAACCTATGCCTCCCGGGTTCAAGTGATTCTCTTGCCTCAGCTGGGATCACAGGCGCCTGCCACCACGCCTAGCTAAATTTTGTATTTTTACTAGATACGGGGTTTCACCATGTTGGCCATGCTGGTCTCGAACTCCTGACCTCAGGTGATCTGCCCACCTCAGCCTCCCAAAGTGCTGGGATTACAGGCGTGAGTCACTGCACCCGCCCATTAAGCCTATTTTGCATCAGCTTTAATGACTGTTTAATATTCCATTGTTTAAGACACGGTGTCACTCTGTAGTTGTCTCACTACAGCCTTGACTTCCTGGGCTCAGGCAATCTCCACACCTCAGCCTCTGAAGCAGCTGGGACTACAGGTATACGCCACCATGCCTGGCTAATTTTTAAATTTTTTGTAGCGATGGGGGTCTCCCTATGTTGCCCAGGTTGATCTTGAACTCCTGGGCTTGAGTGATCCTCCTACCTCAGCCTCCCAAAGTGCTGGGATTACAGGCATGGGCCACCACACCTAGAACCAAGTTCTTTAGTTAAGTAATATCTTAGAAGTACAATTCCTAGATTAAAGAGTCTTCCTATTTTCATCACTCTTGTTATAGTTTATAAACTAACCTACAAAAAGTTGAATCAGTTTACATTCTGTCTAGAAAGGTGTGGCGAGGTTTAATAGAGGAAGGAATACTTGAACTGAGTCACCAAATCGGATAGTTTGCCAGGTCGAGGAGTGTATTCCAGGCATATGCAAAGACAAAGAGTCATGTAATAGTGAGGTGTGTTTTGGGGATTCCCTCCTAGGAGAAAGAGCTACAGTACTAGTCTTCAAGTTCCACTGAAGCCTGTGGCTATTCTGTCCTAGGAAGCCTCACAACCGAGATTGCATTACTTTGGTTAATCTCTTTGTTCTTGGTTCTGCTTGACTGACTTTGACACAGTACCATATTCATTCAACAAGTATGTATGGAGTGTCTCCTAGGTACAAGGCAATAAGAAGATAGAAAATGGGAGGAGATAAATCATGTAATGAACTAAAATATTTGGACTTTTTTAAAGGCAGCTAAGATCCACTGAAGTTTTAAGCAGGAAGTGTTAACTCAGCCATTATACAAATCTGCCTCTGTAGGGTTGAGTATGGATTAAATAAAGAATGGACTGGGGACAGGGAGAACAGTTAACGGACTAAGTAAAGTTGTCCACACTAGAGATGAGGGCCTAAAGTATGGTAGGAGAGAGAGAGAGAGAGAGAGAGAGAGAGAAGGGGATGGATATGAGTGACATTAGGAAGGTGAACTGGCCGGGCACAGTGGTTCACGCCTATAATCCCAGCACTTTGGGAGGCCGAGGCGGGCGAATCATGAGGTCAGGAGATCGAGACTATCCTGGCTAACACAGTGAAACCCCATCGCTACAAAAAATACAAAAAATTAGCCAGGCATGGTGGCGGGTACCTGTAGTCCCAGCTACTCCAGAGGCTGAGGCAGGAGAATGGCGTGAACCCGAGAGGCAGAGCTTGCAGTGAGCTGAGATCGAGGCACTGCATTCCAACCTGGGCGACAGAGCGAGACTATCTTTAAAAAAAAAAAAAAAAAAAAAAAAGAAGGTGAACTGGTCCTTGCCTTCAAGAAACAAGTATCTCCACAATCTAGTGAGAGATACTAAAAAAAAAGTAAGGCAATAATGAAAATATAGTGTCCTAAATGCTGTGATACGTGTTAAGTACATTAGAGGGCCCTCTAATGCTCTAATTAGTGGATGTGACATTGAAGCTGAGACATAAAAGAGGTAAAGAAAAGAATTCTAGGTCGGGCGCCGTGGCTCAAGCCTGTAATCCCAGCACTTTGGGAGGCCGAGACGGGCGGATCACGAGGTCAGGAGATCGAGACCATCCTGGCTAACACGGTGAAACCCTGTCTCTACTAAAAAATACAAAAAACTAGCCGGGTGAGGTGGCGGGCGCCTGTAGTCCCAGCTACTCGGGAGGCTGAGGCAGGAGAATGGCGTGAACCCGGGAGGCGGAGCTTGCAGTGAGCTGAGATCCGGCCACAGCACTCCAGCCTGGGTGACAGAGCGAGACTCCGTCTCAAAAAAAAAAAAAAAAAAAAAAAAAAAAAAAGAATTCTAACTGTGCAATGGCTTAGTGGAAAAGGAGATAGGACCCATGCAAATAATTTAATTCTACTGGCTGGTTCTTAGGAATACAAGAATGGGGAGTTAATAAGAAGGCAAGAGAAGTAGACGTTAGATTATAAAGAACCTTAAATCCACGTGAAATGCTTGAACTTTATTGCCCAGGCTGGAGTGCAGTGGTGTGATCACGGCTCACTGCAGCCCCGCCCTCCTAGGCTTAAGCAATTCTCCCACCTCAGTCAGCATGTGCCACCAGGCCTGGCCTTTTTTTTTTTTTTTTTTGGTAGAGATGAAATCTCACCTTGCTGTCCAGGCTGGTCTCAAACTCCTGGACTCAAGCAGTCCTCCTGCCTTAGCCTCCCAAAGCGCTGGGATTACAGGCATGAGGGCTTTGGATTTATACTTCAGAGACACTGCCTAGAGATTAAGCATGGAGAATGTACAATACTTGGTAATAGGCTGAATTAGGGTGAGAGAAAAAGAAGTCAAGGATGATGTCCTTTATGATATAATGATTACAAGCTCAAACCAGACTGCCCTCATTCAAATCCCAACTCTATCCTTTATCAGTTGAATGACCTAAGGCAGATTACTTTTCTATGCCTCAGATTTGTTATCTAATATGTGCATAATGACAGGACTCATCTCATATTATCAGGTTGAGTCTAATGAGCTAATACATATGAAGTGCCTGGCATTGAAGAAAGTACACAATATGTGTTAACTATTTTATTAATATTATGCCCTGATTTCTGGCCTGGCAAAGAGGTGAAATTTCCTAGGACAGATTTTATAGGAACAGGAAGTATGGGGTTAAGATAACTGGTTCATTTTGACTGTGTTGAACTAGCAGCCAATGGTACAGAGCTCAATGGATGGTAACTGAGGTCACAGGAAGGTGGTTCAGTGGGAAGATTTAAGGGCCTGTGACATAAGCCTGAAGAGCAGCGACATTTAAGGGATATACAGAAGAAGCAGGGAGAGCTCCCAAAGGAAGCTGAGAATAGAAGAAAAGGCAGAAAAATTTTAAATATGCTTTTATGGAAGCTTCAAGGAGACAAGATGGCTAACAGTGCCAAATGCCAAAGATTGAGCAAATAAGACGAGGGTTGAAAAGGATCTATTAAACAGTATCAAGAAGGTTATCAGTGATCTTGGTAAGAACCAGATGTACTGAGTAAACAGGAGGCCCAAGGTGGATACAATGAGGGTATTCTAGTTGTGAAGTGGAAAAGCTAGGGCAGTAGGTAGAAAGGAATGTGGAGTTAGGAGAGGATTTAAGATGCAATAGATCTGAGCATGTTTAGACGCTGGTAGGAGTCAAGACAGGGCAACGTTGGAGAAGGGAGGTCCTTGAGAAAGTGATGATATTGGGATCCAGAGTTCAGGTAGGAGGCAGCCTTAACAGAGAAAGTAACAGATAGGAGTGGCGGGCACTAATAAGCTGGATGGTGTCTGTGGATATGGAGATTGTCAAAGATCTTGTGAAATATCTTTTCCTAAGATTAAGGCTCTTACTCTTCTCTGCACATGCAGAGTGTGGAAGGATAGCAAAGTAGTTAAGGACTTAAATTTTTAAACCTGGCTCTGCCACTTACTAATGACTCTAGCTGCTTCTGTGGCCTCAGACGTCATAAAATGGTTGAGAGAACTAAATGTGTTAATATGCATAAGCCATTCATGTTTGGCAAATACGAAACATTAACTGTTACAACAGGATTCCCCCTTTCCCACCTCTATTCTATGCTTACTGTTCCTATCATACAACATGTATTCCCTCAAGTGAACAAGGATTCCTAACCAAGACACGTCAAAGTGGCATTTACCTTGACAAATTATAGTTCAAGATATTGACTTTGGTCAAAAATGTGATCTTGTTAGGGTTCCAGAATTGATCCAATTCATGTATTGAGCCAATGAAGGTATTTTAATAGTGCTCAGAATCTCTCTAGTCATCCAGGTATTGTATATACAGTGTGAATGAAACAAAACAAAGGTCTTAATTCAACAAAGTTCTCATCAATCACATGACATTGTTCTCAGCACTTGGGATTCATCAGTGAGTTAAATGAATAAAGGTGATAAGGAGGGCTATTAAAAAAAGTAGATGGCCAGGTGAGGTGACTCACACCTGTAATCCCAGCACTCTGGGAGGCGGAGGTGGACAGATCACCTGAGGTCAGGAGTTTGAGACCAGCCTGGCCAACATGGTGAAACCCCGTCTCTCCCAAAAATACAAAAATTACCCGGGCGTGGTGGCGGGCGCCTGTAATACCAGATACTCGGGAGGCTGAGGCAGGAGAATCGCTTGAACCTGGGAGGTGGAGGTTGCAGTGGGCCGAGATGGTGCCACTGCACTCCAGGCTGGGCAACAGAGCGAGATTCGGTCTATTAAAAAAAAAAAAAAAAGTAGAGCTGAGAAACGGAGGATTGGAAATGTGTATGTGAGAAAACGTACGTTGCAATTTTAAATAGGGTTGTTAGGCTAAGCCTCATTAAGAAGGCGTCATGTGAGAAAAGATGCAAGAAGCTGTTCTAACCACCTGAACACATAAACCAATAAATAGACCTCAGTGAGGATGTGACATTTCAACTGAACCCCGAAAGATGAGAATCACGCAGAGTGAAAAAAGTTAAAACAAAGGGATGTCCAAAAATCCCTGACTGCCAGCTTATTGATTTACAAAGAGAACTATAGGCCACCAATCAGATATTCAGATGAGCCTGTCCAATTATTCACTATAAGACTACTGACAAGCCAACTCTTAAGTTTGCTTGGTGAATACATACTCAGAACAAAAGGACTGAGTTACATGATTTGAATGTCCGACGGAACGGGCTCTGAGAAAAACACTTCCTTAACTCAGGAGAGCCCCTGCTCTTAAGCCGGGATACCCTCTCTCCTCTAGAGGCGTGGATTCATCTGGCTCAGGTGCGCCCCTCTTTTTTTATTCTATGCTCCAGTAGCGGATCAGACCCCGACTGAGTAATGCACAGTACTTCAGGATATTTCACAGTCGTTGGGACAGTGTCAAGCCTTTGATGGTCTGGTTAAATTTTTTTCCTTAAACATCACTTTGAATCTTTCTACTCTAACCCTTTAATGACTAATTTTATAAAGTTTTTCCTTATCTTCCATGTTCTTGGGACACTTCCCTACCTCTGCACTGCCAAACACGCCTCCCCATCACTGAACTGAAAGCGAAAACAGCACAATCCCATCTATCTTTCTAGGCAGGCGCAGCTTCTTCATAAGACCTTGCTAAGACCCTATTATTTTGCCCCCTCTCTGGTAATATACAACTTACTCAGAATCTCATTACGGTCGTGTGCATGTTTTACTTCGCCCTTTTGGCTCCCAGGGGGCGTGCACACAGCTAGCCTCCAACATGTTTTACGGTATTTACCCTCCCTCTTGTGTTCGGGGTCGACCCTTCCTAACAGTGAAATGAGGTCGTCCCAAGCGCCGAGGGGAAAGCGTGCACACAGAACCCTTCACTACCGGCGGGGGAAACCCGCAGGACCTGGCCCACCGCCAGAGACCCCGCTCGCGCCCACGGACCACGGCCGCCCACGCGCCACGGCCCGCAACATCCCGGCTAGAAGCGCTTCCGCTTCACCCACCTGCGGCTTCCGGCCGTACACACGGCCTTGCGAGGGCGCGAGCTGGAAAAGTGCGCCGTACGACCCCGAGCAACCGGCAGGCCTTGCGCGCGACCCTGCCCCGCCCCCTGAGGGCCGGCCCCCTGGAACGCCGGAGCAGGAGGGGCGCGCAGGGATCGCGCCGCGCCTCGCCGCCTGCGGGGTCGTGGGGTCCCCGCAGCCCCCGGGGGTGCTAAGTAAGGGTCCTTCAGGGCGGGAACCAGATTCGAGGCAGGGACGCAGGCCACGTTCGAAAAAAAGTACCGAAAGTCATAAGGCCCCAGTTCAGATGGGCGTTCCCCGCGTGACAGCACAGAGATAACGGCCACCCCTGGGCGAAGGTAGGAGAGCGGATGTGCTAGGTTGGAGGGGGCATTTCGGGGAGCTAGTTTAGGGGGAGCCCCCAGAAGCCCGGAGCAGTCAGGTCACACGACGGGCAGGAAGGAGGACCAGCAAATACTTTTTACTGAGCATGTAGGCGTTACGCTGGGTCTTTACGTATCTCCTCCAAATAAGTGGGTCCAAGTGGCAGGTGACTCGAAAGGTGACGAAATTCAAGTCAGTTTTGAAAGACACATTGCATTTAAAGGAATAAATGGTATTCGCAGTACAGAGATGATAATACGGGATGGAGTGGATCAGAAAACACACTGAGGCGAGTGATCATTCCCATTTGCCAACTCATTGCAGTTGGCAAGAAAATCCTGTGGTTCCATGAGATGGGAGATTACCCCAGTAGTCAAGGTAGCAAGGTAATAGTTTCGGCTAAGTATTGCTGCGTAACAAACTGCCTCAAACAGTGGCTTCTATCTCTAACATGGGGGCAAGGTGGGTGACTCCTCTGCTAGTTTCTCCTGGGCATATTCATGTGGCTTCATTCAGCACCGGTTGGCTATGCTGGGCGGTCCAAGATAACCTTATTCATGCTCTGGCAGGTGCTGCCTGGCTGCTAGGGCACCTCAACTGAGGCCTAATCTTGGAAGCAGCGCCTCAGCCATATTCTATTGGCCAAAAACAACAAAGCCAGCCCAGAGTTAAGGCGTGGCGTAGTGGACTTCACCTCTTGATGAGAGAAGCCCAAAGAATAGGTGGTCACCTTTTTCAGTCTTGCTCAGAAATCAGTCTCTCCTTCAGTGAAAATAGAAACCACGAAGACTTGCCTCTTGGAGTAAGAATCATTCAATGTTCAGTTTGGTGATGTTGATATGGTAAATGACCAGGGCTTCATGTAAAGCTACAATGAAGACAATGACACCTCATTTCTTTATTATTACACCTTTTACCAAAGTCACTCTGAGTTAGTCTTATCTTGTATTGTGCAGGTGGGAATGAATTTTGTTTAGAGTTAACTGCACTAGGAATTTTCCTAGTTATATTAAAAACAGTCACAGAATATTGCTGCTCTTTGCTTATATTACTTCCTTCTAAATTCCCTGTCTCTGAAATATCAGGTGGTACAGTTTTGCATTTTTTTCCCCTAGTTTCTTGCTGAAGAGGTTTTAAAGAATCCAATTCCCTCCTCCTTGCCCCAGGACTTCTGTCCCTTGGTTATTCTTAACTTTACCTACTTCTTTGGCTTCTCCACTGGAACCTTTCCAGTGACACTCAAACATGCTGTACTCTTTAACAATCCTCCAGTGACCTCACTTCTCTTTCCACTTTTCATCCTGCCTGCTTCCCTTCTGAGCCAACCTTCTTGGAAAAACCGCTGTACATCCAGTGTCTACTTTCTCACTTCCCGTTCATTGTTTCAACGTACTCCAAAATGGCTTTCCCCCCAGTTATTCCAGCAAAAGTGCTTTTGCTAAGGTCACTGGTGACATTCATATTGCTAGATCCAGTGGACTTTTCAGTCTTCATCTAACTGTTCATTTGACTACCTCAACCTGGAGATTCCTGTGGACAACTGTGACATTACCCTGTCAACTCCTCAGTCCCCTTTGCCAGGTTTTCCTCTAGCCTCACTGCCAACTCCTCAGTCCCCTTGGCCAGCTACCCTGCTCTAGTCAACCCCTAAATGTTGGAGTTCCTCAGATCTTTATCTCACACTACATTCTCCTTAAGCAATTTCATTCATTCTATGGCTTTAAGTACCATTTCTGTATACAACTTCAAAATTTATACTTTTTAGTTCCATAGATACAACTGCCTTGTAAACCTGGTAAGTCTAAAAACTATGCTCCTGAACTCACTCTTTTTTTCCCCCAGGGATCCTGCATGCATCTAGCCTTTTTTGCTAGAAGCCCTTTCTTCTTCCTCACTTTCCACTTCCAAACCATGTCCATGTCAAACTTCACCTGGACTCTATCCCCCTCTCTCCACTTTTATGACCATCACCTTCATTCACTTAGACAACCATGTCACTGCACAAGCTGTAAATGTCCTCAGAGGCTGCTCTACGGATTAGCGATTCTGTTGTTTCTTTACTTTCTTAATAAACTTGCTTTCAAAAATATCCTGAGATATTCTTTCCCATTTCCCACAGTTAAAAATAAAGTTTATGGCCCAGTGGGAGGATCACCTGAGGCCAGGAGTTTGAGACTAGTCTGGGTAACATTGTGAGACTCTGTCTCTAAAAAAATACAAAAACATGCTGGGTATGGTGGCACATGCCTGTAATCCTAGCTACTAGGAGGCTGAGGCAGGAAGATCGCTTAAGAACAGGAATTTGACACTGCAGTGAGCTATGATCGCTCCACTGCACTCCCTAACTTCCTGGGCAACAGAGACCATCTTAAAAAAAAAAAATCAGCTTTATGTGGTATGTCTTGTGTTGTGTTATGTCTCTCTGAATGCTATACGTTTCTTCATGGCGTATCACAATTGGCATCTTATATAATTACTGTATAATGTCCTGTCTCTCCTAGTAGACAGGCACAAAACTCTACAAGGCAGTGGCTATTTTATTCACTACTGTATCTCCAGCACCAAGCACAGTGCCAGGCTAGGTGAACAATGAATGATTTGTGTATTTTTTTCTCTCCTAAAGAATTATGTTCCATAAATAATAAAAAGCATTGTCTTTTTAGCTTATGTCCCATTCAACAATTGTTTTTCACTCTCAATATTCCCTACAAACACATTTGTTTAGTATTTTTCTGATTAATAAAATATAGCTCCCCCTCCGAAAAGATGCCCTTTCCTCTTTTAAAATGAATATTAAAGAGATTTCCAACTACCAGATATTTTCACAACTGATACACAAAACAAGGTTTTTTAACACCAGCTTGTTTTTCTCATATTAAATATTGGTGACATAAAATGGTATCATCTGCAAGACAAACTCTTAACACTTGGAAAGAATACTTTTCTAACTCTAAAATGGATTCTATGTGGGGGGAAAAAGCAGTTTTAAAGGCACGATTTAAAATGTGAAATCCTTCTGAAGATATGCAATTTATTGGCCTTTTCAGTTTATCTGCAGTGATCTTTTATAGAACAAAAATGCAAAATGTAAGAAAGTAAAGTATCCTAAAGCAGAATCCCAAAATGGAAATGTAACATGCAAAACCGGTACACCAGAAATACTATGAAATACTGATGTCACATTGCTTGGACCTCTTTTTTTGTTTGTTTTTTTGAGACGGAGTGTCGCTCTTGTTGCCCAGGCTAGAGTGTGATGGCATGATCTCAGCTCACTGCAACCTCCGCCGCCGGGGTTCAAGCAATTCTCCTGTCTCAGCCTCCAAGGTGGCTGGGATTACACGCGCCCACCACCACACCTGGCTAATTTTTTGCATTTTTAGTAGAAATGGGGTTTCACCATATTGGCCAGGCTGGTTGTGAACTCCTGACCTCAGGTGATCGCCCCGCCTCGGCCCCCCAAAGTGCTGGGATTACAGGCATGAGCCACCATGCCCGGCCACTTAGACACTTTTTTAAATCACTTGTTAAATACATTAAAATGAAAATGTTTTGGTGCCATTCAAATATTGTTACTTAAAAGCTCTGGTTTTTAAGAAGGATATAATATAATACCAGAGAAATCTGCTTTGAATTTTGGAAGGCTTTTTCACTCTAAATCAACTGCCTTTTGAATAGGCATAATCAAAAAATGCAGTGCAAGATGATTCACAAATAATGTAAAATAAAGCAATAGTCTTCCGTCATTTTGTTAGGATTTCCTAATAAGGTTAAGTTCTCTTTCAACATCCCCTCTTAATCAAAGGCAGTTTTTGGTTTGTTTGGTAATACATACAAATTGCTTCATTCCACATCTGTCATTTCTAGTCCATCACTTTCTTTGATGTATACCACTGAACCCAAGGCTTTCTCAGAAAGAGATCTTGTGCCAGTCCCTTCAATCCTTGAAAAGTTTTCTTGATTTGTGTCTTCTAATCTTATTTTCTTGGTGTTTTGAAATAACTGAGTCGTTGGTTCCAACCTGCTTTTTTCAGTCCCTCGTATTAAGTGATCATCCACTTTTGAATCCATATGCATAGCAGATACCTGAGTAGCAGATTTACTAAGTGAAAATCCCATTGGGATAGCCGAACAAATATGAAAGTAATTTTTAAGTAGTGGAAGTGTTTCTTCAACTTGATTACTGAGGGAAAAAAAAAAAAAAAAAGTAAGTGAATACAGCAGGAATTTCCCTAACTTCATGGCAATGTTTGTTTGAATGATGATGATACATGGTGATACTAGAAATATAAAGTAAAACTGCCTCCTACCTTTCAGTGTTTACATTTTCTTTGTAGGAGGGTTTGCAGGTTCTAAAGATTTCTTTGAAAGTCTTTTTAAAGGAATTTATCTGATTTTATGTTTTATCACCTTTCAGAAAATAGTAGAGATTCTCTTAATCCTTTCATTCTTGCTAGGAAACCTCTTACTAATGGGCTAAAGAAATAACTACTGAAGGCTAAATACTCTGCTAGTATTTTATTTTCTGCAAAAAATATATTCTATAAAGATACTTGTGATTGGCTGGGCGCCGTGGCCCACGCCTGTAATCCCAGCACTTTGGGAGGCCGAGGCGGGCGGATCACACCGGAGGTCAAGAGTTAAAGACCAGCCTGGCCAACATGGTAAAACCCCGTCTCTACTAAAAATACAAAAATTAGCTGGGTGTGGTGGTGTGCACCTGTAATCCCGGCTACTCAGGAGGCTGAGGCGAGAGAATCACTTGAACCCGGAAGACGAAGGTTGCAGTGATCCGAGATCGCGCCACTGCACTCCAGCCTGGGCAACAAGAGCGAGACTCTGTCTCAAAAAAAAAAAAAAGATACTTGTGATTAAGGATGCCCAGTCTGTTAAGAGAGATGATCGGCCAGGCGCGGTGGCTCATGCCTGTAATCCCAGCACTTTGGGAGGCTGAGGTGGGCGGATCACGAGGTCAGGAGATCGAGACCATCCTGGCTAACACGGTGAAACCCCGTCTCTACTAAAAATACAAAAAACTAGCCGGGCGAGGTGGCGGCGCCTGTAGTCCCAGCTACTCGGGAGGCTGAGGCAGGAGAATGGCGGGAACCCGGGGGGCGGAGCTTGCAGTGAGCTGAGATCCGCCAATGCACTCCAGCCCGGGCGACAGAACGAGACTCCGTCTCAAAAAAACAAACAAACAAGAGAGATGATCATGTAGCATGGAGGGAGGCCTTGGGAAGTTTCCCAAAGGAGGGGAGCCTAGGTCAGGGTTGCGCTTTCAAAGATGGGCGGGAATTTGGTAGGCAGAGTTGGCCAGGATGGCAGAAGGGCAGGCTACCTGCACAGTAGAGGTCTGAGAAAGCCCAGGGCTTACTGGAGAAGAGTCATCTACCCAAGATGCTCTAGTGGCAACCGAGATCTGGAGCAGATTCCACAGCTTGGAACGAAAGCACTCACCCCCCGACTTTTTTTTTTTTTTTGAGATGGAGTTTCGCCCTTTCACCCAGGCTGGAGTGAAGTGGTGTGATCTCAGCTCACTGGACCTCCATCCCCCAGGGTTAAAGTGATTCTCCTGCCTCAACCTCCTGAGTAGCTGGGATTACAGGCACCCGCCACCATGCCCAGCTAATGTTTGTATTTTTAGTAGAGATGGGGTTTTGCCATGTTGGCCAGGATGGTCTCGAACTCCTGACCTCAGGTGATCCAGCCACCTCAGCTCCCAAAGTGCTAAGATTACAGGCATGAGCCACTGTGCCTGGCCTCACCCACTTTTAGAATGTATTATGTCTTTAATATTTAGCTACTGTATCATTGATAGTTTACAATTTCATACTCATCGAACTCTAATTACCGACTGAACATTTCTAAAGAATCATCTTGAAACCCTATTTGTCCACATTTGTGATTGAATATTCAGTGTTTATAACAAAACAGAGTCCTGGGTCTACTGTAGTAGCCTAAATATAGTAGCTACTCACGTATTAATATAACAATTAGGTAAATAGTATATATTTGGCTTTCTAGGAATCAAATACAACTTAGCTAAATTTTTAAAGATCTCTGATGAAATTCTGAAATATGGTTTATACTTGTTTTTTAGATTTGGAACTTGAAGATGAATTTTTCTTCCTCATCAAAGGAATATCTAATACTGCCTTCAAATTAAGAAAATTGAGTTTATTCTATTCTTTGGTTTCTCTTTTTGTTAGAAAGGAAATACTCCTGTCAAATGCATAACTTGAATCTAAACCTGAGGAAACAATCAGATAAACCCAAACAGAGGTATCCTCTATGAAACAAATAGCTTCTACCTAAAAATGTCAATGTTATGAAAGACACAGAGAGGCTGAGCAGCTGTTTCAGATTAAAGGAGGCTAAAGATACATTATTTCAAATGCAACCAATGCTCTTGAGTTGGGAAGGGGATGGAATGTACTACAAAGAGCATTACTTAGATAACTGCAACATTTGGATATTTCACAATATTAGATAATAATATTAGATCAATGTGATAGATGCCATGAATGTGACAATTGTGATAATTATATATAATAATATTATATATTATATATTATTGTGATAATTATATAAGTCAATGTCCTTGTTCTTAGGCAATACATACTGAAATAGTTGGGGGTGAAGAATCATATCTGCAAGTTGCCCTCAAATTGTTTAGCAATAGAGAGATAGATACATAGATACAGAAAGAGAGTAAAATATGCAAAATGCTAACAACTGTTAAATCTAGGAGGTAAAGCTTAAAAAGTTGTTCTACTTATTACATTTCTGTAGGTTTAAAACTTTTTCAAAATACAAAATTGAAAAAAGATTTTTAAAAAACACAAAACTCTATAAAACATTGCATTTGAAATCAACAAACATAAAATAATGATAACTTATGTAATTATCAATTTGTACATTAAATTTCAATCTAATAAAAGGACTGAGGAGGAACCAAATACAATAGGGTAGACTTGGCCCTGTGAGTCTCACCTTAACTTCCCCAGAGTTGAGGACATGAAGGGTGAACAAGTCTACTGGGGGCCTCTTTGGACTGGCATTTAGGTTGCCATTCAAGAAGAAATCTGGAATATACATGTAAGAATAAAGGTCCATAAAGAGATAAATCAATCTGGACAAAAAGAACAAAGGGCTTTCTTTACCAGATATTAAGATATGCTACATGGCTGGGCAGAATGGCTCACGCCTGTAATTGCAGCACTTTGGGAGGCCAAGGTGGAAGGATCTCTTGAGTCTACCAGTTTGAGGGCAGCCTGGGCAACATAGGGAGACCTCATCCCTATCAGAAAAAACTTGAAAAAAAATAAAAGATATGCCACAAAGTAAAAGTAATAAAAACAACCTTGTACAGGTACAGGAACAAATAGTAGAATATGACAGAGCTGTAACTCAGACTTAGGTATTTGAGGAACTTCACATATGTTACAGGTGGCACTATAAGGCAAAAGAGACTGTTTAGTATGATAGTATTGTGAACATTGGCTCACTATGTGGACAAAAGTTAAGCAGGATCTTAAATACAGAAGTGGGCTGGGCGCGATGGCTCACGCCTGTAATCCCAGGCCTTTGGGAGGTTGAGGCGGGTGGATCACAAGGTCAGGAGTTCGAGACCAGCCTGACCAACATGGCGAAACCCCGTCTCTACTAAAAATACAAAAATTAGCTGGGTGTGGTGGCGGGTGCCTGTAATCCCAGCTACTCAGGAGGCTGAGGCAGGAGACTCGCTTGAACCCAGGAGGTGGAGGTTGCAGTGAGCCGAGATCATACCATTGCACTCCAGCCTGGGTGACAGAGCAAGACTCCATCTCAAAAAGAAAAGAAAAAAAGAAAGAAAAAAAAAAAGTAAAAAAAAAAGTGGAGTGCAAATGCATTAAAGACCTAAATGTGAATGGCAGAACTGTAAATGCAATAGAAGACAATGAAGGACACTATATCTGTTACCTTGGGGTGAAGAAAGATTTCTTGAACAAGACCTAAAAAGCTTGAACAATAAGGGAGGAAAACAGGTGAATTTGATTACTCATAATTGGGAATTTGTATTCAATGAAAAAAATATAAACAAAAAGATAAGAGACAGGAAGGAGATATTTTCTGTATCCAAAGCTGATGGTATTTAGTGGCTGGAATACAAAAACACCTACAAATTAGCAAGGAAAAAGTAATCCCGCTAGAAAAATGGACAAAGGATATAAAAACATAATTCAAAGACTGAGGAATCCCAAACAGATAATGAGAGTACATAAAGAGATATTCAGACTTAACTAGGAATCAGAGAAATTCAAGTTGCAAAGACAGTGCAACCTCCACTCTCTGGGTTCCCATGATTCTCCTGCCTCAGCCTCCCGAGTAGCTGGGATTACAGGCACCCGCCACCATGCCCGGCTAATTTTTGTATTTTTAGTAAAGATGGTGTTTCACCATGTTGGCCAGGCTGGTCTTGAACTCCCGACCTCAAGTGATCTGCCCTCCTTGGCCTCCCAAAGTGCTGGGATTACAGCATGAGCCACCGTGCCCGACCACATCTGGCTAATTTTTAAAACTCATTTTTTGTAGAGACAGGTGTCACTGTGTTGCCTAAGCTGGTCTCAAACTCCTGTCCTCAAGCAATTCTCCCACCTCCCAAAGTGCTGGGATTACTGGCGTGAGCCACCACGCCTGGACTGGTTTGAACCTTTTAGAACAAACTCCAGATCACAGCAGTCCTCTGCTCAACACACTCTAGTTGCTTCCCACCTCAGAGACAAAACCAAATTATCTACATATCTAGTCCCCAGCTGTGGTAGGCAGAATAATAGTCTCCAAAGATGTCTTTGTCCTAATCCCCAGAAGCTGTGACTATGTTATGTTATGTGGCAAGGGGGACTTAAGGTTGCTAATCAGCTGACTCTGAGGGTGGGAAAATTCTCCTGGATTAATTGGGTGGTACCAATGTAATCACTAGGAATTTTTGTTTGTTTGTTTGTTTTTCCTTTTTGGGACAGAGTCTTACTCTGTTGCCCAGGCTGGAGTGCAGTGGCATGACCTAAGGTGACTGCAGCCTCCGCCTCCTGGGTTCAAGTGATTCTTGTGCCTCAGCTCCCAAGTAGCTGGGATTACAGGTGCACACCACCACGACCAGTTAATTTTTGTATTTTTTGGGAGAGACAGAGTTTTGCCATGTTGACCAGGCTGGTCTTGAACTCCTGACCTCAAGTTATCTGCCTGCCTCAGCCTCCCAAAATGCTGGGATTGTAGGTGTGAGCCACCGTGCCTGCCACACAAGAGTCTTTAGAAGTGAAAGAGGGAGGTAGAATGTGTTAGCCATGATGCAATGTGTTAGCCATGATGCAATGTGAGGAGGACTTGACTGGCCATTTTTGGTGTTGAACATAGACTGGGATCACAAGGGCTGCCAGTAGAAGCTGGAAAGGCAAGGGGGATTTTCCCCTAGAGCCTCCAAAAGGAATGTAGACCTGCCTGACATGTTGATTTTAGCCCAGTGAGACCCATTTTGAACTTGTAAATCTCCAGAACCGTGTGATAATAAATTTGTGTTGCTTAAAGACACCAAGCGTGTGGTAAATTGTTGTAGCAGCCGTAGCAAACAACTCTACCAGCAAGCACTCTCTCCTGTCTCTTTCCCTTATTCTACCCCAGACCTATCACCCCATTGCTGTTCCTCAAGAATATTCTATGCCAAACCCTCTCCTGCTTCAGGACCTTTGCACTTACAGTTCCCCCAGCTTGAAGCAATTTCTGCATTGCAAACCACTTCCCTTGACGATAGTTAGTAACATGGGGCCTGGAATTGTGAAGAATGGCAGACTTCTGCTGCTAGTCATGATGGAGTAACAGAGACCAGACTTATCCTCATGCTTTCAGCATCTATTTTTTTTTTTTTTTTTTGAGACGGAGTTTTGTTCTTGTCCCCCAGGCTGGAGTGCAATGGCACGATCTCGGCTCACTGCAACCTCTGCCTCCTGGGTTCAAGCAAGTCTCCTGCCTCAGCCTCCTGAGTAGCTGGGATTACAGGCGTGCGCCACCATGCCTGGCTAATTTTGTATTTTTAGTAGAGACAGAGTTTCTCCATGTTGATCAGGTTGGTGTCGAACTCCCGACTTTAGGTGATCTGCCCACCTTGGCCTCCCAAAGTGCTGGGATTACAGGCGTGAGCCACCGTGCCCAGCCTGCTTTCAGCATCAAAACACAAAACACATGAAGCAATG